>NC_072473.1:71612175-72250389 GCF_027574615.1 Eptesicus fuscus | reverse complement strand
CAGGGGCGTGGCCATTTTATAAGGGATCTGAGGAAGCCCACAGGTTTCTAGTTCAGGGATTCCTGTACCCTGGTGAGGCTGCACTTCTGCAGCATGATCAGAGCCCTCCTCCCTCTGAGCCCCTCTACAGCACAGACTCCTTGGAGGTCTCGTTTCACTGTTCAGGGCCAGTCAGCCTGGAGTTGAGTTCTGCCCTCCAGCCCTGAAGTTCCCCCCGCTGCCACTGCTGCTGCCTCTGCATTCTTTCCTAATGACACCCATGGCAGTTCTTTGGTCTCAGGACTTGCTGCTGTGGACTACAGCAGGCCTTGTCCAGGCTGTGGCTCTCAGACTCTCCTCCCCCACCTCCACCCCAGGGGAAATAGTCAAGTGGGAAATGCAATGACTAGAGCCTTCTCTTTTCTGCTTCTGGCCTTATCCTACCAGGGCCTACACACACACCCTGTACATGCTCAGAGAAACAAGGAAGGGTCTTTGAGGAAAAGTGGGATAGCAACTCAGGCTGCTAGGAAATACTCAGGCCCGGGGAAGGCAGGGCCAATCTGGGTCAAAGGGAGGCAACACCAGGTTCTGGGCTGGGCAGGACTTGGGCTGTCACTTACTCGCTGGAGGGCTCTGGAGGCTGGGAGTCTTCTACCCCTCTCTGTGCTTCTATGTTCTTTCTAAATGGTAGAGGAAGGAGTTGTGGTAGAACAATGAATGAGATCCCCTCCAGCTTTAGGATGCTACAACTCCATGCTGTCTACCATGGTGAGGAGGGGCTTCTCATAGAAACACCATTAGGGCTGAGTGGGGACCTCTGCATTCTGTGGCTGCTGCTGCCTTTCCCAAGATCTAGAAGAGCTCAGAGCACAGAACTCATCATATGCTGGCCTTCTCCGCTGGGCTCTAACACACTCACAGCCTTAGTCTTAGCCTTTCAGAGACTCTCAAAAGGGCCTAGACACCAATCTGATGTCTGGATGACAGGTTGGGACAGAGGCAAGGGAGGTGACATAATTTACATGGCCTCGTGTAAAATGACAATGCAAGGCCTCTTGTTCAAAAGCCAAAAGAATAAAAAAATAAACTCTTTATTGTGGAATACTTTTTAAAATATATTTTTAATTGACTTCAGAGAGGAAGGGAGAGGGAGAGAAAGATAGAAACATCAATGATGAGAGAGAATCATTGATTTGCTGCCTTCTACATACATCCCAACTGGGGACTGAGCCCGCAACCCGAGTATGTACTCCAGGAATTGAACTGTGAATTCTTGGTTCATAGGTCGATGCTCAACCACTGAGCCACACCAGCCAGACTGGAATACTTTTTAAAAAACAAGAATATCGAAAAAGATCCAAGATGTCGGCGTAGGTAAACATTTTAACTGCTGCCGTCCACAATAATTTCATAACTACAACTAAGAGACAAAACGTTTATCACCCAGAACCACGGGAAAAGCTGGCTGACTGGAGGCTCTACAACTGGACAGAAAGAGAAAAGAGCATTCAGGGCACAAACGCTGAAAAACTGAGGTACGGGGGCATGCGCGGGATATGAGCTGGTGGTGGAGCACCGTTGGCCAGTTGGTGGAGGAGCCCGGTAGACAGCGGGCGTTGCTTTCTTTGGCCTGAAGAGAGACAAGCTCCCGATCTCTCTGAGATCCAGTTTCTGGGGAGAAACTGGGCTGTCTGCCATCGGGTTGGAAAGTGAGGTTGGCTTGCTTGCAGAGCTGTGTGCAAGAATAACCATTTGCTGTGCTGGGGCGTAAGACTCGGGGACACGGTCAAGACGGCTCACGGCCAGCCATTGCTGTTTGCCACGCCCTAGCCTAGTGACGCCCTGAGACTCCGCCCCGCACAATCTACAAACACACCCAAGCTCCAAGCAGCGGCTTTTGCATATGAATGGCCTTCTCTATTGCAGTTTAACCTAGTAAACTTGCAACCTGGTACTCGGGTCAGAAAGTGAGGGTGGCGTGCTTTCAGAGCTGCGTGCAAGAATAACTGTTTGCTGTGCCGAGGCACGAGACGTGGGGACGCGGTCGAGACAGCTCACTGCCAGCCTTCGCTGTTTGCCACGCCCTAGCCTAGTGACGCCCTGAGACTCCGCCCCGCACAATCTACAAACACACCCAAGCTCCAAGCAGTGGCTTTTGCATATGAATGGCCTTCTCTATTGCAGTGTAACCTAGTAAACTGGCAACCCGGTACAGACAGTGCCAAAGCCTCCAAGCTCCAAGCAGGGAGGAGAGGACTGTGGTTCTCACTGTAGCACCTGCAGGGCAGCCTCAGACAGTAGCTGACCTGCACCCCATTGGAGATTCAGAAACCAATGCACCTAGTGGTCAGTGTGAGACACCAGATTTCAACTCCTCACATTTATAAGTGACACATTCGGGAGGCAGACTCAGTGAGCACCAAAGCCCCACTGAAACAAGTCCTGCACCATAAGTGTGTCTCCAGCGCAGCAGTTCTCCCATTATAGACACAGCGGGTCCTCACAGCCAATTGGCCTGGAGGTCAATTCCTCCCAGTGTACCAACAGCAATCAAGACTTAACTACACCAAGACTTTGCACTCAGCCCACAAAGGGGTGTACTAAGAGCGACCACCTTGGGTGATTGGGGAAGCTGAGCTACTGGCCCCTATAGGTCACCTACCACACCAAGCCACTCCATCAACACAGGGAGGCAGCCAAAATGCGGAGACACAGAAGCATGTCACAAATGGGAGACATGGAGGAAAGTAAACTACTGGACGACACAGTGTTCAGAACCACATTTATAAGGTTACTCAAGAATCTTCTAAAAACCATTGAGAAACTTGAAGAGACCTCCGAGGAACTTAGTGAGACCTTCAAGGACCTTAATGAGAATGCCAAAAAAATGGAAAAGGACCAGTCAGAAATTAAGGATACACTGTCTGAAATAAAGAATATACAGAAACTCAACTGTAGATCAACGTACCCCAAGAGTCAAACCAAAGATCTGGAATATGAGGAATCAAAAAACACCCAACCAGAGAGGCTGAAAGAAAGATGAATCCAAAAGTGTGAGGTTAGCGTAAGGAGCCTCTGGGATGGCTTTAAGCATACGAACATCCGAATTTTTGGGGTGCCAGAAGAAGAGAGAGAGCAGGATATTGAAGGCCTATTGGAAGAAATAATGTCAGAAAACTTTCTCTACCTGGTGAAAGAAATAGACTTACAAGTCCAGGAAGCGCACAGAACCCCAAACAAGAGAATCCAAAGAGGACCACACCAAGACACATCATAATTAAAATGCCAAGGGCAAAAGACAAAGAGAGAATCTTGAAAGCAGCAAGAGAAAAACAGTTACCTACAAGGGAGTACCCATATGACTGTCAGCTGATTTCTCAACAGAAACTATGCAGGCCAGATGGGAGTGGCAAGAAATATTCAAAGTGATGAACAGCAAGAACCTACAACCAAGATTACTCTACCCAGCAAAGCTATCATTCAGAATTGAAGGCCAGACAAAGAGCTTCACAGACAAGAAAAAGCTAAAGGAGTTCATCACCACCAAACCAGGATTACATGAAATGCTGAAGGGTATTCTTTAAGAAGAGGAAGAAGAAGAAAAAAGTAAATGTAAAAATTATGAACAACAAAAAGACATCAAATACATACCTACCAACAAGTGAATCTAAAAATCAAGTGAATAAAAATTCTGAAGAACAGTATGGACTGGTGAATATAATAGAAGCAGGGACATAGAAAGGGAGTGGACTGACAATTCTCAGGGGGAAGGGGGTCTGAGGGGTGCGGGAAGAGATTGGACAAAAATTTTCCACCTATGGATGAAGACAGTGGCGGGAGGTAAGGGCATGGGGTGGGGTGGGGAATCAGGTGGAGGGGAAGTATGGGGGGAAAAAAAGAGGAACAACTCTAATAATCTGAACAATAAAGATTTATTATAAGACAAAAAAAGAACAAAAACAAGAATATCAAAAGTACTAGAATACAAGTATAAAGTTTTTCTTTCTCCCATTGTCTTTCAACTTTTCATGTTTTTTTTAAAAATAGACTTCATTTTGTTAGAACAGTTTTAGATTTACAGAGAAATTGAGAAGATACAATAAAGAATTCCCATATACTCCACACCCAGTAGCATCTTACAATAGTATGGTACATTTGTTATAATTAATGAACCAATATGAATATATTGTTATTAAAGTCTATACTTTATTCATATTTCCTTTGTTTTTACTTAATGCCCCTTTTTTCTTCTCCTGAGTCCTCTCCAGGATACCCTGTTGCTTTTAGTTGTCACATCTCCTTGGGCTCCTCTTGGCTGTGACAGTGTCTCAGACTTTCTCTGATTTTTTTTTTAATCCTCACCTGAGGATAGGTTTTTTAATTGATTTTGAGAGAGCAAAAGGGAAAGAAACATCGATGTGAGAGAAACATTGATCAGTTGCCTCCTGCACGCTCCGGGATCAAGGATCGAACCCACAACCTGGGTATGTTCTCTGACCAGGAATCAAACCCACAAACTTTTGGTGTATGGGACGATGCTCCAGCCAACTGAGCAACTCAGCTAGGGCTCAGACTTTTTCTGATTTTGATGACCTTTACAATTTTGAGTATACTAGGCAGGTATTTGTAGATTGCCCAACTATTAGGATTTGGCTGGTGTTTTTCTCTTGGTTAGACTAGTTTTATGGGTTTTGGGGAGGAAGATCACAGAGATAAAGTGCAATTTCATTGCATCATATCAAGGCTACATGCTATCAATATGATTTATGACCATTGATGTTGCCCTTGTCATGGTGCTATTTGTCATTTAATATTGTTCTAAGTAAAGAAAAATTAAAATGTTAAGTTATTAACATGAATTAAACAGTTCATATTGTACAATGCCAATTTTATTTTTTAAAATATTTTATTGATTACAGAGAGGAAGAGAGAGAGAGAGAGAGAGACATCAATGATGAGAGAGAATCATTGATCGGCTGCCTCCTGCACTCCCCCTACTGGGGATCAAGCCCACAACCCGGGCATGTGCCCTTGACCAGAATCGAACCCAGGACCCTTCAGTCCACAGGCTGATGCTCTGTTCACTGAGCCAAACCAGCTAGGGCTACAATGCCAATTTTAAATGCAAACATAAAAGTATCTGACTCATGAGGAATCACCAGAATTGCACAATTCATATTTCTGTAGCTCATACATGCATATTTACTTCTTACCAGAAAAGTGGAAATGCTGCACAAAATTAACTCAACTGTTTTTATTTCACTTCTTGATACATGCACATGTGCATATTCTACAGGACTGAAAGGAAAAGGAACTGTGGTTGCTCTATCTTTCCTGTTGTCATCATGAATTTCGTGCACCGGGCCTCTAGTCATAAAAGTCATAGGCTTACCATTTACATGTTTGAGTGTTGCCAAATTCCCCATACATCAAGAGTCCATTGGAATTTTGTGCTTATGGGGCATAGGGAATGCAGTATGCAAGTGAGGCAATGAGAATGGCAGACATACATACTGTGTTTCTTCTCTCCTGTCCTTTTGCAAATACCATGCTGTCTTGATTACTGCTACTTTATAGGAAGCTCAAAGTCAGGTATTATCAGTCCTCTGATATTGTTATTTTTAAAGATTGTTTTCACTGCCATAATTCCCATGGATTTCCTCACAGATTTTAGAATCAGCTTGTTGATTCTCACACAAAAAGCCAGCTGGGATCTTACTTGAAATTATATTCAATATACAGATTAATCTGGGGAGAATTGCTACTTTGACACTATTGAGTCTTCTGATATGTGAACATGGTATATTTTGCCATTTTTTTTAGGTCTTCCATAATTATTCTCAACAGTATATCATAGTCTTCATGTCATGCATAAAATTTATTCCAAATTACTTCATGCTTTTTAATGCCATTGCAAATGGTATTTAATTTTTTTCATTTTCTAATTATTTATATACACTGAGTGGCCAGATTATTATGATCTCTGAATGCATAATAATCTGGCCACTCAGTGTATATCCTATATAATAAAAGGCTAATATGCAAATTGTCCCCTCGACCAGGAGTTCGACCAGTAGGCAGGCCAGCCAACCGCCCATGTTCCCTCCCCCTGGCCAGGCTGGCCGGACCCCCACCCATGCACGAATTCATGCACCGGGCCTCTAATACACACACACACACACACTGAGTGGCCAGATTATTATGCGTTCAGAGATCATAATAATCTGGCCACTCAGTGTATATAATACATGTGTACATATTTGATATTTGTATATTGACTGTTAATCCTGAGACCATGCTAAATGCACTTATTAGTTCTAATAATATTTTATAAAAATATATTTTTAATTCCAGAGAGAGAGAGAGATAGAAATATCAATGATGAGAGAGAATCGTCAATCGGCTCCCTCCTGCATGCCCCCTACTGGGCATTGAGCCCACAACCCAGGCACATGCCCTGACTGGGAATGGAATCATGATCCCCTGGTTTATGGGTCGACGCTCAACTACTGAGAGACACTGGCCAGGCAGTTCTAATAACTTTTTATAGATTCTTAGGGCATTCTACACACTCAATGATATTCCTGTAAATAAAAAGTTTTACTTCTTGCCCTAGGTGGTTTAGCTCAATGGATAGGGCATCGGCCTGTGGACTAAAGGGTTGTGGGTTCGATTCTGGTCAAGGACACCCAGTCAGGCGCATGTGGGAGGCAACCAATCGATGCATCTCTCTCACATTGATGTTTCTCTCTCTCTGTGTGTCTCTCCCCCTCCATTCCACACTCTAAAAATCAATGGAAAAATATCCTCAGGTGAGTATTAACAACAAAAAAGTTTTACTTCTTTTCCCATCTATAGGCCTTTTCTTTCCTTGCCTATTGCACTAACTAGGATTTCCAGTACAATGTTGAATAGCAGTGGTGAGTGCAGGCATCCTTGCATTATTATAGGAAGAAAGCATTTAGTAGTCTTTCACTATCTATACTGATAAAAGGGTAATATGCTAATTAGGGAAGACATCTTCCGGATGTCCTTAGGGACATCCATCCAGACCAAGCCACAGCAGCTGCAAAGGCAGCCGGGTGGCTATGAAGGCCGAGGGCCAGTCCAGAGGTGCGGTCCCTTTTGCAGAGGCCTTGGGAGAAGGCCGGCATCTCAGTAGAAAGGAGAAGGGAGAAGGTGGCAGTTAGGCAGTTAGGGGAATAAGGCCAGGAGGGAGAGCAGTTAGGCAGTTAGGGGGATCAGACCAGGAGGGGAGAGCAGTTAGGGGGATCAGGCGAGAGAGGAGAGCAGTTAGGCAGTTAGGAGATAAGGCCAGGCAGGAGAGCAGTTAGGCAGTTAGGGGATCAGGCCAGGAGGGGAGAGCAGTTAGGCAGTTAGGGGATAAGGCCAGGAAGGAGAGCAGTTAGAGGTATCAGGCCAAGATGGGAGAGCAGTTAGGGGGATCAGGCCAGGATGGGAGAGCTGTTAGGGGGATCTGGCCAGGAGGGAGAGCAGTTAGGCAGTTAGGGGGATCAGGCCAGGAGGGAAGAGCAGTTAGGGGGATCAGGCGAGAGAGGAGAGCAGTTAGGCAGTTAGGGGATAAGGCCAGGCAGGAGAGCAGTTAGGCAGTTAGGGGATAAGGCCAGGAAGGAGAGCAGTTAGGCAGTTAGGGGATAAGGCCAGGAGGAAGAGCAGTTAGGCAGTTAGGGGATAAGGCCAGGAAGGAGAGCAGTTAGAGGTATCAGGCCAAGATGGGAGAGCAGTTAGGGGGATCAGGCCAGGATGGGAGAGCTGTTAGGGGGATCTGGCCAGGAGGGAGAGCAGTTAGCAGGATCAGGCCAGGAGGGGAGAGCAGTTAGGCAGTTAGGGGATCAGGCCAGGAAGGGAGAGCAGTTAGGCCTTTAGGGGGATCAGGCCAGGAGGGAAAGCAGTTAGGGGGATCAGGCCATGAGGGGAGAGCAGTTAGGGGGATGAGGTCATGAGAGGAGAGCTGTTAAGGGGATCAGGCCAGGAGGGGAGAGCAGTTAGGCAGTTTGGGGGATCAGGCCAGGACAGACTAGTCAGGGGGATCAGATCAGGAGGGGAGCACAGTTAGGGGGATCTGGCCTGGAGGAAAGAATAATTAGCGGGATAATGCCAGGAGGGGAGAGGAGTTAGGCAGTTAAGGGATGAGGCTGGAGGGGAGAGCAATTAGCAGGATAAGGCCAGGAGGGGAGAGCTGTTAGGGGGATCAGGCCAGGAGGGGAGAGCAATCAGGGGGATCAGGGTGCTGCTTGCATGGTGGGTGGGCCGCTCACACAGCTTCTGCTCCTCGGACGGGGGCGGGCCGCTAATAGGACTGCTTCTTTTTTGGATGGGGGCAGGCTGCTCATGCAGCTACTGCTCCGTGGATGGGGGCGGGCTGTTTACATGGCTGCTACTTATGTGGTCGTGATGCCCTTGGCTAAAGCATTGGTCTGGTCAGATGGGAGCGTGCTTCAGAACTCGCAGGAGCCTGTGACAAGATTGGCTGGAGACTCAGTGAGAGTGGGACCACAGCTGAGGCAGCAGGTCCCTGGCGGGGGGTGGCTGTAGAGTCCCAGGTGTTATTTGAGGGCACCCTGGGTGGAGGTGAGGTGGGCTCTCAGTCACAGCAACTCTCCCCTTCAAAAAGGCATGGCCTGTGCAGAAGAGCCGGCCTCTCCAGGACTGTATGCAATGGTAGCAGAGGCTGCCTGGTTAGGCGAGCCCGGTTAATCTGCCCCCAAAGGTCCTGCGGGATCTAACTGTGACACACACACACACACACACACACACACACCATGTCCACACACTCCTCTTTTGCTCCCTCACTCACTCACGCTCTCTCCCTCACTGCCGCCTTCTTCCTGCCTCTGTAGTTGGGTCTGGGGTGTTATTGACCTGTTTGTGGATGGAGTTTCCTCTCCAGGTGTCTGGTTTTGTGGCTCGCTCTCTAGCACATTGGACAAACAGGATAAAATTCTCCTCAACAAGACACGACACAAAGGGAACAAAACACGAATGTACTCACAACACTGATAACCCCAATATAAGTGACCACCAGAGAAAAGAGAATTAGGGGAGAGAAAAGAGAACACAAATGATATCGAAGAGAGAAAAAATGGTATGAGAGAAAAGAAAACAAAGAAAAAGAAAGAAAAAGGGGGAAAAATGTATATATAGGGAGAAAACACCAGAGAACAAAAAGATAAACCAAAACATACAAACACCAAATTCCCAGTAAAGAGGGTAGGGCAGAATCTTATATACAGAAAGTAAGGTTAAGAATTGGATGAATATGGGGAGGACCTCAGTTCAGTGTAGAGGAAGTAGAAAGGGGATGAGTGGATAAGAAGAAAGAGAAAGAGAAGAAAATAATAATAATAATAAATTTTGTCGAAACCGGTTTGGCTCAGTGGATAGAGCGTCAGCCTGTGGACTGAGGGGTCCCAGGTTCGATCCCGGTCAAGGGCATGTACCTTGGTTGCGGGCGCATCCCCAGTGGGGGGTGTGCAGGAGGCAGCTGATCGATGTTTCTAACTCTATCTCTCCCCCTTCCTCTCTGTAAAGAAATCAATAAAATATATTAAAATAATAATAATAATAAATTTTTAAAAATTGATTAAAAATAGGATAAATAAAATAAATTAGAATGGTGAAAAAAATAATGCGAAAAGAAATAGAAAATAAAGAAACAAATGGAAAAAAGAGATAACAAAATAATAATAAAATAAAAACGAAAAAGTGAAGTACTCCTTTGGCTGGTTTAAGATCCCACTCTTCTGTACTGTCTGTGGTTCCTGTTTCCTGTTGCTGGGACTGAAGGCCTCTGTTTGGGCCAGTCTCTTAGGGCTCTCAGGGACTATTCAGATTTTTTTTTGTATCCTTTGTACCACTCCGGGTATAGTCTGGGTGTGGCTGTATTGGTTGCCTGGAGACTGCAGGGAGGGGCTATCTCTTCAGGAGAAAATGGCTACCTAGGTCCAGCAAGTCAGGTATGACTCAGTGCCAGACTCGCGGCCACCTTTCCCCAACCCTCTCCTCTCCCCGGCCTCTCCCCAGACTCTACAAGTCTGCACCTTTTCCTGCACCTCAGGCACGGGTGAGTGTCCATATCCGAAAGGTCCTATGAACTAGGTTCAGAGAAGAAAAGCACAGGCCACAGAGAGGGGAAAGAGCTGCACCACTGCGAGCCACTCTCCTCCCGGCACAGTCCTGACTGCCCCCTCTGGGCTCAGTCTCTCACGAATGTGGACCCAGATCTAGAATCGCCTGCCACCAGCAGTCCTGCAGCCCTCCTTTCCACAGTCAGATGCTGTGCCTGTCCCAAGGGACATGGCCTCGGTGCCATTCGGTTTCCCTCTGACCCTCTGGGCTCCGAGGTCTTGCAGTTCTCCCCAGCCCAGATCCAGATTTTACCATTCTCCAGGCATCCTCTACCCTTCCCCTTGCCTGCTTCTTTTTCATGATATGTGTTATACTTTTCTATTTAATTACACATCTCATAATTTTTTGTTGGAAACTGCACATTTTAGATAATGTATTATAGCAACTCTGGGTTTTGGCTCTCCCTCCCCATCTGGGACTTGTTATTGTTATTTTCTAGTAACTAGCTGGATTATTTTAGAGCAAGCATGTCAAACTTGTGTCCCGCAGGCCGCATGCGGCCCACAACAAATATTTTTGTGGCCCAGCCAATATAACGGTATGTAAGAAACGTTTTAATAAAAAATTCTGGTAACTTAATTTTTACAATATCCTGTTATACATAATCCTACCTAATAAAGCAGTAATATGCAAATTGACCGCACCTTTGCTACGCCTAAGCCACGCCCACCAGACACGCCCACTAGCCAAGCCACGCCCACCAGCCAATCAGAGCAAGTATGCAAATGAACCAGACTAAGATGGCGGGTAATTTGCATACATAGGCGCCCTGAGCTGACCCCCTGCCACGGATTGCAGGGAGCTGGGTGTCCGCTGGGCCGACCCCCTGCCATCGAAGGCGGGAGCTGGGACTGGCAGGCACTGTGCATGAGCCGACCCCCTGCCATCGAAGGCGGGAGCTGGGACTGGCAGGCACTGGCTCCAGCCAAACCCCGCAGCGCCCACCGCCTCAGGCGGGACCCAAGCCAAGCCCCCATCGGGACCTGAACTGGCAGGTGCTGGCTCCAGCCAAGCCCCACAGAGCCAGCAAAGGCAGGAGGAACCCAAGCCACGCCCCGATCGGACTGGGACTGGCAGGCGCTGGCTCCAGCCAAGCCCTCCAGCGCCCGCCACCTCAGGCAGAACCCAAGCCACGCCGAGATCAGGGACCCGAACTGGCTCCAGCCAAGTCCCGCAGATCCAGCAAAGGCAGGAGGAACCCAAGCTACACCCCGATCGGACCCAGACTGGCAGGCGCTGGCTCCAGCCAAGCCCTGCAGAGCCCACCGCCTCAGGGGGAATCCAAGCCACGCCCAGATCGGGGACCCGGGCAGGCAGCATGGGTCAGCGCCCTAGCCACTGCCCTGATCCAAGCCACCATCACACCGCCTGCCTGTTCCAAGCTACAATGGGGGCCCGGGCAAGCAGCGGGGGGCAAAGCCCTAGGCCAGTGCTTGCCTGGATCGCGGACCCAGGCTGGCGGCGTGTGGCAGTACCGCACACTGCGGTGGGGTCCAAGCCGAGAGGACCTGGGCAACTTCTGCCAAGGCCCGCCTGTGGGCATGAGCAGAGGGAGAAAGCTGGCAGCTTAGAGGGCATTGCTCCCTCTGGAGCCCCAGCTTCCGCATCCCAGCTATGAAAATTGACAAATGGTAGGTGGAAGTCCCACTCCCACAGAAACGGCCAGAATCAGCCGTTGGTCACACAGCTCAAAGGCCTGACAGTTAAGACTCATTCACCTGTATCTCAGACCGTGGCAGTAGAGAGGTGGGACTATGTCCAAAGAAAAACTGTTGATACAACGTAGCTCTGCAGCAGAAAGATGCCGACGTTATCGACAGAAAATGTCTGAAGAGCAAAGGGCATCTGATCTTGAAAGAAGGCGACGCCTGCGACAGAATGTATCTGAAGAGCAGCTATTGGAAAAACGTCGCTCTGAAGCCGAAAAACACTGGCATCTTCGACAGAAAATGTCTAAAGACAAACGTGCCTATGAAGTTGAAAGAAGGCGGTGGCGAAGACAGAGGTCTAGAGAACAGTCATCAACAAGAATAGCAACATTGGTAGGAACTGCCTTCTCAGCAATAATGGAGTACATGAGGATGCAATTCTCGAACATAGTTGTGGTGGAATGACTGTTAGATGTGAATTTTGCCTATCACTAAATTTCTCTGATGAAAAACCATCCGATGGGAAATTTACTCGATGTTGTAGCAAAGGGAAAGTCTGTCCAAATGATATACATTTTCCAGAATACCCAGCATATTTAAAAAGATTAATGACAAACGAAGATTCTGACAGTAAAAATTTCATGGAAAATATTTGATCCATAAATAGTTCTTTTGCTTTTGCTTCCATGGGTGCAAATATTGCATCGCCATCAGGGTATGGGCCATACTGTTTTAGAATACATAGACAAGTTTATCACCGTACTGGAACTTTACATCCTTCGGATGGTGTTTCTCGGAAGTTTGCTCAACTCTATATTTTGGATACAGCTGAAGCTACAAGTAAACGATTAGCAATGCCAGAGAACCAGGGCTGCTCAGAAAGACTCATGATCAACATCAGTAACCTCATGCATGAAATAAATGAATTAGCAAAATCGTACAAAATGCTACATGAGGTAGAAAAGGAAGCCCAATCTGAAGCAGCAGCAAAAGGTATAGCTCCCACAGAAGTAACTACGGCAATTAAATATGATCGTAACAGTGACCCAGGTAGATATAATTCTCCCCGTGTAAGGTTGCTGTCATATTCAGAAACGAAGATGGAGAACCTCCTTTTGAAAGGGACTTGCTCATTCATTGTAAACCAGATCCCAATAATCCAAGTGCCACTAAAATGAAACAAATCAGTATCCTGTTTCCTACATTAGATGCAATGACATATCCTATTCTTTTTCCACATGGTGAAAAAGGCTGGGGAACGGATATTGCATTAAGACTCAAAGACAACAGTGTACCCAACAATAATACTAGACAAAATGTAAGGACACGAGTCATACAAATGCAGTATTATGGATTTCATCTCTCTGTGAGGGACATGTTCAATCCTATTTTAAGTGCAGGAAAATTAACTCAACAGTTTATTGTGGATTCATATTCAAAAATGGAAGCAAATCGGATAAATTTCATTAAAGCAAACCAATCTAAGTTGAGAGTTGAAAAATATAGTGGTTTGATGGATTATCTCAACTCTAGATCTGAAAATGACAATGTACCGATTGGTAAAATGATAATACTCCCATCATCTTTTGAGGGTAGTCCCAGAAATATGCAGCAGCGATATCAGGATGCTATGGCAATTGTAACGAAGTATGGCAAGCCCGATTTATTTATAACCATAACATGCAACCCTAAATGGGCAGATATTACAAACAATCTACAACGCTGGCAAAAAGTTGAAAACAGACCTGACTTGGTAGCCAGAGATTTTAATATTAAGCTGAACGCTCTTTTAAATGATGTATGCAAATTCCATTTATTTGGCAAAGTAATAGCTAAGATTCATGTCATTGAATTTCAGAAACGAGGACTGCCTCACGCTCACATATTATTGATATTAGATAGTGAGTCCAAATTACGAACGGAAGATGACATTGACCGTATAGTTAAGGCAGAAATTCCAGATGAGGACCAGTGTCCTCGACTTTTTCAAATTGTAAAATCAAATATGGTACATGGACCATGTGGAATACAAAATCCAAATAGTCCATGTATGGAAAATGGAAAATGTTCAAAGGGATATCCGAAAGAATTTCAAAATGTGACCATTGGAAATATTGATGGATATCCCAAATACAAACGAAGATCTGGTAGCACCATGACTATTGGAAATAAAGTTGTCGATAACACTTGGATTGTCCCTTATAATCCATATTTGTGCCTTAAATATAACTGTCATATAAATGTTGAAGTCTGTGCATCAATTAAAAGTGTCAAATATCTATTTAAATACATCTATAAAGGGCACGATTGTGCAAATATTCAAATTTCTGAAAAAAATGTTATCAATCATGATGAAGTACAGGACTTCATTGACTCCAGGTATGTGAGCGCTCCTGAGGCTGTTTGGAGACTTTTTGCAATGCGAATGCATGACCAATCTCATGCAATCACAAGATTAGCTATTCATTTGCCAAATGATCAGAATTTGTATTTTCATGCCGATGATTTTGCTGAAGTTTTAGATAGGGCTAAAAGACATAACTCAACTTTGATGGCTTGGTTCTTATTGAATAGAGAAGACTCTGATGCACGTAATTATTATTATTGGGAGATTCCACAGCATTATGTGTTTAATAATTCTTTGTGGACAAAACGCCGAAAGGGTGGGAATAAAGTATTAGGTAGACTGTTCACTGTGAGCTTTAGAGAACCAGAACGATATTACCTTAGACTTTTGCTTCTGCATATAAAAGGTGCGATAAGTTTTGAGGACCTGCGAACTGTAGGAGGTGTAACTTATGATACATTTCATGAAGCTGCTAAACACCGAGGATTATTACTTGACGACACTATCTGGAAAGATACGATTGACGATGCAATCGTCCTTAATATGCCCAAACAACTACAGCAACTTTTTGCATACATATGTGTGTTTGGATGTCCTTCTGCTGCAGACAAATTATGGGATGAGAATAAATCTCATTTTATTGAAGACTTTTGTTGGAAATTACACCGAAGAGAAGGTACCTGTGTGAACTGTGAAATGCATGCCCTTAAAGAAATTCAAGAGATATTCACATTGCATGGAATGAAATGTTCACATTTCAAACTTCCGGACTATCCTTTATTAATGAATACAAATACATGTGATGTATCGTACGAACGACAACAGGCAGAAGTTTCGATAAATTCTCTGAATGATGAACAGTTGGCAGCCTTTCAGACTATAACTTCAGCCATCGAAGATCAAACTGTACACCCCAAATGCTTTTTCTTGGATGGTCCAGGTGGTAGTGGAAAAACATATCTGTATAAAGTTTTAATACATTATATTAGAGGTCGTGGTGGTACTGTTTTACACACAGCATCTACAGGAATTGCTGCAAATTTACTTAATGGTGGAAGAACCTTTCATTCCCAATATAAATTACCAATTCCATTAAATGAAACTTCAATTTCTAGACTCGATATAAAGAGCGAAGTTGCTAAAACCATTAAAAAGGCCCAACTTCTTATTATTGATGAATGCACCATGGCATCCAGTCATGCTATAAATGCCATAGACAGATTATTAAGAGAAATTATGAATTTGAATGTTGCATTTGGTGGGAAAGTTCTCCTTCTTGGGGGAGATTTTCGACAATGTCTCAGTATTGTGCCACATGCTATGCAATCAGCCATAATACAAACGAGTTTAAAGTACTGTGATGTTTGGGGATGTTTCAGAAAGTTGTCTCTTAAAACAAATATGAGATCAGAGGATTCTGCTTATAGTGAATGGTTAGTAAAACTTGGAGATGGCAAACTTGATAGCAGTTTTCATTTAGGAATGGATATTATTGAAATTCCCCATGAAATGATTTGTAATGGATCTATTATTGAAGCCACCTTTGGAAATAGTATATCTATAGATAATATTAAAAATATATCTAAATGTGTGATTCTTTGTTCAAAAAATGAGCACGTTCAAAAATTAAATGAAGAAATTTTGGATATACTTGATGGAGATTTTCACACATATTTGAGTGATGATTCCATTGACTCAACAGATGATGCTGAAAAGGAAAATTTTCCCATTGAATTTCTAAATAGTATTACTCCTTCAGGAATGCCGTGCCATAAATTAAAATTGAAAGTGGGTGCAATCATCATGCTATTGAGAAATCTTAATAGTAAATGGGGTCTTTGTAATGGTACCAGATTTATTATCAAAAGATTACGACCTAACATTATTGAAGCTGAAGTATTAACAGGATCTGCAGAGGGAGAGGTTGTTCTGATTCCAAGAATTGATTTGTCCCCATCTGACACTGGCCTCCCATTTAAATTGATTCGACGACAGTTTCCTGTGATGCCAGCATTTGCGATGACTATTAATAAATCACAAGGACAAACTCTAGACAGAGTAGGAATATTCCTACCTGAACCCGTTTTCGCACATGGTCAGTTATATGTTGCTTTCTCTTGAGTTCGAAGAGCATGTGACGTTAAAGTTAAAGTTGTAAATACTTTATCTCAAGGGAAATTAGCCAAGCACTCTGAAAGTGTTTTCACACTTAATGTGGTATACAGGGAGATAGTAGAATAGGTTTAATCACTTTATCAGTCATTATTTGCATCAATGTTGTTTTTATATTATGTTTGTTATTGTTATATCATTTTGTTATTTATTAATAAAATTATGTATTATTTTCATATACACTGTACTCATTTCCTTTTATCTCTCACACTTTTATTATAGAGAGAGGGCAAATAGCAATATTAAAATATTTCCCCAAATTAATTCCCTTTTAATATCGACGAATTTCGTGCACCGGGCCACTAGTTATTAATAACGAACTACAATGTTTGCTAATGACTGATTACTATAATCATCTTGCATTCATTTCCCTTACTCGCCTTATGTGCAGGTGCTCCATTTCTCTCCACTAATATTAGCAGCGAGTATTTTAGCAGCTGATTGCCACATCATTAGTCTTGGACTGACTTGTTTGGTGTGTGCAACAGGAAATATTTCACTTTTGGAGAACAAGAAAAATAGGTTTATTTGCATTACACTTACTAATTTGTGAAGTTATTCAGTGTCTGGTAAGTTAATGTTCAAGAAAAAAGATAAATTTTTATTAAAATGTTCTATTATTTTATGTTAATGATTCCTCATTTCAGCCCTTTGTATTCAGCATATCTCTATCAAAATAAACCTACGTTTCTATGGAAATTGAAACTTTTGTTTTTTTGTGGCCCACATAAACTTAAACCTTGTTTATTTGGCCTATGTTAGCCTTTGAGTTTGACATGCTCGTTTTATTTTTTAAAATATTTTTTATTGATTTCAGAGAGGAAGGGAGAGGAAAAGAGAGATAGAAACATCATTAAGGAGAGAGAATCACTGATTGGCTTCCTCCTGCACACCCCCTACTGGGGACCGAGCCCGCAACCTGAGCATGTGCCCTTGACTGGGATCAAACCTGGGTCCCTTCAGTCCGCAGGCCGGTGCTCTATCCACTGAGCCAAACTGGCTAGGGCTGACATGCTTGTTTTAGATAATTTAGATTATTTTATACAATCCAACTAGTCTCTAAACAAATAATATCTGTGCCCATACACTATGACACCTCTTATTTTGCTCCTCAGTGGGCACAGCTTTAGGTATGCTCACAATCAGGTGGTTTTGTCAGGGCTCTCTTTGACTATTTCCCTGAACACACACAGCTATTTATTTATTTGTTTGTTTGTTTGTTTGTTAATCCTCACCCGAGGATATATTTCCATTGATTTTTAGAGAGAGTGGAAGGAAGGGAGAATGGGTAGAGAGAGAGAGAAAGATAGAGAAACATCAATGTGAGAGACACAGCAATTGGTTCCCTCCTGCATGCACCCCAACCAGGGCCAGGGTTCAAACTACAAGGTATGTGCCCTTGACCAGGAATCAAACCCGTGACCCTTTGGTCCTCGGGCTGATGCTTTAACCACTCAGCAAAACTGGCCAGGGCCACAAAGAGCTTTTAAATGCCACTAATTGTCTGCTGATTGCTCTATTGTTTTTTAAAATTATTTATTTATTTATTAAATATGTTTCTATTGATTTTTTTAATAGAGGAAAGGAGAGGGAGAAAGATAGAAACATTGGTAAGAGAGAATCACTGATTAGCTGCCTCCTGCATGCCCCCTACTGGGGATTAAGCCCACAACCCAGGCACGTGCCCTGAACAGGAATTCAGCCGGGACCTCTTGATGTTCAACTGAGCCACACCTGCTGGGTAAGGACTATTATTTTTAACAATTCCCTGAGGCATAAATTGTTCTAGTGACTGAGATTAGTTCTTCTCCTGGGTCTCCTCCTAGTTTTCTCTCCCAGGTTTTCTCAGGTAAATAGCTGACCTAGAATTTACTCTATATCTCTAATGAATCTACCATTATCCTCTAAAAAAGATAATGCTGCAGCATGTGTGGCATTATCTGACACTACTTATAACACCAAAAGTGTAACTTGATTCAATTATTACTGTTTTACATTTCTATTTATTGCCAAGAGAGAGAAAGCGAGAGAGAGCGATTTTTGTTGTTCCACTTATTCATGGGTTCATTGGTTGATTCTTTTTTTTTTAATGTATTTTATTGATTTTTTACAGAGAGGAAGGGAGAGGGATAGAGAGTTAGAAACATCGATGAGAGAGAAACATCGATCAGCTCCCTCCTGCATACCTCCCACTGGGGGTGTGCTCACAACCAAGGTACGTGCCCTTGACTGGAATTGATCCTGGGACCTTTCAGTCCGCAGGCCGACGCTCTATCCACTGAGCCAAACCAGTTAGGGCTTATTGGATGATTCTTGCATGTGCCTTAACTGTGGATCGAATCCACAACCATGGTCTCTCAGGAGGATGCTCAAACAAACTGAGCTACCTGGCCAGGGCTCAATTCAGTTCTGATACTAATTCATCAAATTAATGCAGATCCAACAGGTTAAGGGCTGACTCCTACAAAAATGCCCCCACCAGCCACAAATGCAGTACCCAGGGTACTCACACTTTTGCCCAGCCAGCTACAAATTTGGGGAGTTCTCATGATCCCCTCTTCAATTTTTTTAAAATATATTTTTATTGATTTCAGAGAGGAAGGGAGAGAGAGATAGAAACATCATTGATGAGAGAGAATCATTAATTGGCTAAAGATTATTTAGCCAAACCCTCCTGCACATCTTCCACTGGGTATCGAATCCAGAACCTGGGCATGTGCCCTGACCAGGAATGGAACCATGACCTTCTGGTTCATAGGTCGACGCTCAACCACTGAGCTCGTCAGCTGGGCTCCCCTCTTTAATTTTGATAGTTTACTGGAACAACTCAGAGAACTCAAAGTGCTTTAGTTACTAATACCAGTTTATTTTAAAGGATACTACTCAGGGACAGCTAAATGGAAGAGAGGCTCTGGGCAAGGCATTGGGAGGAGAGAGTTGGTACAGGGTTTCATCACATAGGCATATTGATTAAATAATTAGTCATTGGTGATTGAACTCAATCTCCAGCCCTCTTATCTCTATAGAGGTCGGGGGTCAGGGTGGGGTGAGACTGAAAGTTCTAACCCTCTAATCATTTATTTGATCTTTATGGTGACCAGCCCCCATCCTGATATTAGGGGGGTCGCACCATGTATCACCTTGTTAATAATAAACTCAGATGTGATCAAAAGGGGCTTGTTGTGAATAAAAAATATACTTCTATCATTTAGGAAACCCTAATCGTTTTAGGAGCTCTGTGCCAGGAACAAGAGACAAAGACCAAATATATATTTTTATTATACCACATACCTCCACTGTTTTCAAGAGCAACTTTAGGCTTGATCTCCACACTGTACAAATGAAGTCATTTCCTTTGGGAAGATTTAGAGCTCTCTGTTTTATAGTCTGCTTCTCTCCCTAGGTAAAATATCTAAGCCATGGCTCTGGAGTTTACAATATTTATTTTATATTATCACAGTATACCTTTAAATAATATTATGTGACTTTGTGGATAATGGAAGAACTTTACTACTGTGTATTCCCCCTCTCATTCTTTGTTATTGTTTTATATTTTGCTTGTACATGTGTAATAATCCCACAACACATTGTTATTATTTATTGTATAATTTTTTCTCTTTAACAGTGTTATTGAGATATAATTTATATGCCATATAATTCACCCACATAAAGAGTACTTATTAAGCCAGCCATTGTGGCTCAGTGGTTCAGCATCGACCTATGAACCAGGAGGTCATGGTTCATTTCCCAGTCAGGGCACATGGCCAGGTTTCGGGCTCAATCCCTAGTTGGGATGCCTGAAGGAGACACTGGATTGATGATTGTTTCTTATCATTGATGTTTCTTTATATATATATATATATATATATATATATATATATATATATATATATATTTGATTTTTCACAGAGAGGAAGGGAGAGGGATAGAGAGCTAGAAACATCGATGAGAGAGAGACATCGACCAGCTGCCTCCTGCACACCCCCCACCGGGGGATGTGCCCGCAACCAATGTACATGCCCTTGACCGGAGTCGAACCTGGGACCTTCCAGTCCACAGACCGACGCTCTATCCACTGAGCCAAACCAGTTTCGGCTCATTGATGTTTCTATCTCTCCCTCTCCTTTCCTCTCTCTGAAATCAATAAAAACATATTTTTTTAAAAAAAAGAGTACAAAGCAGTGGTTTTTAGTACATTCACTGGGTTGGGCAGCCATCACAATCTAATTATAGAACATTTTTATTACCCCCAAAAGAAACCTGGTGTCCATTTTCACTAATTTCCTATCCCTACCCTTTTGCCAGCCCCAGGCAACCCCTAATCTACTTTCTGTCTCTATACATTTACTAATATGGAAATTTCTTACAAATTGAATAATAAAACATAGTCTTTTGTGACTTCTTTCACTTAGTATATTGTTTTAAAGGTTCATTCATATTATAACATGTTTCAGTACTTCTTCCTTTTAATTGCCAAATATATTTTATGATACATATCACATATTATTTATCTATATGTGATATGTAGATATCACATATATCACATATATGTAGATATCACATATATTCATCAACCTCAGTTGATGAATATTTGGGTTTTTTTCCTGGGCTATTATTAACAACGCTGCTATGAATATTTGTGTTTAAGTTTTGTGTGGCCATATATTTTTCTTTCTCTTGGGTATATACCAAGGAATGGAATTGCTTGGTCATAAGATAAATCTGTGTTTAACATCTTGAAGCATTGCCAGTCTATTTTCCAAGGCATTTTACATTCCCATCAGCAATGTTAGAGGGCTTGTTTCTCATCACCCTCGCCAAAACTTTTTCTTTTCCACCCTTTTCATTTTAGCCATCATAAATTTTCCCGATGAGAGACTGGAAGTCATAGCAGATCTACCTAATACATGGACACAAACCCAAACAGGCAGCCAAAATGGAGAGACAAAAAAAGAACAAGCCCCAAATGAAAGAACAAGAGAATTCTCCAGAAGAGATAAATGAAATGGAGATAAGAAAAGTATCAGATAGCCCTAGCTGATGTGGCTCAGTGGATAGAGCATTGGCCTGTGGACTGAAGGGTTCTGGGTTTGATTCCGGTCAAGGGCACATGCCTGGGTTGTGGGCTCGATTCCCAGTAGGGGACGTGCAGGGGGCAGCCGATCAATGATCCTCTTTCATCATTGATGTTTCTATCTCCCTCTCCCTTCCTGTCTGAAATCAATATATATATTTTAAGAAATGTATCAGATACAGAGTTCAGAATGATGATTACAAGGATTACAAGGATGCTCAACAGCATGAACAAAGATGTAAAAACTATGAAAAATGACCAATTGGAAATGAAAGATGACATAGTACTAATAAAGAACACATTGGAAGGAATATACAGCAGATTATGGGAAGCTGAAGATCGGATCAATGAGTTTAGAAGACAGGATAGAAAGAAATCAGAGAACCAAAAATAAAAAACAATTAAAACAAACAGGAGTATAGCTTAAGGGAGCTGTGGGACAACATGAAATATAACAATATTCAAATAGTAGGTGAGCTAGAAGAGGCAGAAAGAGAGAAAGGGATAGAGAACATGTTTGAAGAAATAATGGCAGAAAACTTCCTTAACATGGTGATGGAAAAAGACACCAGTTCAGGAGGCACAGAGAGTCCTAAGCAAGAAGAACCCAAACAGGCCCATGCCCAGACACAGCATAATTAAAATGCCAAAAGTTAAAGACAAAGAATATTAAAGGCAGCAAGAGAAAAGGAATTTGTTACCTACAGAGGAGCTCCAATAAGGCTGTCAGCAATTTTTCATCAGAAACTCCAAGGCCAGAAGGGGATGGCATGAGATATTTAAGGTAATGAATGAAACCATGACTACTATATCCAGCAAGGCTATCATTCAAAATAGATAGTGAAATGAGTTTCCCAGACCAAAAAAAAAAAAAAAAAAAGGCTAAAGGAGTTTATCACCACCAAACCAGCATTGCAAGAAATGCTAAAGGGACTGTTGTAATAATAATAATAATAATAATAATAATAATAATAATAATAATATAATAATAGTAATAGAGAGAGGCATAAAGAATTAAAATGGCAATAGATAGTCTGTACCAATAATCTTAAATACAAATGGATTAAATGCTCCAATCAAAATACATAGTGTTCCCTGACTGGTGTGGCTCAGTAGTTGAGCATCAACCTATGAACTGGGAGGTCACAGTTTGATTCCCAATGAGGGAATATGCTCGGGTTACCGGCTCAACCCCCCAGTGTGGCATGTGCAGGTGGCAGCCCATTAATACATCTCTCTCACCATGGATTTTTCTATCTCTCCCTCTCCCTTCCTCTCTGAAATCAATAAATATTTTTATTTATTTTCATATATTTGTATTGATGTTTTTAGCCCAGCTAGGGCTAAAACTTTTTTTTTTAAGACATGGGGTATGGCCAAAACCGGTTTGGCTCAGTGGATAGAGCGTCGGCCTGCGGACTGAAAGGTCCCAGGTTCGATTCCGGTCAAGGGCATGTACCTTGGTTGCGGGCACGTCCCCAGTGGCGGGTGTGCAGGAGGCAGCTGATCGATGTTTCTCTCTCATCGATGTTTCTAACTCTCTCTCTCTCCCTTCCTCTCTGTAAAAAATCAATAAAATATATTTAAAAAAAAAAAAAGACATGGGGTATGTGAATAGGTAAGAAAACATGACCCAAATATATGCTTCCTACAAGAGACCCACTTGAGAAGAAAAAACTCACACAGGATGAAAGTGAAGGGATGGGAAAAAATTTTCCATGCAATTGGAAACAAATAGAAAAGCTGGGGTAGCAATACTCATGTCTGACAAAATAGACTTCAAAATGAAGGCCATCACAAGAGACAGTCATGGTCAATACATAATACTAAAGGGATTGATCCAACAAGACAATATCATCCTGGTAAACATGTGTACCCAATATAGGAACACCTAAAAAAAACTTCTGGAGGACTTTAAGGGAGAGATTGACAATAATACAGTCATTGTAGAGGACTTTAACACCCCACTGACTTCACTGGGTAGATCTTCCAGACAAAAAAAATCAATAAGGAAACAATGACTAAATGATACACTGGATAAGATGGATTTAATTGACATTTACAGAACATTTCACCCCAAAGTTACAGAATACACATTCTTCTCAAGTGCACATGGGTCATTCTCAAAGATAGATCACAATTTACAATAGCAAAGATCTGAAAACACCCTGAATGCCCATCAATAGATGAGTGGATAAAAAAGCTGTGGTACATTTACACCATGGAATACTATGCAGCAGTAAAAAAGAAGGATCTATTACCCTTTCATATAGCATAGAGGGACCTGGAGAGTATTATGCTAGCAAAATAAGCCAGTCAGAGAAATACAAGTATCACATGATCTCATATGTGGAATCTAATGAACAAAATAAGCTGATGAACAAAATAGATCCAAACATAGAAGCATGGAACAAGCCTGTCTGTCAAATCTCAGAGGGGCAGGGGAGGGTGGATGGGTGGTAAGAGACTAATCAAAGAACTTGTATGCATATATGCATAACCCATGGACACAGATAATAGTGTGGTGAAGACCTGTGGTGGGAGGTGGGGGTGGGCTAGAAGGGGTCAGTGGGTAAAAAAGGGGGACATATGTAATACTTTCAACAATGAAGATTTTTTTTTACCTGTGAACAATAAAGATTTTTTTAAAAACTCTGAAAATTTAATATGCTTCAGTTTATCTATCTATATATCTATATCTATCTATCTATCTAAAAGCCTAAGCAACTGGAATGACCAGTAGCTATGATGCGCACTGACCACCAGGGGGAAGACACTCAATGCAGGAGCTGCCCCCTGGTGGTCAGTGCACTACCACAGCCAACCTCCCTGGCCAGCCAACCTCCCACATTCCTCCGCCTGGCCCCGGGGCTGTGACAGGGAACCAGAGATTGGTGGCAGCGGACATGGCCCCTTTCCCAGGGTTCCAAGGGCTGGTTCCCTCCTTTGGGCCGGCGGCCAACCTCCCATGCCCTGTTCCTCCCCCTGGCCAGCAGGCCCCAATTGGCCCACCACCCGCCCACCATGGTGGTGGCATGGGAAAAGGGGGGGGAGGCGGGGAACCACACAGTGGTGGGGCGCCAATGATGGCAGTGTCGGTGTCTGCTGTACATTCCTTCCACGCCCAGCCCAGCAACTGTTTCTCCTGATTGCTGGCCAGACCTCGGGACCCCACCTGTACATGAATTTCATGCACCAGGCCTCTAGTTTTTTAATAATACTTGGGAAATTTGTAAAGTGTTGGTGTTTATTCTTTAACTATTGGTAGATGGAAAGAAAAACACACTCCTGTGTGTCTCCTCTACTCTCAATACTCTACTACCACAGTACTTCACTGCTGACACCATGTGTTCGAGTTTTCCTCACATCAAACAATTCTGTGATACCAGCTAGGTGTCCTGTTTTAACTCAGTTCTATCTCCCAGGAGATAGCATCAGATCCCACAAATAGAGTGTTCAGTCCTAAACACTGCTTCCACCCCCATTTCAGATGCCAATTGCAAGTCCATATTACCTGTGCTTCTGATTGGAGGTTCCCATGACCCCCTCCTCAGGTTTGATTAATTTGCTAAAGCAGCTCACAGAACTCAAGAAGCCATTTAATTTACCAGATTATCAGTTTATTATAAAAGGATATAACTCAGGAACAGCCAGATGGAATAGTTGCATAGGGCAAGGTATGTGGGAAGGGGCATGGAGCTTCCATGCATTCTCTGGAAGAGTAAATATAGCACCTCCATGTGTGTACCAACCTCACAGTTCAGAGATTTTTTTATGAAGGCTTCATTACATAGGCATGATCAATTAAATCATTGGCCATTGATGATTAGGTCAACCTCCAGCCCCTCTCCTCTCCCCTCAGGTGGGGTGGCAGGAGGGAAGTAGGGAGGAACTGAAAGATCCACCTCTCTAATTATGGTTTTCCCCCTGGCAACCAATCTCCATCCTTAGGTTACTTGGAGCTTTGCAAAGGTCACCTCATTAATATAAACTCTGATGTTGAAAAGGGCTTGTTTTGTATAATGAGACAATACCTTTATTGTTCTTATCACTTAGGAAATTCCACGGGTTTTAGGAGTTCTGTGCCAGGAACAGGATGAATACCAAATATATATTTCTTATTATAAAAAACAACTAGAGGCCCAGTGCACAAAAATTCATACACTCGGGCGGGCGGGGGTCCCTCAGCCCAGCCTGTGCCCTCTCGCAGTCTGGGATCCCTCGGGGGATGTCCGACTGACGACTTAGACCTGCTCCCCGGGGGATTGGGCCTAAGCTGGCAGTCAGACAGCCCTCGGACAACCCAGGAGCCCTTGGGGGATGTCCATCTGCTGGCTTAGGCCTGCTCCCCATTAGTCGGAAATCCTTAGCGCTGCTGCAGAGACCCAAGAGGCTCCAACCACTGCCGCTGC
Organism: Eptesicus fuscus; assembly: GCF_027574615.1. Lineage (NCBI taxonomy): Eukaryota > Metazoa > Chordata > Mammalia > Chiroptera > Vespertilionidae > Eptesicus > Eptesicus fuscus. The sequence continues at coordinate 72,224,604 of NC_072473.1, read as the reverse complement.
ACTGGCCAGCCATGAGCCAGCTTCTGGCTGAGCGGTGCTCCCCCTGTGAAAGTGCACTGAGCACTAGGGGGCAGCTCCTGCATTGAGCGTCTGCCTCCTGGTGGTCAGTGCGCATCATAGCAACCAGTTGTTCCGCTATTAGGGTCAATTTGCATATTACCCTTTTATTATATAGGATATCACAGTAGAATTCACCAGTGCAGCTGTCTGGTTCTAGGCTTTTCTGTGCAGAAAGTTTTAAAAAAGATTTTTATTGATTTAAGGGAGAGGGAGAGAGAGAGGGTGACAGAAACATCAATGATGAGAGAGAATCACTGATCGACTGCCTCCTACACACCCCACACTGGGGATCAAGGCCATAACCCAGGTATGTGCCCTGACCAGGAATTGAACTGTGACCTCCTGGTTCATAGGTCAACACTCAACCACTGAGCCACACCAGCTGGGCAGAAAGTATTTTTTTTTAAATATATTTTATTGATTTTTTTACAGAGAGGAAGGGAGAGGGATAGAAAGCTAGAAACATCGATCAGCTGCCTCCTGCACACCCCCTACTGGGGATGTGCCAGCAACCAAGGTACATGCCCTTGACCGGAATCAAACCTGGGACCTTTCAGTCCTCAGGCTGACGCTCTATCCACTGAGCCAAACCGGTTTTGGCTAGAAAGTATTTTTTAAAAATAACTAATTTAATCTATTTTCTTGTTATAGGTCTTTTCAGACTTTATATTTCTTCTTGACTCATTTTTGGTAGTGTGTATCTTTCTAGGAATGTTTATTTCTTCTAGGTTATCTAATTGTCATACAATTGTTTATAAGAGCAAATTGCAACCTTTTTCATCTCATGGCACACATAAACTAATTAAAATTCTGCATCACACCAAAAATACATTTTTTTGCCAATATGACAAAAATAGGTATGATTTTGATTCATTCACAATAGACAGATATTGTGTTGTCTGTGTCATTTTTTAAATTTGACAATCTAAGGGAATAGAGGTCAATGCCCCTAACTAAATAGTCAGGAATTGCATGTTTTAAAAATTCTTGCTGCACACCAGCTGAAAATCGCTTATTTATAGTATTGTCTTACAATCCTTATTTCATTCATGATTTTAGTAATGTGAATCCTCTCACTTTTTTCTCTTTTTCTTGGTCAGTGTAGTTAATTATTTGTTACTTTTGTTATTTTCAAAAACCAAAGTTTGGTTTCATTGATTTTTCTCTATTGTTTTCATGTTCTCTATTCCATTAATTTCCTAATTTCTGCATCCTTCTACTTGCTTTGTGTTGAATTTGTATTCTTTTCATAGTTTCATGATGTGGAAGATTAGGTTATTGACATCTTTTCCCTTTTTAAAAATATAGTTATTTACAGCTATAATTTTTTTCTCTAAGCTCTGCTTTAGTTGCATCTCATAAGTTTTGGTATGTAGTGTTTTCATTTTCTTTCATCTCAAATTAATGTGTAATTTACCTTTGTTCTCTTTTTAAACCCAATAGTTTTTAAGGAGTATATTTTTTATTTCCCACATATTTGTGAAATCCCCAGATATCCTAATGATACTGATTTCTAATTGCATGCTCTTTTGATTGTAAAACATTTTGTATTATTTAAATCCTTTTAAATATTTTGAGATTTAATTTATGGCTTGACATAATTATTGGGAAAAGTAGAACAAACTAAACTAAAGCAAACAGAAGGAAGGAAATAATGAAGATTAGAGTGGAAATAAACATAATAGAGTATAGGAAAACAAAATGGACAAATGTTAGCTACACTCACCAAGACAAAGCAAGAATACTCGTTACTAAAATCAGGAACAAAATGGGGACATCACTACTGACATTAAAGAAATAAAGAGTATTATAAAGGAATAATATGAATAACTACATGTTAACAAATTAGGTAACCTAGAAGAAATGGACATTTTCTAAAAAGATATACTGGCCCGGCTGGCATGGCTCAATGGTTGAGGTTGACCTATGAACCAGGAGGTCATGGTTCAATTCCTGGTCAGGTCACATGCCCAGGTTGCGGGCTTGATCCCCAATCGGGGGCATGCAGGAGGTAGCCCATCAATGATTCTCTCTCATCATTGATGTTTCTGTCTCTCCCTCTCCCTTCCTCTCTTAAATCAATAAAAATATATTTTTAAAAGATATACTGTACTGAAACTGATTAAAGAAGAAATTGAAAATTGGAATAGACCTCTATAAAGAGATTGAATTAGTAATCCAAAAACCTCAAAAAGAAAAACCCAGGCCCAGACATCTTCACTGGTTCATTATACCAAATTTTAAAGAAAAATTAACACAAACAGCCCAGCCGGCATGGTTCAGTAGTTGAGCATCAACCTATGAATCAGGAGGTTATGGTTCAATTCCCAGTCAGGGCATATGCCTGGGTTGTGGGCTCAGTCCCCAGTGTGTAGCATGCAAGAGGCAACCAAATGATGATTCTCTCTCATCATTGATGTTTTATCTCTCTTCCCTTTCTCTCTGAAATAATTTAAAATATATATATTTTTAAAACCTTTAATATTCTTACAAAAATAGAAGAGAGAACACGTCTCAATATATTCTTTGATGTGAGCATTATCCTGATATAAAAACAAAAAAAATTACAAAAGAAACTACAGAACAATATTCCTTATGGATATAAACACAAAATTCCTCTACAGAATACTACAAAAATAATCCAACAGCACATATAAAGGATACCATTATCAAATGGAATTCACTCCAGGAATGTAAGTCTGGTTTGACATCCGAAAATCAGTCAATCAACATAAAATGCCATATCCTATCTAATAAAAGAGAAACATGCAAATTTACTGTACCTCCGCTACACCCACAAGCTACACCCACCAGCCAATCAGGGGCTAGTATGCAAATCAACCCAACAAATATGGTAGTGGCCACAGAGCTGGAGAGAGCAGGAGGCTTGGGTTGCCCCTGGCGATGGAGGAAGCCAAGCTTTCTGCCCGCCGTGGCCTGCCCTGGCCTCCGCTCAAGCCTACAAAGTTTCAATTATAGAAGATAAATAAATCCCAGATACCAGGGCCTCTGCTTGGGTCGCCGGAGGGGTGTGGCCAGCCTGAAAACCACCACAGGCCGCCCCACGCCCCAAGGGAACCCCTACCCTGATCCAGGACACCCTTCAGGGCAAACCAGCTGGCCCCCACTCATGCACCAGGCCTCTATCCTATCTAATAAAAGAGTAATATGCAAATTGACTATCACTCCAACACACAAGATGGCTGCCCCATGTGGTCAAAGATGGCTGCCCCCATGTGGACACAAGATGGCTGCCACAAGATGGCCAGCAGGGGAGGGCAGATGGGAGGGACCAGGCCTGCAAGGGAGGGCAGTTGTGGGCGATCAGGCCAGGAGGGGAGGGCAATTGGGGGGGCCCCAGGCCTGCAGGGGAGAGCAGTTGGGGGGATCAGGCCTGCAGGGGAGGGCAGTTAGGGGTGACCATGCCTCTACAGGGGAGGGCAGTTAGGGGTGACCAGGTCAGCAGGGGAGGGCAGTTAGGGGCAATCAGGCTGGCAGGGGAGTGTTTAGGGGGTGATCAGGCTGGCAGGTAGAAGTAGTTAGGGGCAATCAGGAAGGCAGTCAGGCAAGCAGTTGGGAGCCAGCAGTCCTGGATTGTGAGGGGGGTCCCAGATTGGAGAGGGTGCAGGCTGGGCTGAGGGACACCCCCCCCCCATGCACAAATTTTGTGCACCGGGCCTCTAGTTAACACAATAAAGGAAAAACACATGATCATATCACTAGACACAGAAAAAGCATTTGACAAAATGGGAACTTCCTCAACCTGGTAAGGATATACCCAAATGTAACTATAGCTTACATCATACTTCATGGTTAAAGATTTAATGTTTTTCCCTTAAAATCAGAAACAAGACGAGAATGTCTAATCCCCATACTTTTATTTAGTATTGAACTATAGGTCTAGGGCAATTAAGCAAGAAAAAGAAATAAAAGGCATCCAGATTGGAAGGAAAAAGTAATTCTATCTCTATTTATAGTCATGATCTTATAGATAATATTCCTAAGGTATCCACACTGAAAAAAAGCTTTTAGAATAAGTGTATTTAGAAAGGTAGCAGAATACAATATCAATATACAAAATGAGTTATATTTCTGTACACTAGCAATGAACTATCTGAAAATGAAAATTAAGAAAATGATTCTTTTCAAAGCATCAAAAAGAATAAAACACTTAAGAATAAATTTAACCAAAGAAGTGCAAAATTTGTATGCTGAAAAAAGAAACATTGCTTAAAGAAATTAAAGGAGACGTAAATAAATGTAAACATATGCTGCTTCATGGATTGTAAGACTTAATATTGTTAAATTGTCAATATTTCCTAAATTGACCTCATTCATTGCAATCTGTATCAAAACTCCAGCTGATATTTTCCAGAACTTGACAAGCTGATACCAAAATTCATAGACATCCAAAGTAACCCAGAATCTCTAAAATGATCTTGAAAAAGAAGTAGAAAGGCCTTGCAGTTCTCAATTTCCAAATTCATTACAAAGCTACAGTAATCAAGATAGTGTGGTGCTTGCACTAGTATAAGGATAGATATATAGATCAATAAAACATAATTGAGAGCCCTAACTGGTTTGGCTCAGTGGATAGAGCTTCGGCCTCCGGACTGAAGGGTCCCAGGTTCAATTCCAGTCAAGGGCATATACCTTGGTTGTGGGCACATACCCAGTGGGGAGTGTGCAGGAGGCGGCTGATCGATGTTTCTCTCTCATCGATGTTTCTAACTCTCTATCTCTCTCCCTTCCTCTCTGTAAAAAAATCAATAAATATATTTTAAAAAAACATAATTGAGAGTCTAGAACTAAGCCTTCATATTTATAGTCAATGCATTTATTATTTTTTATCTTCACCTGAGAATATGTTTATTGATTTTAGAGAGAGAAGGGAAAGAGAGAGAGGAACATTGATGTGAGAAACATTGATCACTTCCTCCTGCACATGCCCTGACCAGGGATGGAACCTGCAACCTAAGTATGTGTCCTGCCTGACCAGGAATCAAACCCACAACCTTTTTGGTGTATTGCTGACCCTCCAACCAACTTAGCCACCCCCACCTGGCCATGGCAGTTCAATGCATTTTTGACAAATATACCAAGACAATTCAATGGGGAAAGAATCATTTTTAAAGAAATGGTGCCAGGTCAACTGGATATCTACATGCAAAAGAATGAATTTGGATCCTTACTTTTCATGATATAAAAACTCAAAGTGATCCCTGGCCAGTGTGACTCAGTTAAGTGTCATCCCATGCACCAAGAGGTCGCCAGTTTGATTTCTAGTTAGAGCACATGCCTGGTTTGTGGGCTTGATCCCTGATAGGGGGTGTGAGGGAGGCAGCCAATCAATGTTTCTCTCTCCCTTCCTCTCTAAAACTAATAAAAATGTTAAAAAAACAACAACCTCAAAGTGAATCATAGTTCTGAGTGTAAGCACCAAGCCTATAAAACTCTTAGAATTAGCCCTAGCTAGTTTGACTCAGTGGATGGAGCGTAGGCCTGTGAACTGAAAGGTCCCAGGTTCAGTTCTGGTCAAGAGCACATGGCTGAGTTGCAGGGTCGATCCCCAGTGGGGTCATGCAGGAGGCAGCCAATCAATGATTCTCTATCATCATTTATGTTTCCATTTCTCTCTCCCTTTCCCTTCTCTGAAATCAATAAAAATATATCATCCTATCTAATAAAGAGGGAATATACTAATTGACCCTCACACCATTGCAAAGATGGCGGTGCCCACAGCCAAGAAGGAGGGAATGTGCTAATTGACTGCCCCCCCTCAAAGATTGATGCAGCCACAGCCAATAAGGAGGGGATATGCTAATTGACTGCCATGCCTTCAAAGATGGAGGTGCCCACAGCCACAAGATGGCAGCACCCAGTCCCCTCAGCCCCACTGAGGCAGCAGGCATGTGGTAAGGCTGGGCCCGCCCCCAGGTGGGCCCAGCTGCTCCGCATGTCTGTCTCCAGAGTCCCCCAGTCCCCTCAGCTCCCCAGCTGCCCAGGGCTGGTCCGAGGCACAGGCAAGCCTCAGATGGCAGCTGCCCAGCTGCCCAGGGCCAGCCGAGGTGCAGGTAACCAGGGCTGGCCAAGGTTTGCGCTGCTGGCAGTGGCAGCAGCAGAGGTGTGATGGGGGCATCTCCTTCCCCTGATTGCCAGGTCACCTCCTGCTCCTGAGGGCTCCTGGACTGTGAGAGGGGGCAGGACGGGCTGAGGGACCACCCTCCAGTGCATGAATTTTCATGCACCGGGCCTCTAGTCATAATAATAGAAGGCCAAGAGGCGTCATGACCAAAATGACCAAACGAACGGTCACCATGAGGGGACCCCTGCCATGATCAGGGCGTGGCCGGCCTTCAAATTGTGAGCGGCCCCTTGCGCAGGCTGGCCCAGTGCCCCAAAGGGGACCCGCGCCATGATTGGGGGCATGGCCGGCCTTCAAATTGTGAGCGGCCCCTTGCGCAGGCCAGCCCAACACCCCAGAGGGGACCCATGCCTCAGGCTCCTCACCCTCACTCACGAGCCTGCATCCAGCCTCACCAGCGGCTGCCGCTCCCCTCAGCCATCAGCCCACCAGCATGGAAGGAGAGGAGGATGGAAGCTGCCAGTGCAAGTGCGATCAGAATCACAGATTGCCCTGCTAAAAGCCACACACTCCCACCAAAAACCAGTCCTATAGATGTTTAATCTCTCCCTGTGTGCCTCCCTGCCCTGCCTCTGCCGATGGGACCCTGCTCCTGACATGCCTTTCTCTTGGTTGCCGCCATCTTGGGAAGGTTAACACCCAGCTGACTGCCCAGGCCTCAGGCAGCAGACACCATGACAAAGAGGTCATGGAGGGTCAAGGCACTGCCTCTGGTTGAAGCAGGTGCTGTGGGAGCAAAGTGACCAAAAGAAATAGTTATGTCCAATAGACATCTAACTCCACACGTAGTGTGCGAATTAGTCATTGTTAGAGCCGAATTTAGTACTGGTGTGCCCCATTTTAAGCTGACCCCCCAAATAGACTTACCATGTTGATAATTCACTTTACTACAGAAAGAATGCACAAAGATTCTTGAAATAAGCAAAATATTTTGCACCTCATAGTATGAGATGTTTAAATATCATTAAAAATAATCTCTATGAGTAAAGGGAGTTGATATTAACAAAATCTAATATACCCAATTCAAAATGTCATTCAGAAATGCATCTACTATGTAAAATCAAAGTATGGGATCTAGGGTTTGGAAAAAGCAACTTTACTCTGCTCTACCTGCTCATCTCTTCAGCCTTATGGTTTGCAAAAAAGTCTCAATAAAGAGATGGAGCAGAAGGAAAAGTAATGCTTCATGGCACTGAAATTTATCTGTTTCTTCAACAAATATTTATAAAAGTTGTATTAACTTTGTGCCTGTATTATAGAAACAGAATACACCTCTGTCCCCATCATCAAAGGGCTTAAAGTCTCTGTGAGTTCCCAGTAAGGTAAACCCGTAAACAGCCAAAGAAGGAGCAGGTTTTAATACAATTCTTATAAAAATTACTGAATAAAAAGCTGTCCTCACTCTCCCTTTAGAACAAGAATTAAAAGGAGCAAATAAATATAATGAATGAATCCGAATCCTTTGGGGACCCCAACCCTCAGAGACTAACACAGGTTTTGTGAGGCCTAAAGTTTACTGAACCTGAAGGTCTAATTTTTTTTGGGGGGGAGGGGGTTTAAATAAGGTTTAAAAATGACTTTATTTAGAATAAGAAAATAAATTACAAATAACTGTAGGCTTGGGGAATCTGTTCCTTTCTCTTTTATTTATTTATTATTTTTAAATATATTTTATTGATTTTTAACAGAGAGGGAAGAGAGAAGAATAGAGAGTTAGAAACATCGATGAGAGAGAAACATCAATCAGCTGCCTCCTGCACACCTCCCACTGGGGATGTGCCCGCAACCAAGGTACATGCCTTTGGCTGGAACCGAACCTGGGACCCTTCAGTCCGCAGGCCGACACTCCATCCACTGAGCCAAACCAGTTAGGGCAGTCCCTTTCTCTTTTTAAATCATTTCAGGCAGGTTATCCAAAATGCTGCTGGTGGCAACTTGCTTGCTCTCTCCCCCAGAACAAATCCAGCCCTTACAGGGGCTCTGAAGCTTCCTTAGCTTTACCATAAAAAAAAAAAAAAAATCAACAACACTCCTTTCTGGACAAAATTCTTTCTTTTTAAATTTTTTAATTTTATCAAAGTAGTAAATACATAGTTCATAATGTATCTTTTTTTCCCCAGGTGTGTAGTGTAATGGTATATCGTTGTTTTTATTCTATTGCTGACACTATTATAGATGTCTCCCATTTCCTCCCCTTTACTCTCCTCCACCCAGTTCCCCCCCCACCTCTGGCCATCATCACACTTTTGTCTATGTCCATCCCCCTCCCCTCTGACCTCTGTCAGTCCCTCCCATCCTATATAATAAAAGGCTAATATGCAAATCGACCAAATGGTAGAACAACCAGTCGCTATAATGCACACTGATCACCAGGGGGCAAATGCTCAATGCAGGAGCTGCCCCCTGGTGGTCAATGTGCTCCCACAGGGGGAGTGCTGCTAAGCCAGAAGCCCTGAGCTGGGTTCATGGCTGGCAAGCACAGCAGCAGTAGCACTCCTGCCTCCTTAGCAGCACTAAGGATGTCTGACTGCTGGGTTAGGCCCCTCCCCCGCGGGGAGCAGGCCTAAGCCGGCAGTTGGACATCCCCCAAGGGCTACCAGACTGCAAGAGGGCACAGGCCGGGCTGAGGGACCCCCGTGAGTGCATGAATTTCATGCACCTGGGCCTCTAGTTTAAAAATAAATAAATAAGTAAATAAAACTTAGAAGTAAACATAGGAGTAAATATTGGTTGCCATAGGTTAGGCAATGGTTTCTTAAAGATGATGCCAAAGTATAGTCAATGAAGATAAAACAGATGAACTTAATCAAAATGAAAAACTGTGCTTCAAAGGACACCATCCAGGAAGTTAAAAGAAATCCCACAGAATGAGAGAAAAGATTTGCAAATCATATATCTGATAAGGGCTTATATCCAGAATATAAAATGATCTCTTATGAATCAACAATAAAAAGGCAAATAACCTAATTCTAAAATGGACAAATGTTTCGAATAGATATTTCTCTGAAGAAGATATACAAATGGGCCCTATACCCATGAAAATATATTTGATATCATTACCCATTACAGAAATACAAATCACACCTCAATGAGATATCACTTCACATTCACTAAGATAGATTTTTCAAAAGACAGACAAGAACAAGTCCTGGTGAGAATATTAAGTAATTGGAACCTCATACATTGTTGGTGAGAATGAGAAATGGTACAGCCCCTTTTAAAAACATTTAGCACTCTGACTGGCGTGGTTTAGTGGTTAGATCGTCAGCCCGCAAACCAAAGGGTTGCAGGTTTGATCACCGGCCCAGGCCGGGGCATGTGCAAGAGGCAATCAATCAATGAGTCTCTCTCACATCAATGTTCCTCTCTCTCCCCCTGCCTCCCTACCTTCCACTCTCTCTAAAAACTCAATGGAGCCCAGCTGGCGTGGCTCAGTGGTTGAGCATCGACCTATGAACCAGGAGGTCATGGTTCGATTCCCAGTCAAGTCACATTCCCAGGTTGAGGGCTCAATCCCCAGTAGGGGGCATGCAGGAGGCAACCAATCAATCATTCTCTATCATCATTGATGTTTCTATCTCTCCCTCCCGCTTCCTCTGTGAAATCAATAATAAAAATATTCTTTAAAAAATAGAATTAAATTTGCCCTAGCTGGTTTGGTTCAGTGGATAGAGCATCAGCCTGAGGACTGAGGGGTCCAGGGTTTGATTCCAGTCGAGGGCACTTGCCTGGGTTGCGGGCTTGATCCCCAGTAGGGGGCATGTAGGAAGCAGAAGATCGATGATTCTCTCTCATCACTGATGTTTCTAACTTTCTTTCCCTCTCCCTTCCTCTCTGAAATCAATAAAAATATATATTAAAAAAATTTAAATTTAAAAAATATCCTTGGGTGAGGATCAACAAAAATAAAATAAAGATAAAAAACATTTAGCAATTCTTCAAAATTTTAAACCTAGTTACCACATAACCCATTAATTATTTTCTTAGGTGCACATACTCCAAATAATTGAAACATGCATTCAAACAATAAGTTTTCCACAGATGTTTAAAGGAGCATTATTCATAATAGCCAAGAATTAAAACAGCCCAAATGTTCATCAACTGATGAACAGATAATAAATGTGGTATACCATTTAATGGAGTATTATTAGTCAGTAAAAAGGGATGGAGCACTGATACATGCTGCAGCATGGGTGAACCTTCAAAACATTATGTTGAGTGAAAGAAGTTAGTCACAAAAGACCACATATTTTTATTCTATTTGTATAAAATGTCCACAATAGCCAAATCCATAGAGACAGAAGGTAGATTAGTGGTTGCCAGTATCTGGGTGGGGGGAGGATGGTGGGGGAGGGGAATATTTAGTGTTTGCTAATGTACAGTTTCTTTGGGGCATGGTGAGGATATTCTAAAACTAGAGGCCCAATGCACGAAATTCATGCATTGGGCCTCTAGTATCTCAGTAAAACTACTATCTTAAAAAGCATGATTATTTCTGTGCCGCACTGGCACAGCCAAGGGTGAACCTGAGTGGGGGCGGCTGGAAGGCTTAGAAAAGACAGACAAGAGAATGAAAGCTGGGTCTCAGTGGGACCCTGCTTCCTGAGAGACAGTGCTGCACCCACAAGCCGTGTCTTTATTTTATAGCCAGATTTCCACGAGGCAAAGTAAGGGCGTGGTCAAGAGGTTTACAACATTCTCGTGGGTTTCGATCCTACTCAACTACATCCACCTGAACTCTATCAAGCCTACATTGCTCAGGCACGTGGGGCCACATGTTCGGACCATAGGTTCACGCTTACAACTACAGCTGTTGGCTATAATTGTGCTGGGAGGGCTCTGCCCTCCAAGCTGGGACTTGCACGTGGCCACGAGAGGACTGTGCCCCCTCATCAGTCCAAGGCTTGAACCTGTCCAAACACTGTAGCCACGCCCCACATATTTCCATTTAAAGACAAAGTAGTCTCTGAGGTGGAAGAGGTCTCCTATAATCAATCTTTTTCAAATTGATGACTGGTATCACCTAGAAATGGTGCCATGTTAGGGGCTCAACATTGGTTCTGTACTCAGCTATGACAGTAGTTATATAAGGTTGGTAAGAGGAGTCAATATTGTTGAGCTTTTGCATAGCTCTATTCCTCCTTCCATGTCCACTTTGTACATGGGCTCATTGAGCAAACACTGGGATTGCTGGGAGGAAAGGCTGAATGATATCTACAGAGATAGTCATTTTTTTCTCCCAGTTATTCAGTTTCCTCTATAATGGATGCCCTCAGTGGGTACATTCAATATCTGAATAAGTATGGGCTATGTAGAACGGAATACCGACTGGTAGCCTTTAGATCCCAAGACCCCCCTACTGAATGAATGGGATTAGTCGTATAAAAGAGACACCAGAGAGCTCCCTTTCCCCTTCTGCCATGTGAAAACATCTGTTAATGAACCAGGAATCAGGCCCTCAACAGACACCGAAATGCTGGCACCTTAATCTTGGACTTCCCAGACTCCAGAACTGTGAGAAATAGGTATTTGTTGTTTTAGCCACGCAGTTGGTGGTATTTTTGTTATAGCAACCTGAATTAAGACAACATCCAATTGTTCTAGCATCACTTGTTGAAAAATCTATTGTTCCCTGAATTACTTTAGGACCTTTTTAAAAAATGAATTGACTATATATATGTGTGCCTTTTCCTGGACTGTTTTAGTCCACTGATCTATATGTCTAGCCTATGCCAATACTACATAGTTTTGATTACTGTAGCTTTATAGTCTTGAAATCAGTCAATGAGTCCTCTTTGTTCTTCATATTCAAAATATTTTGGTTATCCTATGTCCTTTGATTTTTCATATAACTTTTAGAATCCTGTTTTTCTGGGATTTCTATTGGGATAGTATTGAATTTATAGATCAATTTTGGAGAGGATTATCATATTAACACTATTCAGCCTCTAGACCATAAGCGGTATATCTCTTTAAACTCAGGATTCCTGATTCACTCATAATTTATTAAGTAAATGTGTCAACTACACTGTAAGGAATATCAGAATGAATAAGAAAAAATCTACTTTGAGAAAAGAATACTGGTTGGCTAAATAAAAAATGCCTCACATTGAGAGTTTTTAATATTTTCAAGAGCACTATTACCCTTTTCATTTGGAATTGGTTTGGAATGGGAAGGGGTATTTTCAGCTTGAAACTCAGTTGTGTGACTCTCAGTTCTGTGTGGACAAGTCTCTTGATTTTGTATAGCAAGCAAGCCAGAAGACATTTTAGAGAGCAAACACACTAAGAAAGGCATGTAAATTTAGATATGGTTTCCCTGGGGTACTGCAGTGTGGTGTTTAGTTCAAATCAACATCCATTGCCCGGTGCATATATTAGTCTCAGGACACAGCCCCAAGTGGACCAAAAATATCTAAGTCTTATGAAGAGAAAAGAAATTATAAGCAAATATAAAATGAACTAAAAATAGTGACTACTTTGCTATGCACTATGTAATACAGTGGGGCCCAAGCAGCCCTTGGGCAGTACCACCTGGGTAGGTATAACTCTGAAGTTGGGGGATGGGCTTTATCCACACTCCTGTAGGAGTCAAATAGGGGCTTTGGCCCTTTGAAGACTATAGGGAATCAGAGGACCTTTGTCACCATGAGGACTCCATCATATCAATAGCTGTCAGCAGAGGGTATATGGTAATATCCAGAGAAGGATGGTACCTCTTCTCAGCTACTTGGATTTGTTCCTGGGCACAGGTGAGCTCTCCCCTGAGTGTCTGACAGGATACAGGGTTCTTCTACTGCAAAGGAGCCAGCCCACCACAGCTCACATACTTAGTACCTCATTTGATCCACTCAGCAGTTGTTAAAACCACCAGATTGATTCCTCTAGCTATGAACCCTAGAGATAATATGTTTTACTTATCATTTTACATTCTGACAAGAATTTTTAAGCGTTTTCATTGCCCTCATAAATTCACTGAACATTACCATGTATTGATTCCTGGATTTTTTTCTTTTTCAGTTTTTTTTGGGATTTTTTAAATTATGACAAACATAATCCATATCCTTTAGGAAAAAGTGGAGATTAGTGAGCAAAGCAAAGAAAAAGAATCACAAATGGAGCCATAGAGCAGTAGAGGACCCAGGATACAGGACATCAGTGCCCACTGACATGGTTACAACTAGGGGATGACATAGGGATGGTCATGTTCACAGAGGAATGGCATGGAGGTACCTAACCATCAGGTGACTGGACCTATTTTTGAGTACAGGCAAGACCTCTTTTTGTGTACCATGCAGGAAACACCATCCTGCTTTTTAGTGTACACATTTTCAGAGTCTTCTCTGTGCATAAACGCATTATGCAAACATATTCACATTTTTACAAAATTGGGCTGGCACTGTATATGTGGTTCCGAAAACAGTTTTCTTTATTGTTTTACAAAGTACCATGACCATCTCTTCCATGCACATGGATGAAAATCCAGTATTGAAACGGAGAGAACTGTATAGTTGGACCAAAAGGCTGCTTGTATCAAGAATAGCAGACACCTATAGCAAAGTATCAGCTTAAGGTTAAAGCACATCGCCTGGCAAATACTCTCCCCCCTCCCCGCCCAAGGGAAAGCAGGGTTGGAATATTCTCATCAGATACATCAGAATTGAAGCCCAAGGGCTTTAAAGATATGGGATATTATGTAAGCCCCTACCTCCACTCCTCACTCCCCTGACACCCCACTGGCCCCTTGGGAAGAATGGATCCTGTACATCTCTTTGCATCCAGTGAAAACTACCTGTTTTCTGTCTTTTCCTTAGCTCTTCCTGAGCCCTTGCTACATCTCCACATTCTCTCATCCTCTCCTCAATGCCCAAATGCCTTTTCTGTAAGTCCTCCTGATAGTCCTTGAGGGAATCATCCGTCCACCTGTCCGTTTTTTGCTTTGCTTTCCGGGGCACATACTCTTCAGCCGGGCGTTTTTCGGCAGCTCGCAGCTGGCTCTCTGGCTTGGCCTGGGGTTCTGGCTTGGCCTGGGGTTCTGGCTTGCCCTCACTGCGAGCTTTTCCCTCACCCTGGGACTTGCTCTGCCTTTCTTGTTTCCCCTCATCATCTGGCTGTCCTTGATCTTGGAGCTTTCCCTCGTGCCCTGGCTTCCCCTCCACTTCTGGCTTTTCCTTCCCGTCTGACTTTCCTTCATCCTCTGTATCTACTTCATCTTCTGGCTTTCCCTCGCTTTCCGGCTTTCCTTCATTTTCCATGTAGAGCTTTTCCATGTTGAGATGTCCCCTCCCTTTCCTGTACTGGGGAGTGGGGTGGGGTGGGGGAGGAGGAGAGGAAGAGAAGACAAGGAAGACTGAGGACTGGCTCAGATAGTACTGGCATCTGGCCCATGGTCAGGGTTCCCCTGAGCTGGCCTTCTGTCACATTTCCCCCACTGTACGCACGAGCGCCAACCATTTCTCTGGCAAGCCCTACCATTTTCTGTACATCCTTCAGGGTGCGGGGATATGTGTATATTATATGTGGAAGTAGGATGGGCAGTGGGGCCCTCAAATTCTGTTCAACCTTCACTCTCCACCAACACTCCTAGCCCATGTCCAGTGCCTCTTTCCACTTTCACTGACCTGCAGGGATTCTGGACAGGATCTTCCTTTCCGTGCCTAGCAGAGTGCTGGGGTCAGACACACAGACCTGCAGACAGACAAGAACCCGGGCCAGTGGCTGTGCGCTCAGTGGACTGGTGTCCCTTTCCTGAATCAGGGGATTCCACATCCAACGTTGCCCTCTCCTACCTGCCCCGCACCCAAGTGGCCATATCTCTTTTCAGGACTGGGGCACCAGACCAGGAAGCTTCCCAAACTGTTTGTGCTTCTGTGTCCCCCTCCCCTGCAGTTAACCCACCCCACCCTCACCCCTTTTTCGTGGAGGTCGATATTTCCTCACAGGCCCAGTGTGAGGGGTGGGTGGGTGGGGTATTTCCAGAATATGCCTACGTTTCACTGTCGCACTGCGGTACGCGCCCCCTCACATTTCGGGCTCGTAAATGGATGGAGGGCTTAGAGGTGGGGGGTTGAGGAGGTGGCGGGGCCTGTGATGGGGTCTTCCTTCCTCACCTGCCCGCGCAGTGCTGCGTCCACCTCCTGCCCCATCTCCGTGACTCTTTAGCTTCCCCACCCCACCGCTGTTCCCTATCCTCGCATCCACCTTCACCCCAACCAGGGCCGCTGGCAAGGCCCACCAGCACACTCACCTGCGGGCCGGGCCAGGCCTGCGCCTCCTCAAGCTCATGGAAGCCCACTCGCCCCTCGCCTGCTGCCAGGGCATCTCAGGGAGGTGGCACCCCACGGCAAGGGGAGCTGACGGTGTTGGGATTTGTCTAGGGGCGGGAGCTGCTGCCCACGTGGGCACTCGGCGGATCACGTGAGCGTCGCATCACCCCAACTGGACCCCCCACCCCTCTCACCCAAATCCTGGGAGACGAGGCTGCTGCACCCCATGGGCGGGGGCGGGGGGAGAAGGCGGGTGATGGCAATGGGGGTACTCACTGAAATTTTCCTCCACATCCTTGACAGCAGGAGGCAGCTTTCTGCCCGCAGGTTCTTTACCTGGTGTATCTCAGGTCCTCGCCCAACATCCCTGTGAGATACCCATTATCGCCAGGTGTGACAGCTAATCACAGGGAGGGTACCCTACTTCACTAAGAGTGCTCAGGAACTCAGCCCCACAGCCTGCTTTCAAGACCAGCTCTGCCTGACTGGAGTCTGGTGGTGGTGCCTGCCAGAAAGTTGTGCTGCCGCCTTAAGTAGGGTGTTCCTGGGCCTCCTCTATTCTCAGCCCACATGTTCTCTCGGGTTATCTGTTTATTTTCCTCCAAGCATAGATGATTCCCAATGTAATTACATCTCCAGGCTAGCTCCTCCCCTGAGGCTCAGACCTGTTTTTTGCTTTCCCACCAGCAATACAGGAGTGTTTCCCCACACCCCTTCTTTCTTTTTTTTTTTTTTTTAAATATATTTTATTGATTTTTTACAGAGAGGAAGGGAGAGGGATAGAGAGCTAGAAACATCGATGAGAGAGAATCATCGACCAGCTGCCTCCTGCACACCCCCCACCGGGGATGTGCCCGCAGCCAATGTACATGCCCTTGACCGGAATCGAACCTGGGACCTTTCAGTCCGCAGACCGACGCTCTATCCATTGAGCCAAACCGGTTTCGGCTCCCCACACCCTTTCTACCATAATGTGTAACTTTTTAATTTCCACTAATATGATAGGTGAGAAGTCTCTCAATTGCATTTTATTTTAATATCACTGTAAATTGTATGCACATGTCTTTCCACATATTTCTATTGGGTGGTTGTTCTTTCTCATCTCATTTTTCAAGTGCTCTTTATACATTAACTAAGGCTAACTGGCTTATTTCAGGTCCATCCATACTGTCTCAAAGAGTAAGAGAGTCTTCTTTTTTACAGCTGCATAGTATTCCATGGTGTAAATGTACCACAGCTGTTTTATACACTCATCTACCGATGGGCACTTGGGCTGTTTCCAGATCTTAGGTATTGTAAATAATGCTGCTATAAACATAAGGGTGCATATATTCTTTCTGATTGGTATTTTGGGGATTTTAGGATATATTTCCAGAAGTGGGATGGCTGGGTGAAATGGCAGGTCCATTTTTAATTTTTTGAGGAACCTCCATACTGTTTTCCATAGTGGCTGTATGTCTGCATTCCCACCAGCAGTGTACTAGTGTTCCCTTTTCTCCACATCCTTGACAGAACTTTTGTTTATTGATTGATTTATCGATGGTAGCCATTCTGGCAGGTGTAGTTTTAATTTGCATGACTCTGAGGATTAGTGACTTTAAGCATTTTTCATGTGTCTATTGTCTGCCATACATTTTAATATGTAGTCAAATTTATCATACTTCTTTGCATCTAGATTTTGATTCATAGTTAAGAACTTTTTTTACATGAGGTCAAAGAGGAATTTACCCATGTTTTCTTTTATTTGTCTTGAGGTACCTGTTAATGAATAAAGGTTAAGGAGTAAACCAGCACCAAACTGAGTTGAACCTAAAGCTGACTCAAGGTACTAGAGTAACAAATATCAGTACCAAAGGCTCATTGAAAGAGGAGGAGTTTCCTAACAAACCATCACTCATATAATGCTGGGAACCAAAATGTTTCAGATTAAGGTTAATTACAAACTGGAAATACACTAGCCCTCAGAAAGTCTTTAAGTTTGGTTTTGCAACATATAGGTGGCCTCTGAACATAGATTATGGTGGTTCCATACAGGAATCACCCTTACTGGACTAGCAAACAAAATCTTCTTTGGAGTAAAATACTGTTAACTTATTTCTCAAGTTATTTCAATAAACAAATGTCCATGTACAATGCTGACACCCAAAAATAACCAGAAACACAAAGAAAAAAAGATAATTACGTGAAAAGCAGCAGAGATAACAGGTAACAAACAGATCCATTAGCTTTGAATTATTGGATACAGACTATTAAACCATAATGCTCAGTGCAATACAGTCTCATAACATAGAAATCCACACCTGAAACCTATATGACCCTATCAACCAATGTCAACCCAATAAATGTAATGAAAATAAATAAAAACGACAAAAATACTTAGTGTATTAAGATAAATAAAATCTAATCTTGACATTTCAATAGAGAACTAGAAGCAAAAAAAAAAAAAAGGAAATTTTAAAACTAAAAAATAACTTAACTGAAATTAGAAGTTCAATGGATGGCCTTAACAGCCAAATAAATACAGCTCAAGAAAGAATTACCTCTTGCTGGTGTTTCTCAGTAGTTAGAGCACCAGCCTGCTGCACCAAAGCACTACCTTTTGATTCCTGGTCAAGGGCATGTGCAGGGGTTGCAGGTTCTTCCATCCCCAGCCCATTAGGGCATGTGCAGGAGGCATTCTGTTGATGTGTCTCTCTCACATCAATGTTTCTCTCTCTCTCTCTCCCCGCTACCACCCTCCCACTCTCTCTAAAATATCAATGAGAAAAATATACTCAGATGAGGATTAGCAAAAATAAAATAAAATGTTAAATTATATTCAGAAGAAACTATAAGGCTGAACAGGTAGTCAAAAAATATGTAAAATATATATGGGAGAGTATAATAAGGTCTAACATGCTTTGTTTTACTGAATTTATTGGAGTGACATTGGTTAAAAAAATTATACAGGTTCCAGGTGTACAATTCTATAATACATCATCTGTATAGTGTAACGCGTGTTCACCACCGAAGGTCTAACATATGTTTAATTAGAGTTCTGAAAGGAAAAGAGAAATTGAAGTGTTCAGAGGCAATATTTGAAGATATAATGGCTGAGGATTTTTCAGAACTGATGAAAGACATTGATCCATAGATCCAGGAAGTCCAACATATCCCAAACAGAATAAATAAAAAGAAACTCATTCATAGATGTATAATTGAACTTACACAGAATCAAAGACAAAGACAAATAACAAAAGTAGCCAGAAAAAATAGAGTATGCCTTGAAAAGAACAAAAGTTAGGCTGATTCTAACCAGTTTGGCTCAGTGGATAGAGCATCGGCCTGCAGACTGAAGGGTCCCAGGTTCGATTCTGGTCAAGGGCATGTACCTTGGTTGCGGGCACATCCCCAGTGGGGGGTGTGCAGGAGGCAGCTGATCGATGTTTCTCTCTCATTGATGTTTCTAACTCTCTATCCCTCTCCCTTCCTCTCTGTAAAAAATCAATAAAATATATATTTTAAAAAAAGGCTGATTTCTGGCTTCTTAACAGCAACAACGGAAGCATGAGGTTGGTGGAATAACTTTAGTGTCCTGAAAGAAAATAAATGCCAAGAAATTGATAACCAGCAAAAATACCCTTCAAAAATAAAGGTGAAATAAAGACCTTTACAAATAAATAGAAACAGACAGAGTTTGCCAGCCACAGGCATGAACCAAAAGAAATACTAAATGCTACAGGGAAACTGGAAAATGATTACAGATGGAAGCCTGAAGATGAAGGAAGGGATAAACAGCAATTAAAAGGATAAATATCTATGCAAGTTTAAATTAATGCTATATAAAACAATAATATTATCTTATTAATGCATGTTGATAAAGAATGAATCAAAAGGGCTGGAGCAAAACTGTTTAAGTTTCTGCACTGCCAGGCCTGTGTAGCTCAATTGCTTGAGCGTAGTCCTATACACTGAGAGGTGCCCATTCGATTCTAGGTCAGGGCACATTGCCAGGTTGTGGACTTGATCCCCAGTAGGGGGCAATGTTTCTCTCTCATCATCTATGTTTCTATCTCTCTCTCTCCATCACCCTTCCTCTCTCTGAAATCAATAAAGACATATTTTTAAAAAGAAATGTAGCCCTAGCAGGTTTGGCTTAATGGATAGAGCATCAGTCTGCAGACTGAAGGGTCCCAGGTTCGATTCCAGTCCAGAGCACATATCTCAGTTGCAGGCTTCTCCCCTAGCCCGGGCCCTGGTTGGGCGCGTGTGGGAGGCAACCAATCAATGTGTTTCTCTCACATTGATGTTTCTGTCTTTCCCTCTCTTCCACTAAAAATCAATGGAAAAATCCTCGGGTAAGGATAAAAAAACAAACAAAAACTAAAAAACAACAACAATAAAAAAGAAATGTAAAAATATTTTGAACTAAATGAAAACAATCACAATTTGGGAAATGTAGCAAAAGTAGTGCTTCATGGGAAATTTCTAGATTAAATGAGAAAAGAATAAAGATCTAACATCAATAACCTAAGCTTTCTCTTAGGAAACTAAAGAAAGAAGAATAATTTAAGCCTAGAGCAAGCAGAAGAATGAAATAGAGAAGAAAAAAAATGAAAGTGAAAGAAAGAAAACAAAAAATTAACAAAACCTTTCTGGTTCTTTGAAAAGATAAATAAAATTTATAAATCTCTTGCCAGGATAACCAAGAAAAAACAAAGACCTAAATTAACAATATCAGAAATTAAGTTGGGATTATCACTCCTGATTCCATGGACATTAAGATAATGAAGGAATACTGTGACTAACTCTATGCCTACATATTTGACAACTTAGGTGAAATGAACCAATTTCTTAAAAGACAAACTACTAAAATTCACACAGATATAAATAACTTGAATAGCCATTTATTTATTAAAGAATTGAATCAATAATTAATAACCTTCCAAAGACAGACATCATCAGGACCAAATTCTACCAAACATTTAAGGATCACCAGTGAACATTTAGAAATCAGTGAATTCTACTAAACATTAAGGAAGAAATAATACCAATTCTCTACAATTCCTTCCATAATATAGAAGTAGAGAGAACATTTGATTCATTCTATGAGGCCAGTATTACCCTAAGTACAAAACCAGATAAAAGACAACACAAAAAAGGAAAACTACAGACCAATTTCTCATAAGCAGACACAAAATCCTCAACAAAATATTAGCAAATCAAATCCAACAATGTATTAAAAGAAATCATACACCTAACAGTGGAACTTATTCTAGGTTTGCAAGGCTGATTCAACATTCGAAAATTAATCAATATAATCCACCATTAACAGACTGAAGAAAAATCATATGATCTTATCACTTGATGTATAAAAAGCAATTGATAGAATCTAATACCCATTCATGATCAAAGCTCTCCAACTAGAATTAGAGGGGAACTTCCTCACTTTGATTTTTTTAAAATCTACAAGAAGCCTACAACTGGTATCATACTTAAGGATTAAAAAGAGGACACTTCACGTAGCAATATCTTTACTGATACAGCTCTTAGGGCAATGGAAACTAAAGAGAAAATAAACAAATGGGACTACATCAAAATAAAAAGCTTCTGCACAACAAAAGAAACCATCAACAAAACAAGAGAGCCCACAGCAGGGGAGAACATATTTGCCAATGTTATCTCCGATAAGGGTTTAATCTCCAAAATTTACAGAGAACTCATACAACTTAACAAAAGGAAGATAACCAATCCTATCAAAAAATGAGCAAAGGACCTACATAGACACTTTTCGAAAGTGGACATACAGAAGGCCAAGAGACATATAAAGACATGCTCAAAGTCACTAATCATCTGAGAGATGCAAATAAAAATGACAATGAAATACACCTCACACCTGTCAGAATGGCGATCATCAACAAATCATCAAAAAACAAGTGCTGGCGAGGATGTGGAGAAAAAGGAACCCTCATGCACTGCTGGTGGGAATTTTAGACTGATGCATCCACTGTGGAAAACAGTATGGAGTTCCCTCAAAAAATTAAAAATGGAACTCCCATTTGACCCAGTAATCCCACTTCTAGGAATAGATCCCTAGAAATCAGAAACACCAATCAGGAAGGACATATGCACCCTATGTTCATACCAGCACAATTTACAATAGCTAAGATTTGGAAACAGCCTAAGTGCCCATTGGCAGATGAGTGGATTAAAAAGCTCTGGCACATCTATAAAATGGAATACTATGCTGCTGTAACAAAGAAGGAACTCTTACCATTCGCAACAACATGGATGGACATGGAGAGCATTATGCTAAGCGAAACAAGCCAGTCGGAGAAAGATAAATATCACGTGCTATCTCACTCATTTGTGGAATATAATGAACAACATAAATTGATGAACAAAAATTGATCCAGAGATAGAGAAGCATCCAACAGATCATCAAACTTCAGAGGGAAGGCGGGGGGGGGGGGCGGGGACGGGGGGGGGTAAGAGATCAACCAAAGGACTTGTATGAACGCATATAAGCATAACCAAGGGACACAGACACTAGCGGGGGTGAGGGCATGTGCTGGGGGAGTGGGGGTGGCTGGGGAGAGGTCAATGGGGGAAAAAGGAGATATATGTAATACTATATGTAATACTTTAAACAATAAAGTATTTAAAAAACAAAAAAAGAGGACACTTCACCCTATGAGCAAGAACAAGGTAAGTATGTCCTTGCTCATTGCTCCTATTAAACATCATACAGGAAGTCCTAACTGGTGCAATAAGACCAAAAAGTAAATAAAATGTATACAGATTGGAATGGAGGAAATATAATTGTCTCTATTTGCAGATGACATGATTGTCTATATAGAAAATGCCAAAACATTGACAAACTCCTGGCCACAAAGTTTCAGGATGTAAGATTAATATACAGAAGTTAATTATTTTCCTACATACCAGCTAGGAACAATTGAAATTTGAAATTGAAAAAAATTGTTTATAACAGGACTCCTAAAATGCAAAATGTGGCAAAAGAATGTAAGTGTATTACAAATATGAAACAACCTTACTGAGAGGGATGGGAGGAATAAGGTGCTGACATAAGTAAGTTTGGAAATGAATGTAGTCTATAAGACTATAGGCAAAATTTTCTCTGTATATAAATATTAAAAATATATAAAGAAGTAAACATATATAAAAATGTATATATCCTATATAATTAAGAGTGAATATGCAAATTGACCATATCTCCGCCACAAAGATGGCAGCACCCACAGCTGAGGCAGGGGGTTTCCGTAACACAAGATGGTTGTGCCCACAGCAGAGGCTGAGTTCCCTTAATAAGCAATCACCAGGGACTTGAGGCTGCGCCCTCCCCTGTGGGGCTTGACAGGGGACCTCAGGCCGCGCCCCCCACCTGGCAGGGCTTGATGGGGGACCTCTGGCCATGCCCCCCGCCTGGCAGGGCTTGACAGGGGACCTCAGGTAGCGAACCCTCCCAGCACCGGGCCAGTGGACCTGAGGCTGAGCCCCCCACCCAGTGGGGCTTGACAGGGGATCTCAGGCCGTGTCCCCCACCCAACGGGGCTTGACAGGGGACCTCAAGGCTGGAGGACCTGAGGCTGCGCACCCCCCGCCTGGTGGGGCTTGACAAGGATGGGACCGGCCGGGTCTGGATCTAGCCCAATGGGGGAGGGGGAGGGCAGCCAGGTCTGGGTCTTGCGTGATTTTGAGGCGCATGTGGATGGGTGGGGAATTGACTCTGGGTCCCGTGGTGCACCACAGACTCTGACAGGAGGAAGATTTTCATATATATTTTACTAATTTTCTTTCATCTCTGACACTTCTATTATAAAGGGCAGATAGCAATATTAAAATATTTCCTCGAATTAATCCCCTTTTAATGTGCACGAATTTCGTGCACCGGGCCACTAGTATACACACACACACACAGAGATTATTATATATCCATATATCTCCTTACTCTGTCAACTCAGAGGGCCTAGAAGCAATGATATCCCAACAGTAATGAGTACACCTAGCACCCAGATCCTGGTTTTTAATACTATTCTCCAACTTAAGGTATCAGGACTCCTTGGAGAAATGGTTACTTCTAGAACTTGGGCAGGAAATATGCAAAACTAGTGTATCTTGCAGTGCCAGAAAGAGTTACTTACACACACACACACACACACACACACACACACACACACACACATCAAATAGATACAAAAACCAACTGAAAGAGCTCCCTATGGCCAAAATTAAAATGGGTGCAATCAAAACATTAAAAGTAGCATTAGATTATAATCTAAAGTATCAAATAAATATTAATGAGACCATGCTGATATAAATAAATTAATAAAAGGGGAAGAAGTCAAATATCCCATGCAGAATTCCAAATAATTTTGAAGACAGTCTACCCTCAAGTATGTAGAACACTCCACTCCTTAAGTGTGGACTGTGCATAGTGACTTTCTTCCAAAGAGTACATATAGCTTTGGCCAGCATTGCTCAGGGGCGGGAGGCAACTAACTGATTTGTCTCTCTCAGATCGATGTTTCTCTCCTCCCTCTCTCTCTCCTTCCCCCTCCCTCCTACCCTCTCTAAAAATCAATGGAAAAAATATCCTCCCATGAGGATTAACAACAACAACAAAAAATAGAGTATATACAATATGGAAAAGGAGATTATAAAAGAGTAACTTTACCATGGAGAATCCTGGCAAACACTACCTCAGTCAGGTGACCAAAGTTAGTATCAACAGTGATAATACTGATAGTATATATCCTTTATATGATGTGATGAGAATGGCACTTTATCTCTGTGGTCCTCTTCCTAAAAGCACTTAACCCCTGTTAATCACAAGAAAAAAAAAACAAGCAAACCGAAATTGTGGGACATTATTCTTTTTTAAAATACATTTTTATTGATTTCAGAGAGGAAGGGAGAGGGAGAGATAGAAATATCAATGATGAGAGAAAGCCACTGATCAGTACCTCCTGCATGCCTCACACAGGGGATCGAGCCTGCAACCAGGGCATGTGCCCTGACCAGGAATCAAACCATGATCTCCTGGCTCATAGGTCAACTCTCAACCACTGAGCCATGCCAGCCGGGCAAATTGTGGGACATTATACAAAATACCCAACCAGTACCTCTCAAGGGTGTCAAGGGCATCAAAAACAGAAAAAATCTGAGAAACGTCACAGCCAAGAGGAGCCTGAGACAAGGATGACTAAATATAAGGTGGTATCTATCCTGGATGGGATCCTGGAACAGGAAAAGGACATTAGGGAAAAACTGAGGAAATATGAATACAATGTATACTTTGGTAAATAATAATGTATTAATATTGGTTCATTGTTGCAAATATGCCATACTATTTAAATGTTAACAATAGGGGATATTGAGTCTGGTGGGTGTGGCTCAGTGGGTTAGTCATTGTCCTGTGCACTGAAAGATTGCTGGTTCGATTCCAGTCAGGGCACATGCCTAACTTTCCTGGCTTGAGCCCCAGGAGGGGTTGTGCAGGAGAGAGCTGATCATGTTTCCCTCTCACATCAATATTTTCTCTCTCTCTAAAAATCAATTTAAAAATAGGGGCTACTGAGTATGGGGTACACAGAACTCTACCATCTTCGCAGTAATTCTGTAAAAATCTACAACTGCCCTAAAATAACTTTATTTTAAAACAATTAACAAAATTAACAAAAGGCTAATGAAGAACCGAGGTGGGGGGACCACATGGGCCTGTTAAAATGGTAAGGCAGAGCTTAACAGAAATTTCCTGGGAGACTATTCCTTCTAAGAAAAAAAGAGTCAGCAGACAAGAGATTAACAGGTGAGAATAGCACAGCATCTGGTCACTCAGATTTTTCTCCTGGCTCAAACTCCAGTATCTAAATCCAGTGGAGACTGCTGTATGCAAAAACACACACAAACCAACGAAAAACTTGGAAAGGAGTGTTTTCTAGGAACTTTATAAAATATTTAGGTCCAAGTGACAAATGGGTACTACCCACCCGAGTTAGGGTTAACTCTATTGTAGACAGAGAATTCTCCACCCTTCTGTTGAGATACTGTACTGCTTTAGTCCATCATGATCTCCAGCCCACCAACAATAGGGGCCTTAGGAGGGTGCAGGACCCATGAGATGAGGCACAGTGCCCAAGAGACATGGCATTAACCAGGAAAGAGTGGCAACTACCCTCAGCTACCTGGACTTATTCCTGGACACAAGTGGAACCTCCCTTAATCCTCTCCCAAACATCAAAAACAGGGAAAATTCAGAGGCTCTGGTCCTGCTAGTGCAGGGGAGAGGGTAGTAGCTAGCCCAATACAGCCATACTCAATATCTCATCTGATCTCCACAGTCCTGGAAGGCAAGTTTTATCCCCAATTCACAGATGACAAGACTATCCCTTGCAACAATGCATATGTAACTATGAGGTTGATTCTACCACAACTTTGAGGCCCAGAAGTAATGTTTTACTTACCATTTCACATGCTGATAACAAGAATTTTAAGTGTCCCTAGGTTTTTCATAAGCACAGAACTATTCTTTTGATTGCTTGGTATTGTTTTCCTATTTTTTATCTTTCATTATTTTTATGAGGAAAGTAATATGAACAAAAAAATTACTCACAGATAACCACTATTAATCTTTTAGTAGACAGTAGCTTTCAGTTTTTTTTCTTGTACATAGATTAGGTCAATATCTTTGCAGTTTTACAAAAATGGACTGATGCCATATATATGGTTCTGCAAATTTTTCTTTTTAATTTTACAATGCATCATAAACATTATTCCATGCAATGGACAAAAATCTGCTACTGAAACATAGAGGGCTGCAGCTGGATAGCAAGAGTGACTACTAAAGCAAAATATCAGCATAAGGTTAAAGCCCTGGGCCTGGCAAATGCCTGCCATGGGCACTACACAAAAGGAATGTCTTCAAAGCCCCTTTGTGGGGCCCTACAGCCACCCCTGAGTTCCCTAGGGCCTCTGGGGTGGAAGGGGTCCTGTAAACTTTTTTGCATCCACATAAACCCCCCCAATTTCTGTCTGGTTTTCTTCACCTCATCCTCTACCCTAGCCATCTCGTCAAATTCTCTTATCATCTCCTCATTGCTCAAATGCATATCGTGTATGGCCTCTTTGTATTCCTTGAGGCACTGAGCCAGCCCCTTGTTGGTTTTTCTTTTGGCTTTCCTGGGCACATCATCCCCAGCTGGGCGCTTTCCTCCAGCCCTTGGTTCGATGGCTGGTTTTCCTTCTTCTTTTGGCTTTCCCTCACTCTCTGGTTTTCCTTCTTCTTTTGGCTTTCCCTGGCTCTCTGACTTTCCCTCTATCACTGGTTTTCCCTCCTTCTCTGGCTTCTCCTTATCTAGTATTTCCTCATCTTCTGTCTCTCCCCTGTTTTCTATCTTTCCTTCATTTTCTAACTTTTCCTTGTCTTCCAGAGTATCAGCTACTTCTGGCTTTGCAGCATTCTGAGGCTGTTCATTTTCCATCTTTCCTTGATTCTCAGGCATTCCTTCATTTACACTGCAGAGTTTTTCCATGTTGAGATGGCCCCTCCTTTTCCTGTCCTGGGGGTGGGGTTGGGGAGAGGGAGGAGATACAGAGGAGACAAGGGAGACTGAGGACTTCGGGGTGGAATGCAGGTCTGGATAGTACTGGCATCTTGCCCCTTGTCAGGGTTCCCCTAACCGGGCCCCGCCCTCCTCTACCACCCTTTCCTCACCATTCCTTCCACACACATGAGCCAACCATTTTCTCTACATTTGCTCGGCGTGGCAGTGTGTGTGTAAATGTGTTGGAGGTGGACAGTGGGGCCCCAAATTCTGCTTGGGACGTGCCGCCCACACTCCCTACCCCTTTGGGACACCCCTCCTTTAACTGACCTGCAGGAATTCTGGACAGGTTCCTTCCTTTTATAGCCTAGCCGAGTGCAGAGAACAACAGACACGCAGACCTGCAGACAGGGGAGACAGGAGCTGGGCGTTCGGTGGATGCACAGGGACTCCGATACCTTTCCTGAGTCCTGGCCCTAGTCACCCAACGTTCTCCTCCCCGACCTCCTCTGCTCCCCCCACACCGCAGGCGCCATTTCTTGCCATTTTTTTTCAAGCCTGGGGCGCCAGATCAGGATGTTTTCCACCCTAATTTGGATCTCTGCGTCCTTCTCTCCCTGAGGCAACTCGCCTCCCCACCATGAAGGTCAACTTTTTTCTCTACGCACAGAGTAGGCGAGGGGGTTAATCTCCACGGTCTCACTGCTGGGGTGTCCCCCAGTTCACCATCTCCGGCTCCAAAATGGACGGAGGGCAGCGAGAAGGGGGTGCAGAGAAAGGGGGCATGGGTGCTTGGGGGTGTCCGCCTTTCCCACCCTCCACCCATCGGCCGCTCGCTCCCTCTTAGCCATTTCCCCACCGCCATCTCTAGCTACAGTCAGGCCGGCTTCCCTCCAGCCCTTCCCCATCCCCAACCTTTCTCCTTTCCGTGCCCATTCCTTCTCGCCCATTCCAGTATTCCGCAGGCAGCGAGGAAGGCCCTCGCACTGACCTGAAAGAACCTGGAGCAACAATTAGGAGTTCGCAGACAGCGCCGGGTCCGACCGCAGCGAAGGAAGGCGGGCACCCGGACTGGTGCCCACAGCTGCGCCCGGCAGGTCACGTGAGCGTGCGTCCCCGAGCCCCGCCCACTAGCCGGGGACTGCCCGCCGCCACCGCCTCTTTCCCCCAGTCCCCCTCTACCTCCCTGGGCCCTTTTGTCCTTTACCTCTTCTGAGAAGTTTGTCAAAGAAAGAATTTTAGTGAAAACCGCGGAGACTTTTTTTTTTCTTCAATGGGTTGGGCTGCCCAGGGGAAGAGTCTTAAGAATATTGCTCTTCAATTCCATTGGAAGAACGTAGACCAACCCCCATAAAATGGTAAGAATATGAACTTTAATATTGTACAAAGAGTAGAACGTTGCATTGAGAAAAAAATAGGAACAATATTTCCCTCAAAATGAAACGTTTCTTTTTTCCTTACATGCACAAACATAAATTTTCTAATGAATTAGTATTTAAATCTAAATGAAATTATATTTGAGGCAAAATAAAAGAATGATTGCATATAACACAATGACCAGACCATATATGACAATAGAACTGTGACCCGCAACCTCTACAGCAAGCAGCCCAAGAAGCCAAACAGCCTCTGCTTAAAACTTCAGGACTTGAACATGACTGCAGCCAACCCAGTCATAAAAAATGCCTTGCTTCTAATTAACGTTCCTCCAGGTTCCTCATGCCAATGACCTCCAATCAGAGTACCTGAAGCCTTCCCTGTTTTCTCTCTAAAGCTTTCCTATTCCCCCATCTGCCTTTAAGTTTGCCAAACACAAGTGAAAGTGGCTGACTCTCTTGTTATAACAAGATCTGAGTAAGTAGCCACCATTTCCACATAAGCTTTTTGTGTGGAAGGCTTTTAAAAATATAATAACAGAGGTGAACACTTAAGGAAAACAGTGCCCTAGCCAGCATCGATATTTCTCTCTGTCTTTCCCTCTCTCTTCCTCTCTCTCCAAAATCAATGGAAAATTATCCTCTGGGTGAGGATTAAAAAAAGAAAAAAAAAAAAAAAAGGACAACAGTGATAGGTTTGATTAAAAGAAACTGTGTAATAGATTTGTTGAGGGACTGGGGAACACATGCACTTTTCCCTGCCCTTGTTGAGTGTGTGGGTAAAATTTTTCTGAAGGGCAATTTTCTATATGGTTTAAAAATAAAAATATTTGCCCTAGCCGGTTTGGTTCAATGGATAGAGCGTCAGCCTGCAGACCAAAGGGCACATACCTTGGTTGCAGGCTTCTCGCTGGCCCCGGCCCTGGTCTAGGGCTTACAGGAGGCAACCAATCAATGTGTTTCTCTCACATCGATGTTTCTCTCTGTCTTTCCCTCTCTTTTCCACTCTCCCTAAAAATCAATGGAAAAATACCCTCAGGTGAGGATTAACAAAATAAAAATATTTGATATTTTGGTTCAGTAATTCCACTTCCAATATTTTTCCAGGGAGATGATAATGCATTAAAATATAATCTTATGTTTTAAAATATTCTATGTTTTAAAATTCCCATAACAATTGTTTATTATACATTTATTCTTTGCTGAAACTAAGGCTTCAGGAGTGATTCTGTAGGCTTTGTTTATAATGGGGGGAAATGGAACATCAAAATTGTCCATCAGTACAGATTTAGTTACATAATCTTCTTAGTACATTTGTTTACCTTGGTTATCTTTGGATACTTGGTTTAGAAAAATAATCATTTTTTATGTTAAGTGCTCAATACACAGTAAATATAATTATTAA
The DNA here is from genome assembly GCF_027574615.1 of Eptesicus fuscus. Lineage (NCBI taxonomy): Eukaryota > Metazoa > Chordata > Mammalia > Chiroptera > Vespertilionidae > Eptesicus > Eptesicus fuscus. The sequence continues at coordinate 72,194,806 of NC_072473.1, read as the reverse complement.
CTGTCATAATCCCAAGGGAGAGGGAGAGACACATAGAAACATCAATGATGAGAGAGAATCATTGACTGGCTGCCTCCTGCATGCCTCCACTGGCGATCGAGCGAGCAACTAGGGCATGTGCCCTGATTGGGAATCAAACAGTGACCTCCTGGTTCATAAGTCGATTCTCAACCACTGAGCCATACTGGCTGGGTGGGAACTCATATTTCTTTCTTTTAAAAAAAAATCTTTATTATTGAGACTATTGCAGATGCCCACCCACCCCCATTGTCCCCTCCACCTGGTTCCTGCCCAGCCCCAGGCCTTCACTACCCTACTGCCTGTGTCCATAGGTAAGATCTTTGGTTAATTTCTTCCCCCTTCCCTCTGAGATTCATCAGTCTGTTCTATGCTTCCATGCCTCTGATTTTGTTTTATTTGCCAGTTTATTTTGTTCATTCAATTTTTATTGATTTATTTTGATTTTTAGATTTGATTGTTGATAGATATGTATTTGTTGCCATTTTATTGTTTATATTTTTTAATCCCTTCTCCTCTTCCTCCTCCTCCTCCTCCTCCTCCTCCTCCTCCTCCTCCTCCTCCTCCTCCTCCTCCTCCTCCTCCTTCTCCTCCTCCTCTTTCTCTTCCTTCTCCTCCTCCTTCTATACCCTTCAACATTTCATATAATACTTGTTTGGTGGTGATGAACTCCTTTTGCTAAGAAGCTCTTTATCTGGCCCTCAATTCTAAATGAGAGCTTTGCTGGGTAGAGTAATCTTGGTTATAGATACTTACTATTCATCACTTTGAATATTTCTTGCCACTCCCTTTTGGCCTGCAAAGTTTCTGTTGAGAAATCAGCTGACAGTCTAATGGACGATCCCTTGTAGGTAACTAACTGCTTTTCTCTTGCAGCTTTTAAGATTCTCTCTTTGTCTTTAACCCTTGGCATTTTAATTATGATGTGTCTTGTGTGGGCCTCTTTGGGTTCCTCTTGTTTGGGACTCTTTGCACTTCCTGGACTTGTAAGTCTATTTCTTTCACCAGGTGGGGGAAGTTTTCTGTCATTATTTCTTCAAATAGGTTTTCAATTTCTTGCTCTCTCTTCTTCTTCTGGCACCCCCATAATGCCAATGTTGGTATGCCTGAAGTTGTCCCAGAGGCTCCTTACATTATCTACATATTTTTGGATTCTTTTATCTTTTTTCTCTTCTGATTGAGTGTTTTGTTTTGTTTTTGCTTCTTCATATTCCAAATTGTTGACTTGATTCCCAGAATCTTCTACTCTATTGTTGAATCCCTGTAAATTGTTCTTTATTTCAGTTAGTGTATGCTTAATTTCTTCTGTTCTTTTTCATGTCATTGAAATTCTCACTAAGGTCCTTGAAAGTCTCACTAAGTTCCTTGAAGCTCTCATGAAGATCCTTGAGTAACCTTGTAACCGTAGTTTTGAACTCTGTATCCAGTAGTTAGCTTGCTTCCATTTCTTTCGTTAGTGACATGTTTCTTTGTCTCTGCATTTTGGCTGCTTCCTTGTGTTTGCTTCTATGTATTAGGTAAAGCTACTATGTCTCCTGGAATTGGTAGTGTGGCTTTGGGTAGTAGATGTCCTGTAGGGCCCAGTGGCTCAACCTTCCTAGTTACCTGAGCTGGGCACTCTAGATGCACTCTGTGTGGGCTGTGTGCACAGTCTTATAGTTGAGTCTAGGTTGCTGTTGGCATCTCTGGGACGAGTTGACCTCCAGGCAAATTGGCTGTGATTGCAATGGGAGAGCTGCTATGCAGGAGGCAAGGCCCAACTGTGAAACAAGGCAGGCTGGTGCTAGTGCCAGATCTTGGGCCTTTTATTGATAGGTTTGGGGCATGCTGTCACCAGCTGCAGCTTGTTTGAGAGATTTTTAGCAAAGTCTGAAGCCTGCACCAGGACAGGCCATTCATATGGAAAAGCTGCTGCAAACTGGTTGGGTAGGGCTGCAAATTGGATGGAGTGGGGGGGTCTCAGGGACTCCCCAGTGTGGAGTTAACAGTGTGTTCCATGCTGATGGAGACTCAGATATGGCTGCCAGTCAGCCCTGCAACAGGAAAGGTCCCAGCACAGGAACAATGACCTCTGCAAGGGAAATCTTTTATGCCCTGTTTGGGAGAAAGCTGCCCCTGGGTTCCTGCTCCCTTTCCCAGACAGTCCAGTTCCTCTCCATATGTGTCTGGGTCCCCATGAGCTGGGTGTGAGGTATTGAGTTCATGTGCACTCGTGCACCAGTCCTTTAAAAGGAACAGCTGGGTCTTCAGCAGCCTCTGTGTCTCTTAGCCACAATGCCTGCTGGTTTTTACAGTCTATAGTTACAGGGATTTCTCCTCCAAGTTCTGGAACTCATCCTCTGCAGAGATGATCTTCCTGATTTAAAAAACAGCCTATATGGGTGCCAGCCCAGCCCAGCCTGTGCCTCTGCCCCTCCTTCCAGTCTCAGTGTGCTTTCTTCTTTACTTCTCTAGTTGTAGAATTTCCATTCAGCCAGATTTCAGCTGGTCTGGATGATGGTTGTTCTGTATTTTAGTTGTAATTTTGATGTGGTTGTGGGAAGTAGCGAGTACATGCATTTACTTACACCGCCATCTTGGTTCCTCAGAAACTCATATTTCAACAAAGCAGAATGACTTATAAAGCTACAATCTTAACGGAGTTTAACACTGGAACAAGCATAGTAAGAGGAATAAAACAGAGAGAGCCAACTAACATCCCCAAATATAAAGTGTTTAGTATGTGATAAAGAAGCATTTCTGATCAGTTGTAAAAATTAGGTTATTGCAGAAAGTATATTTGTAACACTGTGGGTCTTGATCCGGCATCTAGAAGGCTTCAGGAACCTGGAGAAGGCACTGTGCGTAAATTAATCAAGAGTCCAGAGACGAAACATAATTTTGAAAGGCATCATGGTGAGTCAGAGAAGACTTAGCTAAAGGAACCAAGTTCTCCTTGTCTCAGGACCCCTTGCTTTTTATTAACACAATTTGTTTAAGGCAAGGTGGAGATATACACATCAAAGGGTAGGGTTAGGTACAGAATCCATTGTCAGATTGGGGAATTGCCTTCGGCTGTTCAGGTATTTTGGCCAACAGGAGGCAATAACATGTAGATTGAGATGCCCTCAGCTGTCTGGCAGCAAGCAATCATTTTATGCATCCTTTTCAGGTTTGGGGAAATGCCTTTAGCCATTCCCAGATGATTCAGCCCTGCTGATCTGCTGGAATTGGCTTCTGGCATATTTGTATAATTACTTAAATAGTTAAAGGAAAATATAGAGCCTTATTTTCTGATATATCCTCAAATTATTTTCAGAATAGACAAGAAAAATGAAATAAAAGGCATCCAGATTGAAAAGAAAGAAGTAAAATAATCTCTAGTTGCAGATGACATGATTTTGTATACAGATAATCTCAAGGAATCCACCAAAGAACTATGAGAGCTAATGAGTTCAGCAATGTGGCAAAAAAACAAACACCTATAAATATATTGTTGAAAGAAATTAAAGAATACCTAGGTAAATGGAAAGACTGCCTATGTTCATAGAGTAGAAAACTTAATATTGTTAAGATAGATAATATTTCCCAAATTGATTTATGGACTCAACACAATCTCTATGAAAATCTCAGCTGGCTTCTTTGCAGAAATTGACAAACTGATCCCAAAATTCATATGGAAAGGCAAGAAACTCAGAATAGACAATTTTGAAAAAGAAGAACAAAGTTAGAGGCCTCACACTTCCAGATTTCAAAACTTACTATAAAGCTACAGGAATCAAGACAGTGTAGTAATGGCACAAGAACATGCAGGTCAATGGAATAGAATTGAGAGTCTGGAAATAAACTCTTACATTTACAGTCAATTGATTTACAACCAGAGTGCCAAGAAAATCCAATGGTGAAAGAATAGTTCTTTCAACAAATGATGTGGAGACAGCTAGCTATCCACATTCAAAAAAATGTATTTGGACACCCACATCACACCATATATTAAACTTAATTCAAAATAAATCAAAGTCCTAAATGTAAGAGCTAAACCACTTACACTCTTAGATGAACATATAGGTGTAATTCTTCATGACTTTGGATTAGGAAATGTTATTGTTTTGGCATTGTGAACCAGGGTTACAGGAGGTCAGAACTCTCAAGAACTGAAAGCTGACATTTTTACATTTTTGTTGTTGTTATTAATCCTCACTGGAGGATATTTTTTTTCATTGCTTTTTTTTTTTTTTTTTTAGATAGAGTGGGGGTAGCGGGAGGAAAAGGGAGGGAGAGATAGAAGCATCAATGTGAGAGAGACACATCATTGGTTGTCTTGCACATGCCCCATCTGGACGGGGGATGGAACCTGCCACCCTTCGGTACATGGACCTACCCTCTAACCACTGAACTATACCGGCCAGGACAATAGCATCTTCATAGTGCTTGCAATGAAGAGTATGGGAAGCGTTTAGATAATCAGCTTATTCCATACCTTTGAATTGACTCTTACCAGTAGAACCATCCAATCATATTTAATATCAGTAGGTTTGTTGTCAGGGCTTTCTGCATTACATTTAACCCAATCAAATGTTGTATTTATCTAAGGCCTTATTTGCATACAGGGTGTATAGAAATAGACACCACTGGCTTACAACCACTTTTCTCTTTCATTCCAGGGTACTGGAAAACCATGTCTGTCATGGCTGAGCAGTCTTCTAAATTTATCTTTTCAAGAAAGGCATCAGAAAAGCCACTTCCAATACAGAGAAGGGGGAGATTTGTAAGAGTTGCCCTAAGACATTTACTTCACCTACAATGTTTTGAAGCAGGTTCACCCTAATATTGGCAATTCATTAAACATCAAACGTATCGTGAATCATTTTTGTAATGATATCATTAAATGCATTTCATACTGTGTCTCCTTCTTGGGCCCACTCCAATCCGCACTCTACCATCACCTCCAGAGAGATCAAGTCTGCCGGCTATGCACCTGCCCCTGGGAGATTGGCAAGCACACATTGTCCGAGGCCACCAAGACTGTTCTCAGGTACACCAGCTATAAATGAGCTGTCTCTGACCATCTGAGCATTGCAACCCAAAGGCTCTATTCAGAGCGACCTCAGTTTTCATAATAATAACTGTATTCCAGCAGGGTCTGATCTTTTATTTTTCGAAGTGTGGCATTCTGTTAATATTAAAACATCTTTTTTTTTTTTACAATTAAATAATTATTACTGATTTTATTTTACTATATCTATGGTCTAATTCAAGCATGTCAAGCTCACGGCCCACGGGCTGCATGTGGCCCACAACGAATATCTTTGTGGCCCAGCCAATATAATAGCATGTAAGAAACATTTTAATAAAAATTTCATAATTTAATTTTTACAATATTCTGTTATACATAATTATTAATAACGAACTACAACATTCGCTAATGACTGATTACTATAATTGTATTGCATTCATTTCCCTTACGCGCCTTATGCGCAGGCGCACCATTTCTCTCCACTAATACTAGCAGCGAATATTTTAGCCAATTGTCACGTCATTAGTCTTGGACTGACTTGTTTGGTGTGCACAACAGGAAATATTTCGCTTTCAGAGAACAAGAAAAATAGGTTTATTTGCATTACACTTATTAATTTTTGCAGTTATTCAGTGTCTGGTAAGTTAATGTTCAAGAAAAAAGATACATTTTTATTAAAATGTTCTATTATTTTATGTTAATGATTCCTCATTTATTTCAGCCCTTTGTATTCAGCATGTCTCTATCAAAATAAACCTACATTTCTATGAAAATTGAAGCTTTTGTTTTTTTAAGGCCCACATAAACTTAAACTTTGTTTATTTGGCCCGTGTTGGCCTTTGAGTTTGACATGCTTGTTCAAAATAAAAATGTTTTGTTCAATGTTACATTGTATCGCTTTACTAAACAGTTAATTCTTTTACTAGTAGTTATTCTTCTAGGTCAACCTTTCACAGGGTCTGTAAGATAATGTTATTTACTTTTTTTACTCTCATTCTCTCATGACACTATGGCATAATTTTCCAGAGATATGTTACTAGTATGTACCACAATAACAACACATTTAGTGCAGGAATAGATATAAGAATCTATATGCCAACCCTGTCGCATGACCCTGGAACTAAGAATCTTTAGTCTACAGAACTCAAGTAATGGCAGTGTGGCCATCAGAGCTCTTCAATAAGAAATATCTGGGGTCCTAGCTGGTTTGGCTCAGTGGATAGAGCATCAGCCTGTGAACTGAAGGGTCCCAGGTTCGATTCTGGTCAAGGGCACGTGCCCGGGTTGCAGGTTCGATCCCCAGTATGGGGTGTACAGGAGGCAGCCGATCAATGATTCTTTCTCATCGTTGATGTTTCTATCTCTCTCCCCCTCTCCCTTCCTCTCTGAAATCAATAAAAAATATTTTAAAAAAAGAAATACCTGGGTAAGAAGCAACAACCTCTCCTCTTCCTCTCCACTGTTTGCTCGGCAGCTGCTAAGCAGCAACCATGCATGAGTGAATCTTCATCCACGCTGGCCAGACTTATGTCCAGATTGGCAATGCCTGCTGGGAGCTCTGCTGCCTAGAATATGACATCTACCCTGATGGCCAGATGCCAAGTGACAAGACCAAAGGGGGTGGGTAGAGATGACTCCTTTAACATCTTCAGTGAGACAGGCACTGGAAAGCATGTGTCCAGGGCAGTGTTTGTAGACCTGGAACCCATAGTCATCGATGAAGTTCCCATTGCTACCTACTTCAGGCTCTTCCGCACTGAGCAGCTCATCACAGGCAAGGAAGATGCTATCAATTACTATGCCCAAGGGCACTACACCATTGGCAAGGAGATCATTGACCTTGTCTTGGACTGAATTCAGAAACTGGCTGACCAGTGCACACGTCTTCAGGGCTTCTTGTTTTTCCACAGCTTTGGGGGGAAGTGGTTCTGGGTTCATTTCCCTGGTGATGGAACGTCTCTCTGTCGATATGGCAAGAAGTCCAAGCTGGAGTTCTCCATTTACCCAGCTGCCCAGGTTTCCACAGGTGTAATTGAATCCTACAACTCCATCCTCACCACCCACACCACCCTGTAACACTCTGTGCCTTCATGGTTGACAATGAGACCATATATGACATCTGTCATATAAATCTGGATATTGAGAGGCCAACCTATACTAATCTGAATAGGTTGTTAAGTCAAATTGTGTCCTCCATCACTGCTTTCATCAGATTGGATGGAGCCCTGAATGTTGATCTGATCCAGTTTCAGACCAACCTGGTGCCCTATACCCATATCCACTTCCCTCTGGCCATATATGCCCCTGTCATCTCTGCTGAGAAAGCCTACCATGAACAGCTTTCTGTAGTGGAGCTCACCAGTGTGTGCTTTGAACCAGACAACAAGATGGTGAAATGTGACCCTCACCACTGTAAATACATGGCTTGCTGCCTGTTGTACTGTGGCCATGTGGTTCCCAAAGATGTCAGTGCTGCCATTGCCACCATCAAGACCAAGCACATCATCTAGTTTGTGAACTGATGCCCCCTTGGCTTCAGAGTTGGCATTAATTACCAACATCCCACTCTGGTACCTGGTGGAGACCTGGTCAAAGCACAGTGAGCTGTGTGCATGCTGAAAAACAGTTCAGCTATTGCTGAGGCCTGAGCTCTACCGGATCACAGGTTTGAGCTGTTATATGCCAAGCATGCCTTTGTCCATTGGTATGTGGGTGAGGGCATGGAGGAGAGAGAGTGTTTTGAGGCCTGTGAGGATATGGCTGCCCTTGAGGAGGAGTATGAGGATGTTGGTGTAGATTCTGTCAATGAAGAGCATGAGAAAGGAGAGGAAGGCTAAAGTTAAAATGTCACAATGATGTTGCTTTTTACAGAGAAGCTTGTTCTGTTTTAAACATTGAAAAGTTGTGGTCTGATCAGTTAATTTGTATGTAGCAGTGTATACTCTCATACACAATTATTTGCTTATGCTTTAAAACATAAGCAAATAATTGTATATGAGAGTATACACTCATTTGGTTATAGACCTAACCTGTCTATTTCTTTGATGGGTTCAAATAAAATATTCCTTGTCTAAGTGAAAAATAAAGGAAAGATCTGTACCTAGACCAAATATGGACAAATGCAGAACTGACCAGTTAAACCCTGACAGATTGGAATTCCTTTGTGCTTTCTCTTGCTCCCGGACCCTATACCATAATTGGCCAAGTTCCAAAATGCTTTAATCAAAACTTCACCCACCAGCATTACCTCATGCCACCCTGTTCTCCCTAACCCTTAAAATTTGTCCAGACCCCAAATCAGGAAGACAGATTTGAGCAGTATCCCCTGTTTCCTGTGGGTCGACTCAGCAATAAATAAATAAATAAATATCTCTTTTTCTCAAAGGCCTGTGTCTTACTTTAGGCTCCTTTGCCCATCAGACAGCAGGCCCTTGCTCAGTAATGCCAGGGCTAGCTAGCTAGCTTAATAGGAAGATTTAGGGAATAAAGAGGGTCCATGGGAGAGGAATGCATAGATGGGGACTTGAAGACGCCAGGGTGCTTATCTTACTTGTACAGAGGATAGAGAAATGCCTTAGGACAGGCAAACTACGGCCCGCGGGCCACATGCGGGTGTTTTTGCCGTTTTGTTTTTTTACTTCAAAATAAGATATGTGCAGTGTCCATAGGAATTTGTTCATAGTTTATTTTAAACTATAGTCCGGCCCTCCAACGGTCTGAGGGACAGTGAACTGGCCCCCTGTTTAAAAAGTTTGAGGACCTCTGCCTTAGGAGGTAGGGGTTCAGGTTAGATGGAAGTATTTCTGGCCAGAGCAATTACAGTGATCATAAGTTAGATCAAAAGTAGCCCTGACCTGATCAGCTGGGAGAGCTATAAGATAAAGCATCCCCAGGCCAGCAAAACTGGGAGAAAGCCATACAATAAAATCAAAAGTGACTCCAACCTAAACAGATAAGATGACCAAAAGAGGAAAAGTATGGATGTGGGGGTTGTGGGAGCTGATTACAGGGCTAAGGTCCCACAGGAGAAAAGGAGGGTCTCCAGCCTGTTTAATGCCTCGAGACAAAGAAAACAGCAGTCACCCTTCCTAGGGACCCCTCTGTCCATCCAGGAGGGACAGAGTCTTAGGATTAGGAACTTAGAGGACACCTTTCTTTGGTGACCCCTGTGACCCCCTGTGCCAAGGGGGACAGAGTCTTAAGCTTAGAATTTAGAAGTAAGGTTTTAGAGGTAATATTACAATAAAGTTTCTGTACTTTTCACCTACCACCTTTTGTCCATGGCTTCATTCTCAAATCCATCTGGACAAGAACCCAGGAAAGAAATCACCCTTGCATCCTAATCACTAAAACAACCTGAATCAGTAATAACAGCGTATTTCCAGCACCCTAACAGTTTTGCATGTATCCATGTTGGCCATATAGGCAAAGGTTGAACCATTGTTCATCTAAGTCAGTGGTCGGCAAACTCATTAGTCAACAGAGCCAAATATCAACAGTACAACGATTGAAATTTCTTTTGAGAGCCAAATTTTTTAAACTTAAACTTCTTCTAACGCCACTTCTTCAAAATAGACTCGCCCAGGCCGTGGTATTTTGTGGAAGAGCCACACTCAAGGGGCCAAAGAGCCGCATGTGGCTCGAGAGCCGCGGTTTGCCGACCACTGATCTAAGTAATGGAAGTGTGGTAGGCAGTTAGACATGAGCAGAGCAAGTGTTACAGAAAACCAGAGAAGAACCAAGCAATACTTAGAGAGATGGAGTTACATTTATTACGTGCGGGCCCAGAGGAAAATGTCTCTCAAATTCTGTGCCCCAACATGGAGGAACTTACCCTATTTATATGTTTTTACCTTCTTTGTCTCCCAAATATGGGGTGTTTCCGGCCTCCTTTGCAAGTTCTTAAAGAGCCCCTATGTGCTGGGGCCTTGAGACCTCAACCAAAGGCCTGGCCTGGTGCTAGCACTGATAATTTTGTCCGGGGAAGGTTTAATGGCCTCTCTGAAGTGGGAGTAGTCTTATTTTCCTTATTACTTAAGTAAGCAAGCAATTACAGAAGCCAAATAGCAGGGTTAAAATTTCAAACAGCAGTTTTTATATAAGATGGATGCTTCACAAGGACGAAGGGCCAGGTACAGAAGGCTACCAGGGTGAAAAGCCCCAGCTGCCTAGCAATGGACAATCAATTGTAGGGTGGAACCTCCCCACCAGGGTGACTTTTCCTCTCCTAGCATATCTCTGGTCATGCGGTTTGTACCTCCTGATCTTTCTTCCCTAGAGATAACATTTAGACTTCAGTTGTATTTCAGCTCCAGGCCCACATAAGCAACAGAACTAGCCACAGCTGACCTCAGGACCAGCTGCATTGAATAATGAACCCTGCCCCGTGCCCACCAATCAACCAGTGGAGACCACAACCCTGAAAGGAAACACCTGGAAAACTGCTGAATATACTATTGAGATCTTCCCTTGGGACCTCCCCTAAAATCTCTACCCTTAAAACCCTTAGTTCTGAGGTCCTTCTCGGTTCTCCCTCCCGGGAGCACGCCCATGAGTTTCCCTTTCCCTTCCTCCTCCCTGTCCCAGGCACATTACCTTTAGCTTCCTCATTCTCAAGCTCCAAGGAAGAGCCTTTCCTTTACCTCTATAACTTGTTTCCTAAGTCCATTTCTTCTAGAAATTACTTCTTCTACCTCTGTGATTTACTAAATAAATGTTCTCTTACAGTTTGGGTCTTGGCTCTGAATTCTTTCCTAGCCAGAACCCAAGTACCTTTGCTGAACCCATATCTGATCTGATCCCATCGGTCAGACATCTGGTGCAGTTCCTGCCGCCTACAACAGAAGAACGCTTTTTGGTCTTCCCAGAGCATAAGAACAAGCAAGGCTTCTGAGCAGCTGTTTACCACCACAACATTTCACACTCACCATCCCCTTGCCTATCTAGCAGGAGGTTACCCAGAAAGTTTCTTTGTTGCCTACTGGATTCTGATGGGAAGTGACTTTCAACCTCTCTCGTTAGAGACACAGCTGTAGGCTAAACAACTTCAGCTGCAGGACAGCATTGACACCTCAGAAACAGAATGTCCTGTTATCCATTCTGCAGTCATCTGGCCCCTTTTCTTTTTCCCATTACTAGGGACGAGGGAACTACCTTTGGCTACTCATCCTTCTTATGTCTATGTAAGTAATGCACTGTCTGAATCTAAAAAGGGCTCATTGTTTTCTTTACTAACCAAATCGATCATCTTATCTATGTGTTGACATCCATTTCCAAAGGACTCTGAGACAGTTCTTTCTTGAAAACACAATCTCTGGCCTGTGGATGATTCCAAGTCTTTAGGCAAGCATCAGAGTAAAACAAAAACAATTCGAGAGGTGATATTGGGATTTATAATTAGAAATATATATATTTGGTTCCTGGTACAAAGCTCCTAAAACCCTTGAAATATCCTAAGTGATGAAAACCCCCCCAAAAAGGGTGTCTTTTGTTATGTTAAGGAGGTGGATTGGGATGCCTCTAGGTAACAGGGATGGGCTAGTTGCTAGGAGAACCAGCCCAGTGTTTAGAGGGTTGGAACTTTTAGTCCCACCCCTTCCCCCCATCTTCGGAAAGGGGAGAGGGCCTAGAGATAAAATTCAAGCACGAATAGCCAATGATTTAATCAATCATTCACCTTGGGCAGTGGGGGGATTGTGGGTGCTGAAGCCTTCATAAAAATTCAAAAGGATGGGGCCAGAGAGCTTCCAGATAGGTGAACACGTGGGGATTGGGGGAGAGTGGTGCACCTGGAGAGGGCAAGGAACCTCCGTGCCCCTTCCCACATACCTTGCACTATGCCTCTCTTCCATCTGGCTGTTTGAGAGTTATAGACTTTTAAATAAACCAGAAGGTAGTAAGTAAGAAAATGTTTCTCTGAATTCTGTGAGCCACCATAGCAAATTAATCTAACCTAAATTGGGGTCATTGGAACTGTTAGAGGTAGAAATAGAATATTGGGGACCAGCTACAATGATAAGAAATATTACTCATGCTCTGTTAACCATGATGGTTCTGTTCTGATTACAGAAAGCATATCCTAACCTGGCTGAGAGTTGTACGCCCTAGTGAGAAGGCTAAGAGGCTAATTCCAATGTAACCCTGATGTTTGGGGGGCTAGCAATCTGAATCTGTGCAGTAACCTAATGTACATTCTTGATAACCTATAATTAAGTCACTGCCCCTTTTCTCCACAATCTGGTCTTGCAAGACCTGTTATCTAAATGCTCACATTTTACAGAGGCCATAAACCATGAACAGTACATAACCCCCAGAGGGGGTTATCGGCGCTGGCGCCAGGCCAGGCCCTTAGATATGATCTCAAGACCCCCATCCCAACCCACGGGGCTTTGTGCAAAGCCCACGAAAGGTCCGGAAGTCCCCATCCATATTTGGGAGACAAAGAAACCAAAAGGGGATAAAAGAAGGGCTTCCACCATATTGGTTTGCTCAGACTCTGGAGACGACTCCTCTGAGACCGCTGGCGTAATAAAGCTGTGTAACTCCATTTCTCTAAGCGTCACTGGGTTTCTTCGGTCTTCTACAACACTGGGACATGGGTGCTAACATCAGAATGTAGTCCATCCTCCTGTCCCCAAAACTGCCTATCATTATGGAAAGATTTACAAACTCGTGGCTGAAAAAATCTAGTCCCGGAGGCGCCTGCTTTCTGCAAACCCTCCAGCCCACATGACTTGTAACCTGTAATGATTATCCCGTGCCTACTTTCCTATGCCTGTAATTCTTACTTTCCCATGAAATCTTTGTCCTTCTACCCAATATAAGCAGCTGGCTTATCGGGATAAGCCGACCAGTTTTTTGTGGGTGACCTGCTGCTCTCCCTTACTGCCTGCATTATTGGAATAAACACTCATATACAACTCAACCCTGTCTCTGATTAATTGGCTCAAGTAGTTATAGGCAGCCCAGATCCCTTGACTGTCCAGTTACAGAACCCTTATATCTATAACTGATGGGTCAGAAGCACAGGACTTTCAGTTGGTGAGGAGAGTATTGTAGGACTGAGTGCTTAACCTGGGTATCTGACAATATGTCCAGGTAAATAGTGTCATAATTGAGTTGAACTGTAGGATAACTAGCTGGTGTCAGAAAATTGTTGGGTGGTATGGAAAAAAAATACTTTGGGATTGGTGTCAGATTGGAGTAGATGACATAGGCTTAAAATGGCTGTGTTTAATTTATTGATGGTAATTTTCTGAAGTGAAAGAGCTGATGAGCTTATAACAAGAATAACTGGCAAGGAAATTTTGTTCTTTCTGTGGCATGTAAAACAATGATAATAAAGCCAATTCACAAAAATTTTTAGACAAAAATATGTATTAGGATTATTATTATAATACCTATTTTCTACAAAGACAATAAATGTTATATTTGATTACAAAATTACATGAACATAATTTTTATAAAGGAAAAAAAATCCCAAAATATAACATAGAATAATCCAGGGACATAATGTACATAACATACCATGAATATACCAAGCATTCAGTAAGAATGTATACCAAGATAAAGTCAAATAGATTGATTAAGTCTGGAGTGTGGACAAAAAGGGTCCACCTGCTAATCTGACTAACTCAGGGAGGGCCTGCGTGGCTGTCTTGCAAACTCAGAGACCTAAAGTAGCCACAAAGGATGGTCTGAAATGAAAACCTTTTAATTAAAAAGCAGTTGATAGTGGGTAGTCACGTCCTAGGCCAGTATCTTCCCTGACGAAGATCAACTTTGATCTTTACTGAGCCTATTCCCTTTTTGCATCTAAAATAACCTATCTGTGGAATGTCAGGGTAACTTGTAACTTCCCGTTTTTTCCAGACCCCACAGGGCACAGACCACTGGGGCACAGACCACAAATTCCCTCATTGTTATTGTTATCATGTTAATTGTTGACTGTTAACCATCCTGTGCCCACCTATGTAAAAGAAGCATGTATCTATCATTTTACTTTTTATCCAATCCCAGAGGTTTCCCCGCTTTGCTTTTTCCCACCTCCTTAATCTGTCACCAATGGATTTCATGTAACCCACTTATATCTCCTCCTTTGATGGTAATTTATAAAAATAGGTGAAATATCACCATTTTCAGGAGCATTGTCTCAATGTGTTGAGGTTCTGCTTCCTGGAAATTGCCAACAGCTTGGCTCAAATAAACTCTCAAAAATTCTTTACAGGTTTGAATGTTTCTTATGTTAACAGGAGTGGGTCCTAAACATCTGTATTTAATAAAACTTTATAGGAGAGTCTTTGCCAGTATACTAGTATATACATGGATTTAACTAGTGTCATTGTGTAACTTGCAATTTTCATCACACATTTTATTTCAGAGCTTCATCTATATTCTAGTTGCTATAGCCCTAGTTTATGCATTTTGACTGGTATATTGTTTTTTGCTGTGTGATGGTACTATGATTTATTTATGCAGAACAATCTGCTGATGGATATTTGTGGGGTTTTTATTTGTGCTTTTAAAAAGAGTAGTGCAAAGACCTTTCCTTTTTTTGTTTTTTAAGACCTTTCTTATATAGGTCTCTCTGAGAACACCTGCCAGGGGACTGGGTATATACTTGTGGATCCATTTAAGGTGTTATCAGATAGGTACAATCTGCTACATATGACCAAATTGCTCTGCAAAGTTGATGTACCAGGACACAATCCAACTAGTTGTGTGTGGAGGTTCCCATTGTCCAAATTGTACATTTAAAGAGGAGACTCAGTGCCTCATTTCAAACACAGGCCTGCGAGTCAAGCACAAGAGGATTATGATAGCAGCTCTTTCTCTTAGTTGTGTAATCCTTAACCTCTCTGAGCCTTACTCTTATAGTCTGTAAAAGGATATCCTGATTACAGAGTATACAGAACATATAGACCAGCAACAAATGTTTATTTCCTTCCCATTCCATCTTTTCCCCACTTTAAAAGAGATTTTTTGTTTTAACCTTACGATTATCACTATGTCTTAGAGAAAATATGAGGAATGTTAAAAGAAAAAGGACAACAAACATACTCATGTATATTATGGAAGTTTCTGGGCTATTTCTGTAATAAAGAATGCTATCACAAAAATGAGTTGTGTGTTAGAGTAAGGTGAGAGAAAAACAGTCTTTCCTGTTGAATGACTATGCCTTTGTTCTGGCCTCTTTGGGTCTAGTAGGTTCAATTTACCTATACCTGATGAGCTGGGAGTTTGGGCTCTTCTTGGAGCTCCAGAAAGATGAGGGATGATTGGCAGGGAGGGACACTGGAGTGAGAGTCAGAAGCACTGCCTGAGCTTCACCATTCACAGGACCTTGGGTGAGTACTGTATTTTTTCATATATAAGATGCCACCATGTATAAGATGCCCCCCCCCTTTTCCAACCCCAAATTAAGAAATCGATATTTTAACATAAAACAGAGAACACTTTTTTTTTAATTTTTATTTTTTGCAGAGGCACAGCGAGAGAGACCACTTTATTGCCCATCTGGACAGATGCCTCCCAGAGTGGGCGGGGCAGGAGGGCTGGGGCCTGTTCTGGACAATAAAGGTGTCCTCAGCAGATGTGGGCCATGTCACTGAGGAAGGGTGTCTTCATGCAGCTGGTGCAGAGCTGGTCCATCCAGAGTGGCGCCACGTGCTGCAGGGGCGTGCGGCGCGGGTAGAAGGTGAAGTCCACGTGGTAGTTGAGCAGGCAGCTGAGGGAGGCCATGTACAGGTCGGAGAAGCGCACGAGGCGCCTTGAGAAGTAGGTGGGGCTGTGGAAGGTGCGGAAGATGCTCCCAAACTGAGTGTTGAACAGGGCCTTGGTGATGCACCTCAACTCCTGCCGCCCCTATCTTGATCTCCTGCCAGCCTGATTGCCCCTACCTTGCCCTCCCCTATCAGCCTGATCACCCCAAACTGCCTGTGCCTTGGCCCCCCATCTGGCCTCCCTCTGGAGGCACCACCCACATAACCCCAATGCTGCTGCCACTGCAGCTGGTTATGGCTGCCTGAGCCTTGGCCTCTGTAGCCACTGCGGCTTTGTCTGGAAAGATGTCTGGAAGACAACCACTCTAATTAGCATATTACCCTTTTATTAGTATAGATTTGGGGACCATTACAACCACGCAGAACTTGAAGAAAACACATGGCCCTGGTCAGTTTGGCTTAATGGAGAGAGCATCGGCCTGTGGACTTAAGAGTCCAGGTTTGATTCTGATCAGGGGCACACATGCCTGGGTTTCGGGCTCAATCCCCAGTAGGGGGCCTGTGGGCGGCAGCTGATCAGTGATTCTTTTTTTTTTTTAAATATATTTTATTGATTTTTCACAGAGAGGAAGGGAGAGGAATAGAGAGCTAGAAACATCGATGAGAGAGAAACATCGACCAGCTGCTTCCTGCACACCCCCCACCGGGGTATGTGCCCGCAACCAATGTACATGCCCTTAACCAGAATCGAACCTGGGACCTTCCAGTCCACAGACTGACGCTTTATCCACTGAGCCAAACCGGTTTCGGCTGATCAGTGATTCTTATCATTGATGTTTCTATCTCTCTCTCCCTCTCCCTTTCTGAAATTTTAAAAATATATATATATTTTAAAGAAAAGACATGATCTTCACTTTGGGCTTTGTCATCTTACAATATCCTTTGTGCAGTGTTTTAACTTCCCTCAACTTTCCTTTACCCACCTTTAAAGTGCAATCTATTTTGGGGAAGATGATCAGGAAAGTGATTCCAGTGGGTAGAAGTTTTTTTTGGAGGGGATGGGTCATGAAGATATTTAAAAATTGAGCATGGTGATGGTTGTACCACTCTGAATTTACTTTAAAAAACCAGTTCATTGTACACTTTAGGTGACATGTACAGTATATGGGTTATATCTCAACAAAGCTGTTCTTTTATTTCTTTTTAAGTAAAGACCAGTCTTATAATCAGTTGCAGATGTTTTCAGAGGCCCCTCAAGATTTGCTTACCATGTCCCAAATCACGGCTGTGATTCCCAGTTGCCTCCAGTCCTGGTGGATCTGGATGGTGTGGTTTGCAAAGGAGAAGGTGGCAAGAGGCTTATGGAATTTCGGTAACCCCATTCCCCCGGTCTCCTCATAGGGCACCAGGGCCATTCCCACTGTGCCAGCTCTGCTCCCTTTAACCTGTTGGGCAAAAGAATCCTGCGTGCTCTGGCCAGAAAGTGCATTCTTTCTTAGGTGGCCCGAATGCTTTTTTTAAGGTCGTTTTATGGATTCAAAAGAATAAACAGAGATGTGGAAAGCTTTTGTCAAAATCCTTTTACATGGTTCTTCCAGTCTCATGGGAAATGAGATGTGGCTCTGAATTCATCCCAAAGTGTGTCTTTGGGCAAAAGCACCCAGAACGGCACAACTCCTGCAGAATGCCCCACACACTTTGCTGTCAGGACTCAGGGGGGCTTGAGGGTGAGCAAGGCGGCGGTGCCAGCACAGGACCTGGGAGAAGGTAGCGCTTTCTACACTGCCCAGGCCACGTGGACTACAGCAGTACCCGCCCAGGTGGGCAGGGTGTTTCTGCTCTTTTGTTTTGGTCTGGCCTCCACCCCGTCAGCCACGGACCTGTGCCTGCACTGAGACTGAATGGTTTGATGGCCCTACTTTTTGGTGGACAGTGGATGCACTCCCAGAGACTGGCAGTTAGACTCTGGCGGCTTCTGAGTCCCTTGCGGGGAGAGCCCGGCCCTAGGTCAAGAACAGACTCAGGCGTCCTCGGCCAGGAGGCCTCCTTGGGCTAGGGGCCACCACAGTTTGAAGGCTGGCCATGACCCCGATCCTGGCAGGGGTCTCCTCTGGGGTGCTGGCAGGCCTGGGCTAGGGCTGCGGGCGGTTTAGAGGCTGGTCAAGCCCCCGATCCTGGTGGGGGTCTCCTCTGGGGCGCTGGCAAGCCTGGGCTCTGGCGCCGCAAAGGGAGAGGTTCCTGAACCTGCTTCCCACACACCTAGGCTAGGATACATCTTGTAGGAGGCGGCTTCAATGCCGGGGGTCGGTGACCAGATCCTCCGGAGCCTCGCTTTCTGGGCTGCAGTCCCACGTCTCCCAGTGCCCCAGCCTCGGATGTGCCCCCGCAGTTGCCCCCACCACCAGCCACCTCAGCGCAGGCCACAGCAGCTGAAGCTAGCCTCTTGGAAGCCAGGCCACCACACCCACCACCGCTAGTAGCTCTCTGCTGCTCACTCTCTGTGTCCTGTCCACTGGGGTGGGGGAGTGCTCCCAGCCCAGAGGCCCTCCCTCCCTCGGCAGCCTGGCTTGGGAAGCTGGCCTCATGCAGCATCCCCACTCCACTCGGCCACTATGGGTGCAACGCGGACCCCACAGAGGCCAACCTGGAGAACGTGGACTGGAGCTCTGCATCCAGCTGCTGCAGATGCCCTCATTGGTCAACTACCTCCCAATCCTTCCACGGGCCCCATAGATCCCTCTCAGCACCAGCCATTTAGGCCAGGGTGGCAATCGCCCAGGGACCCCCGGGGAGCGCCTGGCTGGGCCCGGACACGCCTCCCCGGGTGGTGATCGCCCCGTGGACCCCCGGGGAGCGCCTGGCTGGGCCCGGACACGCCCCCCCGGGTGGCGATCGCCCCCGGGACACCAGCGGAGTGCCGGGCTCCGCCCCGACATGCCCCCCCGGGTGGCGATCGTTCGCAGACCCCCGCGGAGCTCCGGGCTCGGCCCGGACACGCCCCCCAGGTGGCGATCGCCCCCCGGACCCCCGGAACTAACAGGATTGCGCGCAGCCATCTTGGTCTTCCCAACGGCCGGATAGGCCACCCGGAGTCCCGCCCCCAGCCTCTGGCAGGCCCAATCATGGGCATAGTGGAGGTGCGGTCAATTTGCATGTTTCTCTATTATAAGGTAGGATTACAGCAGATAAGGTTTACATACCAGTACTATGATATTATGCAGCATATCACTTTATTCAGCCTCTGTTGCATCACTGCTCTCTTCTTCATCACTATTAGTTCCAGACATATCAATTTCCTCAACTTCTGTTGTATCACTGCTGTCTTCTGAGTCATTGTCTATATATGTGAGATCATCCTCATAAGCTGGTGGCATTTTTCTGAGCTAACTTTGTTTGTGTTCTCATGGCCAACTCTTCTCTCCTCATGAAACTGAAGCACCATTTTGCCTTTCCTGTGAAGTCAACAATGTTCATTTCTCTTGCAAACTTTCTTGCCTGACATTGAGTAAGCTTGGTTGACACACATAAGCCACTCTGGTGCTGCTCCATAATCCAAGTATTAAGCCTCTGCTCCAAGTTTGCCCATTTTGCTGGTTTTCCTCTTAAGGCCTCCTTCTTTTTTGGCATCTTAAGGAGCTGTTCTCCTTGTTTTCTACACTGTCTGATCATACACTCAGTGGGAGGAGGTCCAAATTGTCTCTCTGCAGTTCTATTTCCATGCTCTTTTGCATAGCTGATTACACTCAGTTTGAATTTTGCAGAGTAAGACAATCGCTTACCAGTATTTATCTGTTTATTTTTAACATCTTTATGGGCTCAGAATGCTGCACCTGTGCACGCTCCGCCTCCACCTCCAGTTATGGCATCAGCTGATGTCAGTAACAATAAGGCTCATGGTTGGAGGAAGCCTGTTTGAGAAGGTATGGGCAACTATGCACCCTCGTGGCTCCCTCTTTGGCTGACTTCCGTGTATAAGACGCCCCTCGATTTTCAGTCTAACGATTTTAGAAAAATATAGTGTCTTATACATAGAAAATATGGTAATTTTCGACAGAGGCTTTTACAATTTTGCAAGTCTAGTTGAATAAGGCTGTCTCCCGGCATAGACACAGCTGATCCTCACAGCCAATTGGACTGGAGGTCAAATCCTCCCAGTGTACCAACAGCAATAGAGGCTTAACAACACCAAGACTTTGCACTCAGCCCACAAAGGGGGGTATCAAGAGTGACCACCTAGGGAGATTGGGGAAGCTGAGCTATAGGGAGGCAGCCAAAAGGTGAAGACACCGAAGCAGGTCACGAATAGAAGGGATGAAGGAAAGTAAACTAATGGACGACACAGTGTTCAGAACCACATTTATAAGGTTACTTAAGAGTCTTCTGGAGGACCAAGATGGCGGCGTAGGGCAGACACCTGATTGTTGCCTACCACAACAATTTTGAAACTACAACTGGAAAACAGAGCAGACACCATCCAGAACAATGGCCGGAGGAATTGCTGAGAAGGAATTGACCGATGGGAGTTGGGGTCGGGAAGATGAGGCCCCGCTGGGTCCCGGATCCAGGTGTGCTCGCCCGGCGACTGGTCGCCGCTGCAGACCCGAGTGCCGCCGCAGCGACCTCGGACCAGCCCGCCGCCGCGCACCGGGCACACTGGAGCTTCGCCGAGCCCACCGCCCAGCGAGTTCCACAGCAGCCGCCCCAGAGCTTTGAGAAAATGGCCGAAGGAATTGCTGAGAGGGAATTGACTGACAGGAAATGGGATCAAGAAGACGAAGCCCCGCTGGGTCCCAGGTCCGGGTGAGGCCGTGTCCCTGGGTCCGGGTGAGGCCACGCACCCCTGGGTCCGGTGTAGCTGGATCCCGGGTCTGGGTGAGGCCATGTGCCCCTGGATCTGGGTGAGGCTGGGTCCCGGGTCCGGGTGAGGCCGTGCCACTGGGTCCAGGAGAGGCCATGGGCCCCTGGGTCCGGGTGAGGCCACACAACCCTGGGCCTGGGTATAGCTGGATCCCGGGTCCGGGTGAGGCCGTGCACCCCTTTGATCCAGGTAAGGCTGGATCCCAGGTCCGAGTGAGGCCGCGCCCCTGGGTCTGGGTGAGGTCACACACCCCTGGGTCCGGGTGTAGCTGGATCCCGGGTCCGGGTGAGGCCGTGCACCCCTGGATCCGGATGAGGCTGGGTCCCGGGCCTGGGTGAGGCCGTGCGCCCCTTTGATCCAGGTAAGGCTGGGTCCCGGGTCCGGGTGAGGCCGTGCGCCCCCAGGTCTGGACGAGCCCACGCGCCCCTGGGTCCGGGTGAAGCTGGATCCCGGGTCCGGGTGAGGCTGTGCGCCCCTGGATCCAGGAGAGGCCACACGCCCTGGGGTCCGGGTGAGACCGTGCGCCCCTGGATCTGGGTGAGGCTGGGTCCCTGGTTTGGGTGAGGCCGCGCCCCTGGGTCCGGGAGAGGCCACGTGCCCCTAGGTCCGGGTGAGGCCACGCGCCCCTGGGTCTGGGTGTAGCTGAAACCCGGGTTTGGGTGAGGCCGTGCGCCCCTGGATCTGGGTGAGGCTGGGTCCCGGGTCCAGGTGAGGCCGCGCGCCCCTGGGTCCGGGCGAGGCTGCGCGCCCCTGGGTCCGGGTGAAGCTGGATCCAGGGTCCGGGAGAGGCCGCGCACACCTGGGTCTGGGTGAGGCCACATGCCCCTGGGTCCGGGTGAGGCTGGATCTCGGGACTGGGTGAGGCTGCGCACACCTTGGTCCAGGTGAGGCCACGTGCCCCGGGGTCTGGGTGATGCTGGGTCCCAGGTCCCGGTGAGGCCGTGCGCCCCTGAGTCCGGGTGAAGCCGCGCCCCTGGGTCCGGGCGAGACCAAACCAGAGGGAGTCGGACCTGCATTACCACCATTTGTCCACCATCCAGAGCTGAAAATCAGTGCCGACATGTACACATAAGGAACTGGTGGACATTGAAATTGCGTCTCAAAAGAACTGTTGGTCTAGAAAGAAACTTACTACAGACTGATTCATTTGCCTGTCAGCATAACTATTACTGCTCGTCTCACATTCGGTTCTTATAAGTATATTTCTAGTAACACATGATCTCACTCATCTAGGGGAAATGATGAACAACATAGACTGATGAACAAGAACAGACCCAGAAACAAGGAGGCATCGATCGGACTGTCGGGCCTCAGAGGGAGGGTAGGGGAGAGTGCGGGTAGCGGGGAGAGATCAACCAAAGGACTTTTGTGCATGCATACAAGCCTAACCAATGGTTAAGGACAACAGGGGGGTGGGGGCATCCGTGGGGAGGGGTGTGGGATGGGAATGGGGGGATGAGGACAAATATGTGACACCTTAATCAATAAAGAAATTTAAAAAATATATGGTAATTTTCTCTCTCCTCTCCTCAGCTACCAAAGAGAATTTCACCAGGAAGCAAGGTCAATGAGGGTATGGTACCAGGAATGGATATGTACAATGTTCTAGGTACTGTGTCATCTGCTTTACTTGCATTTCTTCCTTTTTGTCAAGTTCTTTTGCTCCAGTGGCCTTCATGGGGCAAAGTCCAGCATCCTATGAAAGAACAATATTAGTGATCTAATTTGGATGGTAAAGAGGCACAGAAATCCTCTCTGAAAAATCACATTTAAAAGGTAACCTGCTTAGCCAGTTTGGCTCAGTGGATAGAGCATCGGCCTGCAGACTGAAGGGTCAAGGCTCCTGGCCCTGGTCAGGGGCATGTGGGAGGCAACCAATCGTTGTGTCTCTCTCACATTGGTGTTTCTCTCTGTCTCTCCCTCTCCCTTCCACTCTCTCTAAAAATCAATGGAAAAAATACTCTCCCATGAGGATTAAACAAAACAAACAAACAAACAAAAACAACAACATAAAATAAAAGGAAACCTGAAGTGTGAAAAGTAGAGAGCTAGGGTAGGAGATTCCCAAGCAGGGGGAGCAATATGTGCAAAGGACCTGTGGTGGGAAGTAGCTTGACCCTTTTGGAATAGAGTGAGGCTGGTTTGGCAGAGGGAGTGTGAGAAGTGGGTGGTCCCAGCTGGAGGTAGGGAGGAAGGCAGGGGCCAGAGCGGGCAGGGCCCTCTAGGCAGTTGTCAGGAATTTACATTTTACCTGCTGAATTCAGACAAGACACTGGAGAGTTTGTAAAAAAAGGTGGGAGCCCACATGCTTTTGGTAGATAGGAAGGTGTTGAATTATGAGAGTAGAAATATCACCTTCCTATGAACAGAGCAGATCAACCAGAAAGAGCAGTCTTGTGGAAGGAGTCTCTGCTGCTGAGGTGCCAGAATGTGTCCTTGTTACTATAGTGACAACAGTGATGAGAAAATGTGACAGGACTTGGGGTGGCCAGTGATACTCTCCTGATTCTCCCACCCCAGTGAATATATTGCACAAGGTAAAGAGAGTTGGGGGTCAGCTGATCCTTCATGGGGTCCAGCTAAGAGAGGATAGAGGTCACTGAGACACACAGCCCTACTTCCCTTGTCTGTGTTTGAAACACCTAGAAATTCTTCTGTTCATGAGAAGTCTATAGTCCCCCTGATATTTTTCCTATTATAATCACACTCATCCACAGTTCCTAAAAGTTTGATTTTGTCTTTCTTTCCCTCCCTCCCTTTCTTCCTTCCTCCCTCCCTCTCCTTCCTTCCTTCCTTCCTTCCTTCCTTCCTTCCTTCCTTCCTTCCTTCCTTCCTTCCTTCCTTCCTTCTTGGTTTGTTTTGCCTTTTTTTAAAAAAATTTTATTGATTTTTTTACAGAGAGGAAGGGAGAGGGATAGAGAGTTAGAAACATCGATCAGCTGCCTCCTGCACACCCCCTACTGGGGATGTGCCTGCAACCATGGTACATGCCCTTGACCAGAATCGAACCTGGGACCCTTCAGTCTGCAGGCCAATGCTCTATCCACTGAGCCAAACCGGTTAGGGCTGTTTTGCCTTTTTAAAAAACATATTTTTATTACTTTCAGAGAGAGAGGGAGAGATAGAAACAGCAATAATGAGAGAGACTCATTGAGTGGCTGCCTTCTGCACGCGCCACACTCTGGATCAAGCCTGGTATCTGGGCAGGTACCCTTGACCAGAATCTAACCCTGACCTCCTGGTTCATAGGTCGACACTCAACCCCTGAGCCATGCAGGCCGGGCAACATTTGATATTCTTTAAAAGATACTCAGGGCATAACGCTTTCCCTTAATGGACTATAAAGAACACAGATTACATTTATTTGGATTTTTAACTGTATCTACTGAACATGATTTTATTTATTGTATTTTTAGATCATAAACCACATGGAGCTAATTATCATTTCTACATTAATATTAGTGGAACAAAGAGTTAGATAAATGTTTTTTAAGTGTATATTGAATATGATTTTTATTCCCCTCAGTATCCTTCCTGCTTATCAGAATATCTTCCATATATGTTCTCTCATAATGGATTGTAAACATGTGTGGTTTAAAATGCCTCACAGTCAGAGAAAGTAAAAGGCTCTTTCCTAACCAATATTCTCCCATCCCACGCCTCAGAGGGAACCACTGCCATCATTTGATCTCTACTTGGAGTACATTTTCCTATGCATATAGCAATACACATACATGAATGGATACATTGGTCTACTCGTGAAATGGTTGATTTCTTTTTATATACAAATTTGGAGTTATAGAATAACACTGATCTGGTACTTATGTTTTTTTCTCTTAAACTACATGCTTTTAAAATTATTTTCATTAAGGTGTGATTTAGAGAAAATAAAATTCATTTCTTTTAGTATACAGTTCTGAGTTTTGAAAAATGCATAGAGTGGGTAATCATCACCACAATTGAGATACCATGCCTAAAAATTCTCTGTGTTCTGTTGTAGTCAACCCATTCTCTCCACCCCAACCCTGACAATGGCCTATTTATTTTCTGATCCCCAAATTTTGATAGCTATAGGTTTTCATTTTCATTTTGTTCTATTTTAATTTATCTTGAGACTTCCTCTTTGACCTATGAATTAATTAGATATGTGTGTAGTTTTCAAGTTCTTGGAGGTTTTCCTGTTATATTTCTATTATTGGTTTCTAATTTTATTTCATTATTGTCAGATAACACATCCTGTTTGATTTCAATTCTTTAAATTTGTTAAGGTTTGTTAAGGTTGGTGAGTTGACTGATTCTATCTCTGGTAATTGTGTTTGAGTTTACATTGTCTGATAATATAGGCACTCCCACATTCATTTGATCAGTGTTTGCATGGTATATTTTCATCCATCCTTTTACTTTCTAGTTATCCATATAACTATATTTGAAATGAGTTTCTTCTAGACAACATATAGTTGGACTATTTTTTTTATTTTTGTAGGATTTTTTACATCTATTCTGACCATCTCAGTCATTTGGTTATGTATTTAGACCACTGATAATTAATGTAATTATTGATATGTTTTGATTTAGACCTACCACTTTATTATTTATTTTTTGTTTGTCCCCTCTGTTTTTCATTATCTTGTTTCCCCTTTCTTGCCTTCCTTTGGCTTTTTTTTAATGCTTTTTAGTACTCTGTTTTTTTCTATTGTGATTTTGAATATATCTCTTTGTATAACATTTTTGTGGTTGCTCTATGGATTACAAACTATCTGCTTACTTTTCACAATCTATGTATTTAGAATCAGTACTTGACCACATTAGTGGATATGTAGAAATCTCACCTTAATATGTCTTCTAACCCTCCCCCCTTATGCTATATTTGCCTTATGTATTAATGTCTTCATTGACATCTAATCTACATAGATATCTACTACACATACATTATTGAAAGCTCCACCAGTCAATGTTATATTTTGCTGTGATTTTCCAGTATTTGCCATGCTTTTAGAAACCCATTCAGATGTGTCTTCATATTTACTTCCTCCCTAGATCTCCATGAGTCCCAAATTGGGGTAGGAGGCAGTGGGAATGAAATTTTGCCATTCATAGTAGCTTAAAATTTGTAATAATATTCTACTTTAAAAGTAATATAGGTCACTATTAATAATTTAACAATACCCCAGGGGCATCAAATGGCAGTGTCTAGAGAAATTAGAGCATTGAGATTCCTGGTGACTCAATGGGAAAAGCTTTAGATCAATATCAGGTCCCACTACTGAGCAGGTATTGAAAACATTTTCCCTGATTTTCTTAACCTCTCCTCACATCCTACCCTTGTCTGAATTATAGGATTAAATAAGTAACTTGAATAATGGTTAAGATTAAGGGAGATACAATTTAGGGTACCAATTGTATAGATTAATTTTGTAAACATTAATTTCCTATCCTCCATATCATCTTTCTCAGAGAAAACATCTGTTCTGACTGATCCCTTTCTATCTACCATCTTAAAAACCAGTCAATTCACATAATCCCTAGACCAAATTCTCTTGACCCCGGGGGGGGGGCCAGGATTTCATTTGGATCATCATCACCATTGCCAACCCCAAGAGTGGTTGTTAAATGAGTAACCATGAGGAAGTTTAAATGACTGTCCCTAACTACTGGTGACCCATCATCTACATGAGAGGTCACTGTGTATATAAGTGTAGGTTAGACTTCTTTTTATTATCAAATCCCAGGAGCCTTTTCAGACATTTTTTTTTGCAGAATCACCCACCCCCCAACCCCCATTCCCCAGATGAATGTGAAATTTTTAATGCCACAGACATAGTTTATCTATTTATATACTGTGGTCCTTTGGAGGTTCACAGACTAGTGTAATATCTGTGGAAACCCTGCCCTCAAGAATCCCTTTGGGGTGATATCACCTTTGTTGAGAATGCATATTATATTGTGATTAAGGCAAAAGTTAGAATTGTATTCCTGCTCCATCTATCCCTGGATCCACACTAGAAAATCTATCATGACTGGATGCCCAGGCTCGATGAACCATCCATGGAGCCACCTAAGTGTTGATATGGAACAGTACTCAGGTCACTACTCTTGAACAGACTTGTGGACCTCCAACCTCATCCCTGTCTGGAAGAAATCTTCCTTCCATCTCTATGTCCTCAGAGGCCCTTTCCTCCCTACTAGGTACATTTCCATAAGTTTACGCCTTCACAGCAGATGGAGAAAAACACAGGCTTCAGACAGCTTCTGTTTCCAGCTCCCTCACAACCTCCCCTAAAGCAAGGGGAAGGGGCACTGGGCCTGGCTCCCTGCTTCAGGGAGAGTAAACACAGGGAGAGCAGAGATTAACCACCTCAGCAGTACGTGTTCTGATCCCTTTGCTAAAGTTCTGCCACCAGTAACTAAAGGTGCCCAGGTTGCCAGGTTCCATCCCTGGCTCTGCCAGTGGCACGGGGAGCAGGCAACCTCTTTGCCATCCAACTGTGTGCTCAGGAGAGGAGAGTGATACCTTACCATCAGGGTTGTCATGAAGAGTAAATCCAACCAATAACATGAAGAACCTGGAGCTAGGTCCCTGTAAACAATATGCTCCATTAAATAGTAGCTGTCTTTCCTCCTTGGATCAGGAAACTCCTGTGGTCCTGACTTGCCCCTCAGCCAGGGTCTCTTAACCAGATTGCTGATCAGAGTCATCTCAGGATCCTTTTTTAAAGCCTCATATGAATTTCCCTTGTTGGTAGAAATAAGACTTCGTTATCAAAGGCCATTCGAGTTGTTCAGCTGTAATAATATGAGCCTCATAAAATGGATACACGCATTTGGCACCAACAATGTATGTGAATGTCCATTTCCCCTCCATTGCACAAGCATCAGTTGTTAACAGCTTTTGTCATTATTGCCAAACCTGATCTCTTCCTTTTACCCAGACCAGCCCCAGTGGAAGAGTCATCCAGAAGTTCTGTTGCTAAACTTACAAATGCACAGGCCCCTCCCCTTGAATTTGAAAGGAACAAAATAATATTGCATGTGACATGCACTAAAATTATTTGTTGTTTATCTGAAATTCAAAATAATGGGTTAAATTTAACCTGGCACCCCTACACATGGAGGGATCTGGAGGATAGCCGAGGTCAACAGCCCAGCTGAGTCCCCAGCAGATGCCAGCACCAATTGTCATCCATGTGAGTGAGCTCTCTCTCTGATGTTCCAGTCTAGTGGAACTTTCATAAGACTGCAGCCCAGGTGACAGACTTCACATGGAGCATAAAAAGACCTAGTCAAGCCCAGCCAATCCACAGAATCCTGATAGATTAAAAAAAAAAAAAGGTTATTGTGCGAGTTGAAGATGGCTGCCAACAGGAAGGCAGACTGGAAGATAGTGCATGAGTGAGAGAACGAAAGGAGAGTGTGTGGTTGCACAGGGAGTGTTTATTTGTGAGTTGAGGGACAGCTATACTCTAAGGGATTGTTGGGGATTGCCAAACGGGGTTCCTCTGACCGGGCAGCCTCCACTGATGCTGAAATCTCTCCCGGAGCAACCTACTCTGACGAGGAGACCATGCCATCTTGAAGGGGGAGTGGATGTTATCGGAAGCCTAAAAATCCTGGGAGTCTACAACAACACCACCCAGCGAACAGCTGCGAACCCAGGAACACCGGTCCCCAAGCAGCGCGAATATGCAGATTTGGAGGAGCTCTGCATCTCCCCACAAAAAGGTCAGATTTCGCTTAGGATAAGGAGAGAGAGAACTACATAACCAGACACCTGGAGAAGAGAGATCATGGGGAGACAAAGAAACAGCCCACATATGAAAGAAAAGGAGGCATCACCAGAAAAGGAAGTAAATGAAATTGAGGTAAGCAACCTGCCAGAGAAAGAATTCAGAGAAATGGTCATAAGGTGGATGAAAAGAATGGAAGACATATTCAACCATATGTATAAGAACCAAGAGGAAATTAAGAAGAACAAAGCAGAAATGAAAAATGACATCACTGCTATAAAGAACTCAATAGAAAGCATCAACAGTAGACTAGAAGAAGCAGAGGACTGCATCAATGAGTTAGAAGACAAGGAAGGAAAAAATACCCAAGTAGAGCAGCTTCTAGAAAAAAAAATTAAAAAACAGGAGGAAAGCCTAAGGGAAATTTGAGGGAACTTTGGGACAAGATGAAACGAAACAACATCTGCATAATAGGGGTGCCAGAAAAAGAGAAAACTGAGCAAGGAATAGAAAACCTGTTTGAAGAAATAATGACAGAAACTTCCCTGATATAGGAAAGAAAAAACTCACACAAATTCAAGAAGCTCACAGAGTCCCAAACAAAATGAATCTCAAAAGACCGACGCCAAGGCACATTATAAATAAATTGGCAAACACCAACTACAAAGTAAGAATCTTAAAAGTGGCCAGAGAGAGACGGAAAGTTAATTACAAAGGATCCCTCATCAGACTAGTGACTGATTTCTCAACAGAAACACATCAGGCCAGAAGGGAATGGAATGAAACATACAAAGTCATGCAAAGGAAAGGTCTGAATCCAAGAATACTGTACCCAGCAAGGCTATCAATCAAAATTGAGGGTGAAATCAGGAGCTTCACAGACAAAAATGGGAGTTTATTACCACAAAACCAGCAATGCAATAAATGCTAAAGTGTCTGCTGTAAAAAGAAGAAATAGGAAGCGAAGAAGAAACACAGGCGTAAAGAATAAAAATGGTGACAAACAAGTACCTATCAATAATAACTTTAAATGTAAATAGATTAAATGCCCAAGTCAAAAGACATAGGGTAACTGAGTAGATAAGAAAACATAACCCATATATCTTCTGTCTGCAGGAAACCCACCTCAGAAAAAAAGATGCACACAGACTGATGGTGAAGGGATTGAAAAATGTTTTTCAGGCGAATGGAAATGAAAAAAAAAAAAAAGCTGGGATAGCAATACTTATATCTGACAAATTAGATTTCAAAGTGAAGGACATAAAAAGAGATAAGGAAGGCCACTTCATAATACTAAAGGGAGCAATTCAACAAGAAGAAATAACTCTGGTAAACATAGATGCACACAATACAGGAGCATCCAAATACATTAAAAAACTTCAGGAGGATACCAAGGGAGAGATTGACAGCAATACAATCAAAGTAGGGGACTTTAATACCCCACTATCAACATTGGACAAACCCTCTAAACAAAAAATCAGCAAAGAAACATCAATCCTAAATGACTCACTAGACCAGATGGAATTAATTGACATCTTCAGAATATTTCACCCCAAAACCACAGAATATACATTCTTCTCAAGTGCACATAGGTCATTTTCAAAGATAGACCATATATCGGGTCACAGGCAAAGTCTTTTCAAATTCAAGAAGATAGAAATCATATCAAGCATCTTCTCAGATCACAATGGCATAAAACTGGAAATCAACTACAATAAAAACAATCCAAAAAAAATTAAACACATGGAGACTAAATAGCATGCTATTAAACAATGACTGGGTTACCAGAGAGATCAAAGAAGAAATAAAAAACATCATGGCAACAAATGACAATGAAAACACAACAATCCAATACCTATGGGACACAGCTAAAGCAGTCTTGAAAGGGAAGTTCATAGCTCTATAAGCCTACTGCAAAAAACAAGAAACAATGGTAATAAATTACCTAATCCTACAACTCAAAGGGTTAGAAACAGAGCAACAAGACAAGCCCAGTGTAAGCAGAAGGAAGGAAATAATAAAGTTCAGAGCAGAGATAAATGACATAGAGACCAAAGAAACAATACAAAAGATCAACAAAACCAAGAGCTGGTTCTTTGAAAGGATAAACAAAATTGATGAACCTCTAGCCAGGCTCACCAAGAAGCAAAGAGAGAGGACCCAAATAAACAAAATCAGAAATGAAAGAGGAGAAATAACAACAGACCCCACAGAAACACAAAGGATTGTTAAAAAAAAAATATGAACAACTATATTCCAACAAACTGGACAACCAGGAGGAAATGGACATATTCCTCGAAAAATACAACCTTCAAAAACTCAATCAGGAAGAATCTAAACATCTCAATAGGCCAATAACTGTGGAAGAAATTGAAGCAGTCATCAAAAAGCTTCAGGCAAACAAAAGCCCGGGGCCAGACGGCTTCACAGGAGACTTTTACCAAACATTCAAGGAAGAATTAAAACCTATCCTCCTCAGACTATTCCAAAAAATTCAAGAGGAAGGAACACTTCCAAGCTCATTCTATGAAACCAGCATCACCCTAATACAAAAACCAGATAAAGACAACACAATGAAAGAGAATTATGGGACAATATCCCTCATGAACATAGATGTCAAAATCTTCAACAAAATTCTAGCAAATCGGCTCCAGCAGTACATCAGAAAGATCATACACCATGACCAAGTAGGATTTATCCCAGGAATGCAAGGATGGTACAATATCCTCAAATCAATAAACGTGATACATCACATAAACAAATTGAGAGATAAAAACCAAGTAGTCATATCAATTGATGCAGAAAAAGCATTTGACAAAATCCAACACCCTTTCTTGATAAAAACTCTCATCAAGGTGGGAATAGAAGGATCATACCTCAACATAATAAAAGCCATATATGATAAACCCACAGCCAACATCATATTCAATGGGCAAAAACTAAAACCATTTCCCCTAAGAATAGGAATAAGACAGGAATGCCCACTCTCACCACTCCTGTTCAACATAGTACTGGAAGTATTAGCCATTGCGATTAGACAAGAAGAAATAAAAGGCATCCAAATTGGAAAAGAAGAAGTAAAACTGTCCTTATTTGCAGATGACATGATACTGTGCATAGAAAACCCTAAAGACTCCATCAAAAAACTATTAGACTTAATGAATGAATTTGGCAATGTAGCAGGATATAAAATTAACGCCAAGAAATCTATGGCATTTCTATATACCAATAGTGAACTTACAGAAAGAGAGACTAAAAAGCAATCCCATTTACCATCGCACCAAAAAAAATAAGATACCTAGGAATAAACTTAACTAAGGAGGTAAAAGACCTATACGCAGAAAACTACAGGACATTGAAAAAAGAGATAGAGGAAGACATAAACCGATGGAAGAACATACCATGTTCATGGATTGGTAGAATCAACATCATTAAAATGTCCATACTACCCAAAGCAATCTATAGATTCAATGCACTCCCCATTAAAATACCAACAGCATATTTCACGGACCTAGAAAGAACTCTCCAAAAATTCATCTGGAATAAAAAAAGACCCCGAATAGCTGCAGCAATCCTGAGAAAGAAGAACAAAGTAGGTGGGATCTCAATACCAGATTTCAAGCTGTATCACAAAGCCACTCTTCTCAAAACAGCCTGGTACTGGCATAAGAACAGACATATAGACCAATGGAATAGAATAGAGAAGCCAGAAATCGACCCAAACCACTATGCTCAATTAATATTTGACAAAGGAGGCAAGAACATAGAATGGAGTCAAGACAGTCTCTTCGATAAATGATATTGGGAAAATTGGACATATACATGCAAAAAATGAAATTAGACCACCAACTTTCACCATACACAAAAATAAACTCAAAATGGATAAAGGACTTAAACATAAGACAGGAAACCATAAAAATACTAGAGGAATCCACAGGCAGTGAAATCTCAGACATATGCTGAGGCAATTTCTTCACTGATACCGCTCCTAGGGCAATGGAAACTAAAGAGAAAATAAACAAATGGGACTACATCAAAATAAAAAGCTTTTGCACAGCAAAAGAAACCATCAACAAAACAAGAAAGCCCACTGGATGGGAGAACACATTTGCCAATGTTATCACTGATAAAGGTTTAATCTCCAACATTTATAGAGAAGTCATACAACTTAATAATAGGAAGATAAATGACCCAATAAAAAAATGGGCAACAGACCTAAATAGATACTTTTCGAAAGAAGACAGAAGGAAGGCCAAGAGACATATGAAAACATGGTCAAAGTCACTAATCATCTGAGAAATGCAAATCAAAACAACAATGAGGTAACATTTCACAACTGTCAGAATGGCTATCATCAACAAAGCAACAAACTACAAGTGCTGGCAAGGATGAGGAGAAAAAGGAACCCTCGTGCACTGCTGGTGGGAATGCAGACTGGTGCAGCCACTGTGGAGAACAGTATGGAGTTTCCTCAAAAAACTAAAAATGGAACTCCCATTTGACCCAGTGATCCCACTTCTAGGAATATATCCCAAGAGACTAGAAACACCAATCAGAAAGGATATATGTACCCCTATGTTCATAGTGGCACAATTTACCATAGCTAAGATTTGGAAACAGCCTAAATGCCCATCAGCAGATGAGTGGATTAGAAAACTATGGTACATCTACACAATGGAATACTACGCTGCTATAAAATAGAAGGAATTCTTAACATTTGCAGCAGCATGGATGGAACTGGAGAGCATTATGCTAAGTGAACTAAGCCAGGCCATGAAAGAAAAATACCACATGATCCCACTCATTTATGGAAAATAAAGAACATGATAACCTGATGAACAAAAAGATAGATACAGAGGCAGTAAAGTATCGAACAGACTGCCAAATTACAGCGGGAAGGCTGGGGAGTGTTGGGAAGGAGGGGAAAGAGATCAACCGAAGGACTTATATGCATACATAGAAGCACAACCAATGGACACAAGACACTGGGCGGTGGGTGAGATGAGGGCATGCGACAGGAGGTAAGGGAGGCTGGGGGAAGGTCAATGGGGGAAAAAGGAGATATATGTACTACTATGTGTAATACTTTAAACAATAAAAAAAAAAGGTTATTGTTTTGGTGGTGTTTGTTGAACACAAGTGGATAACTGAAACATGGTTTTGGTGAACTCTCCCTCTTCTGTTTTCTGTAATCATTGGATAAGTTAAGGATTTGCTGATCCTTGAAGGATTGATAGGACTTGTTATAATTTTGGCTATTCCCTGTGTGCATGTTTATGTGTGGGTATAGATTTTGAATATTTCTTTGATTCTTTCTTGAAGGGATTTATAAGAGAAATTTGCATGATATATTATTTTTATCCTGTTCTTGGAATTTACAAATTTATTCTAATTGTTGTACACAAGGCAAGCTCCACTGCAATCATGCTTGTTAAGGGAATGAGAGGGTATTGCTACAAACTACTCTCTGAGACACATAGAAAGTCATGTCCTTAGAAGATGGCTTGGTGAATATGCAATCAGGACAAAGGGTATTTATTCACTTTGAGAAATATTTCTCAAAGGTGTCTTGAAACACTTTCTCCTACTACAGGGATAGCCTTGCAAGGAAGCCACTATTCTTTTTTCTCTTTTTAAAAATTTATTGATGAGAGAAAGAGAGAAACATTGACTTCTTGTTCTGTAACCAGACAACCAAGGGGTCCGGGCTGCCTGTCACTACTTGTGCCAATTAAACAGAGACAGGTTTGAATCAAATATGAGCATTTATTCCAATACTGCTAGAAGTATGGGAGAGCAGTGGATCATCCACAAAAATCTGCTGTGCCCCTTACCATAAGCCAGCTGCTTATATTGAGTAGAAGGACATATATTGGGAAAATAGGAATTACAGGTATGGGAAAGTGGGCACAGGACAATCATTACAGGCTACAAGTAATTCAGGCTGGGCTGGGGGGCCCGGGAGGAGTAGTCACAGAGGGAAGACACCTCTGGGTGGCCCGAGGGCCAGATTACAGGTAATAGGTGCTAGTGTTGTAAAAAGGAGGTGCCTCGGGGACTAGACTGTTTCAGCCATGAGGTTGTAAATCTTTCCATAATGATAGGCAGTTCTCAGGACAGGAGTATGGACTGCACTCAGATGTTAGCTGCCATGTGTGATGTCCCATGTCCCGCGTGGTTCAGGGTTCGGGCTCTAGAGAAGGGCTGCATGCAAATGACAGAGATGAGACAAGAAATAATAATTTGGAAGTTGGGGGGCCAGGCGGGAGCCCAATGCAAGAGGAAGGACTCCACTTGTGCTCAGGCCTTGCCATCCTTTTATTCAGTTTGGGATACACCTATAGCCCTTAGGCAGCCAATTCCAGTAACAGACTATCTTATCAGTAACGATTTACATGACTATCTGGTTGGGCAATTGCTTCAGCTACCATTGTCTCGACTAAACAGTCAGTGCATAGCTCTGACCTTTGCCAGGACTCAAGGTTCACCAGCGTTCTAGGCTCCTTGTCCACACCTCTCTGCTAGTAGAGATAATGGGCAGCTTCCAACACCCATGTCCCAGAGCATACAACTCTCAGCCAGGTTAGAATGTGCTTTCTCTAATAGAACCATCATGGTTAACAGAGCATGAGTAATATTTCTTTAATTGTAGCTGGTCCCCAATATTCTATTCTGCCCCTAACAGTTCCACCTATTTATGCATTCATTGGTTGCTTATTGTATGTGCCCTGACCAGAGATTGAAGCCTCACAACTTTGGATATTGGGATGAGACTAATCAATTGAGCTACCTGGGCAGGGCAGAGCTGTTATATTGTAAATCAGCGAGCTAAGCAGAGGGTGTTTTAATTAATCAGTAAGCCAAATTCTGGAGTCTTTTATTACACCAGCAGGCTTAGAGGAATATTGTTTCCAGAGTGTAAGCAAAAACATGGAGGAAGCTTTCCCTTTTTATATTCTCCCAATCCTTTGTCTCCCAAACATAGGATTTCACTTCCTGACCTTTCACTGGCTTTGCTTGTAACCTGAGCTTGTAACTTGAGCATAGTACATTTCAGATAACTGGAGCATGGGAGTAGACAGTGACGACAGCAGAGCGGCTTGCAAGGTCAGATAGTTGAGCTTATTTTCCCTATTATTCAAGTAAGTAAGCATGTTTTACAGAAGCCAAGAATAGCAGGGTTAAAATTTCAAACAGCAGTTTTTACAAAATAGAGGAAACATGAACAAGATGGCCTATGCTTCAGAGCCACTATTCTTGAGTCCACATCGACAGAAAATAGATATGCATGGCAATCCTTGACTTTTCTATCTGTCCCAATGCAGCATTGCTGGGTAGATTGTCTAATCCTGGGACTCATTAATAGGAAGCTTATTTGCCTTGTGGCAAATCTAAACCACATTCTCCAATATTGCCTTTATAAGGAATAAAGTCAATGTGTTTTTCTCGTTATTCTTTTGTCATATTTATTTGTTCTGAGTCCAGATGTGGAGAAGAGCTGTATTT
The DNA here is from genome assembly GCF_027574615.1 of Eptesicus fuscus. NCBI lineage: Eukaryota > Metazoa > Chordata > Mammalia > Chiroptera > Vespertilionidae > Eptesicus > Eptesicus fuscus. The sequence continues at coordinate 72,158,983 of NC_072473.1, read as the reverse complement.
TGGGGTTCCCTTAAAGACCCAAACATTTTGAAGTAAGAGCATAAGAATAGTGGGGAGCCTGCAAGACACGAAAAAGGGGGAAAGAGCTGTGGTTCTATTTTTAGATCCACCCCCTATGGTAGAGTAGAACATGTCTCCTTTAAAAGGGCAACTTGCTCCAAGAGTTTTGAAGGGAGAGGGCCTGGACTGTGCAACATTATCCTTTTAGCCTCACTAATTAGGTAAGTGATTCTCAAGATAGACAAGGGGCTATATAGAGAGGTTGGATGTGTTTAGTCATGGATATCCCTTCACTAGGAAGATGTCAACAAAAGATCACTGCCACCAATTCAGAGCCATTAGGAATACCCAGTCCCTGGTGTGCTGAAGGGAGAGACTTCATGTGAGTGAAACAGCTCAAGTAAAGCAGCCCAAGTATTCTAGAGTTACAGCTCAAGTCTAGAAAACACAGCTGATGTAAAGGGGAGCTGGCTTATACAGAGAGAAGTTCTGGCTCCTGGTCCCTGATTGGTCCATTTCTATGCAAATGAGGACTCCAAAGCCATGAAGTTTGATTGGTCCAAATATCACTGTCCTGATTGGCTGGCTCCATGCATTCTGATTGGTTGTTGTGGAGCCACTGTGATTGGTTGATAAAGATGCAAATGAGTATATAACTGCACAGCTCTGATTGGACAGTGAAAGACTCAGACCCATTGGTAGAAATACCATTCCAGGAGCTTCTTTATAATGCTTCGCTTATCAGGTAGGACCACAGTGAAGGCTTGGAAGTTACCTGCATCCGTTCCCCCATACACACTCCCTCCACCTCCCATCCACCCTGCACCCTGCACCCCACAACCTGCACTCTGAATGTGATGCCTCTGTAAACAGTGGCTGCTAGACTCTGGCTATCCATTGGGGCCCTATTAACTAGGAGTTTTTCTTAGCAGGTATTTTCTTTCTCAGGGTTGAGAATTCTTCAGGAAAAAATAAACCCCCACTAATGCATGATTTAACTGACTAGGTTACTGCCTACTAAATGATTGTAGTATTTTCATACTAAATCCCTGAAATAATTCTTGAGATTTCTTAAATGACATTTTTGATGTATGTACCTAAATCATTTAGTCATATGATTATAGACAGTCTTCGAGATATCTGCAACACATAACTAACTATTAGCATGGCCTGTGTGCCCTGACACATTCACCCTCCTATTTCCAAGACCCCTAGCATACCTCTTTCAGTCTGTGTACTGATAATACTCCCTTACTGTCTCTATAAAACAAACAAAATTCCTGACAACAGGGACTTGCTATGTTCCATCAAACTGGGCAGATTATCACCAATGGCCTGCGTTCAAGCTTTGTGGACCTGAAGAGCTAAAGTGTTTTGCTTTCAGCTAAAGTCCGGGGGCTGGGGGAGAGGGGTTTGCAGAGGCATTTTCGGTCTGAGTGACATATTTGCCATAGAAACCTGACTCTGTGCAACCATGATGTATTTTTAAAAGAGATAGACGTGACCTGGTGAGGAGAGCAGGTCCTCCCTGCAGGTGTTTGGGACTCACCTGAGAGTGTGGATGCCCACAGTGGGGGCTGAATCGCCCTGGGATATAGGGAGGCAAAGGAGATCCAGATCCAAGTTTCCTCTTTCCCGCTTTAGGGTTCGGTCCCCCGGTGGTCTCAGGTAAAACCACTGTGGTCTCAGCCAGTACCAGTGAGTGTGGTGTCCAGCCCCAGGGGTGTCCGGCAGCTACTTTCCTTCTAAAGGCAGGGCTGTGGAGGTAAGACCGGTAAGGACTCTCTCTGAGCCCCAGCTGCCCCCTCTGTGAACCAGGGATAAAGTGTTGAACCCACAGGGTGGCTGTGAACGTGCAGTGATGTCACACAAGTAAGCCCTTGGCCCTGTGGTTATTGTGGGATCATGATGCCTGTGTGAATTCGGGCCACTTCTTACTCATTTTCAGCTTCGTTGTTAGGGGATAGAGCAGGGAAGCAGAAAAGGCTCTGTGAGCAGCCCATTGTGACATCTGGTTGTTAGGACCACGACCCACTTGTATTCGTGTCATTGTCACTAACCCAGTGCCTAGCCTGGTGCGCGGCACTCAGTTACACCACGAAAGCATAGTGATGCTGGGTCTGTCTCTGTCCAGGTATTGTATCGCAAATCGCAAATCTGCGAGCTGGACAAGACGCCTAATGAGCCAATTAGTTAGGAGTCATCTTTATTGCACACAGGTTCAGAGCAGATTACCTCTGTCAAATTCTGAACTAACACAGGAGGGAATATTTCCTTTTTATATTCTTCTAGTTCTTTGTGTATGACAGCTTGTAACCTTGAATACATATATCTAATCTAACACCTATAATATCTAAACAGACAACCGGTAACTTTGAGTACATATTATATCTAATCAAACACCTGTAACCTTGGATGAACAAACACTTGGCAGAATATGTGAATTAATATAGTGTATCAACCCCTTTAGATGGCTAGCTTGCAAGGTCAGACAGTTAAGTTTATCTTTTCTATTGTTCAAGCTAAAAAACAAAGTTATATTTTATAGAATAAGAGACTATCTAAAAATAACAGAGTAGTTCAAACAGTAGTTTTAAACAGCAGTTTTCCAAAGGAGGGACCACCGTGCTTCACATGCAGCTCCTATCAGGTGTCTAAAGGAGGCAGGTTCTGAAGATCTGTGTTGTTAACATAAAAAAAACAACACTCAAACCTGTAAATAATTTTTGTGAGTTTATTTGAGCCAAACTGTTGACAATTGTCAGGGAGCAGAATCTCAACATACCAAGATAGAGCTCTGGAGAATGGCTTTTTTTAACCTTGTTTTAGACATTATAATCAAAGGAGGAGACATAAGAAGGTTACATGAAATCCATTGGTGATAGATTAGGGAGGCAGGAGGAAGCAAAGAGGGGGGCGGAACATCTGTGATTGGACAAAAAGTAAAATGGTAGACACTTCTTACTTCTTTTACTTAGGTGGGTACAGGATAGTTAGCAGTCAACAACTAACATGATAACAATAACAATGAAGGAATTTGTGGTCTCATCCTAGCCCAGGCGCCTTTGTTTATGCCCTGAGGGCTCTGGAAAAAGGAAGTTACAAGTTACCCTGACATTCCACAGGTAGGTTATCTTAGATACAAAAAGACAATAGGCTCAGTATGAAAGGGCAGAGCAGGACAGCACAAAATGTACTGTACCCTCCATCCTGTGTAACTATGAATATGACTCCTTTTTCTTAGAAAACCACGAGAATGTAACAGTTGCATAAACCTGCCAATAGGAATGTAGAGAAGTAGACTCAGTCCAAATTAGGCAAGCTGCACAGTAGGGCCCCCCCCACCCCTGAGTAACCAGACCCCTGACCCTGCCCCCTGACCAATCAACGGGCCCACGAACGTTCCCCCTCCCCCCCCCCGCCCACTACTTTGGACCCCCTTTAAAGCCTTTGTTCTCCCAAAGCTCCTCCTCCTTTCCCCACCTCGCCGCTGCGCAGGTGTGTGTGCATGTGGGACTGAGCTCAAGCTAGCTTGAATACAGACTCTTTGCTTTTGCATCGGACTTCTCTGGCTCCCTGGTGATTTTTCTTGGGGACCCCGAATTCTGGGCATAAGAAGTAAAGATCCAAGTTGATCTTTGTTAGGGAAGATACAGGCCTCGGACATGACTACCCACTATAAACTGCTCCTTAATTTAAAGGTTTTACTTTCAGACCATCCTTTGTGGTTACTTTAGGTCTGAGTTTGCAAGACTGCCATGCAGGCCTTCCCTGAGTTAGTCAGGTTAGCAGGTGGCCCTTTTTTGTCCACGGTGTCCAGGTGGTTGCTGAGGCTTCTACTCCAGGTTCCAGGACAGCGTTCCTCAGGAGACCCCAACACTTCACATCCGTAGTGGGACAGGACACCTGGCTCCAGTGAGTTCATAGATCTGATAAAAGCATGTAGTGGAATCGCTCCTGTGAGGGTCACAAACCAGCCCCAAAGTAGAGAAGCTGCTTTGATCTCATCCTAGGGGAAGAGGTTGAGCAGGTGGAATTTTAGTCCTTCAGTAGCTATGTGCTTATCAGTAGCCCTGAGGCCCATCTTAGAGAAACCTTCTTTGTCTAAAAGCAATAAAGTGTCCAGCTTGAGGAAGGACCTAGATATGTATCATGGTTGGGCAATACATCCTTCCTATATAATAAAAGGCTAATATGCAAATTGTCCCCATGGGCGGGAGTTCAACTGACTGGGAGTTAGACGCAGACTGACCACCAGGGGGCGGTATGGAACATGGTGGGCATCGGCAATGTGGCGCTGACAGTGGGCAGCAGTGGAGGTGCTGCCGGGCACGATGGGCCCCGATGAGAGCGAGACCACGGCAGGATGGTGGAGCAGGTGAGTGGGTGGCGCCAGGCCAAGGCAGGTGCAAGTGGAGGCCCCGATCACCCCACTGGTTGCTCCACAGATTGGCCCTGATCGCTGGCCAGGTCTAGGGACCCTACCTCTGCACACATTTCATGCACTGGGCCTCTAGTATACAGATATTTTCACTGTATAAATAGTAATCAGTTATTCCCATTGGTACCATCAGATGGGTATAGAAAATGTGTTTTCTTTACAAGGTATTGTGAGATTATAATATGGATTCTTTCCAGGTAGCCAAGTTTTTATCCATTCTATAGTGAAATTGTGTAGAAACAGGGAATTTTACAGTTAGTTAAAAAGAGGTAAAAATGATTTATCATTTTCAAAAATAACACTTATCCTAAAGTTTGTCCTGCTATAACATACAGCCATGTTCTGTAAAAAATAAAAAGCACATAATATTCTTAAATATCACTGATTTTTTGCCTGGTGGTAACATTTTCATTTCTGTGCATCAACTTTTCCTAAATATTTAGATATATCATTTCAAATGGTTATTTCTGTTATTGATATATGTATTGTGTATTAATTTAGAAGACACAGTGTGAATCTGTTAATATATGACAAAAGCATATTAGTGGGAATTGTCTGAATTCATGTAATCTCATCAGAGTTAGAAAAATATAATTTAAATGCTCTATTGAGGTATGATTGGTATCCAAATACACTGCACATATTTAAAATATTTGCTTTACCAAGTTGTGAGATATGTATACATTGTAAAACCATTACAGTCAATGTTATGAACATAGCCATCACCGCCAAAACCTTTTTCCTGCTCCTTTGTTGTAATCTTCTTATTTAACTAAATCCAGCCTCTCTGTCTCTCCTACCCTTCCCTGTTTTTGGACAACCACTGATCTTCTGTCACAGTAGATTAATTTTCATTTCCTATAATTTCATATAAATGGAATAATACAGAATGTTTTCTTCTTCTGTCTGGCTTCTTATATTCAACCTATTTACTTTTGGATTTACCCATGTTGTTGCATGATTGAATATTTCCTTTTTATGGCTAAGTAGTATTCCATTAGATGGATATGCCATAATTTGTTTACCATCCAGCTTTTGCTGGGTGGTAGAGTTGTTTTCAATTTGAGGCTCTTTTAAGTAAAGGTGCTATAAACATTTGTGTCATGTCTTTGCATGGACATATTCTTTCTCTCAGGTAAATACTAGGAGTGTAATAACTGGGTCCTAAAGTAGATGTAAGATTAACATTGTTAAGATGCTGCCATTTTTCATTCTCTCCAGCAGTGTATGAGAGTTCTATCTTCTACAACCTTGCCCATGCTTGGTGCATTCAATCTTTTTAATTTTAGTAATTCTCTCGGAGGTGTAGTGGTGTCTCATTGTAGTTTTCATTTACATTTTCCGAATGAGTAAGGATGTTGAGCATCTCTTCATGTGATTACTTGCTATTTGTATATTCTTGGTAAAGAGTCTGTTAAAATCATCTGCCCATTTATTTAGTGAAGTGTCTGGTGGTTTCTTATTGCCTTTGGGGAGATTTTCTGTATTCTGGTTACAAGCCTTTTGTCAGATATATGATGTGCAAATATTTTTCCCAGTCTTTGGCTGATCTTTCCATTCTCTCAACAGTGTCTTTGGAAGAGAAGGTTTTAATTTTGAGGAAGTCCTATTTATGTATATGTTCCTATACAGTTTAGATTTTGCTTTGTTGGCATATATAAGAAAGACATAATTTTCTTAACCCAAGAGCACAAGAATTTTCTCCAAGAAATTTCATAGCCTTAAATTTTATATTTAGGTCTAAAATCCATTTTGAGTTGTATTTGCTATATGGTGCATTTATGAATCAGAGTTAATTCATTTGCATATGGATATCCACTTTTTCAGCACCATTTGTTGAGAAGATTATCCCTTCCACATTGAATTGGCTTTTTTAAAAATTGGTTTTGCTCTATGTACTAGTAAACATCAGATATCCATATACATGTGGATCTTTTTTGTAAAATGTTAATAATAATTATTATTTTTTAATTTATTGGGGTGACACTGGTTAATAAAATTATATAGGTTTCAGGTGTGCAATTCTGTAAAACATCATCTCTATATTGTATTGTGTGTTCACCACCCCAAGTTAAGTCTCTTTCCATCACCATTTATCCCACCTTTACCCTCCCCTACCTTCCCCAACTCCTTTTCCCTCTGGTAATCATCATACTGTTGTCTGTCTATGAGTTTTTGTGGGGGGTTTTAATCCCTTCACCTTTTTTACCCAGTCCCCCAGCCCCCTCCAGTCTGAGAGCTGTCAGAATGTTCTCTGTATCTATGAGTCCGTTTCTATTTTGTTAGTTTATTTTGTTCATTAGGTTCCACATATAAGTGAAATCATATAGTACTTGTCTTTCTCTGACTGACTTATTTCATAGCATGTTTCTTAACTCTTTATTCTGTTCCTTTGATCCTATTGTCTATCTTGATGCCAATACTCCACAGTCTTAATTATTGAAGGTTTAGGATGAATCTTGAAATCAGGTAGTATTCATTCTTCCTCTCTGTAGAGAGGAAGAGAGAGGGAGAGAGCAATAGAAACATCAATGATGAGAGAGAATCATTGATAGGCTGCTTCCTGCACACCCCCCCCCCCTGGGGATTGAGCCCACAGCCCAGCATGTGCCCTGACTGGGAATTGAACCATTACCTCCTGGTTCATAGGTTAAAGTTCAACCACTGAGCCAAGATGGCCGGGTTCAACTCTGTACTTTTTCAAAATTGCTTTTTTAGTGTAGGTTCCTATTATTTCCACACAAATTTTAGAATTAACCTGTCAATTTCTTTTGAAAATTTCTGGAATTTTTATTGGGATTGAACTGAAACTGTAGATCAGTTTGAGCAGAATTGACATCTTCACAATACCAGTGATGGCGAACCTATGACACGCGTGTCAGCACTGACACGCGTAGCCATTTCTGATGACACACAGCCGCTGAGGCGGCCGCATGCCGAGGATGAAACATTTGCTGCTCCTGAGGATGAAACATTTGCGACTAGAGTCTTGGAGTTAGAGTCTGTGCCAGAGGTCTGTAGGCCAAAACAACAGACGTCTGGCACAGAGCGTCTAGTTCTGGGACTTCCGGTTAAGCCGGGATCTTTGCCCTCACTTCCGCCGGCAGAGCAGGGAGCAGCGGAACGCAGCAGGGGACGCATCTCTGGGGGGCCCTGCCATTACCAGTAACCAAATAACAGTTAACCACAGCAACCATTATCTACTGTTCTGGGGTGTCATGGATTTCTAATCCATCATTACTGAGGTAAGTGAGGGGGAGGCTGGGAGAGGCGAGGGTTTGTGGTGTGCTATGGGTGCCATTTCCCGCCATTAGAAATAGCGGCAGCCATTTTAATTCACATAAGGAACACCATCTTGCTCCATAGTGCAGACTCCATTTCACCACTATTACTGTTGTGCACCCTTATTAACCCCTATTTCTGCTTATTAACCCTGCCCTTTCCTAAAAGACAGTTATATGCACCATTTTGTGGTTAGTTAGGCTAGTTAACCCCTAATTGCCTGCAGGCCTAACAAGCTATCTATAATTCTATCTTCTGTCACTGCCCCCCTGATGGAGAACCCAAAAAATAAAAAAAATAAGGTTAAGTAAAGGAAGTGATAGTAGCAGTGGCTGACCCTTTCAAGAGACATGGACCGAGATGTATGGCTTTATAGAAAAAAATGGCAGATCATTTTGCGTTCTATGTACTGAAACAGTAGTAAGCAGAACGTGGAATATAAATAGACATTTTAAAACTAATCATTCCCAGCTCTTGGAAAAAAGTGAGGATGAAAGGAAGGAATACATTTCCAGGCAGCTACACCTTTATAAGATCCAATCTAATTCCATCCTTAAATTTATTAAATGCTCTACAAATTTAACATCTGCAAGTTTGAGCATTGCTCACTCTATAGCTCAGCATGGAAAAGCGCTCAGTGAGGGAGAATTTATTAAACTCTCCTAAGATGTGCACCAGTTCTATTTCACGATATGCAGAATAAAGATGTAATTATTAAGAGAATATCTGAGTTACCACTCAGTAGAAATATCATAAAAGACCGAATAATGAGACTGAACACAAACGTACAACATCAATTAAAGAGAGACATAAGGAAGTGTAAATATTTTTCGATCTCTCTTGATGAAACTACTGATGTCACATCACATGCTCAGTTGGCCATTATTGGTCGATATTCTGATGGTCTCACAATGAGAGAAGAGTTGATAAAGTTAGTATCAGTGTCAACAAGTAAATCAGGAAGCGAAATATGTAAGGTTGTTATACAAACATTTCGTGACCTAAGCATTGATATCTCTAAAGTTGTGTCAGTGACGACAGATGGGGCACCAAATATGGTGGGGAAAAAAGTCAGATTTGTCAAATTGTTTACAGAAGCTATTGGACATCCGATTGTGCCTTTTCATCCATCAGGAGGCTTTATGTGCCAAGGCAGGATTCACCGACTTAAACGACTTAATGCCAGTTGTTACAAAAATAGTTAATTTAATAGCTGCTCGCCCCCTTCACAAGCGAGAATTTTCGGCACTTTTACTGGAGGTTGATTCCACCTACAGTGGACTGCTGATGTACAATAATGTAAGATGGCTGAGCTGAGGCAAAGTTCTTGAGTGCTTTGTGGAGTGCTTTGAAGAAATTAAGGTATTTCTTGATGATAAGGATCTGGGAAACTTTCCACAGCTTAATGATGATAAGTGGGTCAACACCCAGATGTTTTTTACAGATCTCTCTGTTCATATTAATGAACTGAACTTAAAGTTACAAGGTTTTGGCAAAAGTATTGACGTTATGTTTGGATACATAAAAGCTTTTGAAAGTAAAGTTAAAAATTTTAAGCGAGATGTAGAAATAAAACTTATAAGTATTTTCCTCGAGTAACAAAGTATTTTCAGAAGGCCAGTGCAGCTGTACAAAATGAAATGGAACTCTTGCATATGAAGTACCAGCATGTTTTAGACTCGTTACTTGACCAGTTTAGTGATAGATTTAGTCAATTTAGAAGTCTAGAACAGACCATGAAAATAATTAAGTATCCTGATGTAGTAGTCTACAGTAGTTTGGAATTAAATGGTTTCCAATGGATGCAAATTGATGATTTGGAGATGCAACTTGCAGAATTTCAAGACAGTATCTGGGCTCAGGTGTTTGTCGACTTGAGGTCAAAGCTTGAGAATCTGGAAAGGTGCAGCTTGGAGAATCAAGAGGAGTGCCACTACGAACAGGACATTTGGAGTGCCTAGAACCGACTACCAGACACTTTTAGCACCCTGAAAAAGATAGCAATGGCTTTACTCACAATTTTTCCCTCTACATACTTTTGTGAGGCCTTATTCTTAGCGTTAAATAATATCAAAACCAACAAAAGAAACAGATTGATCGATGAAGTTAGTAGCGCTTGCTTGGGCCTGAAGTGTACAAAATACCAACCTTCAATTGAAGATTTAGCTAATGAAATTCAGCAACAAAAAAGTCACTAATAGGCAGGTTAGTTAAAGAATTCCCCCTCCCCATTACTTATCTTAGTTCACGGCACCCCACACAAGCTAAATAATATCAAGACCAACAAAAGAAACTGACTGACAGACGAACAAAGAAGTCACTAAGCAGGTAAGTTAAATATTTAGTTTTTGGTTTATTAAATACAATTATATATAACAATTATACATTTATGTTATTTAAACTATAAATATAGCGAAATAATGTTTTTTCCTCAAAGTGACACACTACCCGAGTTATGCTCAGTTTTTTGGCGAAGTTTGACACACCAAGCTCAAAAGGTTGCCCATCACTGCACAAAACTGTACCTTCTGGATCATGTACATGAGATATCTCTTCACTTATTAGGTCTTCTTTGATGTCTCTGCAATGATTTGTAGTGTTCTGTGTGTAGACATTGCACATCTGTGGGCAGATTATTTCTAAGTATTCCATACTTTTTTTATGCTACTGTTAACTTCCATTATTTTTTTATTACAATTGCTAATGTTTATATTTTCACTGAATTGTCAGCAGCCAGATATATAACAATAGATATTGATAGAAAGGATATTTGATGCATAACATGCATTTGCATGTATTTCCCAATCAGCTTTTATCTATTATTGATGTCCTAATGAAACTAGGGAGAAAAATGTCCAGATACAATTATACAGGACATCTGCATAAAAGCCTATCACTGAAAGAACATGGTTTATAGCTTTCAAATGTATATATGTAATTAGAATTAAGTCTGTTGAATTGTGAGGCTTTTGTTTCTTTGTTTTTTTAACCTCACAGTAAATCTACCCTAATGAATTCCTGAGTATCTGGTTGGTGAGAGACAGAGAGGGAAAGAGCATTATACCAGTATATGTGTGATATGTATGAATGTATTTGTACATACTAAAGCTGCCAGGAACACTTATTGTGAGGAATATTTGAGGTTAATTTCTGTGTGTTATGTCAGTCCTGTTCTATTCTAGCACATGTTAGGAACCAAATTTTTCCAGCTTTCAATGACCAGCATGGTTACCATGGTGACTTAGTGCTTGCTGTGGGAGTTGGTACAGACTTAGCATCTGTTCTTTCTTTCTTTCTTTCTTTGGCTCTTTCTTTCTTTCTTTCTTTGGCTCTTTTTTCTTTCTTTCTTTGGCCCTTCCTTCCTTCCTTCCTTCCTTCCTTCCTTCCTTCCTTCCTTCCTTTCTTTTTTGGTTAATCCTCACCCAAGGATATTTTTCCATTGATTTTTATTTTTTATTTTTATTATTATTTTTTAATATATTTTATTGATTTTTTTTTACAGAGAAGAAGAGAGAGGGATAGAGAGTTAGAAACACTGATGAGAGAGAAACATCGATCAGCTGCCTCTTGCACACTCCCTACTGGGGATGTGCCCGCAACCAAGGTACATGCCCTTGACCGGAATTGAACCAGGGACCCTTGAGTCCGCAGGCCGACGCTCTATCCACTGAGCCAAACCAGTTTCGGCTCCATTGATTTTTAGAGAGAGTGGAAAGGAGGGGGAGAGAAAGAGAGAGAGAGAAACATTGATGTGAGAGAGACACATCGATTGGTTGCCTCCTGCATGCACCCCAACCAGGGCCGGGGATCAAGCTTGCAACCGAGGTACTTGCCCTTGACTGGAATTGAACCCAGGACCATTCAGTCCCAGGGCTGACGCTCTATGCACTGAGCAAAACCGGTTAGGGCAAGTGTTGCTTTTTTTATTCCTTATTCCTCTAGATTTATTAGGTGGCTTCATCTTAGGATAGAGCTTTCCCTTCTCTAATTTAGTTATTTATTCAAGTTTTATTTATATCACTGTGACTCATAGATTCCTATTATGGTCAAAGAGTTATACTTTGTTATTATTATTATAGATTTTGATGCTCCAATTGTCCCAGAATCAGCCAGTATAAGGTCCTTCAAGATGGCCTCTATGTCCATTTGATATTTCCCTAGACGTCTTTGAGCAAGTACTTTGCTCTGTGAGCCCATCTCACCATCTGTCAAAAGGAAGTAATGATGCCCACCTCAGAGCATCACTTTGAGAAATTGAACAGAAAAAGTGTGAAAACAACAACCTGCAATGTGTGGCATCAATATGCCCTCACCAAATTTTATTTCTCCATTCCTACTTTGCCACCTTTATTCTGTCAGTGTGATGCCTCTGGCATTAGCATCATAACATGACTACCAGAGAGAACACTGGGGCATGTAACAGCAAGCAGGGATGAGCCCACTTTCCACGATGTGTGAGTTTCAGTGTCACTGCTACGTGGGGAGGTGGGGTATGATCAGTTGGGGAAGAGGCAAAGCATCATTGCACAGCCTCCAGTGAACTGTGTAAGGTTCGACGTGCAGGAAACGGGAGTCGGAGACCAAGGCATGTTAAAGAGGAGGTTTATTCCGCACTAACGAGCAAGATAGAAAAACCAGGATTAGCCCTAACTAGTTTGGCTCAGTGGATAGAGCGTCGGCCTGCGGACCGAAAGGTCCCAGGTTCGATTCTGGTCAAGGGCATGTACCTTGGTTGCGGGCACATCTCGAGTAGGAGGTGTGCAGGAGGCAGCTGATCAATGTTTCTCTTTCATTGATGTTTCTAATTCTCTATCCCTCTCCCTTCCTCTCTGTAAAAAATCAATAAAATATATTAAAAAAAAAGAAAAGAAAAATCAGGATTAGAGGAGAAGGAGGTGGAGGAGGAAGGAGGACCCAGCTGGACTGTCTCGCAGACTGGGGAGACAGCAACACGTGCAGTGGTGAACACGCCTTTTGAGGGGAGGAACAGGAAGGGGTTGGGCCCAGGGCAGAATGGGAAGGGGTGGGACCCAGGGCACTCGGCACGCACTGATTGGTGGTTCAATGTCTTGGGGATGTCCCGGCGGCAGATGCAAGTTATGTCATACTCCGCCCACCAGTTGGGGGAAGGGAGGATCTATCCAACTGAATGGGGACCGGAACCACATCTTCACCCCTTTCCCAGCATTTCATGCGCTTTCCCTTCCTCTCACGTTCCTCTCTGTCCATGTGTTGTCTTATCCCCTGACTCTCCCTCCTAGTGAAACCTCAGGAAAGGGTGTGGACTCTGAGCCCCAGAAACAGGAGCTGATGGAGAAAGACCAAGTGTGATGTCGAGTGTGCTAGACAGGCTCCTGGAGCGAGAGTGAGGATTCCCATCACTGGGACCCTTCAGGTAAGCCATTACCCTTTCCTCCAGTGTCTTCTATTCAACAGGATAACGATACCCAATGCTGCAGGAACATTGTGAGTTTAGGTCTGATCCAGGTAGGAAAGCAAGCTGTGGTTTTAGGAGGGGGGAAGGACTGGTGCACTTTTAAAAAAATACATTTTTTATTGACTTCAGAGAGGAAGGGAGAGGGAGAAAGAGATAGAAACATCAATGATGAGAGTGAATCATTGATCTGCTGCCTCCTGCACACCCCCTACTCGGGATCTAGCCTGCAACCTAGGCATGTGCCCTTGACTGGAATCGAACCCGGGACCCTTCAGTCCGCAGACTGACACTCTATCCACTGAGCCAAACCGACTAGGGCAGTGGTCAGCAAACCGCGGCTCGCGAGCCACATGCGGCTCTTTGGCCCCTTGAGTGTGGCTCTTCCACAAAACACCACGTGCGGGCGCGCACATACAGTGCTATTGAAATTTCGTGGCCCATGCGCAGAAGTCGGTTTTCGGCCTGGGCGAGTCTATTTTGAAGAAGTGGTTCTAACGCCGAGCCACACTCAAGGGGCCAAAGAGCCGCATGTGGCTCGCGAGCTGCGGTTTGCCCACTACTGGGCTAGGGCAACCAGTGCACTTTTGAGTAATTACATTAACATAGACACACCTCCCCCATACCATAGAACTCTGCATTAAATTAATGTTGCACAAATGTCAGCTGTTTAGGTCAAGGTTTTCCTAAGTGTGGCCTCAGACCCTGTAAATATTTCTCTGTTTTCCGCGTCCAGCTCGCCTAGAGAGCAGGTCCACTTCCTGAGTAGGGGCGGCTGGGAATTTTTTTTTTTTTTTTTTTTTCCGATTTTTAACAATTTGTCCCGCGTCCCGCGGCGTTTTATTTTTTTATTTTTATTTTTTTTTCCCCCCACCCCACTCCCATATATGCCCTCACCCCCCAGAGTTTTGCATCCATTGGTTATGCTTATATGCATGCATACAAGTCCTTTGATTGATCTCTTATCTCCCCCACCTCTCCCTAACTTTCCCCCTGTAATTTGACAGTCTGTTTGATGCTTTACTATCTCTGTATCTATCTTTTTGTTCAAGTTTATAATGTTCTTTATTACCCATAAATGAGTGAGATCATGTGATATTTTTCTTTCATTGACTGACTTATTTCACTTAACATAATGTTCTCCAATTCCATCCAGGTTGCTGCAAATGATGAGAATTCCTTATTTTTTATGGCAGCATAGTATTCCATTGTGTAGATGTACCACAGTTTTCTGATCCAGTCATCTGCTGACGGGCACCTAGGCTGTTTCCAAATCTTAGCTATTGTAAATTGTGCTGCTATGAACATAGGGGTGCATATATCCCCTCTGATTGGTGTTTCTAGTTTCTTCGGATATATTCCCAGGAGTGGGATTACTGGGTCAAATGGGAGTTCCATTTTCAGTTTTTTGAGGAAGCTCCATACTGTTCTCCACAGTGGCTGCACCAGTCTGCATTCCCACCAGCAGTGCACAAGGGATCCTTTTTCTCCGCATCCTCGCCAACACTTGTCGTTTGTTGATTTGTTGATGATAGCCATTCTGACAGGTGTGAGATGGTACCGCATTGTTGTTTTGATTTGCATCTCTCGGATAATTAGTGACGTTGAGCATGTTTTCATGTGTCTCTTGGCCTTCCTTCTGTCTTCTTTTGAAAAGCTTCTATTTAGGTCTGTTGCCCATTTCTTTATTGGATCATTTATCTTCCTTTTATTAAGTTGTATAAGCTGCATGTAGATGTTGGAGATCAAACCTTTATCAGTGATGCCATTTGCAAATATGTTCTCCCATGCAGTAGGCCTTCTTGTTGTTTTGTTAATGGTTTCTTTTGCTGTGAAAAAGCTTTTTATTTTGATGTAGTCCCATTTGTTAATTTTCTCTTTAGCTTCCATTGCCCTAGGGGCAGTGTCAGTGAAGAATTTCTTTTGGCATATGTCTGAGATTTTGCTACCTGTGGATTGCTCTAGTATTTTTATGGTTTCCCGTCTTATGTTTAAGTCCTGTATCCATTTTGAGTTTATTTTTGTGTATGGCGTAAGTTGGTGATCAAGCTTCATTTTTTTGCATGTATCTGTCCAATTTTCCCAACACCATTTATTGAAGAGACTGTTTTGACTCCATTGTATGTTCATGCCTCCTTTGTCAAATATTAATTGAGCATAGTGGTTTGGGTCAATATCTGGATTCTCTATTCTGTTCCACTGATCTATATGTCTGTTCTTGTGCCAGTACCAGGCTGTTTTGAGAACAGTGGCTTTGTAATACAGCTTGAAATCTGGTATTGAGATCCCTCCTACTTTATTCTTCTTTCGTAGGATTGCTGTGGCTATTCGGGGTCTTTTTTTATTCCAGATGAATTTTTGGAGAGTTCTTTCAAGGTCGGTGAAATATGCCATTGGTATTTTAATGGGGAGTGCATTGAATCTATAGATTGCTTTGGGTAGTATGGACATTTTAATGATGTTGATTCTACCAATCCATGAACATGGTATGTTCTTCCATCTGTTTGTGTCTTCCTCTATCTCTTTTTTCAGTGTCCTGTAGTTTTCCGTGTATAGGTCTTTTACCTCCTTAGTTAAGTTTATTCCTAGGTATCTTAATTTTTTTGGTGCGATGGTAAATGGAATTGCCTTTTTAGTCTCTCTGTCTGTAAGTTCACTATTGGTGTATAGAAAGGCCATAGATTTCTTGGCGTTAATTTTGTATCCTGCTACATTGCCAAATTCATTTATTAAGTCTATTAGTTTTTTGACGGAGTCTTTCGGATTTTTTATGTACAATATCATGTCGTCTGCAAATAAAGACAGCTTTACTTGTTCTTTTCCAATTTGGATGCCTTTTATTTCTTCTTCTTGTCTAATTGCAATGGCTAATACTTCCAGTACTATATCAAACAGGAGTGGTGAGAGTGGGCATCCCTGTCTTGTTCCTGTTCTTAGGTGAAATGTTTTTAGTTTTTGTCCATTGAGTATGATGTTTGCTGTGGGTTTATCATATATAGCTTTTATTATGTTGAGGTATGAGCCTTCTATTCCCACCTTGTTGAGAGTTTTTATCAAGAAAGGGTGTTGGATTTTGTCAAATGCTTTTTCTGCATCAATTGATATGACTATGTGATTTTTATCTCTCAATTTGTTTATGTGATGTATCACGTTTATTGATTTGCGGATATTATACCATCCTTGCATTCCTGGGATAAATCCTACTTGGTCATGGTGTATGATCTTTCTGATGTACTGCTGGAGCCGATTTGCTAGAATTTTGTTGAGGATTTTGGCATCTATGTTCATGAGGGATATTGGTCTGTAATTCTCTTTCATTGTGTTGTCTTTATCTGGTTTTGGTATTAGGGTGATGCTGGCTTCATAGAAGGAGCTTGGAAGTGTTCCTTCCTCTTGAATTTTTTGGAATAGTCTGAGGAGGATAGGTTTTAGTTCTTCCTTGAATGTTTGGTAAAACTCTCCTGTGAAGCCATCAGGCCCCGGGCTTTTGTTTGCCGGAAGCTTCTTGATGACTGCTTCAATTTCGTCCATAGTTATTGGCCTATTGAGCTCTTTAGATTCTTCTTGATTGATTTTTGGAAGGTTATATTTTTCTAGGAATATGTCCATTTCCTCCAGGTTGTCCAGTTTGTTGGAATAGAGTTGTTCGTAGTATTTTGTAACAATCCTTTGTATCTCAGCGGGGTCTGTTGTTATTTCACCTCTTTCATTTCTGATTTTGTTTATTTGGGTCCTCTCTCTTTGCTTCTTGGTGAGCCTGGCTAGAGGTCCATCAATCTTGTTTATCCTTTCAAAGAACCAGCTCTTGGTTTTGTTGATCTTTTGTATTGTTTCTTTGGTCTCTATGTCATTAATCTCCGCTCTGATCTTTGTTATTTCCTTCCTTCTGGTTACACTGGGCTTTTCTTGCTGCTTTTTTTCTAGCTCTTTGAGTTGTAGGGTTAAGTAATTTATTACCATTGATTCTTGTTTTTTGCAATAGGCTTGTAGAGCTATGAACTTCCCTCTCAAGACTGCTTTCACTGTGTCCCATAGATTTTGGATTGTTGTGTTTTCATTGTCATTTGTTGCCATGATGTTTTTTATTTCTTCCTTGATCTCTCTGGTGACCCAGTCATGGTTTAATAGCATGCTGTTTAGTCTCCAAGTGTTTGATTTCTTTGGATTGTATTTATTGTAGTTGATTTCCAGTTTTATGCCACTGTGATCTGAGAAGACGCTTGATATAATTTCTATCTTCTTGAATTTGAAGAGACTTTGCCTGTGACCCAGCATATGGTCTATCTTTGAAAATGACCCATGTGCACTTGAGAAGAATGTATATTCTGTGGCTTTGGGGTGAAATGTTCTAAAGATGTCAATTAATTCCATCTGGTCTAGTGATTCATTTAGGATTGCTGTTTCTTTGCTGATTTTTTGTTTAGAGGATTTGTCCAGTGGTGATAGTGGGGTATTAAAGTCTCCTACTATGATTGTATTGCTATTAATCTCTCCCTTGAAATCTTCCAGGAGTTTTTTTATGTATTTGGGTGCTCCTATATTGGGAGCGTATATGTTTACCAGAATTATTTCTTCTTGTTGGATTTCTCCCTTTAGTATTATGAAGTGGCCTTCTTTATCTCTTGTTATGGCATTTACTTTGAGGTCTATTTTGTCAGATATAAGTATTGCTACCCCAGCTTTTTTTTCATTTCCATTTGCCTGAAAGATATTTTTCCATCCCTTCACTTTCAATCTGTGTGAGTCTCTTGTTCTGAGGTGGGTCTCTTGTAGACAGCATATATATGGGTCGTGTTTTTTTATCCATTCAGCTACTCGATATCTTTTGATTGGAGCATTTAGTCCATTTACATTTAAAGATATTACTGAAAGGTATTTGTTTGTGGTCATATCTATTTTTGTGTCTATATTCCTTCTTACCTGTTTATTTCTTCTTTTTACAGTATTCCCTTTAGCAATTCTTGCATTGCTGGTTTGGTGGTGATAAACTCCTTAAGCCTTTTTTTATCTGCAAAGCTCCTGATTTCCCCTTCAATTTTGATTGATAGTCTTGCTGGATATAGTATTCTTGGATTCAGTCCTTTGCTTTGCAACACTTTGTATACCTCCGTCCATTCACTTCTGGCGGCTGGGAATTGAGAAATAAAAGAAAGAGACAAGGCACAGAGATAGAAGGAAAAAACTGGGACTGGGTGGACCTCTGCCCTTTTCTGATGGAGAGACAGTGACCCAGAGATGATATAGTGTGTTTATTTTATACCCCCACATACCAGTAAGTTTCAGCAAAAGTCAAGACAAAGGAGATTATTTGCATTCTTGAGTAGGCCGGAGTCCTATTCATTCCTGGTGCTTGACTGGATTTACATATCAAAACCCACTTCCTGACACTTGGGCTGAAATGAAGGTCAAGCTGACAACACCCTTGCCTTTTTGGCAAAGTGTGTTCCCAGGGCGTGGCTTTGCCAACACCACTGGGTCCAGCTGACAATAATTAAAGAATGTCCATGTGCCTTCCCAGGTGCTCTCTACAAGACCCCTTCATTGAAATTGTCAGGGGGTGCTTGTTAAAATAGCAGATTCTGGGCCCACCTCTGGTCTGCTGTATCCAAAACAGAGAGGTGGCGTCTGAGGTGTGCACACTTTGAGCAGTTTCTCCTGTTGGCTGTGCTACTCATCCAAGTGGGAAAAGCACTGCTGTGGAATTGCAGCAAGTTGCTCTTAAATTTTTGAATCTTTTAGTGTGAAATGTTGGTGCCGATTTCTCCTGCATCTTAGCTTTAAATATATGTGTCTGCTCCCAGTGGGTCAGAGAGGTGACAATTCTTCCTCTTCAGTAATATTAGCCAGTGTTTTATCTGTGAGGGACTGCACTCATTCCCCAAGGCTGCCATAACAAGCATCCGGAGCTGGGTGCCTTAAACATAGAAATGTGCTGTCTCCCAGTACTGGAGGCTAGAAGCCTGAAGTCAAGGTGTTGCCAGGGCCATGCTCCCTTTGAAGCCTGCCCAGGAATCTCTCTGTGCTGCTTGCAGGCTTCTGGTGGTTTGCTGACAATCTCTGCATTTCTGGCTTGCAGCTCTGTAGCTCCATCCTCCGCCTGCCGTCACATTGCGTCATCCCTGTTGTTCCGCCTTCACATGGCTGTCTTCTGATAAGGACACCAGTCACATGGGTTCAGGGGCCCTCCCTGCTCCAGGATAACCTCATCATAACTAATTACTTCTCCCACAACTATAGTTCCTAGTAAAGGCACGCTCTGAGATACTGGGGGTAAGATTTCAATGTAAACTCATACTAGCTGCTGAACTAGTTGCTGAAGACAACACACAATGAACAAGACAGTGCAGTGTCCCTGGCGGGTGGGGGTTACTCTAGTTTGGGAAAACTGGCAATGAGCATGGAAACAAATGAATAAGCAGGTCAATTTTATATGGGGGGATGAGTGCTTTGAAGAAAATAAGATTTCTTGAGTCGACAATGATCAGGACTAGTGATTATTATAGATGGGGTTGTCAGTGATTCTCTTTCTCAGGAAGTAACACTGGAGCTGAATGACAAGCTTTACTAAAGTTACATGAAAACATTTTGTGAAACTACAAAAACCGTAAGAATCTGAATTTGAAACTAGACAACAAATGGGTCCAGGCTCTGCCTGTCACTTCTTGAGCTAATTAAGCAGAGACAGGGTTGAATCATATATGAGCTTTTATTCCAATAGCCGGCAGTATGGGAGAACAGCAGGTCATCCACAAACATCTGCTCTGCTCTCCCCTCCCCATAGGTCAGCTGCTTAAATT
This sequence comes from Eptesicus fuscus, assembly GCF_027574615.1. Taxonomy (NCBI): domain Eukaryota; kingdom Metazoa; phylum Chordata; class Mammalia; order Chiroptera; family Vespertilionidae; genus Eptesicus; species Eptesicus fuscus. The sequence goes on along the minus strand of NC_072473.1, from coordinate 72,139,029 downwards.
GGGTAGAAGGACAAAGATTACTTGGGGAAGTAGGCCAAAGGAATAAGATTGGGTAAAATGGTTACAGATTGCAGGCATTGCGGTGGCTGGGGATTGCAAAGGGTGGGTGCCTCCTGGACTCCATTGTTTGTTTCGGCTACAAGGTTGTTAATCTCCTCATGTTGATAGGCAGAAAACCATCATGGCCAATAATCTCTTATGAACAAGGCAACTAATTCAAGTTCTTTTAGGTAGTTAAAGGGACAGGCAAAAGTTTCTCTTGAGCCTGAAGCTTTTATTGCCTTTAGTTGAAAACAATCTGCATACCACTGAGGCACATCTTGGGGTGACTCATTCTGAACCCCCCCACAAGAGCTATTCTATTGGATCTCAAACAAATTTCTCACTTTGGCCTTTCATCTTTAGGTAAACAGGTTTTTGTTTTGAGAATTAATTGAACTAATTCATGAAAACAGAACAGTGTGAGGTATACAGGAACAGATCAATAAATGCTACAATTTTTATAAATATATGTAAGTTTGTTAGAGGCAGAAATATTACTCGTGCTCTGTTAACCATGATAGTTCTGTTCTGATTAGAGAAAGCACATTCTAACTTGGCTGAGAGTTGTAAGCCCCTGGACATGGGAGTTAACCTGAAAATACAGTCCATTCACTTTTTCTGAGAGACATAGAAACATCAATGATGAGAGAGAATCATTGATTGGCTGCCTCCTGCATGTCCCCCACTGGGGATCGAGCCCACAACCCAGGCATGTGCCCTGACCAGGAATAGAACAGCGACTTCCTGGTTTGTAGGTGGATGCTCAACCATTGAGCCACACTGGCTGGGCTGTATTATATTTCTAAGAGAATATACATCATCTTCCATCCTGGGTTGCCCTTCTGTTGCCTTATAGGTAAGAATTTTTATCAGCTTGAGTTTTTTTTTTTTAATATTTTTATTGACTTCCGAGAGGAAGGGAGAGGGAGAGAGAGAGAGAAGGAAGCATCAATAATGAGAATCAGGGATCGGCTGCCTCCTGCACGCCCCCCCCTGGGGATGGAGCCCACAACCTGGGCATGTGCCCTGACCGGGAATCAACTGTGACCTCCTGGTTCCTAGGTCGATGCTCAACCACTGAGCCACGCTGGCTGGGCTCAGCTTGAGTTTTAACCTGAGGTGTGACTACCCACTGTGTGGGTCCGAGTTAGGATTTTTTTTTGTTATATAAATTAACCCATTTATTATAGGCTAGCAATATGTTTCAAACTGAGGTGTGGGAGCCCCTTTCACGTCCCACGTGGTTCAGGGTTCCAGTTCAGGGTTCGGGTTCTGGAGAAGAGCCGCACACAAATGAAAAGAGACTAGAAGAAATTTAATTTGGCGATATTGGGGGGCCCGGTGGGAGCCCACCTCTAGTGGGAGGACTACCGCTAGGCTCTGGCCTTGCTATGCCTTTTATTGAGACTATGGGATACACCCGTTACCCTTAAGCAGGTTTGGGATACACCCATAGCCCTTAGGCAGGTAATAAGCGGATTATCATATCAGTAAGGATTTACATGATTACAAGTTGGGGAAGTTGCCTCAGTTACCATTGTCTCAGTTAGATAGGGAGTGGTTGGCTCTGACCTTTCAGAGCTTCAAGGTTGACCAGCCTTTTACATCTTTTCTGTTAGTGAGACAATGGGCGGTTTCCGGCACTGAGGAGCTCCTGCTGGTCTTTTAATTCCTTCTTTCTTCTGATGGCAGACTTGACTGTGACGGTAGAAGTGGTGTTATAGGTCCAGGCACCACTAGCTACTGTTTTCATGCAGGAACCACAGTGCCTGGTCCCCTCCGCTAGGCTTGTCATCTTGGTTTTGCTCCAGAAGGAGCAAGTGTACTTGGCATGCTGGCTGATTTCAATTTTTTTTTAGAATATATTTTATTGATTTTTCACAGAGAGGAAGAGAGAGGGATAGAGAGTTAGAAACATCGATCAGCTGCCTCTTGCACACCCCCTACTGGGGATGTGCCCACAACCAAGGCACATGCCCTTGACCAGAATCGAACCCGGGACCCTTGAGTCCGCAGGCCGACGCTCTATCCACTGAGCCAAACCGGTTTCGGCCTGATTTCAATTTTTTTCACCATTTTCCTGAGGGAGGCACCATATGGGGTCTGTATTTACCTTCTTGGTGCCTTTAGCCATGTCACTGGTTGCAAACTAGGTCAGACCCCAAGAGCCCAGTTAGGACTTTCTGATCAGATTACTGAGAGGTTACTTTCCACACAACCCCATTTTTCTCTATGTTTATACACACCAAAAACAAGCCAATACTTCTTTAAAGAAAACTTGTTCTAGTCAGGACTGTATATTTTCAGTTTTACAGATGAAACAATTAAGTGACTGTAAGAAGTAAAAGTATTCAAACTCACACAGTGACAGAACTAGGGTTTGGACCTGGTCTGTCTCCAGAGCCACCCTCCTAACCATTACTGTTAGAAAGAAGAAAGAGACATTTCTTGAGCTATGTCAGCCCGTGGTGGGTGATGTTAGTTCAGGGCCATATCATTTCGGTGGAAAGTATGCTTCAACAGGCATTTTTCCATATGCAGAGGGTATTTACTTAAGAAAAAAAGAGATAGTGAGTATACAAACAGAAGGGTAATCATCACAGTTACTATGCAATTTGGCATTTTCTCTTTTTTATTTTGTTGTGGGATTGTGGTAGGGGGTATCTCAGTGTGGTTCTAAGTTTAATTTCTCTGAAATCTTAAGTCTGTTTTAATATAAATGGCCTCCTCTCTTTTTGAGCTCCCATTTGTTTGCTTAACAAAATGGGTCTTTGTTCTGTGGAATTTGCAGTGTAGCTTCTGGGATTGTATCTCTGTGTTGTTTATTCTGTCCCTCTGGTTTAACTTGGTAATTGCATATAGATCTTGCTCAGATTCAGTTTTTAGGAACGAGTACCTCAGCTGTGGCGTACTTCCTTTAGTGCTGCACACAGGAGAAGACTTGCACGGCAGCTTGAGTCATTGAGATTGATCACTGGGTTCTGGTGTTGTCACCCAGGTCCATCCATTATGAAATTTCCCATCTGTCTTTTAACTCATGCTTTCTGTAGTCTCTTAAAGATTATTGCCTAGATCTACAGTTTATTAAAGGTTAATGTTTTACTTCTATACTTTCTTCTACATTAATTAGCTGGAATTCTATAAAACAAACCACAAGTCATTAACTACAAGGTTGCTTTGAGGTGTGGTCCACACAGAACGGAAGGATGAATGCTGGATTCGTTTACAGTGTTTCTACTTTTCAAAATAATTATTTTCTTGGGGTCCTCTAAAGGTGGACAGGGAGTTGGCTTTGGTATTTTATTTAATTTTAGAGTGTCATCATAAGCTGTAGGTGTTTATATATTTGATGTTTCAAACCATAGCAGATATAAATATTTTTATGTTTAAATTTGCTCCATCTTTGGCCTGTGGAGGCCTCCTCAGGTTAACTTTTATGTCTTTGACATGCTTTCTGGTATGAGAGTTTGGTCCAGACTTCCCTTGTATAATCCCTACCCAGACCTGAAATCAGCCGTTTCTCCAAGGAAGCCTGGTTCCTTTTAGTGGGAAATGTGTTTAGAGGATTCAAACTGGGGACTAGAGTTGCTCATTGCTGCTGGGGCATTATTGCTTCCTGTCCTTTTTAGTGCCTAGAGTCTGTAAATTTGTATTATATTTCATTTTTTAAAATATTTTTTTATTGATTTCAGAGAGGAAGGAGAGAGAGAGCAATAGAAACATCAATGATGAGAATCATTGACTGGCTGCCTCCTGCATGCCCCCTACTGACCAAGAATTGAATAGTTCCTTCCTGGTTTATAGGTCAACACTCAACCACTGAGCAACACTGGCTGGGCTGTATTATATTTCTAAGAGAATATACATAATCATCTTCCCTCCTGAGTTGCCCTTCTATTGTCTTATAGGTAAGAATTTTTATCAGTTTGAATTTAACCGTCTGGTTTTAAAAAATATAATCATTTATAATATGTAATTAGTTAGAAATTTCTGCAGAAATGAAATGTTCTGTATCTGCTGTCCAACATGGTAGCCACTAGTTACCTATGGGTGTTGAACACCTGAAATGTAGCTACTGTGACTAAGGGACTGAATTTTTAATTTCATTTAATATGACTAATTTACATTTAAATAGCCACATTTGCCTAGTGGCTACTGTATTTGACAGCAGCAGCAAAACACATTTTTCTGCCCCTGGCTTTTTTCACTAAATAGTGCATCCTGGGATCACCCCGCAGCAGTACAGAGAGAGTCCTCTTTGCTTTCATAGCTGCACGGTTCTCTAGGATGTAGATGGACCATAGTTATTCATCCAGCCTCTATTGGTGGACATCAGTTTTATGTCTCATTTTCTGCTGTTATGAGTTTTTCTGTAATGAATGACTTTGTGATTATACTTTATTATATTTTGCATTGTTTCTTTTGAAACAATAAAATAAACATAAATTCTTAGAAGAGAGATTATTAGTCTTGTGTAATTTTACTAGGTAGCATCAAATCTCCTCCACAGGAGTTGCACCACCTCACATTACCTCCAGCAATGCATGGGCATGCCTGTTTCCTCATAGACTATTAATCATTGAGAAGAGGTAGTTACTGTTTCCCTTTGCATCTCCTGTCATAAGTTAGGCCAAACAATTTTTATATGTTTAAGGACCTTGTGTTGGTGAAATACCTGTTTGTGATTCTTGCCCCCTTTCATGGTGTTTTTTTTTTATTTGTTTGTTTCCATTTTTTTTTTTTTTGAGCTCTCTACACCAAGCATGTCAAACTCATGGCTCTCGGCTGCATGCAGCCCACAACGATTTCTTTGCAGCCCAGCCAATATACTGGTATGTAAGAAATGTTTTAATAAAAATTTCTTAACTTAATTTTTACAATATCCTGTTATACATAACTAGGGGCCCGGTGCACGAAATTCGTGCACTGGGGGTGTCTCCTCAGCCCAGCCTGCCCCCTCTCACATACTGGGAGCCCTCAGGGGATGTCCTACTGATGGCTTAGGCCCGCTCCCCATAAGGAGTGGGACTAAGCCGCAGTCTGGCCTCCCTTTGTGAGAGACAACCGGGCTGATCAGGGAAAGGCACCAGCCCCATCACCCCACTGCTGGAGCCACTGCCAGTCACCACAGCCACCAAGGTGTTTTCATCAACATGGACTCCAGTCCCTTCACCAAGAAAAAATGACAACTTTCTTTAGGCATTTTCAAGATGTGTCTCTCATAGAATATGACCTTTCTTTCTTTCTTTCTTTCTTTCTTTCTTTCTTTCTTTCTTTCTTTCTTTCTTTCTTTCTTTCTTTCTTTCTTAATCCTCACCTGAGTATATGTTTCCATTGACTTTTAGAGAATGTGAAAGAGAAAGGGAAAGACAGAGAGAGACATCAAAGTGAGAGGAATACTTAGATTGGTTGCCTCCTACATGAGCCCTGACCTGGGCCCCAGCCAGGGAGGAGCCTGCAACTTAGGTACATGCCCTTGATCAGAATCTAACCTGGACTCTGCAGTTGGCAAACCTAGGCATTATCCACTGAGCCAAACTGTGTAGGGCAGGTTATGACATTTCTTAGCCCTCCAGCAGCGGACCTTCGTTTTTTTCCCCAGGAGTGTGGTGGAAAAGCCCTAGATCACCTTTTTGGATTCTTCTACCCAAGTTACTAAGAATATTACCAGTGGCATACAGGGAGCTTAGCCAATGAGCAGTCAGAAAAAGTATTTCCTCTGTAGTTCACACCTATTTCCTGTGATCTCCGGCTCCGCCCCTGCCAAGGCCTAAAGCCTCCAGCCCTTGTCAGGGGACCACCAGCTGGCTCGATCGCCAGGCTCCGCCCCTGGCCAAGGCCTCAAGCCTCTGTTTGAGGCTCGGGCCCTGGGCAGGGACCCCCAGCTGGTGTAATCGCCCGGCTCCACCCACAGCCAAGGCCGAAAGCCTCTGGCCGAGGCTTGGGCTCTGGGCAGGGACCCCAGCTTGCTCTGATTGCCAGGCTCTGCCCCAGCGGCCAAGGCTGCAAGCCTCTGGCTGAGGCTTGGGGTCTGGGCAGGGACCCCCAGCTGGCTCTATCGCCCGGCTCCATTCAAGGCCAAGGCTGCAAGCCTCTGGCCGAGGCTTGGGCTCTGGGCAGGGACCCCCAGCTGGCTCTGATCGCCCCACTCTGCCCCCAACCAAGGCCTCAAGCCTCTGGCCAAGGCTCAGGCTCTGGGCAGGGACCCCCAGCTGTCTCCGATTGCCGGGCTCCACCCCCAGCCAAGGCTGCAAGCCTCTGGCTGAGGCTTGGGCCCTGGTCAGGGACCCCCAGCTGGCTCCAATCACTGCAGGGGATCCCAGCTGGTTCCAATGGCCCAGCTCCACCCCCATCCAATGCCGCAAGCCTCTATTTGAGGCTCGGGCCCTGGGCAGGGACCCCCAGCTGGCTCCGATCACCTGCGGGGGACCCCAGCTGGCGCCGATCACCTGTGGGGGACCCCAGCTGGCTCCGATCTTCCCCTCTGATCTTCGGCTCCAATCACCCAGTTCCAACCATGGCCGCTCTCCGAGGCTGCAGCCAACTTGGTTGGGTGTATTTGCATATTCACTTTCTGATTGGCTGGTGGGTGTGGCTGGTGGGCGTGGCTTGTGAGTAGCGGAGTGATGATTTGCATATTACTGTTTTATTAGATAGGATTATTAATAATGAACTACAATGTTCACTAATGATTGATTACTATAATCATGTTGCATTCATTTCCCTTATGCACCTTACACACAGGTGCACCATTTCTCTCCACTAATACTAGTAGTGAATATTTTAGCAGCCGATTGCCACATCATTGGTCTTGTACTGACTTGTTTGGCATGCGCAACAGGAAATATTTCACTTTTGGAGAACAAGAAAAATAGGTTTATTTGCTTTACACTTATTAATTTGTGCAGTTATTCAGTGTCTGGTAAGTTAATGTTCAAGAAATAATATTAATTTTTATTAAAATGTTCTATTATTTTATGTTAATGATTCCTCATTTATTTCAGCCCTTTGTATTCAGCATGTCTCTATCAAAATAAACCTACGTTTCTAAGAAAATTGAAGCTTTTTTTTTTTTCGGCCCACATAAACTTAAACCTTGTTTATTTGGCCCGTGTCAGCCTTTTAGTTTGACATGCCTGCTCTACAGTGTCGGGTTATAATCCTTTGTTTTTGTGTAAGATGTAAATATTTTTCCCAATTTGTAATTTTTTTATTTAACTTGCTTATGCTTTTGCTTTTGCCATGTAATTTTTAAATGAAATTAAATACATAATTTTCCCCCTAATTGGTTCTAGATTTTTAGCCATAGATAGAAAAGTTTTCTCCACCAAACAATTATAATGGAATTTCATTGTGGTGTACTCCTGTGGACAGGAAAGAGAGGTGGATTATACTGTGGTGTCCAGAATAACAGGAGCCCTGAGAGGAGGTGACTGTATTCTGAGAAATCTGTGAAAACCATCCTAGTAAATCAGGAGAATTAGATATTGATATCAGGGTCCCAGTCTTCGGGAACTTGGCCTCTGTTCGTTTTGTCTCCTGTGGATCTGGGTCCAGGCCCCTACAATTGGGTAACAAGGTCTTAAATGAAGCAAAAATTCCATGTCACCGCAGATGGACCTCTCAGTTGACTAAATGGAAGGGACCACCCTCATCGGAGTAAGAGAGATGGAATATCTGTACTGAAATCTACCACACAACCTAGCCAAGGACATAAGAGAAAGTAAAACCTCTAGTTCACACCCATGAGAGAATCAGAATGAAACCACACCAGTGAGACCTCGTCCTTCACTCTCTATCTGGGAGTGAGCTGTCATAAAGAGAGAGGAGTAGTCTCTTAGAGCTGTGCAAGAGGACAGAGGTGTGGATTACACGTTGCCTCACTTTCTCAGGTATAACTCTCCCAACTCAACCCCATTATTTCTTGTTTAGATGCTGGGTTTCAGGATTCAGGATTCAGGGTCAAGCTTTAACTAAACTTTCTTGGAATGAAGTGTGTTTGGGGTCACACTTCGCCACTCCATGGGTGGGCATTAACACCCCTTGCTGTCTGTGGACATGTCCAGTTCTCCGGGTGTAGAGTTCAAAATAGAGAAGATGTGGGATGCAGATGTGGAATTGGACTGACAGTGTCTGGCACACAGTAAGCATCTAATTCAATCCAATGAGAACCTCTAGTGCAGGCGTCCTCAAACTGCGGCCCGCGGGCCACATGCGGGTGTTTTTGCCTTTTTGTTTTTTTACTTCTAAATGAGATATGTGCAGTGTGCATAGGAATTTGTTCATAGTTTTTTTTAAACTATAGTCCGGCCCTCCAACGTCTGAGGGACAGTGAACTGGCCCCCTGTTTAAAAAGTTTGAGGACCCCTGCCTAGTGACCCATTCAAGCAACCGGTACGCCGGAACGGCGGAACGACCAGAACAACCGATTGCTATGACGCTCACTGCAGCGGCCAACCAGCCCAATCAGGGCCTCAATTGGCACCCTCCAACCACCTGTGGCCCCTCCTCCTGCCAGGCCCACCCTGATTGGTCCCCCCCACCCTGATCAGGGGTGGGGCCAGCCCAGCCCATTCGGCCCCCATTGGGGCGGGCTGGCTGAACCCCACCCATGCACAAATTCATGTACCAGACCTCTAGTATGATAATGATAAATATTTATTGCTGACTCCCTCAATGCCCATGCTGTTTTAGGTGCTGATCATCACTTACTCATTTAACCCTCACTATAGCCTGAGGATGAGCTGTTGCCTGACTTGAAGCCAGGGAGCTGACACACAGTGAGGGCAGGACTTGCCTGTCACAGGACTAAGATGGGAACAGATTCTATGTGGCTGCCGAGCTCTCCATCTAACCAGTGTAGCTTACTGCTTCCCAGCTGATAAGATCATCAATCAGGACACAGCAAATTAAAATGAACTTTATAACTTTTTCCCCAGTTAAATAGGCAGGAATTTAAAATATTGGTAATAAGCAATGTGGTTGGAATTTGGGCAACTGAGTCTGTGGAAGAGAAAAGGCTCCCCAACATCTTGTTCCCTGTGACTCAAGGATGTTCCCAGTCTAAAGTAACAGCTTTCCAATTATGGAGGATCTACAAAATCCTCCTCTGGAGGAGGTTGCAGGGAGTGACTATGACCCAGGCCCCCCACCTTGCTGCCCTGACCCAACGCCCTCAGCCTGCCCTTGGTCTGCTGGCTGCCAGGACATGCCCCTGGCCCTGCCCAGGTGATCAAGAGCCCTGGATCTGGTGTGGGGCAAGGGCTGGGGGGAGGGGGGCAAAGGTGGGAGAAATTGGGGGACATCTGTAATACTGTTAAATATATACATACTAGAGGCCCAGTGCATGAAATGCATGCATGGGTAAGGTCCCTAGGCCTGGCCAGTGATGGAAGCTTGAGCGTCTGGTGTAGAAGGGCAGGTTCCAGCTGACCTCTGGGCCCTGGGCAGCACCTGGTCCTCCAGGCCCCTGTGCACCCCCCTCCGCCTGAGTCATTGGGCCCCCATCCAGATCCCTCAGTGCCTGGGAGCCAGGTGTCAGCCCTGCCCCCTGCTGCCACCACTGGTTGCCATCCTTAGGGTGATTGGTGGAGTGATTTGGCTCCTGACCGGCTCCCTCAGTACCTGGGAGCCGGGCGGCGGCCCCGCCTCCCACTGCCGCCCCTGGTTGCCATCTGCGGGGCAATCGGCAGGGTGATCGGGCCTTGCTCAGACCTGCCTTGGCCTGGCGCCGCCTGCTCACCTGCTCCACCATCCTGCCACTGTCCTGCTCTCATCGGGTCCCATTGGGGCCGGCAGCACCTCCACTGCCACCTGCTGCCAGCACCATGTTGCCAATGCCTGCCATGTTCCGTGCTGCCCCCTGGTGGTCAGTGCACATCATAGTGAGCAGTCGAACTCTTGTTCAAACTCATGGTCAAGGAGACAATTTGCACATTAGGCTTTTATTACTGGTATATAGGATATATATACATACTGAGTGGCCAGATTATTATGATCTCTGAACGCATAATAATCTGGACACTCAGTGTATATCCTATATAATAAAAGGCTAATATGCAAATTGTCCCCTCAACCAGGAGTTCGACCAGTAGGTAGGCCCGGCAACTGCCCATGTCCCCTCCCTCCTGGCCAGGCTGGCCGGACCCCACCCATGCATGAATTCATGCACCAGGCCTCTAGTATATATACATATACATATATATACACACACACATACATATATACATATGTATACATATACATGCATATATATACATACATATATACACATATATATGTGTGTGTGTGTGTGTGTATGTATATATATATATTAAAAGGCCAGTGGCGCTGAAACCGGTTTGGCTCAGTGGATAGAGCGTCGGCCTGCGGACTGAAGGGTCCCAGGTTCGATTCCGGTCAAGGGCATGTACATTGGTTGCGGGCACATCCCCGGTAGTGGGTGTGCAGGAGGCAGCTGGTCGATGTTTCTCTCTCATCGATGTTTCTAGCTCTCTGTCCCTCTCCCTTCCTCTCTGTAAAAAATCAATAAAATATATTAATAAATAAATAAAAAAGGCCAGTGGCCATAATGCCATAACGACCAAACGACCGGTCACCAGGAGGTGCATGGAGCACCTCTCGGGCCCTCCCCCCACCCCCCATCCCCATCCCAGGATGCCGGCAGCGTTCCTGGAGCATCAGGGGGCATTGGCAGCATCCCTGGAGCATCGTGGGGTGCTGGCAGTGTCTTCAGAGCATGTGAGGCGTTGTGGGGTGGCAGACATGGCCCTGATGGTAGGCTAGGCCTAAGGGACCCTATATGTGCACGATTTAATCATGTGCTGGAATCATGCGCTGGGCCTCTAGCGTGTGGGAGTGCACTGACCACCAGGGGTTAGCTCCTGCATTGAGCGTCTTCCCCCTGGTGGTCAGTGTGTGTAATAGCGACTGGTCATTCCACCACTCGGTCAATTTGCATGTTAGCCTTTTATTATATAGGATTAACAGTTTTCCTGGGGGTGGAGTAGAAATTGCTTATCTTTCTCAGTGATTTCATTACTTTATGTACTTATAAGAGCAATAAGTGTTTATTATGGGTAAAAATACAAAACATAGAAAAGGAGATAATAATACCTCAAACATAACATCCTAAGATAAGCCCTAATAATGTTTTCATCTGCATTATATTCTCCCAGGAGTTTTCTTATGTAGGAATTTTTATATTTATGTTTGTATGGATATATTCATATATTTATGTATAAGAGATAAGATCATATTTTAGTTTTTTTAACATGCTTATATCACTGTAGTAGGTTGAATTATGTCCCCCAACAAGATAGGCACAAGCCTTAAACATCTATACCTCTGAATGTGACCTTATGGAAAAATGAGAATATGTAATTAATGTTGAGATAATATTGGATTTAGGGTGCACTGAGATAAGGAGTCATTGGAACGTGAAGAATGTTAACAGAGAATGTAGAAAACTTTATGAAATTTAACTTAAAGGATGAGAGACAGATATTGATTTTGCAGCTGAATGGAAGTGATGGGAACAAGGAAGGTTTAAAAAATTTTTTTTTCAATTTCTTCAAACTTGAGCAAGTTTTAAAGTTTATATACAGGAGCCCTGGCCAATGTGGCTCAGTTGGTTGGCCGTTGTCTTGTGCATGAAAAAGTTGCCAGTTCGATTCCAGATCAGGGCACATGCCAGGGTTTTGGACTCGATCCTTGGTAGGGGCGTGCAGGAGGCAGCCGATATATGACTCTCTTCCTCTCCCTCTCTCTCTCTAAGAAATCAATAAAAATAGAAAAATGTTTATACACAGCAGCTATCCCATATCAGATTTAACTCTTGAATTTGCCCAGATTTTCCCTATTTGCACAATAGGGTTAATGGGACACCTCCAGGGGAACAGTATGGGTTTTAAGTTCAATATACATTTAGTTATAAGTGAGGAAATGAAAAAATGGATAATTGTATATCAGAGAAATATTAGTAATTCTTGGATGTTTGCCTCTCAGGGAGGTAGCAGATGGATGAAATCCTGGTGTGATGTGGCTGTATAATGTGTGATCTGAGCAACCCTTCACTAGTGACAGCAGGACAGGTCCAGAATTTTCCTATAAATATATTAAGATAGGGAGCCTTCCAGGAGCAGCAGGCAGGCAGGCACCTCACCTTGCTGCCTGGTGTGATCTCACCGAGCTCACCAGGTGAGTCATAGACAAGCCTGTCTTTCCTGCCTGGGAACTGGATGAGGGTCTGCTCAGAGGCACGATGTGGAGCAGCTCTTAGGAGCTTCTGAGACACCCCAGAAAGTAGAACATCTTGTGTCTCCAAAAATTTGAACTCATAGCATGTCAGAAAGATATTTTCTTCCTTCATAAAAAATATCTTCTCATTAGGAGAAGCAATGAAAAATGACTTTTCACAATGTCCACCTTGGGCCTGAGGCCCAGCCAGCCCCCACTGCTGTGTCCCCACAACACTAAAGGCCATTTAAGTCCCACCACATGCCATGTACTCAGACAGGTTTGCTCATTTACCCCTCGGGGCAGCTCTGTGCCAAGTTAGCCTGAGTCCCACTTCACAGATGACCAAGCTTGGGCTGACAGAGCCTATGTCACTCTCCAGATAAGTGACAGGATGGGAATGGGGTTCCATCACCCTCCCTTTCTAGAGGACACAGAGCAGCCTCCCTTCTGGAAGATGGACTTCTGGGCAGGAGAAGTGATCAGATCACACTCCCTGCTATTGTGTTCCCCAGGGGATGGCCCTCCACAACCCTCTGGATGACGAAGATGACAGACGAGATGAGACATCTGTTTGGTGATCCCTGAAGAGGAGAATTGGGCTCCAGCAGAAGCTCAGGTGTTGCCCCTGGGACAGGTGATCTAGAGGAAAGGGAAGTGGTATGTACGGACCTGCTTCCAGAAAATGCACTTTATATTTCATCTCCTTTCATTGTAACAGCTATTTACATTACCCATTATTATGAACAATACTCATAGCAGGCTACTGACATTAGAGGAGTATGTGCACCTCCGAGAAACACTTCTTCTTGTCTCCTGATCAGCTACTCACTCTGGGATTTTCTTAAAGTTTTCCCATTTTGTCCTTATGCTTCCAGGGTTCTGAATGCCCTAATCTCCACATCAGATACCAACACAGACCCCTTTGGGTGAGGGGGTAAAAGTAGCACTAGTGAGAGATGCAGGAAAATTTCAGTTTATAAAGATACTTTTATATATTGTTTGCAAACTTATTCTCAGGAAGAATGGAACTTTGATAAAACTTGGGAAAAAATAAAATATTTCTGAACAGGTCAACACAGATAATGAGCATGTATTTTCATTACTTTGTAAAAGTATTCATTTTGTTCAATTTCATGGGGAAATGAAGTGGATTTTTAAAAACCGAGTTGAGTGTGTGTGTGTGTGTGTGTGTGTGTGTGTGTGTGTTTCTATGTTCCCTCTAGCTTTGTCACCTGAAAAACACATTGAGAGTTACAACTTTACCCTCACTTCAGACCAGAGCTGGACTTCCAATCTGAAGGTTAGATACGCCATAAAATGTGCTTTTATATCCTAGAAAAACGATGGGTACAGAAGTATGGTTAAGTGAAAAATCCAGAAAACGCTGGCTGTACCCACAAAGTCAACTTCCCAACTTCCATCACTCTCTCTGGCCTTACTCAGCCCCTGGTCTGATTTTCAGAGCTGCAATCCTCAACCAGGCCACCAATGGCATCCCATCTTTCAATGTTTATGCTTTTTTTTTTTTTTTTTTTACTGAAGAGGAGTACATTTTGCAAAGAGTAAGAATATTTTGAAAAGGTTTGTTTACTAAGATGCCAATTCTCTATGAAAGATTCATATGTATATTAAAGCAGTTCCCTCTGCCATTGACCCCAAATCTACATCGCGTTCATTGATTCATCTCTTCCCTCATCAGTGTCTGATGATATACAATGTGGACTGTACAAGACAGTCCTTGCCAGAAAGCAGGGCTTCCACCTTCCATTATTACCCCCGCCCCCACCCCGCCATACAGGCTGCCGTGTCCTTCTCTTCCACACATTCTTCCTGTCATCCCCGTCCAGGACACTATGGACACAGCTGCCCAGACCCCAGTCTATGCCCTGTGCTCTCTCAGTCACCTCTCACCCCCTGCCCCTTTGCCCCCCATCACTGCCACCTGGTGTTTCATCAGGTGCAAGTCCTAGAGTGTATGTTTTTACAGTCTTCTTTTATACCTACCTTATTTGTCATTGAGAATTAGAGTCATTCCATGCATAGGTTTATGGGCTGAATTTTAAGGGAGGGTATTATATTTTTTTGCTCTTAGAATAAACTTATTTGTGGAGGAATTTGAAAGTGGTGGTACTTGGTGCCACCTCCTGACAGAAGTCTAAGCTGCAACTTGAACATCAAGAAGCCTGAAGGTGTGAAGGAGTGAGGGAGGGAGGAAGGGCCTGTGGCCCAAACACACCAGACAGAGCTTTATGGAAATCTGGCTAGAAGAGGGGAATTCCTTGGATAGGGCTATACTGACGGCTTGTTTCTGGAAATGTCATATAAATGGAAGCATGCAATACGTGGTCTTCTGAATATTCAGCTTCTTTCACTAGCATAATGTTTTCAAGGTTCATCCTGTTACAGTATGTAGCAGTACTTCATTCCTTTTTATTGCCAAATGATGTACACATTTTGTTTATCCATTCATTAATTCATGGACATTTGATTGGTGTCACATTTGGTTATTATGAATGTTGATGCTAGGTACATTCCTATACTAGTTTCTATTTAGACTTGTTTTCATTTCTCTGGGCTTTGTACCCGGGAGTGGAATAACTGGGTCATATGTTAAGTCTATTTAACTTTTAAGGAACTGTCAGATTGTTTTCACGACCCTGACAGTCTTGAGGGTGTCAGGCTGTTTGTTATTTTTCTCATGATTAGACATGATCTTTGTGTATTCCTTGTGCCAGTACCAGGCAGTTTTGAGAATTATGGCTTGGTAATATAGCTTGATATCTGGTATTGTGATCCCTCCAATGTTGTTCTTCTTTCTCAGGATTGCTGTGGCTATTCTGGGTCTTTTTTTATTCCAGATGAATTTTTGGAGAGTTTGTTCTAGATCTTTGAAATATGCCATTGGTATTTTAATGGGGATTGCATTGGATCTGTAAATTGCTTTGGGTAGTATGGATATTTTAATGATGTTGATTCTACAAATCCATGAACATGGTATTTTCTTCCATTTGTTTATGTCTTCCTCTATCTCTTTTTTCAATGCCCTGTAGTTTTAGGAACATAGGCATAAAATAGTTTAGGAACACAGGAATAAAAATGGTGACAAACAAGTACCTATCAATAATAACTTTAAATGTAAATGGATTAAATGCCCTAATCAAAAGACATAGGGTAGCTGAATGGATAAGAACACATGACCCATATATCTGCTGTCTACAGGAGACTCACCTCAGAACAAAGGTCTCACACAGACTGATGGTGAAGGGATGGAAAAGGTTTTTCAGGTGAATGGAAATGAAAATAAAAGCTGGGGTAGCAATACTTAAATCTGACAAATTAGACCTCAAAGTGAAGGTCATAACAAGAGATAAGGAAGGCTACTTCATAATACTAAAGGGAGCAATTCATCTTCTTTAATCCTAATAACTATTCAAGTTACTCATCATTGTAGGGAGAGCCTGGGAAGGCGAATGAGCTAATTGTTGGCTGAGTCCAGTGGTGTCAGCAGAGCCACGTCCTGGAAACATAAATTGCCAGAGGCAGGTGTGTTGTCAGCCTGACCTTTAGCTCAGGCACCAGGGGGTAGGTTTCATTATCTAAGTTCAGCCAGGCACCAGGAATGAACACAATTATCCAGGCTCATCCAGGAGTGACAATTACAAAGAAGCTACTAGAATGAAGAATTGCAGCTTGATTTTTAACCATATTTTCAAATAATTTCCTTTGTCTTAAACTCTAGTAAAACTTCCTGGTATCATGCTGTATATAATAAACACACTGCACTAGCTCTGGGTCATTGTCTCTCCATCCGAGAACAGTGTCCCTTTAGGGGAGTTAATTCATTAAGGAGACAACTGTTATCTCCTGATCAGAAGCTCACTCTGGAATTATCCCAAAGTTTTGTGTGTGTGTGTGTTGGTTTTTTTTTTTTCTATTTTGTCTTGATGCCTCCAGAGCTCTGAATGCTCTAATGTCCTTGATGGCTACAGTACATGCTCCCCATATTTCCTCCTTTTAAAATAATACTTGCATTGTTTCTCAGTCACAGTACTGAAACTTAAAGCACTTCATAAATTTAAAAAACACAAAGAATTGAGTTAAAACAGGGGAAACAATTCTATAACCATGACTTGTGAAGCACATTTAGTAACAAAATGATTGGCCACTAATTTTAACAGAGAATTCAAATATATACAAATGTGAACAGTAGACATGTTTAAATATGCCTAAACCAGTAGTGCATTATCCATGGTTATCCAGATAAACAGAAACAGTAGGTGATATAGATAGGTATATATATAGATATAGATAGGTAGATACATAGATATATAGGTATGAGATTTATTATGAGTTGGCTCATGCTATTATGGAGGCTGAGAGGCCCCATGGTCTGCTGTTTGCAAACTGGAGAGGCAGGAAATCCAACAGTATAATTCACTTCAAGTCCATGGGAAGCTGATGTTTGAAACCCAATGTAATGGCCAGAGAAAATGAGATGTCGAGCAGTGAGGCAGGAGACAAAAAAAAAAAAAAAGGCAAATTTCTCCTCCCTCTATCTTTTGTTCTGTTCACACTTTCAATGAATTGGAAGAGACTCATTCACACTGGGAAGTACAATCTACTTTACTGATTCTATGAATTCAAATACTAATCTCATCCAGAAACACCCTCATAGATACATACAAATCATGTTTAATCTGGGCAGCCTGTGGCCAATTTGACATGTAAAATTAACCATCAGAACTTGAATTAGTAAGATGAAAATATAAACCTTAAGTAGACTATCCTATATAATAAAACCCTAATGTGCAAATCGACCAAATGGCAGAACGACCAGTCGCTATGATGCACACTGACCACCAGGGGGCAGACGCTCAACACAGGAGCTACCCCCTGGTGGCCAGTGTGCTCCCATAGGGAGAGCACCGCTCAGCCACAAGCTGGGCTCATGGCTGGCAGCAACGCTAAGGACCGCTTGGGGGATGTCTGACTGTCGACTTGGGCCCACTCCCCACAGGTGGACATCCCCCAATGGGTCCCGGACTGTGAGAGGGTGCAGGCCGGGCTGAGGGTCACCCCCCACCCCAGTGCACAAATGTCGTGCACTGGGCCTCTAGTTAAGTATAAAAGACAAGATTCAAAAGAAGTTGTTATGTGAAAGCTCTTGGAAATGACCAAGTGTGTGCAGGTGTCTATGTTCATGCAGCCCTCACATATAGGAACACATCTGGAGAGGAAAACATTCTATGACAACAGAATCCTTTGGGTTGGTGAGAGGCAGGATAATTTCAATTTATAAATATACTTTCAAATGTTGTTTGAAATGGTGTATTCAGGAAGAAAGCATTTTCATAAAAAAATTTGAACACAGAAAATACTTGTGAATAGATTGGTGAAGATAATGCAAACATGTATTCATTTCTTTGTGTGTGTTTTTAATTAACATTACTTTGGGAAAGCATTCGCTGTATTCAATTTTATGGGGAAATGAAGTAGATTAAAAATTGTGTGTATGTGTGTGTGTGTGTGTGTGTGTGTGTGTGTGTGTGTGTGTATGTGTCTGTCTGTCTAGCTAGTTCCAAACACACACTCACAGGTGCAACTTTCTCTTCAGTTCAGACAAGTATCAGGCATCCAATCTCAGGTTTAGATCTCCCAGAAAATGATGGACACAGAGGGACTGGTCATAGTAGGTGCAAAACTCCAGAACATACTGACAGATACCACTAAGCCAAGATTACAACTTGCATCCATCTCCCCCCTTTTTTGAGGCCCAAGTCTGAGCCTCTCAGAGCTGCAATTCTTGATCTGGTCACCAGATAAAAATCTATCCCCATTTTTTTTAAAAAAAGGAAAGTACATTTTGCAAAGAATAACAAATGATATGTAAAACTTTGTTTACTAGGATACCAATTCTGCTTGGAAAATATATATAAAAGTAGTTTAATTTGTTTTTTACACCAATCTACATTATGTTCATTTATCTATCTCTTCCATTTTCAGTGTAGGTTGAAGTGTCCACATTGTAGAGGGGACCCTCCCAGACAGCAGGTCGTTGACCCTCCATTACTTCATCTTTGAACAGGCTGCCCAGTCCTTCTCCTACCCCCTGTATGTCAGCCCCTGTCCATGACACTAGACACATAGATGTCCAGACCCCACTCCAATGCCCTATCCTCTCTGTCACCTCCCAACTGCCCTGAGCTGTCCTTTGCCTGCAGCCCACTACCAAGACGCACCTACTGCCACCTGTTGTTTCACTGTATGCAGGCCCTAGAATAAATGTTTTAGCAGTCTTCTTTTACACTTATAAGGTTTTCCAAACAGCATTGAATTATCCTGTGCATAGGTTCATAGGCTGAGTTTTGAGGGAAGGGATTGTGTATTTTTGCTCTTTGAAAAAAACTGTAGGTTGATGATTAAGGTATGTTGGTGCCACCTCATGACAGAAGCCTGAACTGCAGCTTGAACATTGTGGAGCAGGAAGGATAGGGGGGAACTGTGTCCAAAACTCACCATTTTTCTGCAAATCAGGGTTGGAAGGGAGCATTGCCATTGTACAAGGGTACTGACAGCCTCCAGACAGAAAGTGCAGCCTTTTACTAGGCTGCAGAGAAAGCTGTGAGAATAAAAAATGTTTTTATGTTTATCCATAGGTCCAACATATTCAAATGTTGGACCTATGGATAAATCACTAGAGACATATATAAGCAAAAATGGACCTCCTATGCCATCTAAATGTTCAAGAATCCCTGCTCAGTGAGGCCCTCCGTGACCACTTGAGGTAAAAGTGTGGCCCTCCCTCCTCCTCCTTGCCTTTACCTTCCACTGTAGCAGGGATCATTAGCTAACATCTTATATATTGTCGTTCTTTGCAATTGTCTATCTGTTGTCACTAGGGCATAGGCTCCGTGAAGGCAGGGATCTGAGTCTGATTTTATTTTGTTCAAGACATCTCCCGACCTCTAGAATAAGCTAGGCATACAGCAGGAGCTCAGTAAGTGTTGAGTGAATGAAGGAAGCTGGGGAGTTACATGTAACAAACACATCTACAGGTGACGCCATGGGGTAGTTTAAGAAACTCAAGAGCAGATTCCTGTCTCCTCTCCACTCTCTAAATTCTCATGTATGATTCCAGGTAATAAGTGAACTTAAATACTACTTTAGAGTGAATTTAGAACCATGGATAGTACTCTACCGGGTTCCCAGCAGGTTCTCATCCACAGGCAGAACTGTCAGGGACCCCCAAAAGAAAAGCCCCTGGCTTTCCGAAAACTTCTCTGAGAGCAGGTTCCTGGGGGTTCCCCACCCTTTTCATGAAACAGACCCTGAAGCCCCTCCTCACCCCACAAACTAGGCAACGCCCCTCCCCATGATTTACAGTGCCACTCAACAAAAAGTCGACATAGAACCAGAGTGGTTATGCACAGGAATAGTCTGTGGGTGTGAGATTTTAAAGCAGAGCAGCTCAGCCAGGCTGAAGTTAGGACACTGGCCACTCTTCATGAATGGTGACTAGAAGAGCTTCCAGAAGGCTAAAGATTTTCTGGCTCTTGGTCTGGGTGCTAAAGACTTGAGTATGTTTACTTGGGGAAATTCACTGAGCTATGTCCTTTAAGATTTGTGCACTTTTCTGTATCTATGTTATACCTCAATTTAAAAAGTTTATTTGTAAAAAGAATAGAACATGATGCTCTATTCTCAATATCCCCATACTGGAAGCTACCATGTGCATATCATCAGCAGATAGCATAGTCACACAATAGAATTCCACAAGAAAACAAGGATGGACAATCACATGCGAATATGGGAGGATCTAACATATACAGTGCCGAATAAAGAAAACCAGACACAGAAGAGCACACAACGTGTCATCCTATATAATAAAAGGCTAATATGCAAATCAACCAAACTGTGGAACTACTGATCACTATGACGTGCACTGACCACCAAGGGGCAGATGCTCAATGCAGGAGCTTCCCCCTGGTGGTCAGTGCCTTCCCACAGGGGGAGCGCAGCTCGGCCAGAAGCCCTGAGCCAAGCCCCCGACTGGTGGGCCTAAGCCGTCAGTCAGACATCGCCCATGGGCTCCTGGACTGCAAGAGGGCTCAGGCCAGACTGAGGGACCGCCTTGCTGAGTGCATGAATTTCGTGCACTGGGCCTCTAGTATTTTCTGTATAAAATTCAAAGGCTAATCTGTGCTGTTAGAAATCAGCACAGTGAAACGTAAGGCGAGAAACCATAAAAATATGAGAGGAATCCACTGGCAGCAAAATCTCAGACATTTGCTGAAGCAATATCTTCACTGATACAGCTCCTAGGGCAATGGAAACTAAAGAGAAAATAAACAAATGGGACTACATCAAAACAAAAAGCTTCTGCACAGCAAAAGAAACCATCAACAAAACAACAAGAAAACCCAGTGCATGGGAGAACATATTTTCCAGTGTTATCTCCAATAAGGGTTTAATCTCCAACATTTACAGGGAACTCATACAACTTAACAAAAGGAAGATAAACAATCCAATCAAAAAAGGGGCAAAGGATCTAAATAAACACTTTTCGAAAGAGGACATGAGGAAGGCCAAGAGACATATGAAAACATGCTCAAAGTCACTAATCATCCAAGAGATGCAAATCAAAACAATGAGGTACCCGTCACACCTGTCAGAATGGCTATCAACAAATCAACAAACAACAAGTGTTGGCAAGGATGTGGAGAAAAAGGAACACTTGTGCACTGCTGGTGGGAATGTAGACTGGTGCACCACTGTGGAGAACAGTATGGAGTTTCCTCAAAAAACTGAAAATGGAACTCCCATTTGACCCAGTAATCCCACTTTTAGGAATATATCCTAAGCAACTGGAAACAACAATAAGAAAGGATATATGCACCCCTATGTTCATAGCAGCACTATTCACCATAGATAAGATTTGGAAACAGCCTAAGTTCCCATCAGCAGATGACTGGATCAGAAAACTATGGTACATCTACACAATGGAATACTATGCTGCCATAAAAAAGAAGGAATTCCTACCATTTGCAGCAACCTGGATGGAATTGGAGAACATCATGCTAAGTGAAATAAGCCAGTCCATGAAAGAAAAATACCACATGATCTCACTCATCTATGGATAATAAAGAAAATTATAAGCTGTTGAACAAAAAGATAGATACAGAGGCAGTAAAGCATCAAACAGAAGGTCAAATTACAGCAGTAAGGTTAGGAAGAGGTGGGGGCAATAAGAGATCAACCGAAGTGTTGTATGCAAGCATATAAGCATAACTAATGGACACAAAACTCTGGGAGGTGAAGGCATGAATGGGAGTGGGGTGGGGGGGGCAATGGTAAGATATGTACACATATAATACCTTAATAAAAAATAAAATAAATAAAACTGTGGTTATATATATAGAGCTCATGGCTTAATTAATATCTCAACTCAGAAAGTGCTGCAGACAGCTTAGAGGAGAATAACCCCAATGCATCTATCTACCCTTTACTGGGAAGCAGTTAGAAATGTTATTTCAGACTGATTTAAATTGGCAAATTTGAATAAGTGGTTTTGTGGAGCGAATGCTAGTGAACGACCACTGGAGTCCAGACCAAATTAAAATTTAGGAAGCCTTTATTAGCCGGCTGGCGACTGCTCAGCCTTTCTCCACACAGGGAGTCCAGAGAGCAGCCCTGACCCTTTGTGCAGGACTGCTTTTAAACCCATTTATCACATCTTGTTTTTGCAGAGTAAGTAATGTAGAACAAAACAGTTTTTCTTAAGTAATGTCAGGGTCATGTTATTGATGACCATGTTATTTACAGGGTCATCCTGTTCTCAAGAAAGCTGACAGTGATCTATGAAAGAAGGCCTACGCGCTCTGAAGGAACCATGAGACCATATCTCAAGGCCTGGCCTGGTGTCAGCACTGACAACTCTATCTGGGGCATAGTTCATGGCCTCTCTGGAATGGGAGTAGTCTTATTTTTTGAGGTGCATCTGGGATTCAAGGCCGTCGACTAGGAGGAAGCATGCTCAAAAATTCCCACTCGCTAACATTCCCCACTGGTTTTATGTACATGAGTCAAATCATTGACTCTCTTGGGTCATTGTTGGCGAGGGAGTTATATTGACCCCTGAGGACTATAAGCTTGATAGAATTAATTTTCTGCTGAATAAGTCAGTGGGACTGTTTATAAGATAAGGGCCCAGAATGAGGTCCAGAACTAATCTTTAGAGGGTCTGAAGAGTCCTGGACTCTCTATTTTGCCTGGGCTGTCTTAAGCTGGGTATGATGAAGCCACGTTGGGATCCCATCGACCTTGACTGCTGTGCGGGTGGTCCTTTCCAGGTGGGAGTCAGCCCTTGTGTGGCAAATTTCTTTACCCGAACAGTCACCAGGGTGGAAGGATGGACCGGATCAGGAGTTGGTATAGGCAGAATACCTTGGACATGCTTCTGGACTGCTTTCTGGGTAGACTGTAAAGCCTATAAGAACTTGAGTAAAGATTGGTTATGGATTTCAGCTTTTCTAGATTGGGTTTCCATGTAAGCTGGTGAGGTGGGTAGGTCAGGGTCTGGAAGAGTCACTAGAATCTGTAGAGGCCCCACTGGTTTTAGGGAAGTCTCCCAGGCATCTTCATCTGTGGCCCAGTTCCCTCTTGCTTCTGGGGAGTCCCCTTGTTTCACATAGGTAGAGATGGAAAGACTTAATTACATCTGGTAGTGCTAGTTAGCCCATCATCCTTGCTCTGCTCATATATGTCTAACTGACTAATATATTACCTCAAGGATCCTGGCTCTGAATTCTTTTAGGGAAAATGGTCATCAGTGGGCTCTTCTAGCTACTTCCTGCTGAGTCGGGTCAGAGGTTACTCTCAGACCCAAGAAATCCTTGCTGTCTGTCAGAGGGACAATGAGGCCTGGGCACAGAAGGAGGTGGGCTTGTGACCCAGCGGAGACAAACTGTAACAAATGGTCTGGTGGGAGGGAAAGAAAACCCTTCAGTTTCAATAACTTCTATTGAAATAGAATTTTTCTCCTCAAAATTACCCCCATGTTTATTAAAAGAGCCAAATCAAGACTAATTTATCTATTGTATTTAATTTGGCCTGATAGTTTGCATAAACATAACAAGAATGGTAACTGACTGACTACCTTTGCCAGAATTTCATGATTGAATCTTAATATGCGCGGTAGGGCCAGGAAGCCAAGCCATCCAGCTGCCGTCAGGCCTGCCTGTAATACCTGCTGAGTTAGGTGAAGTCCTCACCTGCTGTGGCTCTACCTGGGCCCACGCCCTAGGCCTCAAGTCCCATCTCAGCCCTCCTACTCATCGAGGCTCAGAATGTGTGGGGGTCCCACAGGGACACAGAGGTGCCCTCATTGCTCCCCTTGTACTCTGACCAACCGCCAGTGATGGTAGGGTATGGGCCTGATGCTCCAGCACCTGCTATTTTCAGGGCTACCAAGCAGGATACCAGGCTTTCTCCGTGGCACTCTTAATGGTTTCAAGTCTTCAGAGTTCAGGCAGGGCTCTTTAAAACATGATACTCCAGTCAAAGTTTCTGGTTAATAAAACCACTATTGAAAACTGGTCTTATTGAATTTATGCAAAGAAATGTATTGCCATGATTTATTTATTAAGTATTGCCAAATTTCGGAGGAATTGTGTAAGGAGAAAAATATACTGACCTGCTTTAAGATCTGATTTTCCTTGCCAGTCCTTTTTTATGGACTTTCCAAAGTAATATTTTCTGAATGTATTAAACAAAACAGTAACTGTTAAATTTCTTTTATTAGTTCCTCCCTAAGTACTTTGGCATAACTATTTACCCTCTGTTTAGGGAGGCAGAATGTAAATTATTTACTCTTCCTGGCTTACTGGCCTGTATTATTTGATTTCCTTTCAACATTTCTCTTCTCCTTCTTATTACATATGCAGCCTTTATAAAGTTTACACTTCTAAATTAGCCTTCAAACATTCTTTCTATGTCCTTTAAAAATGCATAACCATGCCTCAGACCTTCTACTTAGTATTCCTTATTCTTTGAAACCTCAATCCTTTAAAAAGTAAACAGCCAGAATTTCTTAGGTTAACATTTATGACTTAGACCTTCTGTGATACAACCAAGAGCAGGTAAAAATATTTTTTTGAGAGACAGAGATTTTTAAAACTTAAACTAGTTGTAACATTAAAGATATTATATCTTTTTTTAATATATTTTTATTGATTTTTCACAGAGAGGAAGGGAAAGGGATAGAGAGCTAGAAACATCGATGAGAGAGAAACATCGACCAGCTGCCTCCTGCATGCCCCCTACCGGGGATGTGCCCGCAACCAATGTACATGCCCTTGACCGGAATCGAACCTGGGACCTTCCAGTCCGCAGACCGATGCTCTATCCACTGAGCCAAACCGGTTTCGGCAAAGATATTATATCTTAAAGTTCCTTTGCTGAATATTCCACCACTGCCCAAGAAGTACCCAGTAACCCCACCCTGCCAGGCTCAGACAATGAGATTTTCTTTGTTTATTGGAAGGGTTAAAAAGAAGAAAACGGGCAGAGGAAGATCCACTGTGTTTTGCAGAAAACCTTGAGTCTAGTATAGTTCAGATAAGTAAGAAACCAAGGACACCAGCAGAGCGGGTTGTAGCCAGCAAAATCAACAAAAACCTATCTCTTCCTGCTCTCCCCACTGATGCCCCCCCCCCCCCACTTTTCTGCATTAACCATTTACTCTGTCCTTAGCAGGGGAAATAAGGCAAGCGGTCTGAGATCTTATATAATCAGGCTTTCTACACTTAAGGAACAGCTGCTCTCCCTCCCAGATTTTCCTTCTTTACTCCAAGGCCCCAGAGGATCTCAAATCCTCCTCCTCCTTCACCACTTCTGATCTCTCCAACCATCCCCCTGTCTCCCAGCCTAGGGCTCCTCTATCTCAGCAGGCTGAGAATGAATTCCACCACCTCTACCCTTTCTCACACCTGCTCTGGAGCAGTTTTCGGCTCTCTTCCTTCCCCAGAGACCCAAGGTAAATCTATCAGGAAGGGCAGGTAGGTCGCAGTTCTCAGGACCACATGATTCTCTGTTTGCTAGCAGGGCTGAAAAAGGCAGCCTACAAAGCAGTTAATTATGACTAATCTTAACCCAACAAGCCTTTGTTTAAACTTCTCTGGATTGGCAACCTTCACAAATTTTATACCTTTAAATTAACTCCAAAATTCCAAAATTTTAAACTAATACAACAAAATTATAAACCAAAGAAAAGCAATTAAAGGTTATCTACTGTCTTCCCCCTAAAGCAGGGTTTGCACTGTCTTTCACACAGACTCTCACACTTACATTTATACACCAGATAGTCTGAGTTTTTGACTTCTGGGGAGGTGATCAAGCTCCCCCTTGCACTCACTGGGATATGGGAAAGTCGGCCATTCCTGCTCACAAAATTTCTGTAAATCAAAAGCGTTAACGGAGGCTCCATAGTCATCTGCTTGCTGCTTGAATTCCTGAAAATTTTTCAAAAAACATTGCAGGGGAGTACAGACAGAACATGAAGCAGACTGACCCATTCTAATGATAGAGACAATTAGACCACAATAGCACAGAATAACAAAGACAATGACAACCAACTGAGGATCGCAGGGCACCGTCGTGCACCAGGATCTGGTCTCGGAAGTAGCGCTGTGTCCAGTCTTCCTGAGACCCTAGATGGATGCCCACAGAACCAGAAATAAGTTTCTTACTGGTAAGAACCAGATTCAGGTGGCTCCGATCAGAGTCAATCAGGAAATTTAGCAGGTGGGGTCTCCAACCTCTACCAGTCCCGTGGCTGAGGAACGTCTCTCAGAGATCTCCCCCTGGGTCGGATAAAAGAAGGCCTATGTGCTGGGAAGGGGCCATGAGACCATATCTCAAGGCCTGGCCTGATGTCAGCACTGACAACTCTATCTGGGGCATAGTCCATGACCTCTCTGGAATGGGAGTAGTCTTATTTTTTGAGGTGCAGCTGGGATTCAAGGCCAAGTCAACCAGGAGGAAGCATGCTCAAAAATTCCCACTCTCTAACAGTGTATATTCAGGAGAACTTAGTTGTCACCTACTAAAAAACAAATTACTACAGTTTTTATATTACACCTACTTTTGCCTTACCCTGTATATAATTAATTTTTATACTTTAATCTTTATGTGTTTGATTGTGATACATAGTTCTTATTTGAATTATTTCACTGTGGACTTTGAATAACACTCTTCTAGGCAAACAGATTTATTTATATACTAGTGGCCCGGTGCATGAAATTTGTGCACATTAAAAGGGGATTAATTAGAGGAAATATTTTAATATTGCTATCTGCCATTTCTCTATAATAGAAGTGTCAGAGATGAAAGAAAATTAGTAAAATGTATATGAAAATCTTCCTCCTGTAAGAGTCTGGGGTGCACCACAGGACCCAGAGCCAACTCCCTGCCTACCCACATGCACCTCAAAATCGCCCAACACCCAGACTTGGCCAACCCCCCCCCCCCCCCGCATTAGGCTAGATCCAGACCTGGCTGGTCCCACCCTTGTCAAGCCCTGCCGGGCGGAGGGTGCAGCCTCAGGTCCCCTGGCCCGGTCCCGGGGCGGGGGGCGCAGCCTGAGATACCCCACCCCAGGCCGGGGCGGGGGGTATGCCTTGAAGTTCCCCCGTCAAGCCCCACCGGGTGGGGGATGTGGCCTGAGATCCCCTGTCAAGACCCACCGGGCAGGGAGTGTGGTCTGAGATGCCCCGGCCTGGAGCCAGGGTCGGGGGTGCAGCCTGAGGTCCCCTAACCCAGCACCAGGGCAAGAGGGCACACCTTGAGGTTTCCTGTCAAGCTCCGCCAGGCAGGGGTGTGGCCTCAGGTCCCCTGGCCTGGAACCAGGGCGGAGGGGGAAGCCTGAGGCCCCCTGACCCAACACCAGGGCAGGGGGCACACCTTGAGGTCCCCTGTCAAGTCCCGCCAGGCAGGGGGTTCAGCCTGAGGTCCCCCGTCAAGCCCTGCCAGGTGAGGGGGGGGGTGCAGCCTGAGTTCCCCCGACCCAGCACCTGGGTGGAAGGCGCACCTTGAGGTCCCCTGTCAAGCCCCACCGGGGTTGGGAGTGCAGCCTGAGGTCCCCGTCAAGCCCTGCCAGTCAAGCCCTGGTGGGTGTGGGCATGGCCTGAGGTCCCCAGCCTAGCACCAAGGTGGGAGGCGCGGCCTGAGGTGCCCTGTCAAGCCCCACAGGGGTGGAGGTGGGGTGGGCGCAGCCTCAGAACCCTGCTGATTGCTCGTTAAGGCTGGATACAGGAACTTGGCTTCTGCTGTGGGCGCTACCATCTTTGTGGTGGAGTGACAGTCAATTTGCATATTCCCTCTTTATTATATAGGATAATAATATTAAACATTTGTTTATAAAATATATTCCAAATATTTTCCCAATAATTCACATTTCTTTACATTTAACATTTTTAAAAGAATAGACAAGGTTTTTTAAAACTTCCCTTTATTCTTCCAATTAAATTTATAATATAGTTCAAAGTTTTTTCAAGGTCACTCATCTAATATTAAATTACTCTGGTGTCTATTTCATGCTCATTGGGTACTCAAACACTACCTTCCCTTGGTCTTGAAGATGATGATGGAGATGAAATCCCATAGAAGTCTGGATATAGGGCCACATGGATTGGCCTGTCTGGAATTTGGTGTGTGGGGTCCAAAGAGAAGAACAGGTAAAGTAACCTCCATGGTGGGAAGGAAATCATAATTTTCAGAATTAGTTTAAACCAGAGGCACTTCACATGGTATCTCCTTTATGCTAGGCAAGTATTAAAATATTATCTGCCTTTTTCACAAGTGTAGAATTAAGTCTAAACTTTTTCCATTGTGTCCTCAGCCTTCAAGGCTTTGAAAGCTGGTCTTATATTTCATTAAGCCCTGTGTTTTTTTCTGTATTATTTTAAAAATACAAAATCAATGAAAATTTAAAACAAATATATGTATTGTCAAGGAAAATTAATTTAAAATGTGGAAATCTGGGAACCTGGGAGTAAATGTGTACAAACAGTATTACAAACTTTGTCCTAATATGCCTGAATACGGTATAGAGCACTTCTGCTAAATAGTTGATAGAGACAAAAGATATGAATGGATAATTCACCTAAAAAGCAAAATGATTCTCCAATAAACATTGGACAGGTGGCAAACCATATTATCTGAAGAAATGAAAATCTGGAGAATTCAAAAGAAGTGAAAAGTCTAATTTGCATAAAATTAATTATGTGATTGATAATAATATATGCACTTATAAGATACTTATAAAGTGTTTAAGATAGGTAATCAGATTACCTGAAGAGAAATACATCTAGAAACTGTACCAATTTAAATATATATATACTAGTAGCCCGGTGCACGAAATTCGTGCACACTGAAAAGGAATTAATTAGATGAAATATTTTAATATTGCTATTTGCCCCTTCTCTATAATAAAAGTGTGAGAGATAAAAGGAAATGAGTACAATGTATATGAAAATAATACATAAATTTATTAATAAGTAAACAATAACAAAATTATATAACAATAACAAACTGATATAACAATAAACTCGTAATATAAAAACAACATTGATGCAAATAATGATTGATAAAGTGATTAAACTTATTCTAATATCTCCCTGTATACCACATTAAGAGTAAAAACATTTTCAGAGTGCTTGACTAATTTCCCTTGAGATAAAGTATTTACAACTTTAACTTTAACGTAACACGCTCTTTGAACTCAAGAGAAAGCAACAGCCATTACTGGTTTGGCTCAGTGGATAGAGCATCGCCCTGTGGACTGAAAGATTCCAGATTCAATTCTGGTCAAGGGCATGTACCTTGGTTGCGGGCACATCCCCTGTAGGAGGTGTGCAGGAGGCAGCTGATAGATATTTCTCTCTCATCAATGTTCCTAACTATCTATCCCTCTCCCTTCTTCTCTGTAAAAAAAAATCAATAAAATATTTTAAAAAAATACTTTAAAAAAAGAGAGAGAGAAAAAGCAACATATAACTGACCATGTCCAAAAATGGGTTCAGGTAGGAATATTCCTACTCTGTCTAGAGTTTGTCCTTGTGATTTATTAATAGTCATCACAAATGCTGGCATCACAGGAAAATATCTTCGAATTAATTTAAATAGGTGGCCAGTGTCAGATTGGGACAAGTCAATTCTTGGAGTCAGAACAATCTCTCCGTCTGCAGATCCTGTTAATATTTCAGCTTTGATAATGTTAGGTCGCAATCTTTTGATAATAAATCTGGTACCATTACAAAGACCCCATTTACTATTAAGATTTCTCAATAGCATGATGATTGCACCCACTTTCAATTTTAATTTATGACATGGCATTCCAGAAGGAGTAATACTATTAAGAAATTCAATAGGAAAATTTTCCTTTTCAGCATCATCTGTTGAGTCAATGGAATCATCACTCAAATAGGCGTGAAAATCTCCATCAAGTATATCCAAAATTTCTTCATTTAATTTTTGAACGTGCTCATTTTTTGAACAAAGAATTGCATGTTTAGATATATTTTTAATATTATCTATAGATATACTATTTCCAAAGGTGGCTTTATTTATTTTTTATTTTTTTTGTCCTCATCCCCCCATTCCCATCCCCCACCCCTCCCCACGGATTCTGCCACACCCCTGTTGTCCTTAACCATTGGTTAGGCTCGTATGCATGCACACAAGTCCCTTGGTTGATCTCTCCCCCCGACCCCCACCCTCTTCTACCCTCCCTCTGAGGCCCGACATGAGCGAGATCATGTGTCACTAGAAATACACTTATAAGAACCGAATGTGAGATGAGCAATAATAGTTATGCTGACAGGCAAATGAATCAGTTTGTAGTAAGTTTCTTTCTGGACCAACAGTTCTTTTGAGATCCAATTTCAATGTCCACCAGTTCCTTATGTGTACATGTCGGCACTGACTTTTCATCTCTGGATGGTGGACAAATGGTGGTAATGCAGGTCCGACTCCCTCTGGTTTGGTCTCACCCGGACGCAGGGGCGCGGCTTCACCTGGACCTGGGACCCAGCATCACCCAGGCTCCGGGGTGCGTGGCCTCACTCAGACCCAGGTGTGTGCGTCCTCACCCGGTCCCAGGATCCAGCCTCATCCGGACCCAGGGGCACATGGCCTCACCTGGACCCAGGAGCGAGTGGCCTCACCCGGACCCAGGGGCGCGTGGCCTCTCCCGGACCCGGGACCCAGGCTCACCCGGATCCAGGGGCGCACGGCCTCACCCAGACCCAGGACCCAGCCTCACCCAGACCCCGGGGCGCGTGGCCTCTCCCTGACCCAGGATCCAGCTTCGCCCGGACCCAGGGGCATGCGGCCTCGCCCGGACCCGTGATCCAGCTACACCCGGACCCGGGACCCAGCCTCACCCGGATCCAGGGGCACACGGCCTCACCCGGACCCGGGATCCAGCTTCACCTGGACCCAGGGGCGCGTGGCCTCACCCGGACCCTGGTGTGTCCGGCCTCACCCAGTCCCGGGATCCAGCCTCACTCAGACCCAGGGGCACTTGGCCTCTCCCGGACCCAGGGGTGCAGCCTCACCCAGACCCGGGACCCAGCCTTACCCGGACCCAGGGGCGCGCTGCCTCGCCTGGACCCGGGGCGCGCGGCCTCACCCAGATCCAGGGGCACACGGCCTCACCCGGATCCAGGGGCACACGGTCTCACCCAGACCTGGGAAGCAGCTAGACCCGGACCCAGGGGCACATGGCCTCACCCGGACCCAGGGGCACACGGCCTCACCCGGACCCGGGATCCAGCTTCACCCGAACCCAGGGGCTCGTGGCCTCACCCGGAGCCGGGATCCAGCTTCACCCGAACCCAGGGGCTCGTGGCCTCGCCCGGACCCGGGATCCAGCCTCACCCAAACCCAGGGGCACGCGGCCTCACCCGGATCCGGGATCCAGCTTCACCTGAACCCAGGGGCACGCAGCCTCGCCCGGACCTGGGACCCAGCCTCACCCGGATCCAGGGGCGCATGGCCTCACCCGGATCCGGGATCCAGCCACACCCTGACCCAGGGGCGAGTGGCCTCACCCGGACCCAGGGGCGCATGGCCTCGCCCAGACCCAGGGGCGCGGCCTCACCCAGACCCGGGACCCAGCGGGGCCTCGTCTTCTTGATCCCAATTCCTGTCGGTCAATTCCTTCCCAGCAATTCCCTCGGCCATTTTCTCAAAGCTCTGGGGCGGCTGCTGTGGAACTCGCTGGGCGGTGGGCTCGGCGAAGCTCCAGTGTGTCCGGTGCGCAGCGGCGGGCTGGTCCGAGGTCACTGCAGTGGCACTCGGGTCTGCAGCGGTGACCAGTCGCCGGGCGAGCGCACCTGGATCCAGGACCCAGCGGGGCCTCGTCTTCCTGATCCCAACCCCCATTGGCCAGCTCCTTCCCAGCAATTCCTCCGGCCATTGTTCTGGATGGCGTCTGCTCTGCTTTCCAGCTGTAGCCTCAAAATACTTGTGGTGGGCAACAATCTGGCATCTGCCCTATGCTGCCAATCTCGGTCCTCCAGAAGATTCTTAAGTAACCTTATAAATGTGGTTCTGAACACTGTGTCATCCATTAGTTTACTTTCCTTCATCCCTTCTATTAGTGACCTGCTTCGGTGTCTTCACCTTTTGGCTGCCTCCCTATCGCTCAGCTTCCCCAATCTCCCTAGGTGGTTGCTCTTGATACCCCCCTTTGTGGGCTGAGTGCAAAGTCTTGGTGTTGTTAAGCCTCGATTGCTGTTGGTACACTGTGAGGATTTGACCTCCAGTCCAATTGGCTGTGAGGATCAGGTGTGTCTATGCCGGGAGACAGCCTTATTCAACTAGACTTGCAAAATTGTAAAAGCCTCTGTGCTCAGCTTGGATGGGGCGGAGTTACAGGGTGGAGCCTACAACCTTGGCTTCCGTGTCTCCGCCTGTGTCTCCATACCTCAGGCTTTTACGGCTCCTCTGATTTTCCTTGTGGTTTTCTCTTTCCTTCTAGTTGTGGGCATTTCAGTCCGCCAGCTTTCCTGTGGTTCTGGATGATGTCCGTTTTGACTTTTAGTTGTATTTTTGAAATTGTTGTGCCAGGCTGTAGGTTAGGTGTTTAACCTATGCCGCAATCTTGGTTTTCCTCCAATCAATCTCCAAAGGTGGCTTTAATAATAGATCCATTAAAAATCATTTCATGGGGAATTTCAATAATATCCATTCCTAAATGAAAACTGCTATCAAGTTTGCCATCTCTAAGTTTTACTAACCATTCACTATAAGCAGAATCCTCTGATCTCATATTTGTTTTAAGAGACAACTGTCTGAAACATCCCCAAACACTACAGTACTTTAAAACTTATTTGTACTATGGCCAATCGTATAGCATGGCAACACAAAAATCCCCTCTGAAAAGAACTTTCCCACCAAATGCAACATTCAAATTAGCGCCAGCGAGAGCTTTATATGTATGGCACGTGTGCGAGTCAAAGTTTATTTTTATATTTGCAGTGCGTCATATGTACTGGTTGGTTGGACGGATGGACAAATGTCGGTCACTTAGCCTTTTATCTATACAGATTATAAGTATTGATTTTAACTTTTAAAAATATTATCCTTTAATACCTCCAAAGCACAATGAGTAAGAATCTGAAGGTTTATGTGGCTTCTATTTGGTTTCTAGGACAAAGTTCTTTCCTTTACCCACCACTCACTTCTCTCCTTTTACTCTTGAATGTTAATTCCAACATAATTTTTGTAACACCTCTTGAAAAGGATCCCACCAAGTTTTTGATAGTCCACATGATAAAACTTACAGAAAAATACAGCATGAGACTTTCATTCTCTCACTAATTTCTTCATATAACTGTAATTCCTCAGCCTCTAAAGAATGAAAAAGGAAAATAAAAGTGCCTTCTCTCATTCCTAGGCCTTTCTCAGTCAGGCAACCACAGAAAGAAAGAATGAGCCTACAATTCATGCCATGTAATCTCTATCAGGCATAATTCAAATCAAATCCCATCATGCAAAGTCTGGGATAATTAAAATGTATAAGAGAACAGTGGTGACCTGGGGGAGAACTTATGAAACCTTGTCTCCTGCTTTTGCTGACTATTCTTTTCGTTATGCTAGACTCCAAGTCCCTATCGGGGACCTGGTCAGGCGGCTGTGGGTGCTAACCCACGCCGCCTGCCCTCATCCAAGATCGGTGATGGCGGACCTGGGCAGGCAGCTACGGGTGCTAACCCACGCCACCTGCCCTGCTCTGAGATCGGTGATCACGGACCTGGGCAGCCGGCTGTGGGCTTTAACCCACGCTGCCTGCCCTGGTCCATGATTCCTGATAGGGGCTTCGAGTCAGCAGCCACTGGCCACGGCTGACTGGAAGCCCTTATCTGGGACCTGGTCAGGTGGCTGCAGGCGCTAACCCACGCCGCCTGCCCTCGTCTGAGATTGGTGATGGCGGACCTGGGCAGGCAGCTACGGGCATTAACCCATGCCGCCTTCCCTGGTCCATGATCCCTGATCGTGGACCTGGGCAGGCGGCTGCAGGCCTTAACCCACACCGCCTGCCCTGGTCCATGATCCGTGATTGCGGACCTGGGCAGCCGGCTGCGGGCGTTACCCCACACCGCCTGCCCTGGTCCATGATGGGTGATGGCGGATCTGGGCAGGCGGCTGCGGGCATTAACCCACATCGCCTGCCCTGGTCCATGATCGGTGATGGCGGATTTGGGCAGGCAGCTGTGGGCGTTAACCCACGCCGCCTGCCCAGCTCTGAGATCAGTGATTGCGGTCCTGGGCAGCCGGCTGCAGGCTTTAACCCACGCTGCCTGCTCTGGTCCATGATCCCTTATAGGGGCTTCGAGTCAGCCGCTGCCAGCGGCAGCTGACTCGAAGCCCTTATCCGGGACCTGGTCAGGCGGCTGCAGGCGCTAACCCATGCCAACTGCCCTGGTCCATGATCAGTGATGGCGGACCTGGGCAGCAGGCTGCCGGCGCTAACCGCCTGCCCCAGTCCACCATCATGGCTTGGATCTCACTGGCATGGGTGCTGCCTTCTCCCCCCACCATCTTTGCTGGTTTAGCGTGTATATTTGCTCCTGATTGGCTGGTGGGCGTGGCTGGTGGGCGTGGCTTATGGGTGTAGCAAAGGTGCGGTCAATTTGCATATTACTGTTTTATTAGGTAGGATATTGATTTCAGAGAGGAAGAGAGAGGGAGAGATAGAAACATCAATGATGAGAGAGAATACTTGATCGTTTGCCTCCTGCACGACCCACACTGGGGATGGAGCCTGCAAACTGGGCATGTACCTTGACCAAAAATTGAACCGTGATTTCCTGGTTCATAGGTCGATGCTCAACCACTGAGCCACATCTGCTGGGCAATGTGCACCAATCTTTTTTATAGTGGGTATCTGTGGGTAAAGGTGAGGGGATCATATAGATGCAGGGTGTAGAATGATTTAATTTTCTAAATATATATATTTTAGAGTTCAATATTTTAATAGTAAGTAAATTTGCTGAAAGGAATTTAAAAATATCAAATAACCAATCGGTAAAAGATTTCACATATATTTACTAGTTTAGAAAAATGCTCATATAATATTGTTTTACAAAAACATTTTAACTCTTGACGGTTTATCTGTGTACATGTGTGCATTAGTCTTCTACTTCTCTCACTCCAAATGTTCATACTCTCATGTGCAGATTTCTCTTCAGGTCATTCAAGGGTTGGACTTGCCATCTGAGGGCATAAAGATGAAGGAAGCACTTGCTGCCAGGGGTAGAAAATTCCAGAGAATTCTGGCTGATGCACTGGAGCCAAGGAACTTTCCTCCCTTCTTCCTCCTTACAAAGCCCCCTGATCTGAGATTTTCAGAGCTACAGTTCTGGCTCTGACCATTGGCATCTATTGTCATTGACTACATTTTTTAAAGGAAAAACCATAATGTTTTTCTACTCTCATTATAGCGACCAACCTATTGCTTGTGATTTCCTTTACACTTGGCAGGTCTTTGTATGATATCTCTGGGATGTGCTGGAGTTATTTCCTGCCATGTGACTATTTCCAAATCTATTTGCTACTTTACTTTTACTTAAGAAAACCCCATACATTGCAGGAAGAGTTTATTAAACTTGTGCATGGCAGGGTCATTTCTATGCATTGGGGCTCAGTTCCTGTCTCTGTTCTTCCATGTAGCATCTGAATGACCCACGAGAAGCTCCTCCATGTCACAAGACTCAGCAACCTCAGAGAGGGCAAGAAGCTGGTTACTGTGCGATCAGCCCCCTGTGAGGAAGATATGAAGGAGCACCATGTAATGCAGTATGTCAACACAGTCCTCTGGGTTTGTAGCTACAAGTATGTGTATTCCAGGTACTGCTATACCCTACTCTGTGGAGAATAAGTTGAAGCCAGAAGAAATTAACCAGCTAAACGTAATGCAGACTCAAGGCATGTTGTATGCCCCCACTCAGTCCCACCTCTTCTTCCCCTAGCCACCGATTCTCCTGTCAGCACCACTGCCTCACAGCTTTTTTTCCATCTCACTCTGCAGCAGATCATGAGCAAATGATATGATGTCTCCCAGAGAGCTCCTGAACTCCAGATGCTTCGCTTTGATCCAGGTACAGCTGGCATAAGTAATTGTAGGGCAGGTGAGGGCAGAGAGCCTACCTGGAAAGGAGAATAAGATATGGTAATTAGAGAGGGGTGGGTGTTGGCCCTGGACTCCTCAGCTTTATGATTCCCCCCTCTAAGCTTCCTGAATACTTGGTCGGCCTTGAAATTGATATAATTTTGAATCAAAGAAACTGCATGGCTGCCACCCTGCAGGTCATTAAAGTGAATTTCCCTGAGGTGAGGCCTTAGACCCAGTGCTGGTGTTACAGTAGGGGGTGGAACAGATGGGACAGTGGGCAGATTTGTCTCCAAGGTCCTAGATGGTAAGCATCACTCTAACTCTTCTTCCCCAAAGCTGTTGTCTCTGAACTTGCGCAACAACAGACTGTACCAACTGGATGGCCTGTCTGATATTACACAGATGGCACCCACAGTCAAGATCCTGAACCTTTCCAAAAATGAGGTGAGAAGAGGGACAGATCAAAGCTGGGTTGAGAGTGGGTGGTAGTGTTCATCAGAGTGATGATGGTGGGCAGGCAAAGGTATCTGTGGCAGAGGTGGGTTGGGTTAACAGTCTTGGATGTCCCTCTTTCCCTGAGACTGCTTTTCTAGTCCCCCCACTATTTCTCAGCCGAACTTGGTCTGGGAGTTGGGTAAGGTAAAAAGGCTAAAGCTGTGGCTAGAAGGGAACCCCTGTTACCCTTCCTGGGGCTGTTCAGCCCCTGGGAATCTGAGCCACTTGACAGTGCCCTTCTGCAGCCCACCATGTGGATTCTTGGTCCTCCGGAGAAGCACTTACTAGGATGGCTTTAATTTCCTTTAGATTTGCATGAAATTAAGTCAACAACACTTACCTGTACCCACTACCAATTCTTCTAAAGTAGTCCCTACAATATGGCAGTAATTATGATTTGAGGGAGGATCTATTTCATTGCTATGTATTAATTTATGTATTAAATTGCACGTGTTATTAGAAACCCCCCATAAAATTAGCACATTAGAGAAGAGGTGGGGACAGGTGAAGCCCAGCTTCTGTGTTGAGGAAGGGCACCGGAGGCACCACCGTCACTGGGGGCCCAGGAATGTGGGCAATCTCAGGTCTCCAGGTCTCATGAAGAGAAGGGTTTAGTGAAACAGGCAGGTCAGGAGGACCCTACTGTCATGAAGCTGACCCAGCTCGCGAGCACTGTGGGATCCTAAGGCTATGGTCACGTGGGTGCTGCCCTCATGTGGACACTACAGTTATGTGGCAGGCCCAGAACTACTGATCCTGTCGGCACCTGAGCTCACCTGGTCTCTCTGAACCTGTTGCCACTGTGGTCATGAGGTAGATCTAGCTCGTCAAGTCACTAGAGCATCGTGGACTCCTAAAAAACCCAGCCCACCATGTGGATTCATCCTGTCATGTGGCCCTTACTAGTTAGTGGCATGCGAAGGCCTCAGCCCTCAAAATCACATCAATGAACGGCTTATTCGGGCTGCGTGGATGGTATGGACATGTATGCGCCTATGGTCACATGTCAGGCTCAGCCATCTCAATCATGTGAAGATTGTGGGCTCCGGAACTGCGCAGATTTTAACTCAGCAGTTCCGTGGCTTCTGCCATCACAGCACAGGCAGAGCCGGCCACTCGGGTGAACCCTGCCGCTACCCAATCACTGCGGGTCATGTATATCCTAGGGTCACGCTATGATCACGCACCACGCAATGATCACGCACCACGCACCACGCAATGATCACGCACCACGCTATGATCACGCACCACGCACCACGCTATGATCACGCACCACGCAATGATCACGCACCACGCTATGATCACGTATTGGCGGTATCATCACATATGATCACGCGAGAGTCTGCGCTCAGACCGGCGAAGGCTCTAGAACCCTGAGTGTCTCCGTCTTGTGACTCTTGTCAGGAGAGGTCTTGGAAGTCAGGTGAGGCCCCACAGCTGGGGTGCCGTGGATTCCGCAGTCAGTCATGTTAACCGCTACGGTGCTGTATGAGGGGCCTTCGCATTTACATGCATCCGGCAGTCTTTTGACCCCCGCTATGGTCATGTCCGCCATTTAAGTGTGTGGTGACTCCTCACACTGAAATGGCGGACATGCCGGTAGGAGTCAGACCTGCCGGTGGGTTCAGAAAACCGTTAAAACTGGTCCGCGCTGGCTGAGGGGGGTTTTGATGAGACCGGCTCACACCCTATCGTTCCCCGTTCCTGTCCTGCCTCCCTGGGCGGTGGGCCGTACTCGGTAGAGGGGCGCCACCCACTCGGTAGGAGGGTCCCGAGTCTGTACTAGAAGGTTCCTCAGAGAATTGGCGGCGGGAGAGGGCGCGGCAGGGGTTTATGGACTTCTCTCAGGGCCCAGGCTCAGGAAAAAGGGTGAGACCCCGGCCCATTTCCCTTCACTGCCACACCAAAGCCCTGCTCTTCTGGCAGACAGTTCTGGTGTGTGTGTGTGTGTGTGGCGGGGGGGGGGTTGTTAGAAGAGGTGTTGAGGAGATGGAGGGATTGAGCAAAAAAGAAAAAAGAGCGAACTCATGGACATGGACAGCAGTGTGGTGATTGTGGGGCGGGGGTCATAGGTGGAGGTGGAAGAGGTCATAGAACGGGTAAATGGGAAAATTAAT
Source organism: Eptesicus fuscus (assembly GCF_027574615.1). Classification (NCBI taxonomy): domain Eukaryota; kingdom Metazoa; phylum Chordata; class Mammalia; order Chiroptera; family Vespertilionidae; genus Eptesicus; species Eptesicus fuscus. The sequence continues at coordinate 72,100,458 of NC_072473.1, read as the reverse complement.
TAAATAATATAAAATAAAATAGGCAGGATGTTCTAGCTGTGGCAGGGTCATTATCATTAGGTACTCCCATGGCTCCATGTCTCAATTTGCCAAATTTCTTTTTTTTTTTTTCCTTTTTAACAGGTGTTTATTCATCATACGCAAAATAAAGAAAACCTTATATATCACAAACATACACTGTGTACAGCAATAAATACTGGGGCCCGGCCCGCGCCGCCCCCTTGGACAATAACTTAGCAATAAATACTGCACGGGGCGGGGCGTGGGCAGGCCGCCCCCGAGCCCCCCACCTGCACTTCCAACTCCCGTGCCGGGCAGACCCCAGGCACCCCCACCTCCCAGCTGCAGGCCTCCACAGGGCGGGCAGGTTGCCAAATTTCTTGAGGGGAGGCCAGTAAACCAACGTGTTGCCGCTTTCCCATTTTTTCTCAATGGTCGTTCTACACCCCTCCCCCATTCTCCCCATAGTGACTGGAAGCATTTGGGCAGCAGAAAGTTGTTCCCCGATTAAAGGAAAAATCAGTTGGGGGATGCTCTGCTTGGGAGTGCATATAAAACTGAGGAATGAGAGTTTTTAGAAGTGGAAGGTGGCCATTTGCTTCACTCTCAAGATTTATACAGCAGAAACATTCATGGTAGTTAAGAGTTAGCCAGATCTGAGTTTCAGTCTCCTTGACTCTGCAACTTACCAGATGTGCAACTTCAAGCCAATAATTTCCTGTTTTTACTCAGTTTCTCACCTTCAAATTGGGAATAATAATGGTACCTGCGTATAAGGTTTTTTTGTGAAGCTTAAATGAGATAATCTCTGGTTCAAAGAAAACTTCTGATTAAAAAAAAAATAATTCCCTGCTCTTGCTTACCATCCTGCCATATTCACTGTCTGGATGACAGTGTGATGGCTTACTCTGTCTCCCTTTGACTATGTGTTATTAAGGACACCTGAGACCTCTCAGATGCCAATTTGTATAGCCGTTTCCAAATCTGATTTTCATTTCTGTCCCTTATTTGTCTCTATAGAGAGAAAGGAAGAGCAATAATTTTCAAAAGGAATTAGATTTTTTCAAATATAAGTGTGAACATAGCATCATGTGAAGATTCAGTCTGTTCAGTAGTTTTTAAAGAGTGAATGTGGGTCCCAGCTGGGTGGCTCACTTGGAGTGTCATTTGTCTGGTACAACCAAAGGTTTCAGCTTTGATTCCTGGTCAGGGCACATATCTAAGTTGCAGGTTTGATCCCCGGTCGGGCACATATTTGAAGCAAACAGGCAACCAATTGATGTTTCTCTCTCCCCCCCCCCTCCCTTCTCTCTCTCTCTCTCTCTCTCACTCTCTCTCTTTCTCTCCCCCCACTTCCTCTCCCTATTCCTTTCCCTCTCACTTTCCCTTCCTCTCTCTCTAAAATCAATTTAAAAAACATATCTTTGGGTGAGGATTTTTTAAAAAAGCGTGTGAGTTGGGATGCGGTAATCTTTTTGTGCTTGGGATCCCTAAGTGGTTTAGACTAGTCCAACCAAACACTATTAGCTTTTGATTTTCTAACCATTTGCTTCTTAGACTCCTTGAACACTGCCTGTTTTTCTTCACATAGGAAACCATAGTGAATTTATTTAGGAAAATATTTTAAGTAAAATTACAAGGGATACATTTCATAAAAATCATGTAGATGGTCCAGAGTGAGTATACTTCAGCAAATAAAGGATTGTCTTTACATCTATGGATGATTTAAATATTGTTTGATAAATGGTTAAAAAGTGCTGTTTTTATTATAATAAGACACTTTATTTTTCTCTCATTTTAGCACTTCCGAGTTTTTTCTACAGGACACTATGTCTGAGAGACAGCAACAACAAAAAGGTTATCTTCCATCAAATAAATATGGGATATACCGAAATAAAGGTAAAAGGATTTCTGTATTGTAGTATTTTTAAGACATTATGCTAACATGCAACTTGAATCTCAAAGAGAGTGGCAGGGTCTTAGTTCCTTCAGGCTGCTATAACAGAACAGCAAGTAGTGGGTGGCTTATAGACAACAGACATTCATTTCTCATAGTTCTGGAGTATGTGAAGTCCAAACTCAAGGCACAGGCAGGCTCTTTGTCTGGTGAGTGCCCACTTCTTGGTTCATAAGCAGCTGTTTTCTTGCTGTGTTCTCATAAGGCAGAAAGGGCAACAGATCTCTGGGGTCTCTTTTATAAAGGCATAATGCCATTCTTCGGGGCACCTCCCCACCACTTCCAAACACCATCATGTTGGAGATTAAGTGGAAACGTAAACATTCAGTCTAAAGAAGGTCATTTCCTCAACTTATATGGGAATGGAACACTTTTCTACAGGCGATTTGAGGTACTAGTGTGTTTTAGAAAACATTTTAGGAGACCCTGTTCAAACTAATTCTCTTCTAGCACATTACTTTATTAGTCTCTCTCCTGCTTAAATGTTCCACTTATTCATTCTTTACATACCCCCAATTTATAGGTTTCTGATATCATGATGGCAAGAAATGAGTGCCTAAGTGCAAGTCATTAGGAAGTCTTATATATAGCAACAAAAAACTGTTCCACTCTTAGAGTTTGGTACAACTTACCTGTAAAAATGAGCAGATGCAGAATCTTTCATACCAATTTTCCATACTTTTTCAAAATAAACCTTTTATCATTATTTAATAATTATAGTTTCCATCTTTCACTTTCTATTATATGTCAGGTACTGTGATAACTTCATCACATAAGTTATTTAATTCTTAGAAAAAATGTTAAGAAGGAGTTATTTTAAAAATATATATTTTAATTGATTTCAGAGAAGAAAGAAGAGGGAGAGAGAGAGAGAGAGAGAGAGAAACCTCAATGATGAGAGAGAATCATTGATCGGCTGCCTAATGTATACTCCACAGTAGGAATTGAACCCACAACCCAGGCATGTGTCCTGACCAGTAATCGAACCGTGACCTCTTGGGTTCATAGGTCGACACTCAATCACTGAGCCACGCTGGCTGGGCAAGAAGGTATTATTTTAATTTACAGATGAGATATATGAAACAGAAAAGGTTGGGTTATGCCATGGTAATAGAAAATTCCCAAATCTCGGTGGCTTATTCTTCACTCATACTACATGTCCATGGCATGGCACATCCATCACAGGATGGTACATGTTGGAGGTCAGAGCAATCCTGATTGGAATATTGGAGACTCAAACTGTCAAAGGAGCAACCATTTAGAAAATTATCAGTGACTGCCTGAGGGGAGGCGGTCCCTTGATGGGGGGAATCTCAAACTAATCACCATGTGTTCTTGCTCCCAAATAACACATGTTAGCCAGAACTAATCACATACACATCCCCTCCAATACAGAGGGATCAAGCAAGAAGTGAAGTTCTACCAGGTGTCTGCAACAGGTGAGAAACAGAAACACTTGGCAAACAGCACCCCTGAATACCATATTGTGGAATTGAAGCTCAGAGACATTAAGCACTTCTTAAAATCAAATATGCAGTAAGTGACGGACCACATTCTATATATATATATATATATATATATATATATATATATATATATAAAGTTCGTGCTTTTTCTACTTCAATTTTTCTATATTTATGCTATCTTTTTAAATGAAGTTCATATCTATTAATAATAGAACGTCATTTACTTTAGTGCTGCAATTCCATTTCCCTTAATCATCTGATATTCTAACTATGGAAGTGAATAGACATGATGGACTTGATTAAAATCCCTAGGACTGTAAGCCACATGTCTTTTCCAAGTAAACTAGTGTATTGCATATTTGGACGTCCATGTATTCAAGGACGAGTTATAAAAGAAAACCTGATGGTAGATGAAAACACTGTTCACTTATCAAATACTTAATAAAAATAATATCATACCTTTCCATATCATCAAGGAAAAATAATAAAAATAGGGTCAAATTATAATGAAAATGATCACAGATAGGAAAAGGTGAGTAATGTCCTAGATGCTAGTGCTTTCAAAATATAATAAACCTCTGGCAAGATGGGTCAAGAAAATTAGAAGGCACAGATAAACCACTTTTGAATTGAAAAGGCATCCTGCTTGTACTTACACTAAAAATGTAAAAGATAAGAAAAATATATGCTGATAATTTGAAAATTTATATTAAATGCATAAATTGTAGGTAAACAATCTTTTTATATTGAAGAAATAAAAATACTAATCCTATATAATAAAGAGGTAATAAACATATTGACCATCACTACAACACACAAGATGGCCAACCCCATATGGTCAAAGATGGCTGCCTCCATGTGGACACAAGATGGCCAGCAGGGGAGGGCAGTTGTGGGCGATCAGGTCAGCAGGAGAGGGCAATTGGAAGGGACCAGGCCTGAAAGGGAGGGCAGTTGGGGGCAATAAGGCCTGCAGGGGAGGGCAGTTGTGGGGGGCCAGGCCTGAAGGGGAGGACAGTTGGGGGGGAACCAGGCCTGTAAGGGAAGACACTTCAGGGGGACCAGGCCTGAAAGGGAGGGTAGTTGGGGGCAATCAGGCCTGCAGGGGAGGGCAGTTAGTGGCGACCAGGCCAGCAGGGGAGGGCAGTTAGGGGTGACCGGGTCGGCAGGGGAGGGCAGTGGGAAGGGATAAGGTCGCCGGCAGTGGAGGGCAGTTGGGGGGACCAGGTCTGCAGGGGAGGGCAGTTGGGGGCGACCAGGCCTGCAGGCGAGGGCAGTGGGAAGGGATAAGGTCACCGGCAGTGGAGGGCAGTTGGGGGGACCAGGTCTGCAGGGGAGGGCAGTTGGGGGCGACCAGGCCTGCAGGCGAGGGCCATTGGGAGGGACCAGGCCTGCAGGGAGGGCAGAAAGGGGCAACCAGGCCTGCAGGTTAGGGGCAGTTGGAGGGCCTGCAGGGGAGGGCAGTTGCGGGGGACCCAGGCCTGCAGAGGGGGGCAGTTGGAAGGCCTGCGGAGGAGGGCAGTTGGGGGAAACCAGGCCAGCAGGGGAGGAGGACAGTTGGGAGGGACCAGGCCTGCAGGGGAGGGCAGTTAGGGGTGACCAGCCAGCAGAGGAGAGCAGTTAGGGGGGACCAGGCCTGCAGTGGAGGGCAGTTGCGGGGGGAACAGACCAGCAGGGGAGGGCAGTTAGGGGCAACCAGGCCTGCAGGGGAGGACAGTTGGTAGGGACCCAGGCCTGCAGGGGAGGGCTGTTGGGGGGGGACCATGCCTGCAGGGGAGGACAGTTGGGGGGACCCAGGCCTACAGGGGAGGGAAGTTGGGGGGGACCAGCCCTGTAGGGGAGGGCGGTTGGGGGAACCAGGCCTGCAGGGGAGGGCAGTTGAGAGGGATAAGGCCTGCAGGGGAGGGCCGTTGTGGGCGACCAGGCCTGAAAGGGAGGGTAGTTGGGGGCAATCAGGCCTGCAGGGGAGGACCGTTGGGGTGAACCCAGGCCTGCAGGGGAGGGCAGTTGGGGGGGCCAAGCCTACAGGGGAGGACAATTGGGGGGACCAGGCTGCAAGTAGAGGGCAGTTGGGGGGGACCAGACCTTCAGGTGAGGACAGTTGGTGGGGACCCATGCCTGCAGGGGAGAGCTGTTATAGGGGACCATGCCTGCAGGGGATGGCAGTTGGAGGAGACCAGCCCACCAGGGGAGGGCAGTTGGGAGGGACCAGGTCTGAAAGGGAGGGCAGTTGGGGGCGATCAGGCCTGCAGTGGAGGACAGTTGGGGGGGACCAGACCTTCAGGGGAGGATAGTTGGCGGGGACCAGCCCTGCAGGGGAGGGTAGTTTGGAGGGACCAGGCCTGAAAGATCAGGCAGTTGGAGGCAATCAGACCTGCAGGGGAGGGCAGTTAGTGGCGACCAGGCCTGCAGGGGAGGGCAGTTGAGACGGGGACCAGGCCTGCAGGCGATGGCAGTTGAGGGCGACAAGGCCTGCTGGGGAGGGCAGTTGTGGGGGGCCAGGCCTGAAGGGGAGGACAGTTGCGGGGGAACCAGGCCTGTAATGGAAGACAGTTCAGGGGGACCAGGCCTGCAGGGGAGGGCAGTCGAGGGGGACCAGCCCTGCAGGGGAGGGTAGTTAGTGGTGACTGGGCCGGCAGCGGAGGTCAGTTGGGAGGGACAAGGCCTGCAGTGGAGGGCAGTTGTGGGGGGCCAGGCCTGAAGGGGAGGACAGTTGCGGGGGAACCAGGCCTGTAATGGAAGACAGTTCAGGGGGACCAGGCCTGCAGGGGAGGGCAGTCGAGGGGGACCAGCCCTGCAGGGGAGGGTAGTTAGTGGTGACTGGGCCGGCAGCGGAGGTCAGTTGGGAGGGACAAGGCCTGCAGTGGAGGGCAGTTGGGGGGACCTGGCCTGCAGGGGAGGGCAGTTGGGGGTGACCAGACCTGCAGGGGAGGGCAGTTGGAGGTGACCAGGCCAGCAGGGGAGGGAAATTAGGGGCAACCAGACTTGTAAGGGAGGGCAGTTAAGGGTGACTGGGGCAGCAGGGGAGGGCAGTTGGTTGCAACCAGGCCTGCTGGCGAGGACAGTTAGGGGTGACCAAGCTGGCAGGGGTGGGCAGTTAGGGGCAATGGGGCCGATAGGGGAGCAGTTAGGCATCGATCAGGCTGGCATAGAAGTGGTTAGGGGCAATCAGGCAGGCAGGCAGGCGAGTGGTTAGGAGCCAGCAGTCCCGCATTGTGAGAGGGATGTCCAACTGCCGGTTTAGGCCCGATCCCTATGTGTGGGATCGGGCCTAAATGGGCAGTCGGACATCACTCGAGGGGTCCCAGATTGGAGAGGGTGCAGACTGGGCTGAGGGACACACACCCCTACCCCCCCCCCTGCACATTTCGTGTACCGGGCCTCTAGTATTAAGTATATTTTGAGAAACAATGTCTCAGAATTATTGATCACTCTTAGTTATATAAAGGTAAAAAAATAGAAATAAGGTAATAGCAAGATAAATGCAGCAATGGCTAGAACAGTATGACAAAGTTGTGTTTATCTCAAACTTGCAATTTTGGTTTAACATTAGGAGATTCATAACAATATCACACATTAGTAAGATAAAGGAGTAAGAAAGGGTGATTATCACAAAGATTCTGGAGATAAAAGGCATACAGTAAAATTCAACGACCAATGATGAACAAGAACACAAATAACTCAGCTAACTGGGAATACAAAAATACTCCTCTAAACTGATTCTAGGTATTTAAAAAATACTACAACGAATGTGCTTCATAATAGTGAGACATTAAAAACCTTTCATTTTAAATCAGAAGTGGCAAAGATGATTCATAAGCAAACACTTTTGTTCAAGTTCTGAATTTCCTAGGCATTGTATTAAACTGAAATAAATATATATACATAAATGAATATCAATGAAAAGAAACATGAGTATAATTGTCTTCATATAAAACTTAAGAGAACCTACAATAATTGTAATAATAAAGACTAACAAGTTTATTGGATGCAACTCCAACAAATAGAAAATAATATTTTCATTATGAAAATACCATTAACAATAGCAAAAAAAAAATTGCTTCTGTGAACTATACTATGCATAGGGTAACTTTGCAAGCAGTCCACCACTGGCAAACACTCATATGATATCCTGTGCTATAAAGATTGGAAAGCTAACAAGAATAGAGGTGTGTGTGTGTGTGTGTGTGTGTGTGGAGAGAGAGAGAGAGAGAGAGAGAGAGAGAGAGAGAGAGTGTGTGTGCATGTGTACCTTGCATCTAGGGTCTCAAACAGATCTCCATGTATGAAACATAATGCACCACAGTGAGACTTGGAGTAGGAACTGAATAATGTGGGAGCCACATGCAGGCTCAGCTATGTATGATGGGAGAGGCCTCTGGTATTTATGGGACAGCCATAGCACGGTTTCTAGAATTCAGTGTCATACATGTCAAGTAGCGGAAAGGCAACAGTGGTGTTCCAGCAATAACAGTTACATAGCATGCTTGGGCCTCCTTGGGCTGTGCAACATCCAAACCTGCTTATCTGGCCCTCAAAGAGTTTTTGTATACTATGTAATATATTTAATTGAGGATATGTTATTTTTATGAAATAGCTAGAATAAGCTCTATCATGAGCAAATGGGAAGGTTGATTAAGAGTACTTGACAACAAAATTGGTTGCAAGCAAAAGACCCCAAAGGAAATGGGATCTGGGATAGGTTACCTGACCTAGGCAGATCTGAAGATACTAAGGATACAAATGACTTTAGAGGATGAAATATTGGTATTCCATGGCAGGCAGCAGTAGAACAATTGCAAAAGCTATCACCTGTGGACACTTGAATTGAAATGCCTTTGAACTCAATTTTGGATGGACCAAGTAGCTGCTGTTAGGGACTCAGAGGACACTCCTTTCCCTACAGCATTGGGGAACGTATTGACTTTGAAGTGTTCTGAAGTGACTGACTTGTGCAGGCTTCAGATAGATGGGAGATGCTGCCATTGATATGGCCCCCTTATTTCAGTGGCGATGTTGGAATCCTGGGTTCACAGGCCAAGTAAAAGCACTTAACCTGCCAAGTCTATGTGAGTGCTGTTTACCGTAAAGGGCAACAAGGATGGAAGAGTAGTGACAATGGTTTGAGCTATAGAAACCCTTGAAAAGGTGGCTTATTGATCAACATAACTCTTGGATCTTGAAAAATCTTAACATTCACAAAAGTTGCATTTGATCAGTATAAAGATAAAATACAATTATAAAATATAAGAAAATAAAATAGATATAAACTCTAGATCTTGGGACTTGAGCCATCTTGATGGACAATGATGGTCCTTTACTCAATTCCCACACCTGACCTAGGAAACCATGAATGAATAGACTACTTAGACAAGGCCCTACAATGAAGTCACAACTATCTACAGTAAATCTTCTTGAGCTTTGCCAAAGGGACCTCTAGCCATTTATCAGAGTTACTGTGCACTTGCTCTAAGGACACTCACTCTAAGCCAGAGATGAACAAATTTCTTCTGGAAAGGGACAGATCATAAATATTTGAGGCTTTATGGGTTATTTGATCTCAGTTGTAACTTTTAAACTCTGCTATTGTAGAGTAATAGCCACAATTGAAACAGTATGGTTGTGTTGCAGTAAAACTTTATGTATGGATACTAACATTTGAAATTAAAATTATTTTCACTTGTCAAAAAATATTCTTTTGATTTTTCAACAATTCAAATATGTAAAAACCATCCTTATCTTAAAGGCTCCAGAAAAACAGGCCACAGGCCAGGTTTGGCCCATGGGCCATAGTTTTCCAGTCCCTGATCTAAGTAAGCTTATGGAATCGCTAGAGCCCCAAAACAACACTGAGTGGAAAGTGAGCAAAATAAGGTGGCAAACCAAAAGCTGATATTTTAACAGAGTAGTTTTCAATCTTGGTTGCACACTACAGTCACCTGGGGAGTTGAAAAGTGCATTTTCCTGGGTTTGACCCCAATCTTCTTTAAGTGTCATTGGTGTGGACTGGTGGTAGTGAATATTTCAATCTCCTCATGTGGCTGTATTATTTAAACAAGTTTGAGAATTACCTTTAAAATTTCCGTGTTGAATTTGACCTCAAAGGCAAGGGAAGTAAAGACAAAAACAAATGAATGAGACTATATCAAACTAAAAAGCTTCTGGCCCGGCAGGCATGTCTCAGTGATTGAGCGTTGACCTATGAACCAGGAGGTCAGGGCACATGCTTGGGTTGCGGGCTCAATCCCCAGTGTGGGGTGGGCAGGAGCAGTGATTCTCTCTCATCATTGATGTTTCCATCTCTCTCCCTCTCCCTTCCTCTCTGAAATCAGTAAAAATACATTTTTAAAAATAAGCTCTGCACAGCAAAAAAACCACAATAAAACACCAACAACAGAACAAAAAGGCAACCAAATAACTGGTAGATGATATTTACAAATTACAGCTCCAACAAGGGGTTAATATAGAAAATACTAGAGGCCTGGTGCACAAAAATTCATGCACTGGAGCGGGTCACTCAGCCCGGCCTGCCCCCTCTCACAGTCTGGAGCCCTCAGGGGATGTCCTGCTGACGGCTTAGGCATGCTTCTGTGGGGAGGTGACTGCAGTCTGGCCTCCCTCTGCAGGAGTTGATTGGGCTGATCAGGGGAAAGTGCCACCCCCATCACTCCGTTGCTACTGCCACTGCCGGCCACTGCGGCTGCGAGGCCTGAGCCCCGGGCCTCGCAGCCACCAGGACTCACAGCTGCCTGAGCCCCGGGCCTCACAGCTGCCAGGGCTCACAGCTGCCTGAGCCCTGGGCCTCCCAGCCACTGTGGCTTTGTCCAGATGGATGTCCGGAAGATGTCCACTCTAATTAGCATATTACCTTTTTATTGGTATAGATACTCGAGGCCCTGTGCACAAAATTCGTGCACGGGGGGGGGCATCCCTCAGCCCGGGCTGCACCCTCTTCAATCTGGGACCCCTCTGAGATCGGGCCTAAACTGGCAGTTGGACATCCCTCTTGCAATCCGAGACTGCTGGCTCCTAACTGCTCACTTGCCTGCCTGCCTGCCTGATTGCCCCTAACCACTCCTCCTGCCTGCCTGATTGCCCCTAACTGCCTCTGCCTACCTCTCTGTTCACCCCTAACCACCTCTGCCTTCTGGCCTGATCGCCCCTTAACCCCTCTGCCTCCCAGCCTGATTGCCCCTAACCGCCTCTGTCTCAGTTCCCGCCACCATGGTTTTGTCCAGAAGGAGGACCGGACGACTGGAAGATAGATGTCCAGTCAACCTGGTCTAATTAGCATATTACCCTTTTATTAGTATAGATAAAGAACTCATATAACTCAACACTAAACAAGCAAATAATCCAATTAAAAATGGGCAGAGGACCTGAACAGACAACTCTCCCAAGAAGACACACAAATGGCCAACAAATATATGAAAAGATATTCAACCTCACTAGCTATTAGGGAAATGCAAGTCAGAACTACAAGGACATACCACCTCATACATGTTAGAAACAGTTCCCACAGAGTCTGAGAAAAGAGAGACAGTACAGGGGAACAGTGTGCAATGATGTTTCTCTTTGACAGATGGCTGGAGTTCAGGGCATCTTGGTCCCAGACACCGTACCCATCACTGCCTAATAGTTTTTGAGTGAGTCTCGGAGCTCACTTCAGCCCTAGCACAGTCACACATTATTGGTTCTGGGCATAGGATTTGAGGTGAGCTTGGTCAGTGTTTGAATTCTGTTGATAAATTCTATGGTCCGGATCAGGTATCTTTGACCTCATGGTGACTCACATATATTTTTTCCTTAAATTGAGGATAGTAACAGTTTATAACTCATGAGTTAATGGCAAGAATTGAGTTATTATATGGAACTACACTGAAAACCCCTGGAGAAATACCTGTGACTCAATAAGCCTCATAAGTTCTTAGCATTACTAGGTCAGGCACTTAGCACAATATCTGGTGTTTTACAAGGGAAACATAGGTGCTATTTATATTCATTGCTACAAGTCCCCTGGAAAATGAGAAAGAAAACAGATGAGTGTATGGAAGAAGGTGCTGTTATCATCTGTTAATATTTGACATGATTCAACAACATCCTTCCATAATTTTAACTCCACAAGCAAGGAATAGAAGGAAACATCACTAACCAACAGAGACATGCAAATCAAAATTACAGTGTATCAACAATAAAAAACCATTACAATGTGTGTCCTAGTCAGGTGGCTCATTTGGTTGGAGTATCATCCCATACACCAAAAGTTTGTGGGTTCGATTCCCATTCAAGACACATACCTTAGTTGCAAGTTTGATCCCCAGTTTGGATGCATGTGAGAGGCTACCAATTGATGTTTATCTCTTACATCCATGTTTTTCTCTCTCTTTAAAAGATAAATTGAAAACTTTTTTTTAAATGAGCAAGGATATAAGAGATCAGAACATCTCAATTTCACTTCCAGTGCCACACATGGAACATCTTAAAGGCTGTGAGTTATAGGATTGTCCCGACAGTGGGCCACACAGTGACAGCAATGACTCCCCAGAGGAATTCACATGAGGCCTGGTTGGAATTATCAGCAGTGAATGGATTTTTACTTATAATTTGTCCTGAGGCAATATGGAGTAATTAATGTACAAAAGGTACAACACAAAAACCTAGAGAATGTTAAATATTAGAACCCAAAGGAAGCTGGTTTCTAAAAGTCTAATTCCAATAATCTTCCTGTCCCCCAAAACCACCAGTATTGTCAGTTTCAGTTGAATGTGGTAAAAATAAAATACCCTAGTGAATCCACATATGAGAGAGACAACTGATACCATCTTATTTCTGTAGATGCCAAAAAAAACTGCCAAATCCTTCCACATGTTGAATTACATATGTTGGGGACAGAGGTGGATATCAGCATAACTTAGGAATGAATACAGAGTAACATATAACCAAGACACTTTATGAGCATACCTGTTGCTACAATCTCCAATAAAGTAGAAAATTTACAAGAAACTTATTAAAAAGACGCATCACACAATGGTAAAAGGAGCAATCCACCAGGGAGACATAATGGACCTAAATGTGAATGCACCAAACAACAGGGTCAAAAAGTATACGAAGCAGTTTTTGAGTGAGTCTCGGAGCTCACTTCAGCCCTAACACAGAGTCACACATTATTGGTTCTGGGCATAGGATTTGAGGTGAGCTTGGTCTTTTTGACCCTGTTGTAATACCTTAATCAATAAAGAAATTTTAAAAATATATTTAAAAAATAAAGTATACGAAGCAAAAACTGATGGAGCTGAAAGGAGAAATAGCGAAGTCCATAATGATAGTTGTTGGGCTTTAACACCCCCTTTCAGCAAGTGATAGCATTGCTAGAGAAAAAATCAGTATATAGGAGATCTTAAGATTCAACAACACAATGAACTAACAGGATTTGTGTGACAAATAGACAACTCCTCCTAACAGCATCAGAATACAGTACTTTTCCAAGTGTCTATGTAACATCCACCAAGACAGGCCATCTCCTGTGCCATCAAAAAAAAACCTCCACAAGTTTAAAAATAATTGAAATTACACAGAGTATGTTCTCTGACCATAGCGGGATCAAATTAGAAATCCATAGCAGAAAGAGAAAAGAAGAATCCCTGGAGATTTGGAAATGGTAGTTGAAACATTATTCCAGTTCGTCATTCAGACCCTTGTTACAGAAGAGCTGAGATTGGAAGAGCTGTCTCCTGAACTCAAAGGCATTTCAGACTGGGCAAAGAGAAAGCTCACTCTGGATATTTCAAGTAGAGTTTTGTTGGGGGCAAGGCAGGATGGAGGAGGACAGTTTAGGAGGCTGCTACCTCTGCTCCATCTGACATTAAAGCTTGCACTACACTGGCAAAGGAAGCACAGCCTTCCTGATGTATGGCTGGTGTCCAGTCTAACCCATGAATGCATACGCCTCTGTTCTTTTTAAACCCTGCTCCATTAAAAAAAAAAATAAGCTTCAACAGTTACCTCCTTTTCCTCCCCTATCCCCTTCTCTTCCTGCTCTTGCTCCTCCTTCCTCATCCTGCACTGTTTTCCCCCTGATAGCACCATCTGTCAGATAAGGCTCTCCTATCTGGACAGGCAGAGGATTTTCCTTTCTGGGTTTCTGGGATTGGTCTCTTAGGGCAGGTTGGCACTTTATTGCCCTGACATGGTGTTAGCCTAAGACATGGTACATGGTAAGTGGGCACAAATATGTCTCCAAACTTGTATTTTTGTTCCTTCTTTCAGAAGATAATGATGGTAGCTCAACTCAAGGAAGGAAGAAAGGTTGGAATTCTTTGCGACGACGTAATTTTGGCAACAGGACCCGTCGTTACCAACATGGTGGATATGAGCGTCAGCCTCCACACGTCCTGAAGGATGATGGAAACGTGGAGATAAGGGGAGTCCAGAGGTACCAAGACAGACAATAAGTGACCAGGCAGCCTGGTTTGCATGGAGCATCCCATGGGACTGTGTAACTATTTCACTGTCCATGGTTTTCCTTTTCTTCTCTCATTGGAAAACTGAAGAGTGTTAGAAGTGAAATCATGGTTGAGCAATCCTAATTGTAGTCCTGGTGTCAGAGATGAAGGATCTATAGAAGACTTTCTTAGCATTCATGGTCACCCTTTTCTTCCCCCCCCCCCCCCCGCAGGACTCCCTATAGAAGAGGACGACGGGACAGGAGGAGAGTGCAATGGTATAAAAAAGGCTGTCTGCGTGTTACTCTGTGGAGTAATAGAGCACATCTCAGTAGTGAAATGCAGGAGAAGATACAAGATCGAACCCTGGGGAGTTGGTTCAAGGTCACAGTGAGTGTCCTGAAAAAAAAAAAATGTATGGCATGTGAAGAGAAAGATCAGGTGGACTGTGTTGGTCTCATGTAGAGACGCTCGGTACTTTGCTGGGGAGAGTTGCCAATTTGTCCTTTTTATTAACCATTTAAGGGCAAATTCAGAGAAGCAATATAAGGAAACAGGCTGACTATATGATAAACAGGGGGCTGTCTAAAAGGAAAGGTGGAACTACTGTCAAGGAAATGGAGCAAGTCCACACTAGATGTCTCAGTTTGGCTCAAGCTGGATGTGGGAAATGGGGGGTAGAGTCTGTGGAAAACTTCTCAGAGGGGCAAGCAGTGTCCTAGAGAGGATCCCCTGGAACTTTATAAAAGGAAGGAAATGTCTAACACCTTAAGTTTTTATGGGGAGGAGAGCTTCAAATGGAGAGATAATAGCCCAGCCCATGTTGTTCAATGGTTGAGCATCGACCTTTGAACCAAGAAGTCATGGTTTGATTTGGGTCAGGGCACATGCCTTGGTTGTGGGCTCCGTGCCCAATGTGGGGCATGCAGGAGGCAGCCAATCAGTGATTCTCGTCATTGGTGTTTCTGTCTCTCTCCCTCTCTCCATTTCTCTCTGAAATCAATAAAAGTATACTTTTAAAAATAAATGGAGAGAGAATGTATTTAAGAACTCCATATTTGTCACAAACATAAGAAATCATGTGAGTGGTCTTTACTTTAGAAGCCCTTTAAAGCTCAGTAGAAGGTAGCAAAAGAACACTGGGTTACGTCTGTTCTCCAGCCTTCTTTCATGTTGTCCCTCCTGTCTCCATGCCCTTTTCGCCCTTAGGTTGCCTATGGAAGAAAGTATGACAGGACATGGCTAATGGATTCTATCCAGAGCCATTGCAGTGTCCCCTTCACTCCAGTGGACGTAAGAGAGGATGGTGAAGCCACATGAGGGGGGCACAGTAAAGGGGGAAAGACACGGCTCAGCGGGGCCTTTGGCTTCTGACACTATGGTTGTTGCTTCAATCCCAATAGTTTCACTACGTGAAAAACAGGGCCCGGTTCTTTGTCCAGGATGCTTGCATTGCTTCTGCATTGAAGGATGTCAGCTACAAGATTTATGATGAGGAGAACCGGAAGGTATGTGTCGAGGGCATTATCTGTCCTTAGTCCCTGTGCAGGAAGACAGGCAGGAGCTGGTCACTTTCTGTAGGACGAGGATTTGTGGTGCTAACCCATCCTCTTCTTCCTGCAGATAGCTATCTCTGTAAGTATTTCTGCTGTACCTTACTCTGTGCGGGATAAGTTGGAGCCAGAAATAATGGAACAGCTAAAGGTAATGCAGACTCAAGGGTACATGTTTACCCTCAGATCCCCCCCCCTTTTCCTCCACCCTGATTTCCCTGTCACCACCACAGCATCAAACCTCTCTCTCCGTCTCACTCTGCAGCTGGCCATGTGCAAACGATATGATGTCTCTCAGAAAGCTCTTGATCTCCAGTTGCTCCGCTATGACCCAGGTATTTCTGACAGCAGTAATTCTAGGGCACTTGAGGGCAGAGGGTTCTGCCTGGGAGGGAGACTTAGGGATGGAAACAAGGGAAGTTTTGGTGCGGTCCTTGACCTCTGTCAGCCTTCTTATTTCCTACTCTTGGCTTCCTGAAGACTTGGTGGACCATGATGTTGATATAATCCTGAATAGAAGAAACTGCATGGCTGCCACCCTGCAGATCATTAAAAAGGATTTCCCTGAGGTGAGGCCTTAGACCCAGTGCTGGTGTTACAGTAGGGGGTGGAACAGATGGGACAGTGGGCAGATTTGTCTCCAAGGTCCTAGATGGTAAGCATCACTCTAACTCTTCTTCCCCAAAGCTGTTGTCCTTGAACTTGCACAACAACAGACTGTGCCAGCTGGATGGCCTGTCTGATATTATACAGATGGCACCCACAGTCAAGATCCTGAACCTTTCCAAAAATGAGGTGAGAAGAGGGACAGATCAAAGTTGGGTTGATATGGGTGGTAGTGTTCATCAGAGTGATGACAGGAAGTAAGCGAAGGTACCTGTGGGGAAGGGAGTGGGCTGTGGGTTCAGGGGCTGGTATGTCCCTTTTTCCTCGGACTATTTTTCAGTTTCCCCCCATATTTCTCAGCTTAACTCTACCTGGGAGTTGGGCAAAATCAAAGGCCTGAAACTGGAAGAACTGTGGCTGGAAGATAACCCTTTGTGCAGCACCTTTTCAGACGAGTCCACTTACATAAGGTCAGTGTGAGCCCCTCTCATCATTCCTGGGGTCCTTTGACTCCTGGGAGGATAAACTATCCCTGACAGTGCCATGTCACAGATGGTAGCAGCCCTGGTCCTCTGGGAGGAGTAGAAGCCCTACCTTCTCTTCTCTGTAGCCCTCACCTATACTTAGAGGTTTCCTACCCTTCCTCTGAACTGCTCACTGGCTCTCATGGTCTGGGGTCAGGCTCCTGACTCTGCATATAGTTTCCTCTAGCATGCTCACCAAGAATGTACTCCAGGATACAGGGCTGCCTGCTCACCAGGGCTAAGAGTGTTGAGCCTCCAGGCAGATAATTGCTGATCTGGGGTGAGAAACATCCTCCACCACAGACGCATGTGAGACAATCCTTCCTGCTTCTAGAGGATACAGAGTATCCCTAACTATTTTGGGAAGAACCTTCTTTCCCTTGCATGTAAAGGTTCTCCACTAGAATCCCAGGTAAATGTGGGGACTTTCCTGCCCCATGTCAAGGGCCCAGGCCCAAGGTGGCAGTCATCATGACATGCATTCCTTTAGTACAATATCAAGGAGGGGCCATTCTTGGTAGAAGCCAGAGTTGGGGGCCATAAGTGAGCCACAGGCAGTGAGCAGAAGGCCTCTTGAAGCAATGGAAGGCAGAGGGCAGAGGGAGTTGAAGAGACAGAAGGACAGTCCTGTCAGGGTCACTGGAACTCCCTCCACATATCACATCACCTGTCTGGTCCTTCAGAGGACCCCTGGGTAACCTTAAGCAGGTAGGATTTCTCAAAAAATGAACCAACTAAGACAGACATAGGTGCACAGGGGCCATGAGGAGAGAAGGTGATGAACATAAGAGGGGGCCACAGACCCTTGACCCTGTGCTCAACTGGGGACTGATCCTTAACACCTTCTGAGGAAGGTTTCCTGATCCCTAGGGTGGTACATTTCCCATGCCCAGTTCAGATTGACAGGTGACAAAGGCTCAACCAATATCCCATGGCCCTGAGGCCAACAGGTGCATGTTTTCCATTCCTACCTGGAGACCCAGGGCCAGCCAGGGGCAGATGAAGGAAAGGGCTCCCGCAGGGGAACCATGTCCCCTCTCTTCTCTTTTCTTTCCTGGCCCCACCTCCACTGCCAGGGCAGAGCTCCTTTCCCTTCCCTTTTCTTTTTCTGTCTCCTTTGTCTCTACTCTTCTGTGCCTTCTCAATCTCTGCTCCTACCTTACTCTCCTGTCTTCATCCCCTTCCCTTTCCCTCCCTCACTTCCCTCCTTACCCCAGAGTCCTGGGCCTTCTCTGGGGCATGTCCTGTTCCTGGCAGGATGCTGGACCCCTAGTGAGGTAACAGAGCCTTGAGCCCCCATCACATTCCCTCTTCTCTCTGGAGCCATCAGTGGTGGCCTAGAGGAAGGAAAAGGAGGCAGAGAGAAGGAAGAAGCCCTGGAGTCTGAAATCCAAATGCTGTGTTTTGTGGCACTGGAGGAGTAACCAGGAGAATGGAGAGGGAGAAAGAGAGAGAAAGGGAAAAGGTGAGGAAGGGAAGAAGGAAGAGAAGTAATATGAATATGAAGGTGTGGATAGAGATGAGAAGACTCTGTGTTTCAGAGATTCCATATGGTAGATGGTTAGTGCTCAACAGGGAAGTTAACCCAGAAGCTTTGAAATCAGAGACTGAGGAGGGTAAAGGATGCTGCTGCGTGGGCAGAACACCTATCTCTGTTCATGCCATCAGTGTTTTAAGTAAATGGAAGCATTGTAACCCAAACTATCAACCACTTCTTTCTATTTTTGGATTTGAACAGCGCCATCGTGACATGTTTCCCCAAGTTGTTACGCTTGGTAAGTGCCTACATTCATCATTTTCTCTTGCTAATATTAACGACCTCCACACCTGCCCTCAAGCCCTTTGTATCTTTCCTGTATTACATGTTTGCATCAGACCCTTACCTTTTGGGGGACATAGACTTTTGAAAAAGACATGAATATGATCTCTGTGAAAATTGTATATACACAGAGAGAGGGGAGGAGAGACAGCAAAAGAAGGAAGGAAGGAGGGAGGGAAAGAAAGAGAAACAACACACAAAGACACACACATACACAAGTTGCATAAAACGGTAGACTTCCTGGACATTATGATGCAGACACCCATTGGAATCTTGCCCATAGCTATTTCACTCTTTTTAAAATATATTATTATTGTTCTCAGAGAGGAAGGGAGCGGGAAAGAGAGATAGAAACATCAGTGATGAGAGAGAATCATTGATGGGCTGCCTCCTGCACACCCCACATTGGGGATCAAGCTGGCAACTAGGCATATGCCCCAAACAAGAATCGAACCGTGACCTCCTGGTTCGTAGGTTGACTTTCAACCACTGAGCCACGCCAGCTGGGCATGCTCTTTCACTCTTGACCTCTGACCTTCTCCGTCTCCTGGTCACATCCTTTCTTTTAATCACCCAAGACCACCTCCCTGGTCTGTACTACTAACATATCTTCCCTTCTCCAGGATGGACATGATTTATACCCTCCAATTGCCATTGACATTGACAGACCCTACTTAATAAAACCCTTAATAAAGGTGAGAAAGAAAGATCATAATTTGGGCTATTGTAAGGGAGGCTTTATCAGCCAGATGGTCTCAAATGTCTTTGATTCCAGGAAAGCTATAAAGGATCTGATTGTCTGAAGAATCAAATCCTGCATTTCCTGCAGCAGTAAGTACCCCTGGAACCACCAGGAATGTGGAGGGCTAGGACAGTCCAGTCCACTCAAGCACAGGTCTGCCCTGAGAATTTTCAAGTCACCCTTGAGGTCCAGTCCATAGAGTTAGATTGTCTTCATTGTCCCCTCACAGATATTACTTTATCTATGACTTTGGAGATAGACAGAATCTCCTCAGTGCTTATCACGATGAAGCCTGCTTCTCTCTGACTATTCCCTACATCCCAGACAACCCAGCCCCGTGAGTATCACAGCTCAAACTTTTTCTGGGTGGGCGGGGGATGTGTCCCCAGCAGAAACCAGTCAGCTCATGGAAGCACCCCCACTGGCTGGACCTCCACATCCTGTTATCTTTTTCTCCTAGAAGCAGCTTGTTTGAGTACTTCAAGGATAACAGGAATATGAAGAACCTCCAGGACCCCAGTGCGTGTGGGATGGGGAGGATTGGGCAGGGAAAGGGGGCATGAAGGGTCAGTCATAGGCCCCAGGGAGTGGCAACCCTAACTTTCGCTGTCCTTCCCCCACAGACCGTTTTCAGCTGCTGAAATATACAAAACATGACATTGTGAGTGCCCTCTGTATGTTGCCCAAAACACAGCATGACCTCAACTCCTTTATCGTGAACATATGGTTCCAGTCAGAAAGCATCCTGTTCATCCCCCAGGTAGGCCCAGAAAGACGCAGGTGGGTGGTAGGTGTAGATCAAGCATGTCAAACTTGCAGCCGGCTGAGCAACTGCACTCCTCCCTTTCAGGAAAGCCTGTTCTTCTTTCGTGTCCATGGGGTATTCAAGGAAGGTAAGTGTGTGGAGTCCACTCCCCAGATGCCCTACTGCTACCTCCCCCTGGCTGGGCTCCCTCTCAGAACTCTCTCAGCTTCCCAGATCCTTTCTATTTTATTACTATCCTGTGTGTGTGCTGCCTCCAGTCTGTCCCCAAACCATCTGGTCTGACCTTTGTCCATGTCTGTCAGCCCCACATAGCTGGGGCTTTGGGTACACAGGTGTGGGGTTTGATGTCTGTCATCCCAGATCCTGATTGTGGGAACATGGGCCCATTACCTAACCAAATACAGCTAATAATACTCACCTCTTGGGTAGCTGCAAAAAAAATGAATCAAATGAACTGGTGAAACTGTTGTCCTAGGCCAGTGATGGGCAACCTTTTGAGCTTGGTGTGTCAAACTTCGCCAAAAGACTGAGCATAACTCGGGTAGTGTGTCACTTTGAGGAAAAAACATTATTTTGCAAATGTTTCATCCTCAGGAGCAGCAAATGTTTCATCTTCGGCATGTGGCCGCCTCAGTGGCCGCGTGTCATCAAAAATGGCTACGACACGCGTGTCATAGGTTCGCCATCACTGTCCTAGGGTCTCCCATGTAGTCGGGTCTGTGTCAATGGGAGCAGATTGCTCCTGTTGTTGCCACCCCCATTCCAGACGCCCGGACTCCCAGTGAACAGTTATCCCCTTGGACTTGAGTATAGAGTCCCATCCTGACTGGGAACACTGTCTGAGAATGTAAAGCATTGGTGACTCCAAGGTGGGTGTTGATGTTTGTTGTTGAAGGGGAAGGACAGTCTCAGAATTCTGTGTGTGCCTTCACCCGGACCTGCATCGCTACCCCTGCCAACAATTGCAGGTGAGTACTGTGCTCTGGGTGGGAACATGCAGCCCAGACTGGGCTCAGGGCTGTGGGAATGTGGCAGTACATGACCTTGGGGCTTTCTTAGTGTTATGGGAAGCTAAAAGGTATATCTAAGGAACAGTCCTCCATGGGGTCAAGAGCATGAGCTCTGGAGTTAGAACACAAAGTGTTTCATGTTTCTTTCAGGTTCTCTTCATGATGCCAACACTCACTAGACTTATTTCTTAGTGAAATTGCATGACCTCTCTCTGACACTATGTCTTCCTCTGAAAATGGGATTAGACTACCCTCTCCCTTGAGCTGTTTTACAGAGTAAATGCAATGGGGTTAGGGGTACAAATCTAGTGAAGCTTGTTGACAATCTCTCCAAGGGTGTGGTTGTGAGAGGGGCAGAGCTACCAGGCAAGGAATCTAGGGAGCAGATAACAGGTGGGCCTGGGAGGAATCTGGTTGCTGAGTGGCAGTGGAAGCAGAATCATTGTTGAGGGTGTGGGGTTGTCCATCCATCAGTTGTCTGAAAGTCCATTTTTCCTCCAGCCTATGTATCATAAATGATGAATTGTTTGTGAGGGATATCACTCCCAACAAGACTCAGAATGCATTTTCCACCCAAGTACCCACACCTTCCTTCAGCACTGGGCCCACCCTCTCTCAGGAGAAGCAGAAAATGGAACAAGTCTCCTCCACCCCATCTGGGATGAGCTTCTAATGGTCTCAAAAGTGAGTGGTGGGTGTTCGTGGGGATAGGAGGGAGTTGGGAGGATTGCATAGTGGGAACTTAGAGTAATTATTTTAGATCTTTCCTTCTTAACAAAAGTTCACATGTGAAAAAAACTTAATTTTATGCTAGTACATTGAAGTATTTAGTAAAACCCAGTTTTCCTACTGTATACACTGTTTTGATATTTTTTTCTTTTTATTAGCACCAATGTAGTTTCCTCTAAGTGTATGTTAAGCTACCTTATTACTGCTAAGATCTGTATATTAAGCAGTTGAATTCCAGTAGTCCATAAGTATTATCATATATAATAAAAGGCTAATATGCAAATTATCCCCTCAGAAGTTCGACCGCTTGCTATGACATGCACTGACCACCAGGGGGTGGCGTGGAACGAAGGAAGGCCCCGGCCAGCAGCCAACACCCGGGGGAAGGCAGGTCCCGATCGGCCCTGATTGCCAGCCAGGCCTAGGGACCCTACCTGTGCATGAATTTCGTGCACCAGGCCTCTAGTTGATAATTATTTGTCTTTTCACTGCATTTTCAGCATTACATGCATGCCACCTAGTCTTTCTGGTGTATACATCTTGGTAAATTTCTGTGGCAAGATTTAGCAGTGACATTGTGAGGTCAAAGTGTCTCCACTTGGTCCTAAGGGAGGTCATCTGTCCTCCCCCCGATAAGTGCTTTTAGTACGATGATGAGATGACACACAAACTTAAAAGTTCTTTCCTCATTAAAAAGTGAAGTCTGAGAATTCAGAGATAAAAGGAAATGGGTCCCAGGCTTTTAGCAAGGCCAAGTGGACAGAAGTCAGGTGGCCTGGGGATGAATCTCAGTGCTCCTTGCTCTGCTGTCTTCCCAATGCTCTCTCTTGACTTTTTCTAGATGAAGGGCAAGATCCCAGAGGAAGCCTTCATGCAGTGACCTAGGATCTTATAAACAAAGCCCTGGAAATGAGCCTTTAGGTACTCTCATTTTCATCCTCATCGTATTTGTTATATCTCTCTTGCAGTCTGAGGCCACACCATGACTAAGGTTGAAGCCGGACTGACCAGGAATCCAAAGTTTACCTTGAAGCCTGCCAGTTGTTCTGTAGTTTTCCCACTCAAGATCCCTGTTTAATTTCATATTAAAGAGTTACATTGCACATTGTATGTTTTGTGTCTTGGATTGCTCTTCCCCTGTCCCAACATGAGCCAACAGGGCCAAGACCAGAAGGTCCAGTCTTCCCCTTCATCCATGGAAGTCTCTAGCATTTATATCAGGCATTTGCAGAGCTTGAAAATTATAGAGTAGGGACTCCATTCCTGGACTACATTAAAACCCAAGCTTTGCTCCCTGTACCCTGATAATTTCTCTACCACTTCAGAGTAACTCACAAACTGTGATGCTCATTTCTATAAACAAACTTAACACCTTTATCAAGTAGAATGCCATATTCATTGTAGTATCTATGGATTTCTTGATCATTTCACTGGTCTAAACCTATGCTAAACTTTTTACTAGCTTTTTGTCTTATATCTAAAGTGTCACTGACAAAATTTAGAGAGTTGTGTACCTAACCCTATTTCCCCTCTTTTTTTTATTTTGAAATATTCATTGATTTACCAGAAGTTTCAAAAATTATGCATGGAGGTCATGTATACCCTCCACCACCTTGCAACAGTAACATCTTGCATTACTATAGCATTATAAAAAAACAGGAAATGGCTCTTGGTACAGTTCACAGAGCTTACTGAAATTTTCAGTTTTATATGTACTAATTTCCATGCACTTTTACCAGCCATATAGATTCTATAACCCATCACAAACAAGATACAAAACTGTTCCATCACCACAACTTCCCCTCATGCTACCCATCATACTAGAACAAACTTCTCTCTGGCCCCATATCTTAATCTCTTTCAAACACTTGTAATTTTTTAAATGTCATATAAATGGAATCTTCTAGTGTGCAACCTTTTGGAATGGGTTTCTTTCACTCAGCACGACTCCCCTGAGAACCATCCAAGTTAAGTGTATTGATAGTCTGTTCTTTTTTATTTCCGAGTAGTATGCCATGGTATGCATGTACCCTGGTTTGTTTAACCATTCACCTGTTGAAGGCCATCTGGACTATTTTCACTTTGTAACTATAATAATTAAAGGGTAATATGGTAATTAGACCAGACAGCTAAATGACCTTCTGGACGTCTGGACGTCCTTCCTGACAAAGCCGGGCCTGGGGAAAGCCGCCCGGGGTCCCAGGTGCCTGCGGCCGGCCTGGAGGAAGCTAACCCATGTCCCGGGTGCCTGTGGGTGGCCGGAGAGAGGGAAGCCTGGCTCCTGGGTGCCAGAGGAAAGCCGGTGCTGGCAGCCGGGGGAAGGAAGGCCTACTCTTGCACGAATTCTCATGCATCGGGCCTCTATATAATAAAAGCCTAAGCGACTGTTAACAGCAGAACAAACAGAATGACTGGTCACTATGATGCGCACTGACCACCAGGGGGCAGATGCTCAATGCAGGAGCTGCCCCCTGATGGTCAGTGTGCTCACAGGGAGAGTGCTGCTCAGCCAGAAGCAGGCTCACAGCTAGTGAGTGCACCGGCAGTGGCGAGAGCCTCTCCCGCCTCCGCAGCAGTGCTAAGGAGCAGCGAGCCAAGCGGTAAGGAGCAGTGAGCAGGCAGGCGGTAAGGGGTGAGGGGTCCCAGACTGAGAGGGCCCAGGCCCAGCTGAGGGACCCTCCCCCAAGTGCATGAATTTTGTGCAACAGGCCTCTAGTCCTACCTAATAATAGAGTAATATGCAAATTGACCGTACCTTCACCACGCCCACCAGGAAACCATCGCAGGGACACTGGGGTGCGGCCGAGCCTAAGGCTGGGAAAGCCTCGGGCGGAGGCTTTCCCGGCCTTGGGCACCAGCGGGGAGCCTGCACGGATCGCAGGCAACCACTGGGGGTCGGCTCTTGTGATCCGTAGCAGGGAGGCTGGGGTGCAGCCGAGCCCAAGGCCGCCGCCCGGGGCCAAGCCCCGACCCTGAAAGAAGGCAGAAGGCAGTGGCCACAGCCAAGGCCTGGGTCCCTGGTGCTGGTAGAAAACTGGTGCAGGCAGCCAGGTGAATGAAGGTCTATTGCACGAATCTTCGTGCAAACGGGCTGCTAGTTATGAATAAAACGCATAGGAACATTCATGTACAGGTTTTTGCATGAACACAAATTTTTATTTCTCTGGGTTAATTGTCTTTGTGAAATTGGTGTATAATATGGTAATTGCATGTTTAATTCTCAAAGAAATTGCCACATTGTTTTGCAGATTGCCTGCACCATATTGCATTCCCATTAGCAATGTAAGAGTGACTCACTTTATCTGTCCATAGCTTTGCCTGCATTTGGTGTTGTCCATAGTTTTTTAGCCATTTTGATAGGTGTCCTTAAGTTTTCTTTGTGTTTTTAATTTTAATTTACATGATGGCTAAAGATGTTCAATATCTTTCTTTATAGCTATTCACCACCAGTAAATTATCAGTTCATGTTTTTTGTCCATTTTCTAATTGGATTAAGTGGCCAGATGTAGCTCTAGAGAGCTGCACTGGCTCTGGCTAACAGACAGAATAAGAGACTTACTTTTATCAGCTGGGAGGGCAGAAGTGGGGCTGAAGCAGCTTAATGTGTCTCGAATTAGGATTGATCTCGGATGTGGAACAGGATGGGGGAATCTCTGGTTTCATCTGTGGGGACCTGGATTGGGCAGAAAACGAAGGGAGATGTATGCTGTGGGGGAAAACAATGGAAAGAGCAAGAAATTGGGATGTGTGTGTGTGTGTGTGGCGGGGGGGAGAATATCTTCCAAGTGATGTCAGATTCATCACGTCAGCTTTTTAGAATCCAGAAAACTATTCTCCTATAACTGTAGGTTCCAACACAGTACATCCATTAGAATCCCTTCAACCAATTGAATGAGAATCTCTAGGGGTAGGTCCAGTCCTCAGTATATTTAACATTCCTCAGTTGATTCCAATTAGCTGCCAAAATTGAAAACCAGCTCTCGGTCTGCCATAACAAGATAGCACAGACAGAGTGGCTTAAACAACAGAAATTTGTTTCTCACAGTTACGGAGACTGGAAGTCTAAGATCCAGCTGTCTGCCAGATTGTTTCTTCTGAGGCTCCTCTCCTGGGCTTGCAGATGGCCGTCCTCTTACACCTTCTTCACATGGTCATCCCTCTGGGCATATGCACTCTTGTGTCCTAAACTTCTCTAATAAGGACACCAATCAGATGAGATGAGGGCCCAGCCTAATGGCCTCCTTTTTAAAAAAATATATTTTATTGATTTTTTTTTTTTTTTTTTTTACAGAGAGGAAGGGAGAGGGATAGAGAGTCAGAAACATCGATGGGAGAGAAACATCGATCAGCTGCCTCTTGCACACCCCCTACTGGGGATGTGCCTGCAACCAAGGTACATGCCCTTGACCGGAATGGAATCTGGGACCCTTCAGTCCGCAGGCCGACGCTCTATCCACTGAGCCAAACCGGTCAGGGCTTAATGGCCTCCTTTTAACATAATCACCGCTTTATAGGCCCTATTGTTAAATAGTCACATTCTGAGGTACTGGAGGTTAGGGCTTCAACATGTGAATTTGGTGATACACAATTCAGTCCACAAGTGATGGTGTGAGAAACACCTCAGTCTGTGAAATTCAGCTCCCTTTTACCTGTCTTCCTAGAACTACTACACAGCACTTCCACAATCAGCAAATTGATGGCCACACCTAGGTGCAAGGAGCCTACAAATGTGGACTTCTGGGACGTTGCTGTCCCAAATAAATTTGGAGTTCTCTTATTAAGGAAGGAGAATTGGAATAGAATATATTCTACACTTGTACACCCAATACAACTAGAAGCACACCCTCAATTAGTGTGTCATTTCTACCCAATTTTCCATCCACAATTTTCATGGTTTCAAACAAAACTGCTGCTTGAGTGATACCACAGTTCCTTCTACCATCCTCCCAAATCCCCTTCTCCAGACTCTGCCTGACTCATCACAACTCAGTGTGCATATGTTTAATCTATGTAATTCATTCACTCATTCATTCATTCAACACCTATTTATTGGTTAATAATTATATGAGAGGCAGTGGTAGGCACTGGAGTAAAGCAGAAAACCTGACAGACATGATCCTGGTTCTCACAGAACTTACATTCTAGAAGAGTTGACACACTCAAGAGTTAGGTGCTTGTAAGAAAAGATCATGGGGAAATGTGATACACAATGGCTAGGGTGGGAATACTAGGGAAGGGTTTCTGAAGAAATTATTTTGATCTGATACCCAGTTAGCAAAAGTAGTCAGCAGTATGGAGATATGGAAGCTGAGGTCTCTAGGCAGAGATAATATCAAGAAGAAGGACCCTAAGGTATGAACAAGCTTGGCATGTTTAGGAAGCAGGTTGGATGCCAATGTGCATTAGGAGCACTCTATTAGGTAGTGAGGGTAGAGTGGTAGGAGGGACCAGATCACAGAAGGCCTGTGGGCCATTATAAGGACTCTGGGTTTTGCTTTTAATAGGAAGGAGCCATTGGAATGCTTTAAGAAAGAAAAGGATATTATTATAATCTACTTTATTAATGCTCACTCTCTGACTTCTTTGGAGAACAGATTGAAATATAGGAATGGTAGGAGCAAGGAGATGAGGTAGAAGTCTACCACAGACATGAGTGTGAGAGAGTTAGAGTGACATGGAGCAGGCTCTTACTATGGGAGGGATGAGCGTGGTTTGAAATGAGAAGTACCCTTGAAGTACTGAAGTTGCTGGCAAAGTCCATGTTTCTGGTGAGCGATAGAAAGGAATCAAGTGTGTCTCTTTGAATATGGATCTTTGTTACAGGTTTAGCGTGGTTTGATTAGATGGGGAAGTGACTGGAGAATTAGGTTGTGTCAATGTCAGGAAATTGACAGTTCTGTTTTGGTCATATTGTTTGTGGAGCCTATGAAAAATCTTGGTGGGGTCATGTGGTTGGATACATAAGTCTGGAGCTGCTGAGAATATTATTGGTTACAGCAAAACCCAAACAAACAGACAAACAAGACACCCAACTCTACAGTTTAACAGAATATTTTACTTTTTTTAAAAAATATATTTTATTGATTTTTTACAGAGAGGAAGGGAGAGGGACAGAGAGCTAGAAACGTCGATGAGAGAGAAACATCGACCAGCTGCCTCCTGCACACCCCCCACTGGGGATGTGCCCGCAACCAAGGTACATGCCCTTGACAGGAATCGAACCCAGGACCCTTCGGTCCGCAGGCCGACGCTCTATCCACTGAGCCAAACCGGTTTTGGCTAACAGAATATTTTAATCAAAATATACACCTAGGATACATCACAGCTCTGGATTCTGGAAGGGATACAGTTTTTTTAATAATCAGATTTACTAAACTACAATTTACCTTCAATATACTGCATCCATTTTAGGTCTATAATTTGATCAATTTTGATAAATGCATTTACATATGTAACCATTACAGTCAACATATGGAACATTTTTATGAAAACTTTTAAGATCCCTGTGAAAATTCTTCAGGAAGCTCATCATGTTGTTAGAGAAAAATATATGCATACACATGAGTTAGACACAGACATAAGGAAGTAAAGGGTAAGTTAAAATGTTTGCAACAATTCTTGGAGGTTTCAGCTTTGGTGAAGGTATCCATTGGGGAATGCCTTGTTCTAATGCAAATATATTTGGTACAGGAGGCCTGTCATTAACATAGAGGTCAAGTGAGAAGTCAGATCAGGGGACCACAAAACTTTCCAGTCCCAAACTATTTCACCAATCTGAAATGCCTATAATTATTCACCGCTTTGGCTTAAATATTTTCAATTATCTTTGGAATATGAATAAAGTGCACATACATTTCCCTGGAGAGATGTCGTTGGCATATGTAAAATGCCAACACTCCATTAACATGCATGTGGTGTCATTTATAAGATTTGCAGGCTACCACTTCATTGGAGGACAGGGAACACCATGATAAATGGGGGAACTAGCAAAGCATGTACTTAATAGCCTCTCAGTTTCTCTATTTTTTTTTAACCCGACAAGAGAGATATATCCTTCCTGTGAGATAATTTAAATCACTTCATAGTGGCAAGTCCCATCAGGAAGCATGTAACATTGGTTTCAATCAAGAGAAAAGGAGAATTTTGTTGGGAGCTTGAGTTCATATATGGATTGGGGGAAGCACTAGTGACTGGTTGGAGAGGGTTTACACAAAGTCCTTGGGCTGATAAATTTTTATAACTGTGTTTATCCCTATTGATGGGAACATGTACAAAGTGGCCATGTGGGAGAGTTGGAGGCTATGTCTTGGCCTAACAGTATGAGCCTTGACTTATCTATGTGGATATAACTTTTCTGCTGTTTAATTGCCAACCTTTCAGCAACAGAAACTAATCTTGAGCACCAAATACAGGGACTGGTTGAATAGATTGGGCCTTTTCACCCTGATAAGGTCAATCTTTTGAGAGGAATATACACATACTCCAGGTAATTGTTTACCTCAGCCGTGACCTTTATCTGAGAGCATAAAGAGTGTTTGACTCACTGTCAGGATATTCCAATAAATAATCATATCAGATGAGAAGACCTGCTTTACAGCAACAAGGTGTGAAAATTAACCCATAATCATGGAACCCAGTGCTCAAATGCCATTTTGTACCACCCAGAAGCCACTGCCTAACATAAGATTGGAATAGACTGATGAAGGCTCAGATGAAGTTCTGTTTGTAGGCAATATTTAGTGGCATTTCAAGTTATCCTCTAGGACTCAGTATACACCATGAGTTGAGACTTTTGCATGGTTCTAGTTCTCAAAGGGAATCATCCAAGGGTCTTGGAAACAAGGGGGGTAAGCAGGAGTGATCACACGTGCCATTATTCCTTTTGCCCAGATTGGAAAACTTGGGGTGCATGACTCCTAGAACTTTGAGATATTGGATTATACATAAGCTACAAACGCCACTTTTGCACTTTGTCCTCCTTGTGCTTATCAAGCATCCTTCAGAAAGAAGAGACAGCATCCTGGCAGAGGAAATCGACCCTAACCTTCAGGAGAGGGTAGGGATGATGATGATATTACACACTGAGGATGGGGGAAAACGATTGGCTCCAAATTGATCCTTTGAGTGCCTTTTGGTACATCCCTGCCTAGATTTGACAGCAAAAGGACATGGTAGAAACCCAATCCAGGGGAGGTTAAGATGCTCCAATCAGAGCAACGGGTAGACTGTGATGAACAGAGGTTAAGATGACCATGGTTGAGAGTATAGATAATGCCACTCATAACCTATTAAGACTATCAGATTGAGGAGCTGAAGATGAAGGGAATCTGGAATGGATAATGGCACAAAGGGATGAGTGTTAGTTTTGGCTGCAAGGCCAACTACAGCACTATGTGCTGGTATTTTCATCTTTTAAGTTTCCTACAGTAATATAGACCCTCTGGATCCTACATAATTTGCTCCCTCGACATATGTGGAGAAGTGGATCCAATCAGAGCAATGGGTAGACTGTGATGAACAGAGTTGTGCTGCCTAGGTGTTCCCTTCGAGGAAGGACTAGTTGTCCACCCTGCTGGCATGGATATCAACAGATAGTGGTTTCAGGGGTAACCTCTGCTTGAGAGAGCTGTCTCACCCATAGTAATGCTCCCCTGTGGTGCTTTTCATAGATGAAGGTAGGGTATATAGTCACTTAGATATAATCTGGTAGCACATTTTAGCTCCACAACTCCACACAGGATGGGCAAAAGCTATCACTAGGCCTGCATCAAAGACTGACTTCCCTTGGTCCAAACCTACTTGTCCCTCCTCCATTCTACAGGCGTTCATCCCTATGGAACACTGTAATATAATCCAAGATGCTATATTCTATCTCAGAGATTGCTACCCAGAGATCACCTTGGGACTCCCATAAGCTCTTCTGAATGAGGACTTGCCTATTTGTCTGCTTTGTTCAATGCTATATATCAGCATCTAGAAGAGTGCCTGGAACATAGTAGAACCTCAATAATCATTGGCTGGGTGGGAATGTAAAATCATGCAACCACTTTGAAAAACAGTAGAAAATTTAAAAAAGGCAATCATATGTCTACCATATAATATATCCCTTCCACACCTAGGGAAATGAATATTACTGTATGTTGTTCATGCAAGGACTTAACATGAGCTTGGTAGCAGCTTTATTCATAATCGCTCCAAACTGGAAACAACTGAACATTTACCACTTGGTGAATGGAAAAACAAATTGTGGAGTGCTACTCAATAATAAAAGGAATAGACTATTGATATACTTAACAACATGGATGAATCTGAAAATATTATGAAAAATCAAAGAATCTGTAAGAAAAAAGTCTTCTTCCATTTATATAAAACTCTAGAACATGCAAACTTATTTATAGCAAAAGAAAGCAAATAAGTGGTTATCTGGGAATGGTGGAGGGGGTGTGAGAGAGAGTGGGAGGAATTAGAAAGGGGAATGAGGAATTTTTCGGGTAGTTAATTGATATGCACATTATCCTTATAGTGGTTATAATATAATGGGTGCTTGAGTGTGTAATGACAAGTTTCACACTCTAAATGTATAGTTAATTGCATGTCAATCATACATCAAAAAATAGGTTAAAATAAATAATCACCGATTGCATAAAAGAATGGACCTGGGACAGTCATTTCCCCAAAATTGCATGGAAAAAATATTTTCTGTTCCACATTTCTCAAATCATGAATCAGAACCCTGAATGTTCACTCTTAGGAATGAGCTTAGGAAACATGACTGCCCACACACCCATATTTTTTGTATGGAATACCCAATGAACACATCCCCACCATAAACCTTGCTAAAAACTGGTGTGGTAGAACAGACTTTAGGTAAGCAGTGATGATCTGTCCACTACTAGACACCAATGAACACCTTTGATATTTCATGGACAAAAGAGGGACTTACTGAAATTGTTGGCTGCAGGCAGGAACCAAAACTCCAGCCTACATAGTCTGCTCAAAAGAGACACTGTGGGCCATCTGCTGAAAATCCCTGTGGAGAGGAAGTGTTATATTGGAAGTTATGATAGGGAAATAAGAAAATCAATGTGGCAACGAAAAAAACACATTTTTTATATACAATTCTCCCATACTTCAAAGTGGAGGGATATGAAGAAGGGCCCTTTATGTGCTGAACAGGATGATGTATGTGATGTATGTGAGGATTCAGTCATAAGAAGCTGAGAGAGGGAAATGGCTCCACTTAGAATTGAGATTTGGAGAGAAGGAGATTGTCAAGGAAGAACAGGACCTGATGCTCATCCATCTCATGAGGCTGCAGGAAGGAATGCAAATCTGTTTAATGAAAGGTGTTTGATGAAGTTTTGCTGTGCAATATGCCAGGGAATCTCTTCCTCTGTTCCCCTGAAGATGTCAATAAAAGACACCTGGAATATTTTTGTAATAAAATTTATCATTGGTTGAAGAATGGGGAATTAATTTCAGCACCTGCTCTCAAAAATGGGTGTTGCTCTCAAGAGCGAAAGTGGCTCTAAGTGTCCCAATAACATCCTGCTTCAGTAAGGTAGCTGCAATTGTTTCAAATTATTTTAGCAGAAGTTAAGTGGTTTAATATGAACTTAACTTCAGAGAAATTGGACAATACTAAAGAAGAAGAGAGAAGATTTAAACTTGCCACAAGCACATTTGAAGCAGATGCTCTAGTCTTCTTCAGACACATTTTAAAAGCACTGGATGGGTTTTGACAGGTGCCTGGTGCTTCTCCTATCCTGCTCTTGCCCCTCTTTCATGCCTGTTGGATCAGCTGACCACCAGTCCTAAAGCAGATCTAAATGGGTCTGCTTTTAAAAAATTTTTTGGCAGCTTGATTTTTAAAATCAACATTTACCAGATTCCTCCTACCCTGACACTTACAATAAGGAAGAATAAACTGTTGTAGGATGGGGTGCAGTGGCTGTTAGGGTGACCAGTAAAATAGAGGGAGGGTGTGAAGAAAATTTGGGTTATGTTGTGCCTGAGGTGGGAATTATAATTACTTCAGGTGGTGCAAATCATAAGGGTGGTTAAATGCTCTTTTGAGATGCTTTCCGTGAATCATCCAATAATCAGATCCACCCTCTGGTCACTGCCTTGGAAGATTTTTAGTTCTTCCAGTTCCCGAGTCTTTTTGGGTTTCACAATTTGTTTCTTGAAGGCTTGATGTTTAGTTTCTATGGTCTACTCAGGATTTACTACTGATTCATCTCTTTTCTAGCTTACAGAATTTTCTAATATTACTGTATATTTATATTTACCAGTGTGTTGTATACATTTTATGTTTTTATGTCACTGATTATCATCATTTCATTTCAGCTTGAAGAACTCATTTCAGTGTTTATTGCAAGGCAGATCTAGTGGTGATGAAATCCCTTAGTTTTTGTTTGTCTGGGAAAGTCTTCATTCCTTCTTTATAGTGGAAGGATAACTTTTCCAGATAGAGTATTCTTGACTAACACAAAAAATATGTCATTTCATTCTCTCCTGGCCTGTAGGGTTTCTGTTGATAAATTTGCTGGTAGCCTTTTGAGGGGTGCTTTGTAGGTTAAATCTTTGTTTCTTTGTCTGCTTTTATTTTTACAGTTTCATTTAATGTGTTTTGGAGAAGATATTTTTGCATTGAGTCGAGTGTGATCTATTAGCTTCATGAACTTGGATGTCCATGTTTCTCCCCAGGTTTGGGAAGTTCTCATCTATTATTTCTTTAAATAAACTTTCTGCCACACTACCCTTTTTCCCTTTTAGAATCTCAATTATTTTAATGTTTGTGCATTTGATGGAGTGCCATAGGTCCCATAGACTTTCTTTGCTCTTTTTCATGTTTTCTTGGTTCTCCTGTATTTTGGTTATTTCAAATTTTCTATCTTTTAGATCACTTTTTATATCTTACATTTGGTCTACTTGGCTGTAGATGTGTTCTATTGCATCCCTCCCCCCCGCCCCCCCCCCATTTAATTCACTGAATTCTTCAGTTCCAGAATTTCTGTTTGGTTCTTTCTTGTAATTTCTATTTCTTTATAAATTATGTATTATTTTTCTGATTCTGTTGAATTGTCTTTCTGTGTGTGTGTGTGTGTGTGTGTGTGTGTGTGTGTGTGTGTGTGTGGTAGCTCTTTGACTTTCCTCAAAACAGATAATTTTAATTCTTTATCAACTAAAACTCAAAATTCTCTATAATTGACTTTGGTTATTGGAAAATTTCATCTTTGGGTGAAGACATGTTTCCTTGGTGTTTTGCATTGCTGTGTTCACATGTGAAGCAGCAGTCACCTTTTACAAACTTTATTAGCTACCTTCATGTGGGAGTTTGTTTGTTTTTTGTCCTTCTTATATCTGGTGTTTTCTCTGATCTTGTATGGATATACCTGCTCCACACTTCTTGCTCCTCTTGTGGTAGAATTTTTAAACTTTTATGTCTTCTCTGGTTCTTAACAGCTTACCAGACTGGTTGCTGGAAACCTCTCTTGTTTTCCGGAAGATGGGCACTATGGCTTAAGTTGGTGTTTTCTCCCCTCCCAGAAACCTTAGTCTGTTTATCTGAAAGCACTATGTTTACTGGAGCCCAATCTCACTATTGCACTTGGGAATGCACCCTAGAAGTTGGCTGCAGAGTGGCGGGGATATGAGTTTAGTGCTCATGGCCTTGGGAGTGCCTGTGGGACCAGTGTGGCGATCCTCCAGTGAAGTTCTCCCAGAGGCATGTGGGCTTTCTGCTGAAGCCTGGTGTACAGTCAGCAAGTAACAGATCTCTTTAATGCCTGCCCCTTTCCCAATATCTCCCTCCCCCACCAATCATGGAATTCCTGCCTCAGTACTCTGGGTGCCGCTGGAGAGAAACAAGTTTCTTCAGCAGCATTCAGCAAAGCTGGGGTAGCCAGGCACTCAATTGCTAATCTCAGTTTCCCCCATGGGAGAGGTCACTACCAGCTACTTCAGCCTCATGCTGTTTTGCCTTGAGGGATGGGCAGCAGTAGCAAAGTTTTTCTTACCCTCTTCAATGCATCCAAACACGTATGTTTTTAAAGTGGAATCTCCCCCTCAGGAATTCTAGATTTTTATAAAGTCTCTCACATCTGTGGGTCACTGCCTGAGTTAGCACTCTGCATGCTTTCCCCAAATGGTGGCTAAGAGAGATTAGAGCAGGTTCATAGGCTGATTCCAAAGCCTATACAAAGGTCAGTGTGCCTATTACCAGATGCACAGGTGAGCAACACTCCTCCTGGTTCCCTTATTGTATGGGGTTGAATCCCACAACTCCCACAGAAGCACTTTTGTTACTAGATGGGTGCCTAACTAGTTGTTTTAAAAGTGGAACCGAAAGGAGGGACATCTTATGCTATACTGATTCTGACACTTGGTTCTACAAGTATTCATTCTTTGAAATTTCTGAAAACACATGTGTTGACGTTATAACATAATTTATTGAATCAATCCCTAGTTGATAGATTTTTTAACTTTTCAAGCTTTATTATCAAGTAGAGGCCCAGTGCATGACATTTGTGCACTGGGGAGAGGGCAGTCCCTCAGCCCAGCCCGCGCCCTTTCGCAGTCCGGAGGCCCTCCTCTAGGGATGTCCTTAGCGCTGCCACAGAGGTGGGAGAGGCTCCCACCACCACCACTTTTGCGCTCGCCAGCAGTCAGCCCAGCTTCTGGTTGAGCAGCGCTCCCCCTGTGGGAGCACACTCACCACCAGGGGGCAGCTCCTGCATTGAGCATCTACCCTCTGGTGGTCAGTGCACGTCATAGCAACTGGTCATTCTGCCGTTTGGTCGATTTGCATATTGCCCTTTTATTATATAAGATATTTCACCAATAACACTGCAAATATTGTCTTCCATAAAATACATGACATTATGTATTTTCATTGGTGTGAATATATCACAGTATCTGATTTATCATGCTCTGATAAACACAAAACATAATCATTTCTAAATACCTAAAACTACAAAAAAGTAGAGAGAAAAACATAATAGTCATCAGTATGCTTATCAACCAATTTATAACATATTGCTATTTCACCATCTGTGCTTTAGATTTTTAAAAAATTATTAGTTATACCTGCATTCATCTCACTTTTCTTTCATTCCACTCTCTTCCCAGAGACCATTACACTTTAAAGCTGATGTGCCCAATGTTTTTACACCTTTGCTAGATATTTTTATTGTCTATAAAGAACATACAGCACTTTTTGAGACTTTAGGACTGTTGAGAATGGTACTGTAGGTAATGTATGGTTTTGAAACATATTTTTCTTGCATGTTATGCCTTGGTACTCATCCATATTGAGTTTCAGTTCAACTGATATATAGTGTTTCATTGCATAAATGCACCACAACCCACTTTTTGTTTTTCTATTGATAGAAATGCAAAGTCTTAAAAATGTTTGTTTATATTATTGTTATTATTTTTATTTTTCATAATTTTTCCCCTTTGTACAGTGCTGGAATGAATGGATATTCTTATTCCTAGCTCTTTCCATCCCTAGGCCAACAAATGTTTCAGTATTTTATCAATCCTGTTTGGCCAGGGGTTTCTCAAATCTGCCCTTACATTAGCAGTCATCCAAGATGTGTGTCAAACACACAGAATCCTAGGCCCATGTCTTCAAGTTGCTAATTCATTAGATCAGTGAAGGGGTCCAGAAACTTGTATTTTTCAGTAGTGCCTCAGGCAATTCTGAAGATCAGGCAAGGTCTGAGAAGCTCTTTGATTAGTTAAAAATAAATCATCTCATTAAACTCTTAACTTACTTTTTTTAAAATTTCTAGTGCAATTTAACTTCTCTTTTATATCTTCATTTTTAAATGATTGGGTTAAAAGTTTAAAAATACAGACATGCATAATGTAGCAATTTAACAAATTCAATAAACTTCCCTATTAATTTTCACTGTACAAATACACACTTGAAGGATAACTTTAATAACTCAAGGAAAAATAAGATAATTGTTTAGAATCATAAATAGCTTCTAAGCAGAGCATTCCTTATACAAGAAACTATGGTTCACCAACCTAGTAGCCCTTATGTGATAGATTGAATTGTTCTAATGATGAGAGTTTTATTACTATTTTCTTCATGGTCATTAAAGATATTTTGTTGTATTTATTTCAAACTGAAACATTTTTGTATAATAACACAAGTCATAAAACAATGGTGATTGTGAAAATTATTGGTGCTTTAAAATATGTAACAGTTAATGTAACATATCCAGTCCAAAGCTTGGTAATATTTTCTTTTTTTAAAGAATCTCTATTCTGTTCAGCTTTTATTTTTACTTTTAAAAATATTTTTTATTGATTTCAGAGAGGATGGGAGAGAGAAAGAGAGAGATAAAAACATCAATGGTGAGAATCATTGATCAGGTTGCCTCCTGCACACCCCCCACTGAGGCTCAAGTCCGCAGCCTGGGCATGTGCCCTGACCAAGAATTGAACCATGACCTCCTAGTTCATAGGTCAATGCTCAACCACTGAGCCACACCAGCCAGGTGGTAATATTTTCTTAAAGAAAGTATTCTAGAAAAATGGAAAAATGGTGGCCGAATAGGCAGCAGTGTTGTGCACCTCCTTCTAGGGCCAGGCCAGAAAAGCAACTAAATTGGAGTACATCCACCCTGAATTAACAAATTAAACACACCTGAGGAGACAGTACTATATAACAAAAGCCTAATATGATAAGTGTCCAACTGTTCCTTTGACCATTCGACCAGTCGCTATGATGTGCACTGACCACCAGGGGGAAGATGCTCTGACCGGTAGATTAGTTTGCTGCTGGGGTCTGGCTTATCGGGACTGGGCGAGATGGGCCGGACATGCCCTGGAGCTTTCCTGCGGTCCCTCCCAGGCCGATTGGCCCAAATTGGTGATAACCAGAATGGTGAGCCGAGGTGTTTTCCTGAGATCATGTCTCGCGATGCTGAAGAATGAGATATGCAGACCAGAAGATTTAAGCAAAGTGTGGAAAATTTATTACAAACAGATTCAGACTCCCTGTAAAGGAAGGGGAACCCAATAGCCGGCAGCCCATTGCTCTATGTCAGTGGTTCTCAACCTTTCTAAAGCCGCGACCCTTTAATACAGTTCCTCATGTTGTGGTGACCCCCAACCATAAAAGTATTTTCGTTGCTACTTCATAACTGTAATTTTGCTACTGTTAGGAATCGTAATGTAAATATCTGTGTTTTCCAATGGTCTTAGGCGACCCTGCTAGCAGTTCTCAACCTGTGGATCGTGAGACCATCAGAAAACATAGACCATCTTAGCCGGGTCGCCTAAGACGATCAGAAAACACAGATATTTACATTACGATTCATAACAGTAGCAAAATTACAGTTATGAAGTAGCAACGAAAATAACTTTATGGTTGGGGGTCACCACAACATGAGGAACTGTATTAAAGGGTCGTGGCATTAGAAAGGTTGAGAACCACTGGACTAGAAGAAGCAGAGAACAGAACTAGTGAGTTAGAAGATATGGCAGAAAAACATACCCAATCTGAACAATTATTGCAGAAAAAAATTAGAAAGCAGGTGGAGAGCCCAAGGCAGTGATGGGCAACCTTTTGAGCTTGGTGTGTCAAACTTCTCCAAAAAACTGAGCATAACTCAGGTAGTGTGTCACTTTGAGGAAAAAAACATTATTTCGCAAATGTTTCATCCTCAGGAGCCGCAAATGTTTCATCCTCGGCATGCGGCCGCCTCAGCGGCCGCGTGTCATCAGAAATGACTACGCATGTCAGTGCTGACACACGTGTCATAGGTTCGCCATCACTGGCCTAAGGGAGCTTTGGAACAACATGAAACAAAGTAACATACATATAATAGGGATGCCAGAAGAACAAGACGAGGAGCAAGGATTAGAAAACTTATTTGAAGAAATAATGACAGAAAACTTCCCTGATTTAGGGAAGACAAAAGTCACACAAGCAGAGAGTCCCAAACAAGATGAACTCAAAAAGACCCACACCAAGACACATCGTAATTACAATAGCAAATGTTAACGGCAAAGAGAGAATCTTAAAGGCTGCAAGAGAGAGAGAATTACCTACAAAGGATTGCCCATTAGATTATCAAATTATTTCTCAACAGAAACACATCAGGCCAGAAGGGAATGGAATGAAGTATATACAAAATGATGCAAAGCAAAGGACTAAATCCAAGAATACTTTACCAAGCAAGGCTATCATTCAAAAATGAAGGGAAAATCAGGAGCTTTGCAGACAAAAAAAGGCTAAGGGAGTTATCACTATGAAGCCAGCAATGCAAGAAATGCTAAAGGGTCTGTTGTAAAAAGAAAAAATAGAAAGGGAAGAAGTAACACAGGCATAAAGAATAAAAATGGCTACAAACAAGTACCTATCAATAATAGCCTTAAATGTAAATGGACTAAATGCTCCAATCAAAAGACATATTGTGGCTGAATGGATAAGAACGCATGACCCATACATATGCAGTCTATAAGAGACCTACCTCAGAACAAAGGACTCACACAGACTGAAAGTGAAGGGATGGAAAAATATTTTTCAGGCAAATGGAAATGAAAAAAAAAAAAAAGCTGGGGTAGCAATATTTATATCTGATAAAATAAATCTCAAAGTGATAGCCACAACAAGAGATAAGAAAGGCCACTTCATAATACTAAAGGGATTGATAGAACAAGAGGCTATAACTCTGGTAAGCATATATGCATCCAATGCAGGAGCACCCAAATACATAAAAAAAATTCTGGAAGATATCAAAGGAGAGATAGACTGCAATACAATCATAGTAGGGGCTTTTAACACCCCA
Source organism: Eptesicus fuscus (assembly GCF_027574615.1). Taxonomy (NCBI): domain Eukaryota; kingdom Metazoa; phylum Chordata; class Mammalia; order Chiroptera; family Vespertilionidae; genus Eptesicus; species Eptesicus fuscus. The sequence continues at coordinate 72,061,028 of NC_072473.1, read as the reverse complement.
CTGACATCACTGGATAAGTCCTTTAGACAAAAAATCAGCAAAGAAACAGCAATCCTAAATGACTCGCTAGATCAGATGGACTTAATCGATATCTTCAGAATATTTCAACCCAAAGCTACAGAATACCTATACATTCTTCTCAAGTGCACATGGGACATATTCAAAGATAGACCACATATTGAGACACAGGCAAAGTCTCTCCAAATTCAAGAAGATTGAAATCATATCAAGCATCTTTTCAGATCACAATGGCGTAATATTAGAAATAAACTACATTAAAAACAACTAAAAAATTCAAACACTTGGAGGCTAAATAGCATGTTATTAAGTAATGATTGGGTTACCAGAGAGATCAAAGAAGAAATAAAAAACATCCTGGAAACAAATGACAATGAAAACACAACAATCCAAAATCTATGGGACACAGTGAAAGCAGTCATGTGAAGCAAATATAGTCTCCAATATATAAGGAAGTCCTGGGTTTATTCATCTGGCTAAAGGCCCACAAAATCACTTGGTCTGGCCCTGCCAAGGCATTAGGGGTGAGTTAATTAAATGTATGGCCTCAGAGGGAGGGTAGGGGAGGGTGGGGGTAAAGGGGAGAGATCAACCAAAGGACTTGTGTGCAAGCATATGAGCCTAACCAGCGGTTAAGGACAACAGGGGGGTGGGGGCATGTGTGGGGAAGGGTGTGGGATGGGAATGGGGGGATGAGGACAAATATGTGATACCTTAATCAATAAAGAAATAAAAAAAATAAATGTATGACCAAATGTAGCAGGCTAATTTTTAAGTTGATAATTTTGTATGGCCCTTGAATGATTTTATAAATATCCAAATGGCCTTTGGCAGAAAAAGGTTCCCCACCCCTGGGCTAAAGTATCCAAATTTTATGACCAAGTATTTTTCTAACTGACCCTCCTGCTTTCATAAGATCATTAAAAAATAGTTTCCACCCTGGCTGGTGTGGCTCATTTGGTTGAGCGTCATCCCATGCACTGAAAGGTTTCTGGTTTGATTCACAGTCAGGGCACACACACAGCTTGTGGGTTCAATCCCCTGTCAGGGTGCATATGGGAGGCAAATGATCAGTTTCTCTCTCTCACATCTTTGTTTCTAGCTCTCCCTCTCCCTTCATCTCTCTCTAAAATCATTAAAAGCATATTTTAAACAATAGTTTCTATTTCTTCTCAAACTTCAGATAATATAAACTAAAACACATCAACCCATCTCACAAAAATGAGTCCCCCTATTAGTCATTTGATATATTTAATTTCAGCATTTTCTTTTCATGTATTAAATTAATATATGAAGTGAAAAGAATACAGAGATTACTTTTCAAAATTGCTTTATTAACTTCACAATACTGTATATGATAAGCATCTTTCCATGCAATAGGTGAAATTCTCCTGGTAACAAAATCTCACAAGCTGGGTGAAAAGCACCACATTCAACTAGAAGCTGGTAGTAAAGACCCACCAGAAACAAGTGACATGAAAAGATTTACAACAAAGGTACATTACAAACGTGTGTTTAGAAAGCTGTATCTCCCTATCAACTTCAGGGAAAACATCAGGATTCAAGGCATAAGGCAAAACTCATCGTGATGGTCATGGTGAGGGGGGTCAGTGCTAACTGCCCGCAGACTGTGACTTAACTGCTTTCCCCTCAGCTTTTCCATCAGCTGTCTCATCTCCTCCCCAACTCTTTCCCTATTCTCCTGTCTCATCCTTGCCTGTGGCTCTCCAAGCCTCTGACCCCCGTCCCATCTGTACTGCAGGAGGGGCTGCCTAACACGGAACCGTCTACGATTTCCTCTTGGCACACAGTATTCACCAGGCTCTCCTTTATTAGCATCTTCCTCCTTTTCATCCTTTATTTCATTTTCCTGGTTGGCATCTTCCACGTTGAGATTTTTAACCACTTGTTCCTCTTTGGATGCCATTACTCCTAGAAGATAAAAGGGGAGGGAATTAGCCGAAACCGGTTTGGCTCAGTGGATAGAGCATGGGCCTTCGGACTGAAGGGTCCCAGGTTTGATTCTGGTCAAGGGCAGGTACCTTGGTTTCAGGCACATCCCCAGTAGGGGGGTGTGCAGGAGGCGGCTGATCGATGTTTCTCTCTCATTGATGTTTCTAGCTCTCTATCCCTCTCCCTTCCTCTCTGTAAAAAATCAATAAAATATGTTGTTGTTTTTAAAGGGGGGGGAGGGAATTAAATTTTTGGTGTACAGATCAGCACGGAGGACAGATACCTTACTACTCATCTTTCAGAGTCCTGGATAGCAAAGGTTATTTTTAAAAACTCATGTTTCCCACCTGAGAAGCTCCCTACACCCTCTAATGGGCCTCCAGTCCCAGCTCTCCCACTTCTCTCCCGTTCCTCGCCCCAAACCCACCATTTCCCCTACAGATTCATCCCTAGGCCTCTTCAGGCACCAAAGTGGAGGCCAGGGGACCAGGGATGGAGGACTTCCACAGATCTGCAGAGGGCCGGGTGGAGGGAGCAGGGACTGTGGCCAAAGGTTACTCACCGACTCGCCGCCGCCAGGTACCCCCCCCCCCCCCGCCTCTCCGGCTGCGTCTCTTCTCCCCCCCCCCCCCCCCCCCGCCGCGTCTCTCCCCGTAGCGGCTTCACCCTTTTCCCACGGGCACTCGGCGGTGATTTCCACCGCGGAGTTGCTCGGCTGCCCTCCCGGGAGCCCCGCCGCCCCAGCACCCCCCCCCCACGGGGTCGCCGTTTAAGTCCCAGGAATGCCGGAGGGGACAAAGCCGGCGGGGCCCGGGGCCCCGATCCCCTGCGCCGGCCTCCGGGGCTGCGGGGCGGCCGCCGCCCTGGGCCCCGCGCGTCCCGAGCCCTCACCTGCTCCGCTGTCCCTGGGCCCGATGCCAGCCCGCCGGCGCAGGGCAGCGGGAGCTGGTACCCAGAAGGGAGTGACGACTGCACCGGAGGCTGCGTCCCTCTGCAGCTCCCGGTCACGTGAGGGCTTACGTCACCAAGGAGCTCGAGAGCTCCCCCCCCCCCAACACACACACCGAGGGGAGAGGAGTTTGACCGGACCCGCCCCGGACCCGCCCCCAACTGCCCGAGCCGATCTCTCCCTCCAACTCTCTGCTGGGCCCAGCGTGTACCTTCTTGTCGCTCAGCCTGGTCCTCTCCAATCTGAGGGCCCACCCTACGATTGGGGGTTGTTCCCTGGTTACCAGGGAGGGTCTGCACCTCCCTCCCCCCCCAACAGGAGCACATCCTTGGCATTGGCTTTGGCCTTTTCTGCTTTCTCTCCTCTTCTCTCTGGCTATATATCTGCTTCCTAACCATTTCTCTTTATTTCCTTTTTAAAAATCAGTATGGTCCAAAAAACTGAAAAGTATGAAATTTCATTTTTAAAAGACACGCTTCAACCTGGGGGAGTATAAAACGTCATTGTTTATGTTCTCTGGCACTACACAGAAAACATTTTCCTTGGGCTCCATACAACTTCATTTTTGGAACATTCTAGCTTGTTTCAAAATTTTACAGAAAGGAGGGGGGGGGGTGCGTTCCTAAACACAGTTGGTGTTTTGAAAATGATCTGTGAAGTAGATCTTTGGGAAGAAGTCCAGTTGTCAGATCATGGCCATTTAATGTAAATAATCTACCTTTACCCCCTTCTGGGTCAAATTTTAAGTTTTATTAATAAATGTGTGTATCTTATCCTATATAATAAAGAGGGAATATGCTAATTGACCATCACTCTGTCACAAAGATGGCTGCACCCAGAGCTGAAGCCAAGTTCCCATAAGGAGCCTTAACGAGCAATCAGCAGGGACCTGAGGCTACGCCCTCCCCTGCCCCTGGAGGGATTGACAGGGGACCTCAAGGTGCACTTCCCATCCTGGTGCTGGGCTGGGGGACCTCAGGCTGCTCCCCCCCCTCCAGCACCAGGCTGAGGGACCTCAGGCCGCGTCCCCCACCAAGTGGGGCTTGACAGGGGACCTCAGGCCATGCCCTCCACCCAGAGGGGCTTGACGGGGGACCTCAAGGTGCACCCCCAGTGCTGGGTTGGGAGAACTTAGGCCGTGCCCCTGCCCAGCGGCGCTTGACGGGGGACCTGAGGCTGCGCCCCCCTGCCCAGCGGGGCTTGATGGGGGACCTAAGGCCATGCCCCCCACCCAGCGGGGCTTGACAGGGGACCTCAGGCTGCGCCCCCCCCATGCAGCGGGGCTTGACAGGGGACCTCCCACCATGCCCCCCACCCAGCGGGGCTTGACAGGGGACCTCAAGGTGCACCTCCAGTGCTGGGTCGGGAGAACTCAGGCCACGCCCCCCGCCCAGCAGGGCTTGATGGGGGACCTCAGGCCATGCCCCCCACCCAGAGGGTCTTGACAGGGGACCTCAAGGCATGCCCCCTGCCCTGGTCTGGGCTAAGGGACCTCAGGCCATGCCCCCTGTCCTGGCACCGGGCCAGGGGACCTGAGGCTACGCCCCTTGCCTGGCAGGGCTTCACAAGGGTGGGACTGGCCGGGTCTGGATCTAGCCCAATGGCGGGGGGGGGGGGGGGGACGAAACTGGTTTGGCTCAGTGGATAGAGTGTTGGCCTGCAGACTGAAGGGTCCCAGGTTTGATTCCGGTCAAGGGCATGTACATTGGTTGCGGGCGCATCCCTGGTAGAGGGTGTGCAGGAGGCAGCTGGTCGATGTTTCTCTCTCATCGATGTTTCTAGCTCTCTATCCTTCTCCCTTCCTCTCTGTAAAAAATCAATAAAAATATTTTAAAAATAAAATAAAATAAAAATGGGGGGCAGGGGCAGCCGGGTCTGGGTCTCACACGATTTTGAGGCGCATGTGGGTGGGTGGGGACTTGACTCCGGGTCCCGTGGTGCACCCCAGACTCTGACAGGAGGAAGGTTTTCATATACATTTTATTAATTTTCCTTCATCTCTGACACTTCTATTATAGAGAAAGGGCAAGTAGCAATATTAAATTATTTCCTCTAATTAATCCCCTTTTAATGTGCATGAATTTCGTGCACCGGGCCACTAGTTCTATCATAATAAACATTCATTAAATATGAAAAAGCATTTGCTGACAACTGAAATCATTTGCTGAAGTTTAATGGCTAATACTAATGATGGTTTTGAGGTATGTAAGAAACGTTTTAATAAAAATTTTGTAACTTAATTTTTACAATATCCTGTTATACATAATTATTAATAACGAACTACAATGGTCGCTAATGACTGATTACTATAATCGTTTTGCATTCATTTCCCTTAGGTGCCTTACGCGCAGGCATACCATTTCTCTCCTCTAATACTAGCAGCGAATATTTTAGCATCTGATTGCCACATCATTAGTCTTGGACTGACTTGGTTGGTGTGTGCAACAGGAAATATTTCGCTTTCAGAGAACAAGAAAAATAAGTTTATTTGCGTCACACTTATTAATTTGTGCAGTTATTCAGTGTCTGGTAAGTTAATGTTCAAGAAAAATATTAATTTTTATTAAAATGTTCTATTACTTTATGTTAACGATGACTCATTTATTTCAGCCCTTTGTATTCATCATGTCTCTATGGAAATAAACCTACGTTTCTATGAAAATTGAAGCTTTTGTTTTTTTGCGGCCCACCTAAACTTAAACCTTGTTTATTTGGCCTGTGTTAGCCTTTGAGTTTGACATGCTTGTTCCAGAGCCTCTCATTCCCTACATTCATACTCCTGACTGTTACTTACTCCTATTATATGGATGGAGAGGTGACCAAGGTATTGACCTGAGCAAATCTTTGGGTTCCCTCCTTTTCTTTCCCAAATTCCCACCTAGTGATTCACTTCCCAGATACATGGTGGGGGCAGTGGTTTGTCCTCATACTGGAAATCAGATGGGTCTCTTCTACACCTGGTGGTGGGGTATTCCAAGAATCATAGATAAGTGATTGCTGGGGTAAGAGCCTCCCCAGTCATCCTGCTCTTTCTTCTTTTTCACCTTGTCCAGGTAGAGGCCTCTCTCAGACCTTTCTGCTATCTCTCACCTGGCTTAGGAAGTGGAGACTGCTGGGATCCTCACCCTAACCTCCTTGCCTCCAGGGCACTTAAGAAGAACCTAGCCTTGCTGCAGGATCACTATCTGCCATTCCATACCCACTCTGGTACTCCCTCATTTATGAAAGGGCCTGAAGAATATTCTCTGCAGACCATCCTGAGTAACATTAGATTAGGCATTGTGAACATGAAAGTCTGTGGAAATCATTAAATGTTATTCAAAATTATGTGTACTAGTATACGTGAGGGTGGTAGTGGTAATAGATTCACTTTTTTTTTTTTTTTTTTAGGGAGAGAGAGCATACTTCTTAGCAGATTCTCAAAAGATGTTGTGATTCCTCACCCTCAAAAAAGATTAAAAGTCTCTCTAGATACTGTCTCACTCTTTCTCATGTAAATTATTCTTACCTAGACCCGCCTAGTTTTCCTTTGTTTCCTGCCTTAGTATCCACTTATTGGCCAACCCAGAACCTAGCCATTGTCCCTTCTTCATTGTTCCTTATATTCTATTAGTAACCAAATCTGGTTGTGACTATCTTTATACCTTTTTTATTGTTGACAGTATTACAGATGTCCCCTCCCCTCCCCACTCCTGTGCTCCCCTTCACCCAGCCCACACCCCACCCCAGGCCTTCAGGACATTATTGTCTGTGTCCAAGGGCTATGCATATATGCATATGTGTTCTTTGGTTAATCTCTTCCTGTTTTCCCCCGCCCCACCTTCCCTCTGAGATCGGTCAGTCTGTTTCAAGCCTCCATGCCTCTGGACTTATTTGTTCGTCAGTTTATTTTGTTCATTAGATTCTACATATGAGTGAGTTTTTGTGATATTTGTCTTTCTCTGACTAGCTTATTTTTAGTTTTTTTTTTTATTTTTAAAAATATATTTTATTGATTTTTCACAGAGAGGAAGGGAGAGGGATAGAGAGCTAGAAACATCGATGAGAGAGAAACATCGACCAGCTGCCTCCTGCACACCCCCTACCGGGGATGTGCCCGCAGCCAATGTACCTGCCCTTGACCGGAATCGAACCTGGGACCTTTCAGTCCGCAGACTGACGCTCTATCCACCGAGCCAAACCAGTTTCGGCTAACTAGCTTATTTTGCTTACCGTAATAGTCTCCAGGTCCATCCATGCTGTCACAAGGCTAAGAGATCCTTCTTTTTTACAGCTGCATAATATTCCATTGTGTAAATGTTCCACAGCTTTTTTTATCCACTCATTTACTAATGGGCCCTTGGGCTGTTTCTAGATCTTAGATATTGAAAGCAATGCTGCTATGAACATAGTGGTGCATGTATTCTTTCTGATTGGTGTTTTGGTATTCTTAGGATATATTCTCAAAAGTGGAATCGAGTCAAACAGCAGCTCCATTTTTTATTTTTTTGAGAAAACTCCAAACTGTTCTCCACAGTGGCTGCACCAGTCTGCATTCCCACCAGCAGTGCACGAGGGTTCCTTTCTCTATATTCTCACCCGCATTTTTGTTTGTTGATTTATTGATGGTAGTTTTTGTGGAGGTGTGAGGTGATACCTCAATGTCATTTTAATTTGCATCTCTGATGATGAGTGACTTTGAGCATTTTTTTCATATGTCTATTGGTCATCTGTATATCCTCTTTGAAGAAGTATCTATTCTGGTCCTTTTCCCATTTTTTTTAAAATATATTTTATTGATTTTTTACAGAGAGGAAGGGAGAGGGATAGAGAGCTAGAAACATCGATGAGAGAGAATCATCGACCAGCTGCCTCCTGCACACCCCCTACCAGGGATGTGCCCGCAGCCAATGTACATGCCCTTGACCAGAATCGAACCTGGGACCTTTCAGTCCGCAGACCGACGCTCTATCCATTGAGCCAAACCGGTTTCGGCGCTTTTCCCATTTTTTAAAATATATTTTTATTGATTTCAGAGAGGGAGAGGAAGAGAGAGGTAGAAACATCAATGATGAGAGGGAATCATTGATTGGCTGCCTCCTGCATGTTGGACCGAGCCCGCAACCCAGGCATGTGCCCTTGACCAGAATCAAACCGGGGACACTTCAGTCCGCAGGCCAACGCTCCATCCACTGAGCCAAACTGACTAGGGCATTTTTCCCATTTTTTAATTGGATTGTCTTCCTTTTGTTGAGTTGTATGAGTAGTTTATATATTTTGGAAATTAACCCCTTACCAGCTATATCATTAACAAATATGTTCTCCCATCCAGTGGGTTCCCTTTTCATTTTGTTGGTGGTTTCTTTTGCAGTGCAGAAACTTTTTAGTTTCATGTAATAGCATTTGTTTAATCATTCCTTTGTTTCTTTTGCCCTGGGAGATGTATCTGCAAAAGTACTGTTACGTGAGATGTCTGAGATTTAACTGCCCATGTTTTCTTCTAGGATTTTTATGGTTTCATGACTTACATTTAGGTCTTTTATCTACCTTTATATCTTTTAAAAATATGTCTTTATTGATTGTAGAGAAAGGGAGAGGGAGAGTGATATAGAAACATCGATGTGAAAGGAACATCAGTGGGCTGCCTCCTGCACACCCCCTATTGGGGATTGAGCCTACAACCTGGCCATGTGCCCTGACCAGAAATCGAACTGGTGACCTCTTGGTGCATAAGTAGATCTTGCTCCCAGGCATGTCCTCTGTTTAGTTTAAATAAACTCATAAACCTTCTCTACAGTTTGGATGTTTCTAACCTCAACAACTGTTTACAGTAAAGAGCCTGGTTTGTTCCTGCTGTTTATAGTAAAAGATGAAAGAATTAAATTGAGGAAAGAACTATTAAGTAAAAAGGAACCAGCACTTGGTGATTTGGAGAATACTCAGCCTATTTAGGTCGCAGAATATTTTTAAGTGTGTTTTTTGAAAAAAGAGCCAAGAGTCTGACTGAACACCTTTTGCTGAAGACATTAGATGTGTGTCTAATGGATCCCGTCAAGCCTCTCAGCAGAACCCAGGAATAGAAATGAGGTTGTCCTGTGGAGAAGCCTCTTGTCTGGTGGCATGGATCCCCTGGACATACATAGGAGACCCACACGTTTTTTGAGAAAAATGTTATACAATCAAAATTGCTGCCAGCTTTCCTTGAAGGCAACAAAGGAGGGACAAAATGAAAGAAGGCTGTCAGACTTCTGGGATTCTACAGATAGGAAACAGGGTGATAGAGCTACTTAGCTGCTAACATGTGACATACTTCAAGAAATACAAAGAATAGTATAAAAAACTGAATTTGACAACATAATAATGAATATATGAATAAATGACTTAGAAAAAAAAAGGAAAAGAATAACTCTGAGGACAAAGACACAACTACAGAAGCAGAGTCCAGAGAGGGCAAGGCCTAGAGAATAAAGCATGGTGCCACAGAGAATGATTATTGAGTATTAAATTCTAATATAATTTACCCTGCTTGGTTTCAAACTTGCTTGGGACCAGTGACCTTTTAAATCCTTTTTATGTTATTTTTAGAATGAGAATGTACGTCATATGCCTGTTTCACCATTGTATTTTGGAACAGAAATTTTTTTTTGTTTTTACAGTTCCACAGATAGAGACAAATTTTATCTGCACATGGATCATAGCCAGAGTTTCACCCATACCTGATTTAGATGGTGAGATTTGGGACTTTCTGAGTTGATATTGAGATGAAATATTTTACTCAGAGTTGAGGTTAGAATTCATTAAGACTTTTAGTGATGGTGGGATGAGGTGAGTGTATTTTTTACATGGGATTGATGTGAATTTGGGGGAGGGGGAGGAGGAGCGAGAGTAGACTAGTGAACTTTAAAAAATATGACCATCCAGAATCTCAGAATGTGACCTTATTTGGAATAAAGGTATTTTCAGATAAAATTAAAGTAGGGATCTCAAAGATTAAATCACCCTGGATTAGAGGGGACTATAAATCCAATGATGGTTGACTTTATAAGAGACAGAGAGGAAAAGAAACAGAGACCCAGGTAAGAAGATCATGTGAAGATGGAGGAAGAGATGTTATGTTGACACAAGTCAGAAAACAACAGGAGCAACCAGAAGCTAACATTGGCGAGAAACGACTCTCCTCTAGAGTCTTTATAGGACCACGGCCCTGCTGGCACTGTGAGTTTTGATCTATGGCCTCCAAGACAGCGAGAGAATAAATTTCTGGTGTGTGTGTGTGTGTGGCTTAATCCTCACCAGAGGATGTTTTTCCATTGCTTTTTAGAGAGTGGAGGGAGGGAGAGAAAGAGAAAAAGAAGGAGAGGAAGGGAGAGGGAGAGGGAGAGGGAAAAGGAGAGGAAGAGGGAGAGGGAGGGAGAGAGAGAGGAAGAGGGAGAGGAAGAGGGAGAGGGCGGGAGGGAGAGAGGGAGAGAGAGAGAGAGAGAGAGAGAGAATATGAATTAATAATGTGAGAGAGACACATTGATTTGTTGCCTCCCCCACGGGCCCTGACTGAGGCTGGGAATTGAACCTGTAACCCAGGTATGTGCCCTTGACCAGAAATCAAACCCATGACCCTTTGGTGTGTGGGCCAACGCTCTAACCACTGAGTAACACAGGCCAGTGCAATTTCTGTTCTTTTAAGCCATCCATTTTGTGGTACTGTTATAGAATACCTAAAAAACTAATACAGTAATATAGTGCACATATTTTTCAAAAATACAACTATTAGGTTTCTTCTTTCTTTTAGTAAAATTTGTCTCCATTTTATTTCAATACCAGAGGCCCAATGCACAAAATTTGTGCAAGGGGCTCGGCCCTTGCAGCCCCAGCTTTGTCTGGAAGCTCGTCCGGATGGTAGTTCTGCTGTTCGGTCTAATTAGCATATTAGCTCTTTATTATATAGGATTCACAGTTCTGGCTAAGTAGGTAATTATGGTTGGATAGCTTTTCATAGGGCATTTCTACTGCTTTTAATAACAATTCTGCTTTAATATCAGTTCCCCTTTTCTCTACTGATTTCTTTATATATCAAGGATATTACTCCAATATCAGTCATAAATGATGACAATTTTTTTCTTCCTAGATGTTTACTGCTCTTTAATACTGTTTGTCCCCAAGGGAATTATTTTTAAATTTGAATAGATTTGTATGGCTAAGAAGGTAATACTGTTTTCTGCCTAAAAATATTGGACTAATATACTAGGGGAACCACCTCCCCCAGGTCTACCAGAGTAACAGAGCACACTAACTCAGAAGCCATATAACCTTGGGGACATACACAGCCTGGGTTGTAGAGGGATCCAGGATTTGAGTCTCTACCACATTGTTCTCCAGGTACTCATTGACCATCTCTGACTTTCCCTTTCCTCCTCTAAAGACCAATGAATGGATTTTGACTTAAATGGATTTTTCAGGGACATAACATGCAACATCATTCTTTATTAGGAAAAGAATCAGGGTTCCTGGAAGGGACAGATACATAAAACAACGAGCCCTTTGGGTGGATGAGTGTCACTTAAGCATTGACTTACTAGCTCCAACCAGACCTCCTGGCTCAATAACAGGAATATAGTAAGACTGGAGGAAAAACATAACAAAGATGATGAGGATGAAGATGATGACACCCAAGGGGTTTTTGGTGAGGCTGTGTTCTTAGGATCCAGGATCAGCCAGTGGGAGGGCCTCCTCTGAGATCTTGTACTTGGCCTGGAGGAAGTGAAGGGAGCTAGTTGGGAGATTAGTACAGCCAGGAGCCCTGAGTCTCATCCCCAGGCCATCCATTCTTCACTCACTTGGCCCAAATTCCCAGACCTCACCTTGTACAGAGCGAGCACCTGTACAGCTCTAGTGTAGTCCCAGTGGTTATCATGAAGACACCTGGGGAGGAGGAAGGGCAGGAGGCATCCATTAGGACAAAAGTGGAGTCAATCTGATAACACCTTGCCATTTCATAAACTATGTAACAAATATGCCTCCACATTTACATATGCAACGAAATAAGCTCTATGTTGGAAAAATTCCTGAAACCCAAATGTATCAATAAAAGAATGAGGTCCAAGAAATAAAGAATTTCATAAAGGAATACATACCTGTTCAAAACAACTGTGTTGCTTATATGCAATGAGAGAGAAATATTCAGAGGGACAGGTGAAATAAACGAGCAAAACAAATTACCTGCAAGTTTCTATTATTCACTCCTCTGCTCCTCCCAGCTCCATCCTATCCCCATGCACACCCAGCACTCACTTCTGAGACCACTGGAGGCTCATTCCAGACTTGGTGGAGAAAACCTGCACCATTTCTTGCTGCTCCTGGGAGAGGGTGGTCATGGAGCTGGTGGTGGGTGTAGGCACTTCTATGGAATGCACACTCTGAGTTGTGTTGGGGGTGGCATCCCTCACAAACAGCTCATCATTCATGATGCATAGACTAGGGAAAAATGATACCTCAGACAACTGATGGATGGACAACCCCACACCCTCAACAATTATCCTGCTTCCACTGCCACTCAGCAACCAGATTCCTCCCATACCCACCTGTTATCTGCTCCCCAGATTCCTCTTCCCTTCCCACATCCCAACCCTTGGAGAGATTGCCTACCAGCTTCACTAGATTTTTACCCCTAGCCCCATTGCATTTACTCAGTGAAACAGCCCAAGGGAGAGGACAGTTAATCCCATTTTCACAGGAAGACATAGGTCACAGAGAGGGTCATGTGATTTCACTCAGTGACAAATCTAGTGAGTGTTGGCGCCATGAAGAGAACCTGAAGGAAACCTGAAACACTTTCAGTGTTCTAACGCCAGAGCCCACGCTCTTAACCCCTATGCAGGACTGTTCCTTGGATCAACCTGCTGGCTTCCCGCAACACTGAGAAAACCCTGAGAACATGCACTGCCACATTCCCACAGCCCTGAGCCCAGGTTGGGCTGTATGTTCCCACCCAGAGCATAACACTCACCTGGAATCGCTGGCAGGGATAGTGATGAAGGTCCGGGTGAAGGCACGCACAGAACCCTGAGACCTTCCTTCCACTTCAACAACAAACAACAATACCATGTTGGAGTTGTACCCATTTCACATGCTCACACAGAATACCGCAGTCAGGGTGGGACTTCATACTAATTCCCAAGGGGACAACTGTTCACTGGGACTCAGGGTGTCAGGAATTAGGAGGGCAACCATAGGAGCAATCTCTTCCCACTAACGTGGTCCCTACTATGTGCCAGGCTCTAGAACAACCACCTCACAAGTTCATTTAATTCATTGTTTTCAGCTACCCAAGAGGTAGGTATTATTAGTTCCATTTCATAAGTGAGGAAAATAAGAGGTTAAGTAATGGGCCCAAGTTCTCACAGTCAGGATCTGGGATGACAGCATTCAAACCCCATACCTGTGTTCCCAACTACCGAACTGTGCAGGGCTTACAGGAAGCTGGGAGAGTTCTGAGAGGGAGCCCAGCAAGGGGGAGGGAGCAGTGGACATCTGGGGAGGGAACTCTATAGGCACTCACCTTCCTTGAACACCCCATTGACACAGAAGCAGAGCATCCTTTCCTGAAAGGGAGGAACACAGGTGCTCAGTCACCATCTACAGCTCCCACACACCTGTGTCTTTCTGGGCCTGTCTGAGGGAGGAAGCAGGTGCTCACCGACTGGAACAACATGTCCACCACAAAGGAGCTCAGGTCATGCTGAGTTTTGGGCAACACACAGAGGGTGCATGTAATGTCACGTTTTGTATGTTTCAGCAGCTGAAAATGCAGGTCTGAAGGGGAAGGACAGAAAAGTCAGGGTTGCCACATTCTGGGCCCTATGACTGACCCTTCATGCCCCCTTTCCCTGCCCAATCCTCCCCATCCCACACGCACTGGGGTCCTGGAGGTTCTTCATATTCCTGTTATCCTTGAAGTACTCAAACAAGCTGCTTCTAGGAGAAAACACAAAACAGGATGTGGAGGTCCAGACAGTGGGGGTGTTTCCATGAGGTGGCAGAATTCTGCTGGGGAGACACCCCCCCAGAAAAAGAGTTTGAGCTGTGATACTCACGGGGCTGGGTCCTTGGGGTTGAAAGAAATGGTCAGGGAGAAGCAGGCCTTGTCATGGTAAGTACAGAGGAGACAGTGCCGGTCTCCAGAGTCATAGATAGAGTAATACCTGTGGTGGAGCAAAGGGGACAAGCTGCTTTGTTAACCAGGCCCCAAATGAGATGTGAGAGTCCCAAACAGCAGTCCCAGGCCCCCCGATTCCTGGTGTTTCCAGGAGTACTTACTGCTGCAGAAATTGCAAGACTAGACTCTTCAGTGGGTCAGATCCAAAGAAACTTCCCTGAAATCACAACAGTCCTCAGGACCACGGCTGATACCCCATCTTCACTCACTACCTGAAACCCTGCTTGATTCCCCCTCCTCACCTTGCAGGATGGCACATTCTTGTGGGCTTCAATCGCAAAATTAGTTGGTGGGGGTGGCTCCTGGCCATCCTGGAGAAGTAAGAGGAAGTCAGCCTTGCAGACCAACAGGTGGTACTGAATGATCAGGAAAAGGAAGGACCCAGGAGAGGGTGAAGGTCAGAAGTCAGATGCAAAAGAGCCCTGGAAATTCCACGAGCAGGACTACACTTGTACCATCATCATGGGGCCCTGGAGCCTGTGGAGAACTTGTGTGAAGAAGGTCCAGAGCCTTTGTCAGATTCCCACATGGGTTAATCCACCAATGAGGATTAAGGGTCAGATCCAAAAGTGTAACTTGAGCCAGACCTAAAGGGGCTCAGAGCAGGTTGTGGGAAATGTCTGTGCCACTTAAAGGAGTCAGTCATGGAGAAATACACTTACCAGGCATAATAATTTGGGGAACAATTCCAGGATGGAGCTGCCAAAATAAAGACAAAACAGAAATGTAACTGAATCTGCAGAGCAGCCCTGCCTTGTTGTAGCAAGCAAACCTACACCAGACATACAGCCCAGCTATACTCTAGTGTCCCAGCCTTCCAGGGACCTGGGAACCCTCCCCAAGAACTGATCCATAGGAAGAGCACTTGCCCTCCCTCCTGCCCTACCCCCACTCCTTCTCCATTCTGCTAGGTAGCTCCCATCTAGATGCCCTGACTCCCTTCTCCAGTGACATAAAGAGCAGCATTTAGAGCTGCATAGTTTTCCTGCACGGGCCACTGTTGAGTCCTGGGATCCCAGTTAGGAATGAAAAACTTGAACATGTTGGACTTGGGGCCCATGGGATATTGGTTGAGCCTTTGTCACCTGTGAGAGTCTGAACTGGGCATGGGAAACACAGCAACCACGGGATCAGGAGACCTTCCCCAGAAGGAATAAAGAAAAGATCAGGCCCAGCTCAGCTTAGGGAGGGGGAATGTGTGGTCCCCTCTTATGATCACTGCCTTCTTTTCTCATGGACCACTGTGCACCTGTGCCTATCTTAGTTGGTTTCTTTTCTGAGCAATCCTTCCCATGTCAGGCTACCCAGGGCTCCTCTAAAGGACCAGGCAGGTGATGTGGTATGTGGAGGGAGGGGCACTGAGAGGACTGTCCTTCTGTCTCCTCAACCCTCTGTGCCTTCTGCCTTCCACTGCTGCCTCCAGAGACCCTCTGCTCACTGGTGGTGGCTCACTTCTGGCCCCTTAACTCAGGGAAGCCTGGTTTTTCTCAAGGAGAGCCCAACTCGTGGCATTGTTCCAGAGGAACTAATGTCATGACAGCAGCCACCCAGGACTTCAGCCCTTAACATAGGGCAATAAACTTTCCATGTCTGCCTGGGTTTGGAGAAGAGCCCCTTTTGGATCAAAGGAAAGAGGGCTCCTCTCAGGGCAGGGGAGGGTAGCCCTTCTCAGCACAGAATAGGAAGACCTGTCTCAACATGAGGACCTGTGTTGGAGGACCTTTCCCATTCAAGGTCACCAGCATCTGACCCAAGACTGGTCACCCCTAGTACTGGTGATGAGGGGATATCATGCTTCCTGGAATACAGTCTTAAGAGGGCATGCTAGATAAGTTTGGGTGCAGAGTCAGGAGACTGACCCCAGACCAGGAGAATAGATGAGCAGATCAGAGGAAGGAAAGGGCACCTCTAAACACAGGTGAAGGACACAGAAAAGAGAGTGGAGGGTCTATGATACTCCCAGAAGACCTCTGCAAACATATACTATCAAGGGTAGGTCAAGCTCACCAGGGGTGAAAGAGGGTACAACTAACCTTATGTTGGTTGAATTATCTGGTAAGGTGGTGCATAAGGGGTTTCTTTTTGCATTCATGTCTTCTGGCTCCAGCCTTTTTCCCTGGTCCAATTCCTCTGCTGACTTCATCTGTGATTATGGGAAGGAACCACACAGACCAGAGAAAGAGAGCCAAGATGCCTGTAGCCCCAGTCCCTTCCTTTTCTAACAAATCCACTTCACTGTCCCTTGTCATCACCCCATGGGGTTCAGTGGCTCTGACTCTGAGGTAGTGAAGGGGGGCAAATGGTGGGGTAGAAGAAGTGGGTCTGAATATGGATGCACAACTGATCTGGAGTCTGCATTACCTTTATCTGATCCTCCTTTTCTGACTTCAGCTCCTTCTGCCCAGCCTGGGGTGCATTAGAGGGGATGACAAAGATAGATATCTGCAGAGAACACAAGAGGGGCTGGGTAAGCACCAGGAAATCTGAGCCTTGGGATTAAGCAAGACCTTGCCCCTGTCCTGCCCTCTTGCCCCTCGCCAGTCCTAGTCATGCCTTTGACACGTACCTTCTCATTATTCTTATCGTAAATATTGCCACTAACATTCTTCAATGCAAAGGCAATACTGGCATTCTCAACGAAGAAGTGGGCCTGCATTTTCTCATAGTGAAACTATAGGGATAGTGACAAGAGGAACAGAATATGAGACCAGAGCCACTGCTCATCGGCCCTGTTACTTCATCCACCTTATTGTTCCCTCTTACTTCGACTGGAGTAAAGGGGGTGCTGCATTGCTTCTGAATCAAATTCAGCAGCCACTTCTCATCATATTTTATGCCGAATGGAATCTAGGAGCCAAAGAAAAGATAGAAGAGAAGATTGACATAATGGGATCTAAGGTTATGAATAAACCCAATCAGGTTTTCTTTTCATATTTTTTCAGCCTTTAAAACAATTGTTTAAGATAGGATAGTAACCATTATTGCTAACTTTTGCACCAGACATGAATTCCCTAAATACCATTCTTTGCATTCAAATAGATTTCCTCAAATAATCAATTAAAAATGTTTAACATGTACTTCCTTTTATAAAGTTCTAAGAGATTCTACCTAAGGCAGACTTAGCCTGCATCTCTCACAAGGACCCCAGGACTCAGTGTCCTACTGCATTCAGCTTGGGCCAAACTGTGCCTTCAGGTATGGAGTTGCTCATCTCCTTGGCAGTAGTTTCCTCCTTTGCTTTTAGACTACCTGTCTCATCCTCCTTGCAATCAGTCTGTTTTCTTTATATTGCTTCTCTAAGTCTGCCCTTAGATGACCTAGGATGTTAACTCCTACTAAGAAAAAGACACATTGCCAACTCCTCTGCCCCAAAAAGGTATCTAGCATTTCTACACGAGTCCAACATAGCTCCCTCTGTTCACATTCTACATATTAGTTCCACTTTTCTAGGACACTCACTGTGATCTTGAACCAGCTTCCTGATGTCTCATCCTGCTTCTTCTCCATTTTTGTCTCTGGAGAATTTTGCTCTCTTTCCTTGTTAATATGGGTTTGGACTCGATCCTGAAAATTGCCTCTCCAATGATAGCGTGGAATGGTATAGGGAGCACTGTTGGGCAGTGGAGAGAAAGTAGTCCATATATACTCAGGAAGTCTTCTATACATGTTCACACCCATTGATACCTCAGCTAAAATAAAGTTTTCTGAACGATTAACTTGATCTTATCATTACTCATTCTTCCTGGTTGGAGAGAAGAATGACATATTTAACTCCAAGGTTATGTATTTCATTGGCGGTGCATTTTAGCCATGCTACCTGGTCACTTACTATCTTACTCGGTTGTCCATGTGAGCATCACTTGTTGCTGAATCTCCATCTTGTTGCTTGTGGGATGAAGGATGAATGCCAGAACTTACTTGTTCAGACACATTGTTATATCTCCTTCGGTAAATACCCCAACGTCTTGGTCTTCTATCTGTGGTGTCACCTTCTGGATTGTGCCCTGAAATCAAGAACAACACATCAATGGTATCAATACTAGAAAATGTCCTGGGGAGATATCATAGCTAATGGAGAAATATTACTGATTCTTATAATCTATACTAATAAAAGGGTAATATGCTAATTAGACTGGGTCTACCAGACATCTTCCAGTCATCTGCTCCTCCTTCTGGACAAAGCCACAGTGGCAGGGGCAGAGACAAAGGCGATTAGGGGTGATCAGGCTGGCAGGGGAGGGCGGTTGGGGGCAATCAGGCCAGCAGGGGAGGGCGGCTGGGGCAGTCAGGCCTGCAGGGGAGGACGGCTGGGGGCGATCAGGTCAGCAGGGGAGGGCAGTTGGGGGTGATCAGGCCAACAGGCAGAGGGGTTAGGGGCGATCAGGCTGGCAGGCAGAGGGGTTAGGGGCAATCAGGCAGGCAGGCAGGTGAGCGGTTAGGAGCCAGCAGTCCCAGATTGCGAGAGGGATGTCTAAGGGATCCCGGATTGGAGAGGGTGCAGGCCGGGCTGAGGGACTCCCCACCCATGCATAAATTTTGTGCACCGGGCCTCTAGTCTATATATATAAAAAGCCAGTGACCGGAATGCCATAATTACTGGAATGACTGGTCACTATGACGTCCATTGTGGCCAGCAAATGCCCAATCAGGGGTGGGGCTGGCTGGCCAACCTCCCGCAGCCCCTCCCCAGAGCCTGCCCTGCCCCCAATGGGCCCCCACCACCCTGGTTGGCCCATGGCCCCTCCCCCAGCCAGCTCTGCCCCCAATCAGCCCCCCCACTCTAATCAGGGGCAGGGCTGGCTGGCCAGCCACCCATGGCCCCTCCCTCAGGCTGCTGGCCCCTGATAGGCCCCCACCCCATTTGGCCCATCGCCCACAGCCCCTTCCCCCAGCCAGCCCCACCCTCAATGGGCCCCCACCATCCCTATCAGCCCACGGCCCCTCGTGCAGCCATCTCCGCCCCCAATCGCTTCCCCACACACCAATTGGGGGTGGGGCTGGCTGGCCAACCTCTCATGGCCCCTCCCCCGGCCCCATTCAGGAGCGGGGCCAGCTGGCCCACAGACCCTCCCCACAGCCGGCCCTGCCCCCAATTGGCACCCTCCACCCTAATCTGGGGTAGGGCCCGCCGGCTAATTGCCTACGGCCCCTCCCTCCAGCCAGCCTGGCACTGATTGAGCCCCGATTAGGGTGGGCCTGCTGGCCAACCTCCCGCCGTCTCCTCCTCCTGACAGGCCCGGCCCCGATCCACTGATCAGGGCCGGGCTGGCCAGACCCCACCCATGCACGAATTCATGCACTGGGCCTCTAGTCAAAAATGAAATATATCACAGTGCTCAAAATGTTGGAGGGGGAGAGGACAAAATGGTGGCAGAATAGACAGATGTGTTGCGAGCCTTGTCTTGGAGCAGATAGAATGAGCAGCTGAAATGAATAACACCCACCCTGAACTGGCAAAGGAGACTCATCTGGTGAGACAATTTGCAGCCGGGAAGGGCAGAGGACCCATGGAGAAAGGTAAAGTAAAGGATCAGGGCAGGAGAGTCTGCCAGACCTCTGAGCCCAGAGGGTCAGAGGGAAACCACACGGCACCGAGCTGCGTCCCTTGGGACAGGCACAGTGTCTGACTGTGTAAAGGAGGTCCGCAGGACTGCTGTTGGCAGGGGATTCTAGATCTGGGTCCACAGTCATGACAGACTGAGCCCAGAGGGGGCAGCCTGAAGGGCTGAACAGACCACGCAGTGCCGGCAGAAGAGGAGCTCGCAGAGGCACAATCTTTCCCCTCTCTGTGGCCTTTGCTTTTCTTCTCTGAACCTAGTTCATAGGACCTTTTGGATACGGACACTCACCCGTGGCTGGGGTGCAGGAGAAGGTGCGGACTTGTGGAGTCCTGGGAGAGGCTGGGGAGAGGAGAGGGTCCAGGAGAAGTGGCAGTGAGTTTGGCACCAAGTCATACCTGAGCCCGGGACCTGGGCAGCCATTTTCTCCTGAAGAGATAGCCCCTCCCTCCAGTCTTCAGGCAACCAATACAGCCACACCCAGAATACACCCTGAATGGTACAAAGGATTTAAAAAAAAATCTGAATAGTCCCGGAGAGTCCACAGTGACTGGTCTAAAGAGAGGCCTTCAGTCCCAGCAACAGGAAACAGAAACTGCAGACAGTACAGAAGAGTGGGATCTTAAGCCAGCCAAAGGAACGACACTTCACTTTTTCATTTTTATTTTTATTTATTTTATTTTATTATTATTTTGTTCTCTTTTTTTTCTTCTTTTTTTTATTTTCCTTTTTTAGTTTGTTGCTTTATTTTCTATTTCTTTTCACATTATTTTCCCATCATTCTATTTATTTTATTTGCTATTTTTTACTTTTATACCATTTTAAATCAATTTTTGTAAATTTATTATTATTATCATTATTATTTTCTTCTCTTTCTCTTTCTTCTTATCCACTCATCCCCTTTCTACTTCCTCTATACTGAACTGAGGTCCTCCTCATATTCATCCAATTCTTAACCTTATTTTCTGTATACAAGCTCAGACTCTACAGATTCTGCCCCTACCCTCTTTGCTGGGTGTTTGATGTTTGCATTTTTTTGGTTTATCTGATTGTTCTGTGGTGTTCTCTCTCTCTCTCTCTCTCTCTCTCTCTCAGCCCGGTGCATGAAAATTCATGCACTGGAGGGGGGGTCCCTCAGCCTGGCCTGTCCCCTCTCACATTCCGGGAGCCCTCAGGGGCAGGAGATAACCTGGCGATCAGGGGAAGGTGACGCCCCATCACACCTCTGCTGCTGCCACTGCTGGCAGTGCAAGCCTCAGCTGGCCCTGGTTACCTGAGCCTTGGGCAGCCCCCATCCAAGGCTTGCCTGCACCTCGGACCGGTCCTGGATGGCTGGGCAGCCACCATCTGAGGCTTGCCTGTGCCTCGGACCAGCCCTGGGCAGCTGGGCAGCTGAGATCCGAGGCTTACCTGCACCTTGGGCCAGCCCTGGGTGGCTGGGCAGCCCCCATCCAAGGCTTGCCTGCACCTCGGACCAGCCCTGGGTGGCTGGGCAGCCAACCCTGGGCGGCTGAGGCTTGCTTGTGCCTTGGGCATTAACTGGGCAGTCGCCATCCAAGGCTCGCCTACACCTCTGGCCGGCCCTGGGCGGCTGGGAGGCTGAGGAGACTGGGGAACTCCAGAGGCAGGCACGCAGAACAACCAGGCCTGCCTGGAGGCGGGCCCGGCCTTTCCGTGCACGTGCTGCCCCGGTGGGGCTGAGGGGACTAGGCGTTGCCGTCTTGTGGCTGTGGGTGCTCCCCTCTTTGAGGGCAGGGCAGTCAATTAGCATATCCCCTCCTTATTGGCTGTGGGCACCGCCATCTTTGAGACAGCATGAGGGTCAATTAGCATATTCCCTCTTTATTACATAGGATTCTCCTTTTTCTTTTTTTAAAAATTTCTTTATTGGTTATGTTGTCACATAATTGTCCTCATCCCCCTATTCCCATCCCAAACCCCTCCCCATGTATGCCCCCACACCCCTGTTGTCCATGACCACTGGTTAGGCTTATATGTATGCATACAAGTCCTTTGGTTGATCTTCCTTTTTCTTGTCTCTCATCTTTTTTTCTCTCCTCGATATCATTTGTTCTCTCTTTTCTCTCCCTTAATTCTCTTTTCTCAGGTGGTCCCTTATATTGGGGTTATTGGTGTCATGAGTACATTCGTATTTTGTTCCCTTTGTGTCGTGTCTTGTCGAGGAGAATTTTATCCTGTCCAGCCAATGTGCTAGAGAGCGAGCCACAAAACCAGACACCTGGAGAGGAAACTTCATTCACGAACGGGTCAATAACACCCCAGACCCAACTACAGAGGCAGGAAGAAGGCGGCAGTGAGGGAAAAAGCGTGAGTGAGTGAGGGAGCAAAAGAGGAGTGTGTGGTCGTGGTGTGTGTGTGTGTGTGTGTGTGTGTGTGTGTGTGTGTGGCACAGTTAGATCCTGCAGTACCTTCAGGGGCAGGCTAACCGGGCTCGCCTAACTAAGCAGCCTCTGCTACTGTTGCAAACATTACTGGGAAGCCGGCTTGTTCTCAGAGGCCTTGCCTTTTTGAAGGAGAGAGATGCTGTAACTGGGAGCCCAGCCTCACCTCCACCCAGGGTGCCCTCAGAGAACACCTGGGACTCTACAGCCACCCCTGCCAAGGACCTGCTACCTCGGCTGTGATCCCATGGTCACCAAGGCTCCAGCTACCCTGGGCACAGGCTCCTGTGAGTTCTGAAGCACGCTCCCCTCTGACCAGCCCAATGCTTTAGCCCAGGGCACTGTGACCATGTGAGCAGCAGCCACGTGAGCAGCCCACTCCTGTCCAAGGAGCAGCAGCCCCACGAGCATCCCACTCCAGGCCTAAGAGCAGCAGCCTCATGTGGCCTGCCCCTGTCCTAGGAGCAGCAGCTGTGTGAGCGGCCCGCTCCCCCGTCCAAGGGGCAGCAACCATGTGAACAAGACCACCCCCATCCGAGGAATAGCAGCCACACGAGCAGCCCACCCACAAGTGAGGAGTGGCAGCCCTGCGCAGCCTGCCCCTGTTCAAGGAGCAGCAGCTGCACGCAGACCTCATCCTGCACCCATCCGAGGAGCAGCAGCTGTGCAAGCAGCCTCCCCACACCAGCCAGAGGAGCCACCACTGCTGCGAACAGCACCCACCAGAGTAGCCGCTGCCAACTGAGGAGCAGCCGCTGCAAATCAACAACTTATGTAAAAATCAAGAAGAAATGAAGCGTGATATACCTGCAATAAAAAACACCATGGAAGAGAGAGAGAGAGAGAGAGAGATTGGTTGCCTCCTGCATGCATCCCGACTGGGCCAGGGATCAAAACTGCAATCCAGGTATGAGCCCTTGACTGCGAATCAAACTTGAAACCCTCCGGTGCACAGGCTAATGTTCTAATCACTGAGCAATGCAGGCCAGGGCAATATCACTTTATCTTTGCTGTAATCCAGCTGTGTGTCTGGCAGCTTCCTTGTTAGGTACCCAAAGAGTATGTGCTAAAGGAGTAAATTCAAGGATGAATGAATGGGAGGAGAAACCAAGATGGCGGCATAGGCAAACACCTAAACTGCTGCCTCGCACAACCGTTTCAAAACTACAACTAAAGGACAAAAGGAACATCACCCAGAACCACAGGAAGGCTGACTGAGTGGAAATTCTACAACTAGAAGGAAAGAGAAAAGCACACTGAGACTCACAGGAGCTGCAGAAGGCAGAGGTACGGAGGTGCATGGGCGGAGAGGGCTGGCAACTGAGTACATGACTGGCTTTCTCAATTGGGAGGGAGACAAAAGCTCCCAAATGCTCTGAACTCCAGTTCCGGGTGAGACTCTGGGGACCCAGACTCATACGGAGAGAAACTGGACTGTCTGGCAGCGGGCGAAACTCGAGGACGGCTTTCTCTCAGAGGGGTTTGCAGCAATTACCATGGGACACTGAGACCCAGGGGCCTCTTAGGGCAGGGCTGATGGGAAGCCATTGCTGTTTGCTCCGCCCTGAGATCCCGCCCCACGAAGCCACAGCTGTTTGCTCCACCCTGAAACTCTGCCCCATCCCAGCTGAGTGCAGAGGTTTTGCATATGAATGACCTGGTCCTTTGAATTCTAAACGTACCTAACAAACTGCAGCTGAGACAGTGAGACCCAGAACATCGAAAAGAAGGCCTAAGGCCCCGCAGCAGCTTGCATTGCTTCACAGCTGGGCCTCATCTGGGCACCTCCAAAACCCAAACAAAGAAGAGAAATCTGCAGATCTCTCTGTAGCTCCTGCTGGGTAGCCTCAGGCAGAGGCTAAATTAGCACCTCCTTGGAGATCCAAGAGCCAGTGTACCCAGGGGTCAGAGTGGGACCATCCAGATTACAACTCCTCAGATCCATAAGAGACACACTCAGAGGGCAGACTCAGTGAGCACCAAAGCCCCACTGAAGCAAGTCTTGTCTCATAAGGGTGTCTCCAGCACAGAAGCCCTCCCAGCGTAGACACAACTGATCCTCACAGCCAATTGGCCTGGAGGTCAATTCCTCTCAGTGATACCAACAACAATCAAGGCTTAACTACAACAAGACTGTGCACACAGCCCACAAAGGGGTGCACCAAGAGTGTTCACCTCAGGTGACTGGGGAGGTTGAGCCACTGGGCCCTATAGGACACCTCACACACAAAGCCACTCTATCAACTCAGGGAAGCAGCCAGAATGTGGAGACAAAGAAACAGGTCACAAATGAAAGAAATGGAGGAAAGCAAAATACTGGATATAGAGTTCAAAACCACGGTTATAAGGTTTTTCAATAATTTTCTAGAAAAGGCCGATAAATTTAGTGAGAACCTCGAGGATATGAAAAAGAACCAACTAGAAATTAAGCATACACTGACTGAAATAAAAAATAATATACAGAGATCCAACAGCAGACTAGAGGATCCCAAGAATCAAGTCAAAGATTTGAAATACAAAGAAACAAAAAACACCCAACCAGAAAAGCAAAAAGAATCCAAAAATATGAAGATAGTGTAAGGAGCCTCTGGGACAACTTCAAGCATACCAACATCCAAATTATGGGGGTGCCAGAAGAAGAGAGAGAGCAAGATACTGAACCTATTTGAAGAAATAATGACAGAAAATTTCCCCCACCTGGTGAAAGAAATAAACTTACAAGTCCAGGAAGCGCAGAGAACCCCAAACAAAAGGAATCCAAAGAGGACCATACCAAGACACATCATAATTAAAATGCCAAGAGCAAAAGACAAAGAGAGAATATTAAAAGCTGCAAGAGAAAAACAGTTAATTACCTACAAGGGAGCACCCATACGATTGTCAGCTGATTTCCCAACAGAAACTATGCAGGCCAGATGGGAATGGCAAGAAATATTCAAAGTGATGAATAGCAAGAACCTACAACCAAGATTACTCTACCCAGCAAAGCTATCATTCAGAATTGAAGGTCAGATAAAGAGCTTCACAGATAAGAAAAAGCTAAAGGAGTTCATCACCACCAAACCAGTATTATATGAAGTGTTGAAAGGTATTCTTTAAGAAGAGGAAGAAGAAGAAAAAGGTAAAGATAAAAATTATGAACAACAAATACATAACTATCAACAAGTGAAACCAAAAATCAAGTGAATAAAAAAATCTGATGAACAGAATAACTAATTCTGTTAATAGAATCAGGGGCATAGAAAGGGAGTGGACTGACTATTCTCGTGGGGGAAGAGCTGAGGGGGGTGTGGGAAGAGACTGGACAAAAATCGTACACCTATGGATGAGGACAGTGCTGGGGGTAAGGGCAGAGGGTGGGGTGGGAACCGGGTGGAGAGAAGGTATGGGGGGAAAAAGAGGAACAATTGTAATAATCTGAACAATAAAGATTTATTAAAAATGAAAAAAAAAAAAACACCATGAAAAGTTTCAACAGTAGACTAGGAGAAGCCGAGGACTGAATTAGCGAATTAGAAGACAGGGAAGCAAAACACACCCAAATTGAACTGCAATTGAAGAAAAAAATTAAAAGACAGGAGGAGAGCCTAAGGGAGCTATGGGACAGCATGAAACGAAGCAACATATGAATAATAGGGGTGCCAGAACAACAGGAAGTGGAATAAGGCTTAGAAAACCTATTTGAAGAAATAATGTCAGAGAGATGTTTCCTCAGAAGTCTCTTGGTCCAGGGAATAAATCAAACCTGGGACAAAAGAAGAACAATTGTAATAATCTGAACAATAAAGATTTATTAAAAATGAAAACATGCTCAAAGTCACTAATCATCTGAGAGATGCAAATCAAAACAACAATGAGGTACCATCTCACACCTGTCAGAATGGCTATCACCAACAAATCAACAAACGACAAGTGCTGGAGAGGATGCGGAGAAAAAGGAACCCCCGTGCATTGCTGGTGGGAATGCAGACTGCTGCAGCCACTGTGGAGAACAGTATGGAGTTTCCTCAAAAAACTAAAAATGGAACTCCCATTTGACCCAGTGATCCCACTTCTAGGACTATATCCCAAGAAAACAGAAACACCAATCAGAAAGGATATATGCACCCCTATGTTCATAGCAGCACAATTCACCATAGCTAAGATTTGGAAACAGCCTAAGTGCCCATCAGCAGATGAGTGCATTAAAAAACTGTGGTACATCTACACAATGGAATACTACGCTGCGGTAAAAAAGACACGACACAAAGGGAACAAAACACGAATGTACTCACACCACCAATAACCCCAATATAAGTGACCACCTGAGAAAAGAGAATTAGGGGAGAGAAAAGAGAGCACAAAGGATATCGAGGAGAGAAAAAAAGATGAGAGCCAAGAAAAAGGAAGAAAAGGGAGAATCCTATGTAATAAAGAGGAATGATGTCTGGAGAGACATAATATGGATACCACCAAAAGAGAAGAGGAGTGCCTAGGTGTAGTTGCTCAGTTGGTTGAGCACTGTCCTGTGCACCTAAGGGTTGCTGGTTCAATTCTAGGTCAGGACACATACCTGGGTTGCAGGTTCATTCCCCAGTTAGGTCACCTGCGGAAGGCAACCAAGCAGTGTTTCTCTCTATCTCTCTCCCTTCCCCTCTCTCTAAGCATGTCCTAGGGTGAGGATTAATAAAAAGCTAGTGAGAAGGGGAGAGAATTAAAGAAGATGTAGTGAATATATCTAACCCATGTTTAATTTGAGTCCTGGTAAAAAGAAGAGGAAACAGTGCAGACGTGGTATTTGAAAAGATCTTGGTTGTGAAGTGTCCAAAAGTAATATGATATCAAGTCCGTATAACAATATTCATAGGGGAAAGAGTATGCTTTAAGGAAAAACATTCCTATAGAAAAGACATGCATTTCATAGTTACGTTAACATAGAAAATACTGAGAACATTTGTGACCAGAAGGCTCAAACTAAAAGAAATATTAAAGATTCTTCTCCAGGCAGAAGAAATATGATCCCAGATGGAGGCACATAAATGCAGGAAAGAAAGACTAATGATATTTGTGACTATGTAGGCAAATCTAAAAGAATATTGATTCTATAGCACAATAATAATAATTTATTCTGGGAGTTAAATATATAGATAATTGAAATGCATGACAATAAACTGTGAGGCAGTAAATGGAATCAAAGTGTTCTAAGGTCATTTCATTGTGTGACCTTAACAGTTTCAGACTAAATATTTCAAATACAAATATTATCGGAATGGGTAAGAAACATTCCAACAAATACTCCTTAAAAGAGATACATGCAAAATGTAATTATCTAGAAAATTTGAAATAAAAGTAGTGGCAAAAGTATACCATTTACATATGAACCTACTCAAAGCTGGTTTAACCATATTGATAAAAGACAACATGTAATCTAAAGAAAAAATATCACTAGAGGGAAAGAAGGAGATTTCATTAGAACAAAAGGTCTCATGCAATAGGAAGATATTAGTTAAAAAATTCTAAATTTGTATGCATGTTTCAGAGCCAAAATACGCAAAGCAAAAAGTGACTGGAATAATGGACAAATCCACAGTTACAGTGGGAAATTAAAAAAATATATATATTTACTTACTTATTTTTAGAGAGAGAGGTAGAGAAAAACATGTACATGAGAGGGAAACATCAATCGGCTGCCTCCTGAATGATCCTACTGAGGATTGAGCCCACAACCTGGCATGTGCTCTGACCAGGAATTGAGCCGGTAACCTTTTGATGCATGGGGCAATGTCCAACCAACTGAGCCACACTGGCCAGGGCAACAGTGAGAAATTTTAACACATCTCATTGGGTGGCATATAAAATGTCTGGTAAATATTCAGCTACATGGAAACATAGACCAATGCACATAACAACCACACAGGGAACATTCCAGAATAGGCCATATGCTGGGCCATAAAGCAAGCCTCGAGAAGCTTCTATGGGAGTAATACAATCTACCCTGAATACTTAATGTAAAAATTCAAGGGTACTGGTGGGTTCTCTGCCCCTCCCCCACCTCTAGTATGCATCCAAATAATGTTACTTTATAGCCCCCAACCTAAGTGACCCTCCCTACTTAAGAGGACTGTACAACTCAGGTCTTTCCCTTTAAGAAAGGAAAAAAAATCACCTCAGCCACATCCAAAGGAGGGGAGGTTTTCCAGGTGGAACCAGGATGAGTGTGCCAGGGACCACTTGGCCCATTTCCTCAAGAGGAAGGGAAATAGCTTGGGCTTGTCCTTACCACTCCTCTTTTAAAATGGAGGCTGCCTAGGTGTCCTAACGGTTGGGGTGGGGGAGGGGACCCAGAACTCCTCTAGCCCTGTGGGAATCTAAGGCCAAGGCCTCAAGCTTATCAACTCACCCATACTGTTGCCTGAAGGCAGTGACCTGTCACCAATGTCCTCACGGGTTTCTTGTGAAAAGAATCTGTGAGGTCTGGAGCTGGAGGTTTGAAGATCAAGGTGGGCTGCTGAGGAAGACAAGAGCTGGTCCCAAACAACTTCCTCAGGGCCAGACAAGATGGAGTCCTTACAGGAAGTCTCTTTCTTAAAGGCATAGTGAAAACTCTGGGGGCTAGAGTATACTTAACTTACTACTATTCATATAGTCCCCTGAGCTTGCTACAAACTGCCAACAAGTATATTGTTTCCAAATGAACACTCCCTGCAGAGAAGGCCAAATAGAGTCAGGAGGCCTGGGACCTAGCTGTTTGTAACTTAGAACTCTGTATGCTAAGCTTTGTGTCGGCTGCCTACACTGTGACCCCTCAGTCTGCAAACCCAGGGAATTTTAGTGCAAGCTATTGGCCAGGCTCTGTACTTGCTACATTGCATTTGCTCTTTTTAATTCCTTTTTATTGAATTTATTGGGGTGGCAATGATTAACATTATACAGGTTTCAGGTTCACCACCCCAAGTCAAGTTTCTGAATATCACCATTTATCCCCTATACCCTCCTTAATCTCTCCCCATTTGCCACCCCCCACAATAACCAAACTGTTGTCAGTGTGCATGAAATTTTTTTCTCCTTTTTTTTCTTTTGTGTTCTACCCGTCCACCCACCCCAACCCAAACCCCACTCCAGACCGTTGTCAGCCTGTTCTCTATCTATGAGTCTAACTTGATTTTGCTTGTTAATTCATTTTGTTCATTAAATTCCAAATGAGTGAAATCATATGGAATGTGTCTTTCTCTGACTGGCTTATTTCACTTAGTGTAATTCTCTCGCAACGGGTTAAGATTTCCCTCTTTTTTTATGGCCAAGTAGTACTCCACTGTGTAAATGTACCATGATTTTTTTATCCACTCATCTACTAATGGGCGCTTGGGCTGTGTCCAAATCTTGGCTATTATAAATAATGCTGCTAGGAACATACAGGGCAATATATTCTTTTGAATTAGTGTTTCGGTTTTCTTCAGATAAGTTCTCAGAAGTGGAATCGCTGGGTCATATGACAATTCCAATTAAATTTTTTTAAGAACCTCCATGCTGTTATTCACAGTGACTGCACCAATCTGCATTCCCACCAACAGTGCACAAAGGCTCTCTTTTGTCTTTGTTGTTTGTTGATATATTGATTCTGACAGGTGTGAGGTGATATTTCACTGTGGTTTTAATTTGTTTTTCTCTGATGATTACTGATGATGAGCACCTTTTCATATTTCTATTGGTCATCTGTATTCCTCATTGGAGAAGCGTATATTCAGGTCCTTTGCCCATTTTTTAATTGGAATGTTTGTTTTTTGGTGTTGAGTTTTATAAGTTCTTTTTTTTCTTTATTGATTAAGGTGTTACATATGTGTCCTTATCCCTCCATTGCCCCCCCCACACACAACCCCCACTCATGCCCTCACCCCCCTGGTGTCTGTGTCCATTGGTTATGCTTATATACGTGCATACAAGTCCTTTGGTTGATCTCTCCTCCTTACCCCCACCCTCCCCTACCTTCCCTCTGAGGTTTGATGGTCTGATCGATGCTTCTCTGTCTCTGGATCTGTTTTTGTTCATCAGTTTACGTTGTTCGTTATATTCCATAAATGAGTGAGATATGTGATATTTACCTTTCTCAGACTGGCTTATTTCACATAGCATAATGCTCTCCAGTTCCATCCACACTGTTGAAAATGGTAAGAATTCCTTCTTTTTTACTGCAGTGTAGTATTCCATTGTGCAGATATACCACAGTTTTTTATTTTTTTTATTTTATTTATTTATTTATTTATTTATTTATTTATTTTTTATCTGTCCAATTTTCCCAACACCATTTATTGAAGAGACTGTCTTGACTCCATTGTATGTTCATGCCTCCTTTGTCAAATATTAATTGAGCATAGTGGTTTGGGTCAATATCTGGATTCTCTATTCTGTTCCATTGATCTATATGTCTGTTCTTGTGCCAGTACCAGGCTGTTTTGAGAACAGTGGCTTTGTAATACACCTTGAAATCTGGTATTGAGATCCCTCCTACTTTATTCTTCTTTCTCAGGATTGCTGTGGCTATTCGGGGTCTTTTTTCATTCCAGATGAATTTTTGGAGAGTTCTTTCAAGGTCTGTGAAATAAACTCAAAATGGATACAGGACTTAAACATAAGACGGGAAACCATAAAAATACTAGAGCAATCCACAGGCAGCAAAATCTCAGACATATGCCAAAAGAAATTCTTCACTGACACTGCCCCTAGGGCAATGGAAGCTAAAGAGAAAATTAACAAATGGGACTACATCAAAATAAAAAGCTTTTTCACAGCAAAAGAAACCATCAACAAAACAACAAGAAGGCCTACTGCATGGGAGAACATATTTGCAAATGGCATCACTGATAAAGGTTTAATCTTCAACATCTACAGGCAGCTTATACAACTTAATAAAAGGAAGATAAATGATCCAATAAAAAAATGGGCAACAGACCTAAACAGAATATTTTCAAAAGAAGACAGAAGGAAGGCCAAGAGACACATGAAAACATGCTCAACGTCACTAATTATCCGAGAGATGCAAATCAAAACAACAATGCGGTACCATCTCACACCTGTCAGAATGGCTGTCATCAACAAATCAACAAACGACAAGTGTTGGCGAGGATGCGGAGAAAAAGGAACCCTCGTGCACTGCTGGTGGGAATGCAGACTAGTGCAGCCACTGTGGAGAACAGTATGGAGTTTCCTCAAAAAACTGAAAATGGGACTCCCATTTGACCCAGTAATCCCACTCCTGGGAATATATCCGAAGAAACTAGAAACACCAATCAGAAAGGATATATGCACCCCTATGTTCATAGCAGCACAATTCACCATAGCTAAGATTTGGAAACAGCCTAGGTGCCCGTCAGCAGATGACTGCATCAGAAAACTATAGTACATCTACACAATGGAATACTATGCTGCCATAAAAAAGAAGGAATTCTCATCATTTGCAGCAACCTGGATGGAATTGGAGAACATTATGCTGAGTGAAATAAGCCAGTCAATGAAAGAAAAATACCACATGATCTCACTCATTTATGGATAATAAAGAACATTATAAACTTGAACAAAAAGATAGATACAGAGACAGTAAAGCATCAAACAGACTGTCAAATTACAGGGGGAAAGTTAGGGAGAGGTGGGGGAGATAAGAGATCAATCAAAGGACTTGTATGCATGCATATAAGCATAACCAACAGATGCAAAACTCTGGGGGGTGAGGGCACATATGGGAGTGGGGTGGGTGTGGCTATGGTAAGATATGTACACACATAATACCCCAATAAAAAAAATTGAAAAAAAAAAAAAAGAAAGCACAAACATCACCCTGGCTTTGTGTTGCTCCGTGTATAAGCCAAGGGCAAAGCTTAGCACCTGTTTCACGAGGTAAAGAAAGTAGGTACATGTTTGTACCATGAGAGTGTTTATTGATCAGAGGAAAGGCAGTTTTAAGAAGAATATTTATTTATTTATTTATTTTTTTCAGTGTTGAAATTCATCTATTTAGTTAAGTCAAGCCTTTCTTCTAAATCCACTTTGAGGTTACAGTGATCTGTTTTTTTTATTTTATTTTTATTTTATTTTATTTTATTTTTCAAATTTCTTTATTGATTAAGGTGTCACATATTTGTCCTCATCTCCCCATTCCCATCCCACACCCCTCCCCATGGATGCCCCAACCCCCTGTTGAACTTAGCCATTGGATAGGCTCGTATGCATGCACACAGGTCCTTTGGTTGATCTCTCCCCCCTCCCCCACCCTCCCCTATCCTCCCTCTGAGGCCCAATAGTCCGATCGATGCCTCCTTGTTTCTGGTTCTGTTCTTGTTCATCAGTCTATGTTGTTCATCATTTCCCCTAGATGAGCGAGATCATGTGTCACTAGAGATATACTTATAAGAACTGAATGTGAGACGAGCAATAATAGTTATGCTGACAGGCAAATGAATCAGTCTGTAGTGAGTTTCTTTCTGGACCAACAGTTCCTTTGAGACCCAATTTCAATGTCCACCAGTTCCTTATGTGTACATGTCAGCACTGACCCCTCAGCTCTGGATGGTGGACAAATGGTGGTAACGGAGGTCCGACTCCCTCTGGTTTGGTTTCGGCCAGACCCAGGGGCACGGCTTCACCCGGACTCAGGGGCACGTGGCCTCACCCAGACCCAGGGGGCTCGTGACCTCACCCGGGCCCAGGACCCAGCCTCAGCTGGATCCAGGGGCACACGGCCTCACCCAGACCCGGGATCTAGCTTCACCCGGACCCAGGGTCGCGTGGCCTCTCCCAGACCCAGGGGTGCATGGCCTCACCCGGGCCCGGGACCCAGCCTCACCCGGATCCAGGGGCACACGGCCTCTCCCAGACCCAGGATCCGGCTTCACCCGGATCCAGAGGAGCGTGGCCTCACCCGGACCCAGGAGCATGTGGCCTCACCCGGATCCAGGGGCACACGGCCTCACCCAGACCCAGGGGCGCGTGACCTCATCCGGGCCCGGGACCCAGCCTCACCCAGATCCAGGGGCACACGGCCTCACCCGGACCTGGGATCCGGCTTCACCCGAACCCAGGGGCGCATGGCCTCTCCCAGACCCAGGGGCGCATGGCCTCACCAGGACCTAGGTGCGCATGGCCTCACCCGAACCCGGGCTCCAGCTTCACCCAGACCCAGGGGCGCATGGCCTCACCCGGGCCCGGGACCCAGCCTCACCCAGATCCAGGGGCACATGGCCTCACCCAGACCCGGGATCCGGCTTCACCCGGAGCCAGAGGAGCGTGGCCTCACCCGGAACCAGGGGCATGTGGCCTCACCCGGATCCAGGGGCACACGGCCTCACCCAGACCCAGGGGCACGTGGCCTCACCCGGACCTAGGTGCGCGAGGCCTCACCCGGATCCAGGGACACATGGCCTCACCCGGACCCAGGGGCACGTGGCCTCTCCCAGACCCAGGGGCGCGTGGCCTCACCCGGACCCGGGACCCAGCCTGACCCGGATCCAGGGACACATGGACTCACCTGGACCCGGGGGCACGTGGCCTCTCCCAGACCCAGGAGCGCGTGGCCTCACCCAGACCTAGGTGCGCGAGGCCTCACCCGGATCCAGGGACACTTGGCCTCACCCGGACCCAGGGGCGCGTACCACTGTTTTTTAATCCAATCATCTGCTGATGGGCACTTAGGCAGTTCCCATATCTTAACTATGGTAAATTGTGCTTCTATGAACATAGGGGTGCATATATCCTTTCTGATTGGTGTTTCTGGTTTCTTGGGATATATTCCTAGAAGTGGGATCACTGGGTCAAATGGGAGTTCCATTTTTAGTTTTTTGAGGAAAATCCTGAAAGAGAATTACAGGCCAATATCCCTCATGAACATAGATGCCAAAATCCTCAACAAAATTCTAGCAAATCGGATCGAGCAGTACATCAGAAAGATCATACACCATGACCAAGTAGGATTTATCCTGGGGATGCAAGGATGGTACAATATCTGCAAATCAATAAACGTGACACATCACATAAACAAATTGAGAGATAAAAATCACATAGTCATATTAATTGATGCAGAAAAAGCATTTGACAAAATCCAACACCCTTTCTTAATAAAAACACTCAACTGGGAAAGCAAAAAGAAAAAAGAATCCAAAAAGGTGAAGATAAGGAGCTCCTCTGTAAGGAGCCTCTGGGACAACTTCACGCATACTAACATCAGAATAATGGGGGTGCCAGAAGAAGAGAGAGAGCAAGATACTGAAAACCCATTTGAAGAAATAATGTCTGAAAACTTCCCCCACCTGGTGAAAGAAATAGACTTACAAGTCCAGGAAGCGCACAGAAACCCAAACGAGAGGAATCCAAAGAGGACCACACCAAGACACATCATAATTAAAATGCCAAGAGCAAAAGACAAAGAGAGAATATTAAAAGCTGCAAGAAAAAAACAGTTAGTTACCTACAAGGGAGCACCCATACGATTGTCAGCTGATTTCCCAACAGAAACTATGCAGGCCACATGGGAATGGCAAGAAATATTCAAAGTGATGAATAGCAAGAACCTACAACCAAGATTACTCTACCCAGCAAAGCTATCATTCAGAATTGAAGGTCAGATAAAGAGCTTCACAGATAAGAAAAAGCTAAAGGAGTTCATCACCACCAAACCAGTATTATATGAAGTGTTGAAAGGTATTCTTTAAGAAGAGGAAGAAGAAGAAAAAGGTAAAGATAAAAATTATGAACAACAAATACATATCTATCAACAAGTGAATCTAAAAATCAAGTGAATTAAAAATCTCATTAACAGGATAAACTGGTGAATATAATAGAATCAGGGGCATAGAAAGGGAGTGGACTGAAAATTCTCAGGGGGAAAGGGGTGTGGGGTGTGCAGGAAGAGACTGGACAAAAATCGTACACCTATGGATGAGGACAGTGGGGGGGAGGTAAGGGCAGAGGGTGGGGTGGGAACCAGGTGGAGGGGAGCTATGGGTGGGTGGGGGGAGAGGAACAATTGTAATAATCTGAACAATAAAGATTTATTGGATTAAAAAATAAAATAAAATAAAGATTTAAACCTACCCCAAAAAATAATAAAATAAAATAAATAAATAAAACCCTCAGCAAAATGGGAATAGAGGGATCATACCTCAACATAATAAAAGCCTTATATGACACACCTACAGCCAATATCATACTCAATGGGCAAAAACTAAAACCATTCCACCTAAGAACAGGAATGAGACAGGGATGCCCACTTTCACCACTCCTGTTTGACATAGTCCTGGAAGTGCTAGCCATAGCAATTAGACAAGAAGAAGAAATAAAAGGTATCCAAATTGGAAAAGGAGAAGTAAAACTGTCCTTATTCACAGATGACATGATACTGTATATGGAAAACCTTAAAGACTCCATAAAAAAACTACTAGATGAATTTGGCAATGTAGCAGGATACAAAATTAATGCCAAGAAATCTATGGCATTTTTATATAACAATATTGAAATTACAGAAGAGAGATTTTAAAAACAACCCATTGAGAACCAAGGTAGTGGCATAGGTAAACACCTATACTTGCTGCCTCTCACAGCCACATCAAAATTACAACTAAAAGGCAGAACAACTACCACCCAGAACCGTGGGAAAGCTGCCTGAGTGAAAGTTCCACAACTAGAGAGGTGAAGAAAGTGCATTGAGACTCGTAAGAGGTGTGGAGGCGTGGAAAGTGCTGGCACCTGATTGTGCTGCTCTTTTAATTGGGAGGGAGATACAAGCTCCCACTTGCTCTGAACTCCAGTTCCGGGTGAGACTCTGGGGGACCCAGACACATACAGGGAGAAACTGGACTGTCTGGCATTAGGACAGGAACGTGAGGGCGGCTTTCTCTCAGAGGTTCTTGCAGCGATCATTGTTCCTGCACAGGGGCGCGGGACACGGAGACCCGGGGACCCCTCTGGTGCAGAACTGACTGGCAGCTTTTGCTGTTTGCTCTGCCCTGGTGATTCCCAGAGACCCCACCCCACCCAATTTACAATCCCACCAAAGCTGTGTGCAGCGGCTTTTGCATATGAATGGCTTGTCCTTTCTCTGCCTAAAACCTGTCAAACTGCAGCTGGGTCAGAGTAACTGTGTGGGAAATTGTTGTGAAGAAGGTTGAGGTATAGAAACACACAGATACCACACACACACACACACACACACACACACACACAGAAACACTGTAAAATAAAGTGTGCTTATATGCTTCTTTTCCCCATAAAAACCTTTATTCATAAAACCGTGAATTTATTTACAAAGCAAAGAATGTAAAAGCATCATATTTATAATCAGTTTATAATTATTCTATATCTCTAATCTTTTATTTTTTAAAATTCCATATTTTAAAACCTACAGAAATAGAACATTTAAAAAATATTCTAAATCTCACCTGTGCTCACACATTGAATTATCAGAGAAACTTTTTAAATTTTCTATTTTTATGCAGCAGTATATAAACATATTTCTAAGTCAGTAAATGTATTTTTGGACTATCATTTTATGACTTGATCTGTAGATTTTCCTGTTAATTAATTTTTATCTCAACAACTTTTTCAGATTACCAATGAATACTTTGCATTGGTTAACAATTATTAAACAATATAGAAATGTAAACGTAGAAACTAAAATTATTCTCTCGCTCCTTATAGACCTCCCTTCTGCTCATCATAATATATAGTATCCGTTAATTTATTTGTGCCTGTTTTTCATAATTTTCCTGTGTCATGCACCCACTTATAATTACACACATATATATATACGTTGATATAGTCTTTTACAGAATGAAATAATATTATATGCTATATTTTATAAGTTCTCTGTTTCACTTAATATGATTCATTTTCATTTTATTTAATTTGTCCATTTGGCATATTTCTAAGTGTTTATTGTGAATTTTTACATACATTCTCCCTGATATCAGTTGACCCATCTCTATTGTTTAAGAGTATTTTTTACATCATTTATATAAACCTTATGTCAAAATATAGGTGGTAAATAATTTCCTCATGCAACTTTTCACATGCAATTTGATTTTTAACTTTTGCTATTAACATGGCATTTTGCGTTATATAGTGATTTTTAAGCTAAGTGTATATCATTTATATACTAGCCTCCTGAAAACTCATAGTAAAAGGCATACTAAGGAAAAAACAAAAATTTTTATTATAATAGGTTCAATGCAATAAGAAGATATTAATACAGAATTCTAAATTTGTATGTCTTATTATGGAGCCAGAACATGCAAAGAAAAAACTGATTGAAGTAAATGGAGAAATGGACAAATCTATGATCAGAGTGGAAAATTTTAACACATCTCACTGATTGACACATAAATGGCAGACAAAAATCCAGCTAGAATGAAAAGATTTTAAAATGTGAATTAAATAAATTAACATAAAACAATGTACAGAACAACCACACAGGGGACATTCCAGAATAGGTCATACATTGGGCCATAAAGCAAGCCTCAATAAACTGCTATGGGGTAATACAATCTACCCTGAATAGCTGATGTAAGATTCAAGGGTACTGGTGGGTTCTCTGCCCCTCCCCAATTCTAGTATGTATCCAAAGAATGTTAATTTATACAAAATCCCCCCAACCGAGGTGACCCTCCCCACTCTCCAAACCCTGGACCTAAGAGACCCACATGAATTAAGTATTTCCCCTTAAGCAGAGAAATAAATTTCACCTCAGCCACATCCAAAGGAGGGGAGCTTTTCCATGTGGAACCAGGATGAGTGTGTCAGGGACCACCTGGTCCATTTCCTCAAGAGCACAGAAAACAGTCAGCCTGAGCCCTTGTCACCCTTTTTCTAAAAGGAGGAGTTCAGCTGGATAAAGTATCTGTGGGTTGGGATACCGGAGGGGACCCAGAACTCCTCTAGCCCTGTGGGAATCTAAGGCCAAGGCCTCATGCTTATCAACTCACCCATACTGTTGCCTGAAGGCAGTGACCTGTCACCAATGTCCTCACGGGTTTCTTGTGAAAAGAATCTGTGAGGTCTGGAGCTGGAGGTTTGAAGATCAAGGTGGGCTGCTGAGGAAGACAAGAGCTGGTCCCAAACAACTTCCTCAGGGCAAGACAAACAAGATGAAATCTTTACAGAAAGTCGCTTTTTTAAAGGCATAGTGAAAACTCTGGGAGCCAGAGGAGTCTAAACGTTCTATAACTACTGCCCCTTGAGTTTCCTACTAGCCTAACATCCAGGTAACTGTTTCGAAGTGAACCACCCTTGCAGAGGAAGCCAACTGGAGTCAAGAGGGCTTGGGACCTAGGTACTTGTATCTAAACACAGGAAATTCTGAAGGCCTGGCTCTGCGTCCGTGGCACTACACTGTGTCCTCTCATTCTGCAAACCCAGAGAACTTTGAGTAACAACTATTGGCCAGGCTCTGTACTTGCTACATTGCACCTGTTCTTTCATGTATTCTTCACAAGGGGACTCTGATATCAGAAGCACCAGCATGTCAAGGCTGCTGAGGGTTACTATGGTGCTCGAGCTTATCTGTAGAAACAGAGACTGGAATTGAGCTCCATGGAATGAGGGTGGCCGCTCCAGGCATAACATTATTAAATTCTTGCTGCAATATGTGGGTTTTTCTTAAGTTAGGGTAATGTAACAAAATGTTCTCAAATAGTTACATGGCTAGAATTCACTCCACCCCATCCCAGAAAGATAATACCCCAAACAAACAAACAAACAAACAAAAACAGACCTGGAAAATAGAAATGAAATCGTAAACAGAGTTTGGTGAGTCACTATAAAGAGTAGAAAAAAATTGTGTCTTCCTTTAAAAAAAAGTATGACTAGAATGTTTTGCAAGGGGAAGGAAAGGAGTGAGGAGACAGCGGTGAGTTGTGGGTAGAGTAGAGGAAGTAGTCCTAGCAACAGCCAGAACTTTCTGGAATTTTCCACTCCTTGTCCATCATCCTTCACCAGATCTCTATGCCCTGAAAGAGTAAGTCCAGCCACTGAGAGAGGTGAAAAAAAATCTGCACATGAGAATGTGAACATTTGGAGTGAGGGAGTATAAAACAGAAATATATACATGCCATGACCTGCACAGTGAGGTTCAGGATCTGAAGGTGGGGCCGACGCACAAATGAAAATGCTAAACAAAAATATGAATTATTAAGGGGTGGGGGTCAGGTGCCAGGTAGAGTCTCTCTCTTGAAGAGACACACTGAGTCCTGGCCTTGTCCACTTTTTACTCAGTTTTAGATACACATCTTGCCCTCAGTAAAGCATGGCAAGCACGTAGCAGACAGACAGTCTCAAAGGTCAGTAAAGACCAGTAAGGTCCAGTAAACATTTACTTGGAGGCTATCAGGTTGGGAAAGTGCTTCGAACCACCACAATCTCAACACGAACAATCAAACAATCTGTGCTTAGTGTAAGCCCTGCTAACACTCAAAGTCCATCAGCCTCCCGTGCTCCTTCGTGCACGTTCATGATAGTCATGATAATGCTGGTATGTGGTGGCTTCCTGCATATACACAATACAGATAAATCAAAAATTGGAATTTTTAAAATTTATATAAAGCAGTCTCATGTATATATTTTTTAAATATATTTTTATTGATTTCAGAGAGGAAGGAAGAGGAAGAGAGAGATAGAAACATCAATGATGACAGAGAATCATTGATTAGCTACCTCCTGCACGCCCCACACTGGGGATCGAGCCCACAACCTGGGCATGTGCCCTAACCGGGAATTGAACTGTGACCTCCTGCTTCATAGGACGATGCTCAACCACTGAGCCACACTGGCCAGGGTTGGCCTCATCTCTAAAAGAGGATAGCACCAAATCTTATTGGTTAAGGATCTGATATCAAGCTATACTACAGGCCATAGTAATCAAAACATCATGGTACTGGCATAAAAACAGACATATAGATTAGTGGAACAGAACAGAGATCCCAGAAACAAACCCACACCTATATGCTCAATTAATATTTGACAAAGGAGGCAAGAACATACAATGGAGTAAATACAGTCTCATCAATAAATGGTGTTGGGAAAATTGGACAGGTACATGCAAAAAAAATGAAAATAGATCACCAACTTACATCATACACAAGAATAAACTCAAAATGGATAAAAATAATTAAATGTAAGAAGTGAAACCATAAAAATCCTAGAAGAACACATAGGCAGTAAAATCTTGGACATATGTCATAGAATTATTTTTTCTTATATATCTCCTTGGGCAAGAGAAGCAAAGGAAAAAATAAACAAATGGGACTACATTAAACTAAAAAGTTTTTGCACAGCAAAGAAAACCATCAACAAAACGAAAAGACAACTTACTGTATGGGAGAACATATATGCCAATGATAAGGAGTTAAAACCCAAAATGTATAGAACTCAACATCAAAGAAACAAACAATTCAATTAAAATAAGGGCAAAAATCCTGAACACTTTTCTAAAGAGGACATACAGATGGCCAATCGACATATGAAAAGATGCTCACCATCACTAGTCATCAGAGAAATGCAAATTAAAACCCCAATGAGGAGAAACCAAGATGGCGAAATAGGTTAAACACCTAACCTACAGCCTGGCACAACAATTTCAAAAATACAACTAAAAGTCAAAACGGACATCATCCAGAACCACAGGAAAGCTGGCTGACTGAAATGCCCACAACTAGAAGGAAAGAGAAAACCACAAGGAAAATCAGAGGAGCCGTAAAAGCCTGAGGTATGGAGACACGGACGGAGACACGAGCACGCGCGCGTGTGGGGAGGACGGAGCCGGAGAGGAAGGGGCGGCTGACGGCCTGGCCGGCGTTCTCTAGCAGGAAGGAGATAAAAGCTCCAGATTGCACTGAACCCCAGTTCCGGGCGAAACCCTGGGAAGCCAGGCTCATGCTGGGGGAATCTGGGCTGTGGGGTGGAAACACAAAGGAGCGGCAAAAGGCAGAGCTCCAGAGGCGCGCACATGAATGCGCGCAGAGGACGGACTGTTGCCTGTGCCGCTGAATTGCCCTGGCGGGGAGGAGACAGGGGCTCCGGACCGTGCTGAACCCCAGTTCCAACTGCACTGAACCCCAGTTCCAGGCAAGACCCTGGGAAACCAGGCTCATACTGGGGGAATCTGGGCTGTAAGGCGGAAATGCAGAGAAGTGGCAAAAGGCAGAGGAACGGAGGCGCGCACGGGAATGCGGGCAGAGGATGGTCTGTTGACTGTGCCGCTGCATTGCCCTAGTGGGAAGGAGACAAAAGCACCAGACTGCGCTGAGCCCCAGTTCCGACTACACTGAAACCCAGTTCCGGGCGAGAATCTGGGAATCCAGATTCATTGGGGGAGAGACTAGACTGCTTGGCAGCGGGCGAAACTCCAGGGCGCTTTTCTCTCAGAGCTGTTTGCAGGGAGTACAGAGGGACACTGAGACACAGGAACCTCATAGGGTGGGGCTGACGGGAAGCCAAGGCTGTAGGCTCCACCCTGAAACTCCGCCCCATCCAAGCTGAGCACAGAGGCTTTTACAATTTTGCAAGTCTAGTTGAATAAGGCTGTCTCCCGGCACAGACACAGCTGATCCTCACGGCCAATTGGACTGGAGGTCAAATCCTCCCAGTGTACCAACAGCAATCAAGGCTTAACAACACCATGACTTTGCACTCAGCCCACAAAGGGGGGTATCAAGAGCAACCACCTAGGGAGATTGGGGAAGCTGAGCTATAGGGAGGCAGCCAAAAGGTGAAGACACCGAAGCAGGTCACGAATAGAAGGGATGAAGGAAAGTAAACTAATGGATGACACAGTGTTCAGAACCACATTTATAAGGTTACTTAAGAATCTTCTGGAGGACCAAGATGGCGGCATAGGGCAGACGCCTGATTGTTGCCTACCACAACAATTTTGAAACTACAACTGGAAAACAGAGCAGACACCATCCAGAACAATGGCCGGAGGAATTGCTGAGAAGGAATTGACCGATGGGTGTTGGGATCGGGAAGACGAGGCCCCGCTGGGTCCTGGATCCAGGTGCGCTTACCCGGCGACTGGTTGCCTCTGCAGACCTGAAAGGGCAAAAATCCTGAACACTTTTCTGTAGAAACTTACTACAGAGTGATTCATTTGCCTGGGTCCTGGATCCAGGTGCGACTGGTTGCCTCTGCAGACCTGAAAGGGCAAAAATCCTGAACACTTTTCTGTAGAAACTTACTACACACTGATTCATTTGCCTGGGTCCTGGATCCAGGTGCGCTTACCCGGCGACTGGTCGCCTCTGCAGACCGCAGCGACCTCGGACCAGCCCGCCGCCGCGCACCGGGCGCACTGGAGCTTCGCTGAGCCCGCCGCCCAGCGAGTTCCACAGCAGCTGCCCTGGAGCTTTGAGAAAATGGCCGAGGGAATTGCTGAGAGGGAAATGACTGACAGGAATTGGGATCAAGAAGACGAAGCCCCTCTGGGTCCCGGGACGGGTGAGGCCATGCACCCCTGGGTCCGGGTGTAGCTGGATCCCAGGTCCAGGTGAGGCCATGCACCCCTGGATCCAGGAGAGGCTGGGTCCCGGGTCCGGGTGAGGCCGCACGCCCCCGGGTCTGGGCGAGTCCGCGCACCCCTGGGTCCGGGTGAAGCTGGATCCTGGGTCTGGGTGAGGCCGTGCGCCCCTGGATCCGGGTGAGGCTGGGTCCCGGGTCCGGGTGAGGCTGCGCGTCTCTGGGTTCGGGCAAGGCCACGCGCCCCTGGGTCCGGGTAAAGCTGGATCCTGGGTCTGGGTGAGGCAGTGCGCCCCTGGATCCAGGTGAGGCTGGGTCCCGGGTCCGAGTGAGGCTGGGCCCTGGGTCCGGGAGAGGCCACATGCCCCTGGGTCCAGGTGAGGCCGCGCACCCCCAGGTCCGGGCGAGGCCGCGCGCCCCCGGGTCTGGGCAAGGCCGCGCGCCCCTGGGTCTGGGTGTAGCTGAATCCCGGGTCTAGGTGAGGCCGTGCACCCCTGGATCTGGGTGAGGCTGGGTCCCGGGTCCGAGTGAGGCCACGCGTCCCCGGGTTTGGGTGAGGCCGCGCGCCCCTGGGTCCGGGTGAAGCTGGATCCCGGGTCTTGGTGAGGCCGTGCGCCCCTGTATCCAGGTGAGGCTGGGTCCTGGGTCTGGGTGAAGCTGGATCCCGGGTCCGGGTGAGGCCGTGCGCCCCTGGATCCGGGTGAGGCTGGGTTCTGGGTCCGGGTGAGGCCGTGCGTCTCCGGGTCCGGGTGAGGCCGTGTGTCTCCGAGTCCGGGCAAGGCCGCGCGCCCCTGGGTCCGGGTGAAGCTGGATCCTGGGTCCGGGTGAGGCAGTGCGCCCCTGGATCCGGGTGAGGCTGGGTCCCGGGTCCGGGTGAGGCCGCGCTCCTGGGTCCGGGTGAGGCCACGCACACCTGAGTCCGGGTGAAGCCGCGCCCCTGGGTCTGGGAGAGACCAAACCAGAGGGAGTCGGACCTGCATTACCACCATTTGTCCACCATCCAGAGCTGAGGGGTCAGTGCCGACATGTACACATAAGGAACTGGTGGACATTGAAATTGGGTCTCAAAAGAACTGTTGGTCCAGAAAGAAACTCACTACAGACTGATTCATTTGCCTGTCAGCATAACTATTATTGCTCGTCTCACATTCGGTTCTTATAAGTATGCTAGAAGCCCGGTGCACGAAATTTGTGCATGGCAGGGGGTTGTCCCTCAGCCCAGCCTGTACCCTCTCCAATATGGGACCCCACCGGGATCGGGCCTAAACGGGCAGTCGGACATCCCTCTCACAATCCAGGACTGCTGGCTCCCAACTGCTTGCCTGCCTGCCTTCCTGATTGCCCCTAACCGCTTCTGCCTGCCAGCCTGATCACCCCCTAACCACTTCGCTGCCATCCTGGTTGATGCTTAACTGCTCCCCTGCCAGCCTGTTTGCCCCCAACTTCCCTCCTCTGCCGGCCTGGTCACCCCTAACTGCCCTCTCCTGCAGGGTTGATCACCTCCAATTGCCCTCCCTTGCAGGCCTGGTCCCTCTCAACTGCCCTCCCTTGCAGGCCTGGTCCCTCACAACTGCCCTCCTTTGCAGGCCTGGTCCCTCCCAACTGCCCTCCCCTGCTGGCCATCTTGTGGCATACATCTTGTGTCCACATGGGGGCAGGATCTTTGACCACATGGGGGCAGCCATCTTGTGTGTTGGAGTGACAGTCAATTTGCATATTATTCTTTTGTGAGATAGGATAGAGGCCTGGTGCACAGGTGGGGGCCAGCTGGTTTGCCCTGAAGGGTGTCCCGGATCAGGGTGGGGTTCCCTTGGGGTGTGGGGCGGCCTGAGCGAGGGGCCTGTGGTGGTTTGCAGGCCGGCCACGCCCCCTGGCAACCCAAGCAGAGGCCCTGGTATCTGGAATTTATTTTCCTTCTACAATCGAAACTTTGTAGCCTGGAGCAGAGCCAAGCCTGCTGCTCCCTCCGGGGCGGCAGCCATTTCTGTGGCAGTTAATTCACCTTCTATAATTGAAACTTTGTAGCCTTAAGCAGAGGCCTGAGCCCGGCCAGGGTGTGTGGAAAGCTTTGCTTCCCCTGTTGCCGCCGGCAACCCTGGCCTGCTCTCTCAAGCTCCATTCTGCCGCCATTTGTTTGAATTTGTTTACCTTCTATAATTGAAACTTTGTAGCTTGAGTGGAGGCTTAGGCCTGCAACGGCTATGGAAAGCTTGGCTTCCTCTGTTACCTAGGAAACCTTGCTCTCTGTGGCTGTAGCCATCTTGGATGGGGGTTAATTTGCATACTCTCCCTGATTGGCTGGTGGGCGTGGCTTGGCTGGTGGGCGTGGTTTATGTAGTGGAATGATGGTTAA
This sequence comes from Eptesicus fuscus, assembly GCF_027574615.1. Classification (NCBI taxonomy): domain Eukaryota; kingdom Metazoa; phylum Chordata; class Mammalia; order Chiroptera; family Vespertilionidae; genus Eptesicus; species Eptesicus fuscus. The sequence continues at coordinate 72,016,141 of NC_072473.1, read as the reverse complement.
TTTGCATATTACCATTTTATTAGAGAGGATTTCTAGTAACACATGATCTCACTCATCTAGGGGAAATGATGAACAACATAGACTGATGAACAAGAACAGACCCAGAAACAAGGAGGCATCGATCAGACTGTCGGGCCTCAGAGGGAGGGTAGAGGAGGGTGGGGGTAGGGGGTAGAGATCAACCAAAGGACTTGTGTGCATGCATATAAGCCTAACCAATGGTTAAGGACAACAGGGGGGTGGGGGCATCCATGGGGAAGGGTGGGGGATGGGAATGGGGGGATGAGGACAAATATGTGACACCTTAATCAATAAAGAAATTTTTAAAAAAAGAGGGATTTACAGAAGAGGTTTCTACCTGAGTTCAGTGTTCTAACAGTAAGGCCCCACAACCACTTGGATCTTTAAAGAGCTATTGCAAGTTTAGATCTTTTTCTGAAAGTCCCACCGATCATTGTCTCTTGAGGCACCTGATCTGAGGTAGTTAACTAATCATCTGTTTTCATAGAGGTGGAGTAATACAGTATTTGTTACTATAGACCCCATTGCCTGCCTAGTGCACAATATCTGGCACATAGTAGGTGTCAAATATTTATTGAGAGGTACAATTCTCAGGCAAATTTGATCGTACAAGGCTTTATTATAGCCAATTATAAAAAGACACCTTTGACATGGATAAAATTAAATTTGGACTAGGTATTAAATTCTAGATATTGTTAATTTTATTCGGTATGATAATGGTATTGTGGCTATATTTCTCTGTTATTTTTTTACTAGTAAATCCTTATCTCTTGGTAATACCAAGTATTTACAGGTGAAATGTTATGATGCCTTGGATTTGCTCTAAAATACTTGGGGGTTGAAAGATGGGGGTCCATTACACTAATCTCTACTTTTGTATGTATTTGAAATTTTCCATAATTAAAGTATTTTAAATTATTTATAAAAAAAAGAAGTGTTGTACTTTCAGTAATAAAGAACTGAAAATAAAAAAAACACCAATGAGATAATGAGATATCACCTTATAACTATCAGAATGGCTATCATCAGTATATCAACAAACAAGTATTGTCAAGGTTGTGGAGAAAAGGAAACCCTCATGCACTGTGGGTGGGAATGCAGATTGGTGCAGCCACTATGAAAAACACGGAGATTCCTCAAAAAGTTAAAAATGTAACTGCCTTATAACCCAGCAATTCCACTTCTGGGAATATATCTGAAGAAATCTGAAACACTGATTCAAAAAAATAAATGCACTCCTATGTTCATCACAGCGCTATTTACAAAAGCCAAGATTTGGAAGCTGCCCAAGTGCACATCAGTAGATGAGTAGATAAGAAAAGCTGTGGTACATTTACACAATGGAATACTACTCAGCTGTAAAAAAAGACCAAAATCTTACCTTGTGCTAAGTGAAATAAGCCAATCAGCGAAAGACAAATGCCATATGATTTCACTTACATGTGGAATCTAATGAATAAACAAAATAGAAAGCGATTCAAAGATACATTGAACAGACTGACAGTTGTCAGAGGGGAGGATGGTTGGGGCACTGGGTGAAAAATGTGAAGGGATTAAACAAAAAAGAAAAAATTCATAGGCACAGACAACAGTATAGTGATTACCAGAGGGAAGTAAGAGTGAGGCGGTAGAAGAGGATAAAGAATAGATAAATGGTGATAGAAGAAGACTTGGCTTTGGGTGATGAAGGCACAGTACAATATACAGGTGATATAGAATTGTACACTTGAAACCTATATAATTTTATTAATCAATGTCACCCCAATAAATTAAATAAAAATTAAAAATAAAATAATAGACTTGTAAGAATTCACTTCCCATTCTCTAAAAATGTCCATTTATTTTTATATCTACTGAATTGTTTTTGGTAGACCCGCTGTTTGCCAAAAAGTCCTTTTCATTTATAAATTAACCTATTTCTAAAACATTCACCTATTTCTAAAATATTCACCAGTTTTAATAACAAAAAGGAAAAAGTTCTGTTTAACTTTACTGACCTTTTCTGTGAATGTATGTGTTTTCTAAAGCAGTCTTATTTTAAAAAGTAAGTCTTTTTTTCTGTATGAATTGTTACAAGTTACACATAATATTGAACAACTCCAGTGCAGTCAGCTTATCCTTTTCTAGGCTCCTTAAGCTCTCTTCCAAGATCATTAAAACAGTTTTGAAGAAATAGCATATGAATTTCCTTGTTAGTTTAACTCCTTTCTCCATTTTCAGTTTCAATGTATTTCCAAATGACAGAAAGACATTCTTCTATCTTACAATCATTTTGGAAGCGTGGTTTTATGTCTGGCTGACATTTTAACCCATTCTCTATGGCCAGCAGCAATGGTAGCCATCTTGTAAGGCACATGCTTAAGGACACTATCTTCTTCCATTTCCATACAATCCAAAAGCTCATCGAGAGCTTCTGCTCATTTTGAGGAAACTGAAAAGTGACCAAAACTTTTTTAGTGAAAGTCTCAAAGTTCCAGGTAAGTAAATCACCTATCTTTTTACCTTGTTATTTACAAGTAGTACACCATATTTAACAAGTAAGATCCTTTCATTTTCTTTGGTGTGGACTAAATGCAATTTGACAAATTTTAAGTTTGTACTATCTTCCAAATATGCACATAAATGATCAAAATCTAGTTTGAATTTGGACAAGAAGCACCATCCTTTGTTTTATGTTTTGTGTGGTTACATTAAAACCTTTATAAAATCGCCGAAACCGGTTTGGCTCAGTGGATAGAGCATCGGCCTGCGGACTCAAAGGTCCCGGGTTAGGTTCCGGTCAAGGGCATGTACCTTGGTTGCGGGCACATCCCCAGTAAGGGGGTGTGCAAGAGGCAGCTGATCAATGTTTCTCTCTCATCGATGTTTCTAACTCTCTATCCCTCTCTCTTCCTCTCTGTAAAAAATCAGTAAAATATATTTTTAAAAAAAAACCTTTATAAAATTAAGAAAGACTATTTAAATCTCCATTTTTCAAACATAAGTACCTAAGAGCTAAGGGGATATGTTTTTTTTTTTTTCAGTTTTATTAGCCATGCTTTGAAGCATCACTTTATATGCTGTAGAAAGCATGGTTGTTGATAAGATCTGACAGAATTGGTCTCATACTATCATGGACCTTCACATTTGTTATAAAAATTTCCTCTTTTGTTCATCCATAGGATGTTTTAGTTTCATCTTTCAGATAATGGAATATAATTTTGCTAAGTTTCATACAGCAATCAGAAAAACTACATGGTAATGCAAGTTCATTTGCTTGGTATACCCAAGCTAATTCAACTGCCATTATTTTTAATTGAGTGTGGTGTCTTTTCAGAAAATAGGGGCGGCGGGGGGGGGGGGGGGGGGGGAGGGCGGGTACCAAGATTGATTTAGAAAAAAAGTGTCTGTCTCATCCTATAATTGGAAGATTCAATCTTTATATGAGCTTCCACATCACCTTCTCTATCATTCTTAATTTTAAATTATTTTCTTTATATTGTGCAATATGTTCTGTTTTAGCATTCACTTTCCTAAGTCTATTTTTATATATCCTTCCATTTATCATTAAAATAACACAGTAATTGAGTCTCCTTTTTAAGTGATATCTGGGTCATGCAGCCCTTGGTATTTTAATTGTTCCCATTTTCCTTATCTGAACTTTTAGAAAACAAAGTCACTATATTCACAATTTTAACAAGTAAATAGTACTATCTCAATAAACAGCACCACGGTTAATCTACCAGCAGAGTTAAAGACAGAACGTTATTGTTCATGTTTATAATACACACTTAAGATGCACCACTGGGAGTGATGAAACAATAGATGATCCATTATTGTGAACCACAAAACACAATTTCCAACATCAGCTGTGTAGAAAAACTAGCAACAGGATCTAGAAAAGATGAATCGTCTATCTATGCCTTATACACTTAACACTAAAAACAATGTTGCTTTCATTTCCAATTTTGGGGTCACCTTATGGATTTTGTACCTCAATCTTTTGCACCCATTGCCAAAACCATAACTTTTCACATTCTGGGGAGGGATTTCCCATCATGCAATGTTTCCAGTGCTAAAACCAAGATGTTTTTCAGGAAAACTTCAATGGTCAGTGACCATTATTGCAGCCCAAGTGGGGAGAGGAGGAGAGCCTTCACGCAGGGGGCAGGTTGGCTTGGATTGTTTGAGCACAAGAAATTTGAGGAGGGTGTTTTTATGGTGATGGAGGTACCAGCAGTAGCCTATTTAGGGTATAGATGCCTGAGTCAGGTGAGGAAGTCTTCAGTGGAGGAGAAGGGATGGTGTCTCCAATTATAAATTATCTACATACAGGTGATTGGTGATTGCATAAAGGAATATTGGGCACGTGAGTAAATATATTAAGGAAATTGCGAAACAGGTTTCTTCACTGTTGGGGAAGGGAGTTACAAATATGAAAATGGAGAAAACTGGAATGAACTCAAAAGAGTGTTAGATTGGAATTGGAGTTATGAATGGGAACAAATAATTTCCAAGGTGTTTAAAGAGATTTGGGGGGAAATTTTGATGTAAAAAGGAATGTTTGTGTGTGCACCCTAGCTCTGTTCACAGAGAGAACCTGGGAGCAGCAACACTTCAATAGAAGTGGGGTCACCTAGTGTCTATATCTTGCTTTCTAAATACGTTCTCTCATTAAAAGGAACCAGGGCTCCTTAAAGAAATGTTTAATTCCAAATTTGGGACAAGGAAAGTACAAGATGATTTGAGGATTTATGTGCTAAATAGCAAAGAAGTGCTCAAAGAAGACTGGGAGTATATTCAAAGAACACAGAAAGCAGCTTAAGGAGAAAATTTTAAGCATTAAAATACGTAACACTCGCCTTGTTCAGGGTGGCTCAGTTGGTTGGAGGGTTGTCCAGTACACCAAAAGGTTGCAGGTTTGATTCCTCATCAGGGCACAGATCTAAATTGCAGGTTTAATCCCCGGTCAGGGCACTCTGGAACAGAAAGCAACCAATCAATGTTTCTGTCTCACAACAATATTTCTCTCTCTCTCTCTCTCTCCTCTCTCTCTTCCTCCCTTCCCCTCTTTCTAAAAAAAAAAAATCAATGAACAAGTCCTTGGGGAGTATTAAAAAAGACATAACAATAAAATATAGACAATTCAGTTACACAGGAAAACATGAATCCATGGTATAAATACTGGTATATTAGCAATAATTAAATTAAATATTTATTTAATTATTAATAGATTTAAAGCTTTAATGAGGAATGTATAGTTGCATAGTGTCAAATACTTATTAATTGCAGAGAGAAGTTTTTTTTTTACAGTGGGAAAGACTGGGAGACAACACTTTAATAAATGATCAAAGTAGAATGGCATAAGTAATAGGAAAATCCAAATTACACACTGCTAGGATGCAATGAGGAAAACACAGCATCAATTCTATAACATCCCTACATATAATCATGAGGAAACATCAACAAACCCAAATCAAGGGCAATCTACAAAGTAACTGGTCCACAATCCAAAAAAAATGCCAAGGTCATGAAAGTCAAGGCAAAACTGAGGAACTTTTCTAGACTGTAAAAGACTAAAGAGACATGACAGTTGTACTATACAGGATTCTGTCCTGATCTTTTTTGCTGTGAAGGACATTGTTGGAACAACTGGTGAAATTTGAACAGGATCTGAGGATTATATTTTGTTAAATCTTATTAATGATAATTTCCTGATTTTGATGGTTGTCCTGTGGTTATATAGGATAGCGATTTTCAATGGTGTGTCTCAAGAATTTTTAAAACATGCAATACCTGATTGTTTAGTCAGGGGCACTGGCCTCTTTCCCCTGAGATTGTCAAGTAAAAAAAAAAATGACAACAACCAATATAGCAATAGCCATCCAGTGTGAATGAATAAAAATTATACCTATTTTTGTCAGATCAGTAAAAAAATATACTTTTGGTGTGCCAAAGAATTTTAGTAATTAGTTTAAGTGTGCTATGAAATAAAAAAGGTAGAAAATCACTGATATAGGAGAATGTTCTTTTCTGTAAGACACACACACTAAAGTATTTGGGAGCTACAGGACATCATTTTAGTAACTTACTTGCATATGGTCCAGGAAAGGAGAGGAATTCTTTGTTTTACTCCAGCAACTTTTCTGCAAGTTTGCAATTTTTTTCAACAACAAAAAACAAGGATCATGTATTGTTTTCATTAGAAACAAAATAAATATGGGCTCATATTACAGATAAGAGCTGAAAGGAGCAACTTTGGGTTTTATAACAATGATGCCATTGGTGACCTTGTTGAGAGCAGATTCAGCAGAATGGAAAGAAAATTAAGGGGTCAGCTGAGGAGCTTGGAAAGTGGAGACAGTGAATATAGTACCCCCTTTGAAAATGTTTGTCAAAATGAGAAGAGGGAAGGGAGGATGTAGCTTAAGGGAGTCAAGTTGTAGGGGAGGTTTTTTTTTGTATATTTGGTTGTCTATTTATTGGAAAGAGAAACAGAAAAGCAGTTCATATTAATGATGAAAAGGAAAGCCCAATAAAGAAAATAGAGGGTTCAATGCCTAACAGTTCAGACGAAAAAGAGGAACACTCAGCCTTTAGTTTGTCTGACTCTTCTGCATAGCCAAGACAATGCAAACACTCCACTGAGCCAAACCAGCTAGGGCTGGCAATGCAAACACTCAATTCAATATTTTCAGGGGGCTGGGTGTAGAGGATATTCTTCCACAAAAGGGTCTTGCTATAAAGCTATAGCAAGAAGATGCACCAAACTACTACAAGTAATACATATCTCCAGGGCTATATCAAATTTATATATTTTGGTGTTTGAATTTATCTTACAACCAGGGTTTACTACTTATGTAACTATAAGAAAAATTATATTTAAAAACGGGAGGAAGGAATATGCTCTTAAATTTGTTCACAAAATTGTTGTAGAGAGAGATTTACTTATCTGAAAATATATCCACAACTGCACATGCAGTAGAAGGGGAGGCAGATTAGAAACTACCCATAGCATCATCCCAATCAGACAGGGTATGTCTGTCATGGGGCCCAGAGACCACAAGGATAATAGAAGTGGCAGCACAGGGTCTTGTGCCACATTTTCAGATGTAGGAAAATCCATCTGGTAATTTAAGGAACCCTTGTTTCTTCCTCATCCCTTCCTAATCTGTTCTCAATTGAGAGATTCAAGGTGCAATTCCAGTTCTCATCACCAGAGTGCAAAGAACTCTATTTCCTAATTTTTTTTCCAAGTATACCTTTTTAGGAGAGAAAATCAAAGCAATAGCCATTTTTGTATGTTTAAATAAACGTTATTTTGTAGATCAGTTTTAGGTTTAAGGCAAAACTGAGCAGAAAGTATAGAGTTCTCATATACCCCTTGTTCCTACACAGTGTTCCCCCACTATCAACAGCCTGCCTCAAAATTCTACATTTGTTATAATCAATGAGCCTACGCTGACACATGTTATCACCTGAAGTCCATATTTTACATTACCAAAGCAAAAGAAAAAAAAAACATTTTAAAACTAATTTTACAAAGCAGTTTCTCAAACAGGAAGTATGAAATGAGCCTCCATCTCATATACAATTAGGAAAAGGTTAGAAAGAGTAAAATGAGATCCCATTTGGAAAATCAATCTGAGGTCCTATATGAAACTGTACTTCCCAGTAATTATACCAGCAGTCAAAATGAAGATATAACAGAACTCTGCATGATAATAGATGAATGGTATAGAAGCAGTTTCTCCTAGTAAAACACCATGTTAAAAAATATGTATTGGTCTAAGAATGAGCCACAGGCCACCTTTATTAGAAACAGCTGGTATCTTGGTAAACTGCAACTTTTGAAAACTTACCCCAGACCTACTGAGGCTCAGGAATCTGTATTCTCAATAATTTCCCTGATAGATTCTGATGTTTCCTATAGTTTGAGATCTGCTAAAAAGATAATATCCAAGATTTCTTTAACTATTTTATACACTGTCATCTCTGATTCCAATGTCAATTGGTTTTGCCAGTCAACTTTAAGTATCTGTTTCTGTTTTGGTGTATCTGGTAGGTAACCCAGACATGTAGCACATAGCAATTCAGCTATTAGGGAACAAGACAGGAAAGGGCCTTCCTCTTATGGGGCTTACATTCTCTTTTGGATACACAGAAAATAAAAATAACCAATGTAATTTCAATGGGTTAAGAGTTCCATGAAGAAAATAAAACAAGGAAATGAGATAGAAAATAATGTCTATGGAGAGAGCAGTCAAGGATGTCTAGAGCTACCTAATTTACCTACTTCAAAGACCATCACTTACTTAGACTGACTTAGACTACACCATGCATAATGATCCCTGGAGTTGTGCCATGCTTTATCACTAGAGAAGCCATGCCATGGACATGACTTTTCAGCTAAGACCTTGACAACAAGAAAGAACTGTGTGGGTGTAAAGATCTTTTGATATTAGACCAAGGAACAGTACATTCTGAAGTAGGAGGGAGCATAACTTGTTCCAGAAAAAAACAAAAACCAGTGTGACTAGAGCTTGATGGAAAAAGGATGGTGGTGGTATGGGAGATAAGGTAGAAGGAAGGCTACTGCAGGGTATGTGCAGTACTCAGGCCTGGCTGGCAATCTTAACCACATTTCCAACCAATATAATTTCTCAATATCTGAGACCACTGCATCACAACATCTTCAACACTCTCTCACCTCAATATTCTTAACTGTTCTTTTGGCTTTTTGTTTCTTTGGAAAAGTAGATGTTATCACAGAAGAAGTCGTCTATATGCTCCAACCACCAAACCTAACAACTTATCTGCATCAGCAACTATACTTCCTTTCTCTCCTGTGACAAACCTTCCTAAGGCAGCCCTTCTCTTTGCAATGGGTCACACACTCCAGGACTGTGATTGTGTATTATCCCCCTTCTCCCTTGAGTCGGCAATATTCCTCTCTACTAAATACTAGTAAATGAACATATGCATGAATAAATAAATAGATGAACTCATGAAAGATTTGAGAATTAGGTAAGGGGGTATAAGAGGGAGGTGGCAATGTGATTCTCAGTAGTCTGCCCCCATCATCGGTGTGTTAGAGAGTGATGTTAATCAGGATGGGCAACACATAATGGTTCCTTTTTGGAAGGGATGTGATGTATCATCTTGATTTTTCAGTACCTTTGTACACCTCATAGAGAAGTTAAGAATGCAGCAAGATATTTGGATCACAGACTGAGCTAGAAAGGGAAATGCAGGAATCATATGTGAGTGAACGCAATTGAAGATATAGGTATAGATGAGATAGCTGCCTAAGGAGACAGCATGATGTGAAAGGGAAAGGTAGCCAAAAATGGGCGCCAAAGAACTCCCAACATTTGAACTTCAAGAGTCTTTAGTGAGAGAAACCAAGATGGCGGCATAGGTAAACACCTAAACTGCTGCCTCGCACAACCATTTTAAAACTACAACTGACAGACAAAGTGGACATCATCCAGAACCACGGGAAAGCTGGCTGAGTGGAAATTCTACAGCTAGAAGGAAAGAGAAAAGCACACTGAGACTCAGAGGAGCTGCAGAAGGCAGAGATATGGAGGCACGCGCGTGGAGAGGGCTGGCAACTGAGTACGCGGCTGGCTTTCTCAATTGGGAGGGAGACAAAAGCTCCTGACTGCTCTGGACTCCAGTTCTGGGCGAGACTCTGGGGACCCAGACTCATTTGGGGAGAAACTGGACTGTCTGGCAGCGGGTGAGACTCGAGGGCGGCTTTTTCTCAGAGGTTCTTACAGCAATTACTGCGGCACACTGAGACCAAGGGGCCTCTTAGGGCAGGGCTGACAGGAAGCCATTGCTGTCTGCTCCACCCTGAGACTCCACCCCATCCAAGCTGAGCACAAAGGCTTTTGCAAGTCTTGTCTCATAAGGGTGTCTCCAGCACAGAAGTTCTCCAAGCGTAGACACAACTGATCCTCACAGCCACCTGGTCTGGAGGTCAATTCCTCCCAGTGATACCAACAAAAATCAAGGCTTAACTACAACAAGACTGTGTACACAGCCCACAAAGGGGTGCACCAAGAGTGTCCACCTCAGGTAACTGGGGAGGCTGAGCCACTGGACCCTATAGGATACCTCGCACACAAAGCCACTCTATCAACTCAGGGAAGCAGCCAAAATGCGGAGACAAAAAAAAGAGGTAACAAATGAAAGAAATGGAGGAAAGCAAATTACTGGATATAGAGTTCAAAACCACGGTGATAAGGTTTTTCAATAATTTTCTAGAAAAGGCTGATAAATTTAGCGAGACCCTCGAGGATATGAAAAAGGACCAACTAGAAATTAAGCATACACTGACTGAAATAAAAAATATTATACAGAGACCCAACAGCAGACTAGAGGATCCCAAGAATCAAGTCAAAGATTTGAAATACAAAGAAGCAAAAAACATCCAACTGGAAAAGAAAAAAGAATAAAAAAAAAATGAAGATAGTGTAAGGGATCTCTGCGACAACTTCAAACGTACCAACATCTGAATTATGGGGGTGCCAGAAGAAGAGAGAGAGCAAGATATTGAAAACCATTTGAAGAAATAATGACAGAAAACTTCCCCCACCTGGTGAAAGAAATAGACTTATAAGTCCAAGAAGAGCAGAGAACCCCAAACAAAAGTAATCCAAAGAGGACCACACCAAGACACATCATAATTAAAATGCCAAGAGCAAAAGACAAAGAGAGAATCTTAAAAGCAGCCAGAGAAAAACAGTTAGTTACCTACAAGGGAGCACCCATATGATTGTCAGCTGATTTCCCAACAGAAACTATGCAGGCCAGAAGGGAGTGGCAAGAAATATTCAAAGTGATGAATAGCAAGAACCTACAACCAAGATTACTCTACCCAGCAAAGTTATCATTCAGAATTGAAGGTCAGATAAAGAGCTTCACAGATAAGAAAAAGCTAAAGGAGTTCATCACCACCGAACCAGTATTATATGAAATGCTGAAAGGTATTCTTTAAGAAGAGGAAGAAGAAGAAAAAGGTAAAGATAAAAATTATGAACAACAAATACATATCTATCAACAAGTGAACCTAAAAATCAAGTGAATTAAAAATCTGAGAAACAGAATAAACTGGTGAATATAATAGAATCAGGGGCATAGAAAGGGAGTGGAGTGATAATTCTCAGCGGGAAAGGGGTATGGGGAGGTGCAGGAAGAGACTGAACAAAAAGTGTACACCTATAGATGAGGACAGTGAGGGGGAGGTAAGGGCAGAGGGTGGGGTGGGAATCGGGTGGAGGGGAACTATGGGGGGAAAAAAGAGAAACAAATGTAATAATCTGAACAATAAAGATTTATTAAATTAAAATAAATAAATAAATATCAAGTGAATAAAAAGTCTGATGAACAGAATAAACTGGTGAATATAATAGAATCGGGGCATAGAAAGGGAGTAGACTGACAATTCTCAGGGGAAAGGGGTGTGGGGGTGCGGGAAGAGACTGGACAAAAATCGTACACCTATGGATGAGGACAGTGGGGGGTGGGTAAGGGCAGAGGGTGGGGTGGGGTGGGAACCGGGTGGAGGGGAGCTATGGGGGGAAAAAGTGGAACAATTGTAATAATCTTTTTTTTTTTTATAAAGACAAATATCTAATTTCTTTTTTTTAAATCTTTTTTTTATTTTTTTATTTTTTTACAGAGAGGAAGAGAGAGGGATAGAGAGCTAGAAACATCGATGAGAGAGAAACATCGATCAGCTGCCTCCTGCACACCCCCCACTGGGGATGTGCCCGCAACCAAGGTACATGCCCTTGACCGGAATCGAACCCGGGACCTTTGAGTCCGCAGGCCGATGCTCTATCCACTGAGCCAAACCGGTCTCAGCCAATTGTAATAATCTTAACAATAAAGATTTATTTTTTAAAAAGAGTCTTTAGTGAGTCCATGACAGAGAATTAACAGCCAGCCTATTCGTCTCCTGTTTCAGCTGTGCTCTTTCTTCTATAGGATGCTATACCTGGGATGAATCTCTTCAGGGTAGGCCCAGCCTTTGTGCCTAATAGCCCAAAACAGAATTCTGTGAACTAGCTGTTAATGGGTTCTACCCAATCTGAACAAGTAACCCTCCCACTTCTCTAGACTTATACCTCCTTTTCTAATGGCCTGTTTCCCTGTGCATAAAACCCATGAGGATATAAGTCCCTTAAGTACCTGGGCACTATCATGCTCTTCACTATGTCCTCTGTAGCCCAGGGCAGATGGATTTAGCCTAAATGTCCATTAATTTAGCTCTAGTTGAATACATAGGTATGACAGAGAACATAGACGTGTCAGAGCACCATGCAGTCATCGCAGGGGCAGGCTGGGAGAGGTCAGTGGTGGAGGGGTGGGGGGGGGGCGGGGAGGGAACATATGTAATACTTTCAACAATAAATATTTAAAATAAATAAATAAATAAATAAATAAATAAAAGATGTAATTCTATACACAGTAGTGTGGAATTACATCTTAAATATATTGTTATGTAAAGCACATGAAAAGGGCAGAACAGTACACTTCTAATTCTGTTCCTGTGGAAAATGTACTAATTAGGCAGAGCAGAATTATTCCAGCTCTGGCTGCCAACCATATGAGTGAGCCACTCCGGATATTCTATCCGTTGAGTCTCCAGATTGTTATATCCCCAAACAAAACCACATGGAAGAGAAAAAATTGCTCAGCTAACCCCAGTTAAGCCACAGAATCATGAAAGATATTGATATTTGATATTATTTAAACCACCCCAAATTCTGTTGTGGTTTCTTACATGGCAATAGGTAACTGAAACACCTGAGTTTAATGTGGACACCTTAGACACTGGTCAATAGCCCCAGCTGAGCTCCCTGCTAATAGCCTGCATCTATGCCGGAAGATCTAGCCCATTTAAGTCTTCAGATGCTCAAAGCTCCAGCTGAGATTTAACTGCAACTTCATAAGAGATACCATGGAAAAACACCCAGCTGAGCTCAATAAACCCACAGAACTATAAGAGTTGATGATGAAGACACAATAAAAAAATGTTGTTTTAAGCTACTAATTTTGGGCATTGCTTTATATGCAACAATGAACAACCAGGATTCTATAGAAAGTGAAACAAGTTAGTGTGTAGACTTAAAGGATTTTTATATGCATATAATGAAACACATGTATTTTATATTTATAAATATGTTTAGTGGAATCAAATGATGTATACCAATCTGATTTTCACTTAAAATAAGTCTTGGTTATAAGTTTTGTTTTTTGGTTGTTGTTTTTTTGTTAATCCTCACCCAAGGATATTTTTTCCATTGATTTTTTACAGAGAGTGGAAGAGAGGAGGAAGGGGCAGAGAGAGAGAGAGAGAGAGAGAGAGAGAGAGAGAGAGAGAGAAACATTGATTTGTTGCCTTCCAAATGCTCCCCAACCGGGCTGGGGTTTGAACCTGCAACCCAGGTACATGCCCTTGACTGGGAATCAAACCCTGGACCCTCTGGTGTGGTCTGACACTCTAACCACTAAGCAACAATGTCCAGGGCAGTCTTGGTAATAGTTTATGCCATTAAAAAGACAGCTCCATCATGCTCTGAAATGTATGAAGACTGTTCCATTTAATTTTTAAGTAATCACATGATCCTATATAATAAAAGGCTAATATACAAATTGTCCCCTTGGCTGGGAGTTTGACCGGGAGTACAACCAGAGGGTGGGGCCGGCCCACAACCGCCCAAGGCCCCTATCCCCAGCCGGCCCTGCCCCTGATCAGCCCCACCCACCCCAATCGGAGGCGAGGCTGGCCAGCCAACCTCCCACATCCCCTCTCCCCGGCCAGCTCAGCCCAGTCCTGATCTCGGGCCAGCCGGACCCCACTTGTGCACGAATCCTACACTGGGCCTCTAGTATAAATATAACTGAGTTTGCCTCCTTTTTTATTTACCCCATCCTCTCCCCAGAGGTAACCACGCTCCTAAGTTGGTGTGTCTTTCCACATATGTTTACATACTTTTACTAGATATATATATAAAATTTAAATGTATAAAATATATAATATTAATATATTATATTATATATAGTATAATATAATATATATATATATATTACTTTGGACATGTAAACATTTTGATAATGTTTACATTATCAAATAAATTGTTTTCAACCTGCTTTTCTCATGTAATATTATGTTTAAGATATTCACTCATACTGCTGTGTGAAGATAAGTCATTTCATTTTAACTGTGTATAGTGTTCTGTTGTATAAATGCACCATAATTCTTTATTTCCCTCTTAATTATATTTCTCTATTAATAAATGCATCCATGCTTCTCAGTTCATGGTTTATATTACCATTTCCCACCTTGTCATTCTTGTCCAAGTCACCAATGCTTTTAGCTTCTGACTGACAGACCCACCTCATTGTGTGTATTGTTTTCCAGGGAGGTGATACTCTTTAGTGGTAACATATTTGAATAGTGCTTATAATTTTTACAATCACCTTTAAATATATTACCTCATGCAATCTTTTCAAATACTCTTACATTTAGTTAATTTGGTTAAGCTAGTAAACTGGACTTGAGAGAAGTTAAATGGCTTGTTTGGGCACACAGAGTTGTGGACTCAAGTTTAGGTTGTTTGTTTTATAGGCCATGCCTTGCCTATTAGAGGAGAAGGAGGCATGTTGAAGAATATATAATAACTCCATCCCAATTATCTCTGATAAGGAGAATTGAACTGAGAAGTATCCTTGTGTATTGAACAACATACCGTATTCAGAATCAGAAAACTTGCATTTCAGTCTCTTCTCTGCAATTATGGTTGGAAAATAAAGTTTATGCAAAGTCAATCGGCCATTAATAAAATAAACATTCAGACCCAAAGTTTATGTGGTATATTTCAAGCAATAAAGCTCTGAGTTTAAATATGCAAATTATTCTTTCATTTTTAGAGTTGGTAATTTCTGGATAACTGCAGAGTCTGGTTCATGGAGCAAGAATGTTTGTATAATGTGCTGGTTTCCATGTGTCAGGGAGGTGTTACAACAAAGATGGTTTTTTTAAATGTTATCAGGACAAATTCTTGTCTACAATAATTTATTTTGATAACTTTGGATCTTTTGTCATATGTAGTTATTTTTGTTCACTGTTATTTTTTCCTGATTATTTTTAGAAGACTTGAGGGAGAGAATGTATTCTCTCAGCAGACAGAAAGAGCATGAGGTAAAAGCGGTGGTGGGGGGGGGGGGGAGTTGACTAGTAATCTTTTAAACTTAAGAAAATTTCTTTTGAATAGATATAATTTTTAAGTTGCATTATTTATTATTTTTAGAAGCACTCAAACAGTACCCAAATAGTTACTACTCACAATTGTAACAAGACTTTTTATTACCTTTTGATGTTCATCTATAATTTTCACCTCTCATAAAACTTAAAACATATTTAGAAATATGAAATTTCCACAGCTGTATTTCAGAAAGCAACTTAAAAAATGTTTTTTTTGAACCAAGTCAATTATATCAAATATTTGTGACAATATACCAAACATTATAATTAACCAAGTATTCTATTTAACTTTCTGAGAGAAAGCAAACATAATATTGTATTACTCTTTTAAAGAGGATAATTTTTTAAATAACTGTATGCTGCCATTTCATTTTAGATAATTAAAAAAAAAACATATAGAGAGAAGACATCACCCAAAATGGCAGAATAGGTAACGCAAAGGTTCCATGCCAAAAATTCTCAGAATCAACTTTTGCAGAACTCTGGAATCTAATCCAAAACTTACAATAATGAGGGGAAGACTTGAAGAAAGAAACTAATGCTTTGCATTAAGAGAGTGATATGGTGTTATAAATTGCCAGCTCACCACCCTCAACACCCCAGATCAGCTGGTGATGGTTGCTAGTATCAGAAGGAGCACTATGGACCTTATTCTCAAAGAATTGTGGCTGTGGGCATCATCCAGTTTGGCAGATTTCCCTCAAAGACCAACAAAGGTTTTTCTTTGTTTTGCTGACTCAGAATCTTCCCAGGAGCAGAGTGCCTTTTGCTACAGCAGCCTGAGGCAAAGGTTAACATGCAAGACAAAAAATAACAGAATGAGAAACTTGGGAGGAAGAGGCTGGTTAAAGAGATACATGTGGAAATACAGGCATTTTAAAGTTCACCAATATACTAGTACAGGGGGATTGAGAAGACCACACTTAATGCCCAGAATGGGATGGGATGCATGTGCGTTCAAGACCTGAGGAGACTCAAAGCTCTCATCCCTGGCTGACTTTCAGACTTTGTACAAGTAGGAAGTGAAAACTAATGAAAAATTTGTAAATTGCCTGGCTAAGCATAAAATGAGTTCCCACACAGACCAATATGCAAAGACTGGGAGAGTTTTTCTTCTTTCCTCTCCTTTTTTTTTCTTTCACTGGCTCCAAGTATTTAAAGTAATTGTCAAAACACCAGCTGACCCCACTAAGCTAGGACAACACAGAGTTCAGTGGACACAGATGATAAACAATTCAGACTTTACAAAATAGTTTAGAAAAGTCACTAAACAAACAAACAACCCACAATTGCCAGCAACAACAAATCCTGAGAGGGAATATGATTCCCACATGATAATATTAAAAATATCCAGTTTCAACAATAACAAAAATTATGAGGCATGCAAAGAAAGTATGGCCTATTCACAGGGAAAAGAAATTAATAAAAATTTTCCTTGCCCTGACCGGTTTGGCTCAGTGGATAGAGCGTCGGCCTGCAGACTCAAGGGTCCCAGGTTCGATTCGGTCAAGGACATGTACCTTGGTTGCGGACACATCCCCAGTACGGAGTGTGCAGGAGGCAGCTGACCGATGTTTATCTCTCATCGATGTTTCTAACTCTCTATCCCTCTCCCTTCCTCTCTGTAAAAAATCAATAAAAATATATATATATTTTAAATTTCCTTGTCCTGGCTGGGATGTTCAGTTGGTTGGAGCATCATCCAGTACACCAAAAGGTTGCAGGTTCAATTTCTGGTCAGGACACATTACCTGGGTTGTGGGTTCTGTCCCTGGTTAGGAGCATACAGGTGGCAACCAATTGATGTTTCTCTCTCACATCAATGTTTCTCTCTGTGCCGTGCCAGCACAGCCAAGGGTTTGGCGAGCCTGAGGGAGGGTGGCGAAGGATGTAGAAAAGACAGACAAAGAGAATAAGCTGGTCTAGGTGGATCTTCCTGTGCCTGGCTAAGGCCACAGAGAGAGATCCAGACACAAGCTAAGCCTTTATTTTATAGTTAGAGGTAAACAAGGTAATGGTCACCATAGTTACAATGTTCTTGTGAGTTTCACTTGTTTTGGCAGCACTTGCTGCACCTCCCACAGTCCATTAGCCACCCAGGAAGGATCTAGGGAATGTCATAAGGTCAAGCTTAATTATGCTAAGAGGGCTGTGCCCTCTAAACTGGGACTTGTTTGTGGCTTTGCCAGCAGATCAGTCCCAGGCTTAACCCTATAGCCGCTCCCTACATCTATCTCTCTAAAAATCAATTTTAAAAAAACTTAGCCTCTGGTGAGTATTAGAAAACTAACAAACTGTACTTGAGGAAGCCCAGGCAGTGGACATACTAGTCAAAGACTTTAAATCAACTGTCTTTAATATGCTCAAAGAGTTAAAGGAAATCATAGACAAATAACTAAGATAAACCAGGAGAATTATGTCTTATCAGATAGGGAATATCAATAAACAGGAAGAAATTATAAAACTGTACCAATTACAAACTCTGGAGTTGAAAACTTCAGAAGGTTCAATATCAGATGTAATCAAGCAGAAGAAACAAACAGGCAACTTTCAAATAATTCAATTGAATTTATTAAGTCTTGAGGAGCATAAAGAGAAAGCAAAGAGAGAGGAAGGAGAGGAAAGATTATTTGAAGAAATTATGGACAAACCTTTAAAATTTAAGGAAAGTCACGAATATAAACATCAAAGAAGCTCAACAAATCTTAAGCAGGATACTCGCACCAAGAAACATTATAATCAAATTGTCAAAGCCAAAAGCAAAGAGAGTATCTTGAAAGAAGCATTAGGTATTAGGTCTTACTTGGATCCTGATCCAAACAAACTGTTAAAAAACAAAACAAAACTATGACAGAATTGAAAATTTGAACAAGGATGGGACAGAAAATGATATTAAGGAATTATTAATTTTAGGTATGGAATAGTACTGTGGTTTTACATAAAAAAGAACGTCCTAGTAGATATGAACTTTGAAATCTTATGCACAAAGTGATATTATATATGAGATTTGCTTCAAAAATCATCTCTAAGGGTGGGAAATAGGTAAGGATACCCTATATAATAAAAGGCCAATATGCAAATTGTCCCCAGGGGCAGGAGTTCTACCAACCAGGAGTTAGACTTGTGCTGACCACCAAAAGGTGGCACGGAACATGGCGGGCGTCAGCGACACAGCGCTGACAGCGAGTGGCAGTGGAGGTACTGCTGGCTCCGATGGGCCCTGATGAGAGCAGGACCACAGCGGGATGGTGGAGCAGGTAAGTGGGTGGTGCCAGGCCAAGGTGGGTGTAAACAGGAGCCCCAATCACACTGCCTGTCACCCCACAGATGTCAACCAGCGACGGCGGGGGCCGGGGCTGGTGAGTAGGTGGCACTAGGCCAAGGCAGGTGTGAGCAGTGGCCCCGATCACCTTGCCAGTTGCCCCACAGATTGGCCCTGATCGCCAGCCAGGCCTCGGGACCCTATCTGTGCACGAATTTCATGCACCAGGCCTCTAGTCCTATATAATAAAAGGCTAATATGCAAATTGTCCCCTCAAGAGTTCAACTGACCAGGAGTTCGACTGCTCACTATGACATGCAGACCACCATGGGGTGGCATGGAACCAAGGAAGGCCCCGGCCAGCAGCCGGAAGGCCCCGATCAGCCCTGATCACAGGCCAGGCCTAGGGACCCTACCCGTGCACGAATTTCGTGCACCAGGCCTCTAGAAGACAAAATAGGATTGGCAATGAGTTGTTAACTGTGAACAATGGGTACTGAATGTATTTGCTTTCATTATACAGTGGGCCCTCCATATCTGTGGATTCCACATCCTCACCAAATATCAAGAATAGTAAAAAGAAATTACATTTATGGACACTCCTGAAACCAAGATGGCGGCATAAGGTATACACCTGTACGTGCTGCCTCTCACAACCACACCAAAACTACAACTAAAAGACAAAACGTCTATCACCCAGAACCAAGAGAAAGCCGGCTGAGTAGAAGTTCTACAACTAGAAGGAAAGAGAGAAGAGCATTGAGACCTGGTAGGACATTCACAAGTGCGGAAAAGCAGAGGTACGGAGGTGCGCAAATCGGGCTGGCAGCTGGTGACTGGGTGCGCTGTTTTTTTCAATCTGAAGAGAGACACAAACTCCCTACTGCTCTCAATTCCAGTTTCCGGTGAGACTCTGGGGACCCAGACTCCTACGGGGAGAAGCTGGACTGTCTGGCATAGGGTTTGAAAATGAGGGTGGCTTTCTCCCAGAGGTGCATGCAGGAATCATTGTTTACTGTGTTGGGGCTCAGGACATGGGGACTCAGAAACACGGAGACACAGAGACAGCTGGCTGGCAGCCATCGCTGTTTGCCATGCCCTAGTGATTCCTTGAGACCCCGCCCAGCCCAATTTACAAACCCACCTAAACTGTGCACAGCGGCTTTTGCATATGAATGGCCTGCCCTATCGCAGCTTAACCTAACAAACTGCAGCTCCTGTCAGACAGCTCCAAAACTTCCAAACCCCAAGCAAAGAGGTGAAATCTGTAGATCTCGCTGTAGCTCCTGCTGGGCGGCCTCAGACAGTAGCTGACCTGCACCCCATTGGAGATCCAGGAGCCAGTGTACCTAGTGGTCAGTGTGAGATGATACCAGATTTCAACTCCTCACATCCATAAGTGACACATTCAAGAGGCAGACTCAGTGAGCACCAAAGCCCCACTGAAACAAGTCCTGCCTCATAAGGGTGTCTCCAGCACAGCAGTTCTTCCATTATAAACACAGCAGGTCCTCACAGCCAATTGGCCTGGAGGTCAATTCCTCCCAGTGTACCAACAGCAATCAAGGCTTAACTACAACAAGACTGTGCACTCAGCCCACAAAGGGATGCACCAAGAGTGTCCACCTCAGGTGATTGGGGAGGCTGAACCACTGGGCCCTGTAGGTCACCTACCACAGAAAACCACTCCATCAACACAGGGAAGCAGCCAAAATGCGGAGACAAAGAAACAAGTCATGAATGAAAGAAATGGAGGAAAGCAAAGTACTAGACATAGAGTTCAAAACCACAGTTATAAGGTTACTCAAGAATCTTCTAGAAACCTCTGAGGAACTTAGTGAGACCTTTAAGGATCTTAATGAGAATGCCAAAAAATTGGGAAAGGACCAGACAGAAATTAAGCATACACTGTCTGAAATAAAGAATATTCAGAAATTCAACAGTAGACCAAAGGACCCCAAGAATCAAACCAAAGATTTGAAATATGAGGAAACAAAAAACACCCAACCAGAAAAACAAAAAGAAAAAATAATCCAAAAATATGAAGATAGTGTAAGGAGCCTCTGGGACAACTTCAAGCATACCAACATCCGAATTATGGGGGTGCCAGAAGAAGAGACAGAGCAAGATATTGAAAACCTATTTGAAGAAATAATGACAGAAAACTTTCTCTACCTGGTGAAAGAAATAGACTTACAAGTCCAGGAAGTGCAGAGAACCTCAAACAAAAGGAATCCAAAGAGGACCACATCAAGACACATCATAATTAAAATGCCAAGGGCAAAAGACAAAGAGAGAATCTTGAAAGCCGCAAGAGAAAAACAGTTAGTTACCTACAAGGGAGTACCCATACGACTGTCAGCTGATTTCTCAACTATGCAGGCCAGAAGGGAGTGACAAGAAATATTCAAAGTGATGAATAGAAAGAACCTACAACCAAGATTACTCTACCCAGCAAAGCTATCATTTAGAATTGAAGGTCAGATAAAGAGCTTCACAGACAATAAAAAGCTAAAGGAGTTAATCACCACCAAACCAGGATTATATGAAATGTTGAAGGGTATTCTTTAAGAAGAGGAAGAAGAAGGTAAAGATAAAAATTATGAACAACAAATACATACCTATCAACAAGTGAATCTAAAAATCAAGTTAATAAAAAATCTGATGAACAGAATAAACTGGTGAATATAATAGAATCAGGGGCATAGAAAGGGAGTGGACTGACAATTCTCGGGGGTAAGAGGGTGTGAGGGGTGCGGGAAGAGATTGGACAAAAATCTTACACTTATGGATGAAGACAGTGGGGGCGGGTAAGGGCATGGGGTGGGGGGGGGATCAAGAGGAGGGGAGCTATGGGGGGAAAAGAGGAATATCTGTAATAATCTGAACAATAAAGATTTATTTAAAAAAATTACATTTATGCTGACAAGTACTATGTTGTTAGGCCTATGATGGTTGCATTTGAACATGTACAGACTTTTTTCTTCTTATTTCCTGAACAATACAGCATAAACTATTTACATAGCATTTACATTGCATTACATATTTTAAGTAGTCTATGGATGATTTAAAGTATGTGAGAAGGTGTGCATAGGTTATATGCAAAGACTATGTCATCTATAATAATGAAAGTGTAATATGCTAATTAGACAGGACAGCCAAACAACCTTCCGGATGTCCTTCCAGACGACCTTCCGGACCAAGCCAGGGCTGTGAGGGCCAGGGCAGCCACCGCAGCTGCAAGGGCAGAGCATCTTGCTTGAATTTTGTGCATCAGGCCTCTTGTTTTATATAAGGGACTTGAGCATCCTGGAGTTTTGGTATCCCCTAGGGCCATGGTTGGCAAACTTCGGCTCATGAGCCACATGGGGCTTTTTGGCCTCTTGAGTGTGGCTCTTCCACAAAATACCACGGCCTGGGCGAGTCTATTTTGAAGAAGTGGCGTTAGAAGAAGTTTAAGTTTAAAATATTTGGCTCTCAAAAGTAATTTCAATCGTTGTACTGTTGATATTTGCCAACCACTGCCCTAGGGTCCTGGAACCAATTTCCCATGGATGTCCAGGGAGGACTATAATATTCTATTTTTTAATATGTTTGAAATTTCCCATAAAAAAGTTAATGTGAACTATATAAAGAGAATAAATTTTTAAACAAAAAGGAATGAAGAAAGGTATTAAGAATAATTAGAAAAAAAATCCATGTCCTTGATTCATTTCCTGTCTCCCCATGCATTTTTGTTAAAGAAAACAGTAGGCATTGGTAGCAAGGAGGATCAGAGGTGGGTAGTGCATATTGCTCATCATAGATATTCCTGCATAATTTTTGTGTTTTTTTTAAATATTAAATGAAAATGTGATTCATTTTTAGTACTGAGGTTTTTTGCATCCCCTTAAAAGTTTACAACTGAGTCCTGGCGCGGGGGTCGGAGGGGGGGGAGTCGGGGGGGTGTGTTTATTGAGAGAAGAGGAGGAAAGAGGCAAGTCCCCAGAGAAGCAGTGAGAATGGCCACCAGGCCTAAGTAGATAAGCAGCAAGGACCCGGGAATACACAAAGAAGGGATGGCGACCAGCCAGCGGGCGAGCTGAAGCTGTTAAAGGGACCCCAGGGCGGGCGGGGGCGGGGGCGGGGCCAGGGCTTTCCCCCACCCCGCGGAGCAGGATGGGGCGGGACGGGGGCGGCGCCGCTCTCTGTGACGGGGCCCCACGTGACCGGCCTACTTAGACTCGCGCGCCTCGCTCCAGCGCCAGACCCCGCGGAGGCTCGCACCCTTCTCGGTCGCAGCTCCCGGTGGCCCGAGGGCGCGCGGGCCCGGGAAGCCCCAAGAGGCGGCGGAGGAGGCGGAGCAGGCGGAGCAGGTGAGGGACCCGGAGCGGCGCCCTGGGTGGGGGTGGCGGTGGAGAGCGGACCTGGCGGGGGGAGCCCTCCAAGGGGTCGGGCTGCTCCGGGCGAAGCGCCTCAGAGACCGCAAGCTCCACGCCCCGACGCGGCCCGCGTGTGTCTGCGGGAAATGCTGCGCTTTCCCCGGGGAGCGCTGGCGGCCCAAGGCGACGACCTCGGGAAGCACCTGCCGCTGGGTCCCGCGCCCCGCCCCGCCCCCATCCCTCTCGGTGTGGAGCGCGGCGGTCAGCGCGGGGTGGGGGCGGCTGGTGCGAGAGGCCGGGGCGGGCCGGGGGCGTGGGCGGCGGGCGGACGCCCCGGCTGGGCGGGCGCTGGGCTGCAGCGCCACCCGCTCCCCGCCGCCGGCCCCTGCAGGTCTTCGGGTCCCAGTGCCGCGGCCGCGCTCTCCAGGCGAGAATCGGGAGGAGGAGCCGACCGCAAGGATAGGCCCAGGTGGGTGCGGGGCACAGTGGTCGGGGGGGGGGGGCGGGGAAAGAGTGGAAAGCCCAGAGACCCCAAATCCTTACCCCACCCCCATCCCGTCCTCAGTTTCGTTGCCTGCAGAGGCCTGGGCTTGGATCGCAGGGAAAATGGTGGGTTTGGGGCGAGGGATGGGAGGGGAGTCAGAGGGAGGGGGGAGAGCTGGGGCTGGAGGCCCCCTAGAGGGCGTAGGGAGCCTCTCAGGTGGGGAAAATGCAATTTAAAAAAGTGTTGGAAATTCAGGCCTCTGAATCCTGAAAGGTGCGTAGTAGGGCCTCTGTCCTCGGTGCTGATCAGTCCAATGAAGTAGTCCCTTCTATCTCTTGTCTCCTAGGAGCAATGGCGTCCAAAGAGGAACAAGTGGTTAAAAATCTCAACATGGAAAATGCCCAACAGGAAAATGAAGGAGGGTACCAGGCCCCTGTGCAGAATGAGGAGGAATCACGCAATTTGGGAGGAGGCGAAGCCCAGAAGCCTGGAGGAAATGTCAGGCTGGGGTGGGTTAAGCGACTTGTCCCTAATTTTCGACGGTCCATATCTAACAAGTGTGTTGATCACAATGAAGTGGGAGATAATGTAGAAAAGATCGCAATGCAGCTGATGGAAATCAGGAGAAAGACTAGGGAGCAGCAAATGAGACATGTTATACGCTTCCAAACTCCTGAACCTGATAATCATTATGACTTTTGTCTTATACCTTAAATCCTAAGGTTTTCACTGAGGTTAATAATGCGGCCTCTGCTCCAAAAGCTAGTAGTTTTGTGATTTACTTTTCTGTAAACCTTTTGATGTTTCCTCTTACTAGTTTCTAATTGAATAATGTTTTTGTCTCAGTATAAATCTCTCTGTCCAGCAAGGCAATTTCACCCAGTTTTTGAAAAAATATTCTTTTCATGATGTAAAATTAATAAAGCAGCTTAAAAATCAGTCTTCCTATTCTACCCGGTTTTTTTATTTGTTAATATTACTTTTACTCTCCTAACTATCTGGATTCAGAATCTCAATCGACTTTTACTACTTTTTCTTGTCCCCTACCAATCAGTAAGGAGGGATCCTACTCATAAGACACCAAAACACTTTGTCACTTTCAGTCCTTTCAGGCTGTATGTACATTTGAGTAAGTATTTCAGCTTTATTAACCTTTTGCACTCGGATGTCGAGTGTGACTCGACACGGTTAGCATTAGAATAAAGGAATCGAGAGAAAAGCAAGCGAGTGCAAAGGGTTAAAGTTAAGCCTATGAAATCATGACAATAAACAAAATAGTAAACACTTTCATCATCTCAAAAAGTCTTTGTTCCCATTTGTAATCCATCCCTTCTTCCACTTCCAATCCCTGGAAATCTCTAATCTACTTTCTGTCACTATATTTTGCATTTTATAGTATTTTATATAAATTGAATCATAAATGTTTTGCATTTTATAGTATTTTATATAAATTGAATCAAAATAAGAGAACACACTCTTATTTTTGTCTGGCTTTATTTATTAAATACTAGGGGCCCGGTGTATGAATTCGTGCATGGGTGGGGTCCCTCTGGGTGGCCTGCAGGGATCAGGCCAAAACCCGAAGTCCAACGCCACCTGCAGCTCCTACCTGCTGCTCCCACTCATCCTGGCCCCACTGTGACTGCCGCTGGCTCGCGCCTAAACAGTCCCAATCGGGAGAGGCTCACACTTCCACAGCAGTGCTTGCCAGCCATGAGCCCTGCATCTGGCGCCCTCCCAAGGGGAGTGGCCTGTGGGATCAGGCTGAAACCAGCCCTCTGACATCCCCTGAGGGGTCCTGGATTGTGAGAGGGCACAGACCAGGCTGAGGGATCCCACCAGTGCATGATTGGGCTGGGGAGGGGTCGAGGGAGGGCTCCAGGGCTTGTCGGGCCCATCTCACTCAGTCCCATCAGCTGGACCCCAGCAGCAAGCTAACCTACCAGTTGGAGCATCTGCCCCCTGGTGGTCAGTGCACGTCATAGCGAGGGGTTGAGCAGCCTTAGCATATCATTAGTATATTACACTTTGATTGTTTGGTTGTTCTGTCGTTTGGTCTATTTGCATATTACCCTTTTATTATATAGGATAATGATTTTGCATGTAATAATAGTATATTCCTTTCCATTGCTGAGTAGCATTCCATGGAAGATGTAAGTTTAATTTTTAAGAAACTTACAAACTATTTTTTCCAAGGTGGTTTTATTTTGCATTTCCATCAGTAGAGAATTAGAGTTCCAATTTCCCTCATCCTCACCAATCCTTAGAATGGTCAGGGTATTTTTTCTAATATTTTAAATTTTAACCATCTAAAGGGTGTGTGATGGTATCTGATAGTTTTAATTTCTATTTCTGTGGTGGCTGATGATATTCAGCATCTTTACATGCACTCATTAGCCATTCATATATTTTCTTTTGTGAAACAATGTGTTCAAATATTTTGCTTATTTTTTAGTTTTGTTGCTTATCCTCATTACTGAGTTGCAACAGTTCTTTATGAATTCTACATTTGATTTATTGGATATATAGTTTGCAAATTTTTCTCTCAGTTTTGACTTGCCTTTTCATTTACTTGATGGTTTCAAAGAACAAAAGTTTTAAATTTTTATGAAGTTCATTTAAGCCACTTTTTATTTTATGAGTATGTTCTTTTTAAGAAATATGCTGCCTAAGCCAATGTTATGAATATCTTCTCCTAATAATTTTATATTTTAGGCTTTTCATTTTGTCCTATGAACCATTTCAAGTGAATTTTTGTGTACTGTGTGAAGTCAACTTTGGCGTTTATTTTGTTCTATATTGATATTAATACAGCACAATTTGTTGAAAAGACTTCTTTCTCTATGTATATAGCCTTTGTACCTTTGCCAAAAATCAAGTGCTCATATTATGTGTAGGTCTTTTTCTATACTCTCTATTCTGTTACATTGATCTATATGTCTATCTCTTTATCAGTAAAAAACTGTCTTGATTACTGCAGACTTATTATAAGTCTTGAAATTAGGGAAAGTTCTTTCAACTTTGTTCTCTATAAAAACTGCTTTGGATATTTTAGGTCCTTTGAATTTTCATATAAATTCTAGAATCAGCTGGTTAGCTATTTTTGAAGCCTGTAGGAATTTTTATCAGAAATCTATAGACAAATTTGTTGAGAATAGCTGTATTAATAGTCTTTCAATACATTAATCTGGTATAACCTCCATGTATTCAGATCTTATTAAATTCTCTCAGCAATGTTTTATAGTTGTTATTGTGGGGGTCTTGGACATATTATTTTGGATTTGCTCCTAGGTATGTTATGGGTTTTGTTGCTGCTGTAAATGGAATTTGTAAAATTTAATTTCCCAATTGTTTGTTGCTACTATATAAGAATATAATTGATTTTTCTATATTAATCTTGTAGCCTATGAAATTGCTAAATTCATTTATTTGTTCTAGTGTAACAGAGTGAAAAGCTAGGTCTCTTTAACTCTATCTTATTCCAGCCTGCATTGTTTCCATGGCCTGCAGGGTAATAGCTCATTAGAGGAATCCTGCTTATGGCGTGAGTTTTTTGTGGGAGTTTTAATTTTAATTTTTGTATTTTATTGTGGATAGTATTACAAATGCCCCCCCCAAAATTTTCCCCTCCTCTCAGTCCCAAATTTTCCCCATCCTCCCAGCCCTTGCCCCATTCCAGGCCTTCACCACACTATACTGGTAGTCTTTGTCCATTGGTTATGTATAGACTAGAGGCCCATCCGTGCATCGGTGAGGTTCCTCGGCCTGGTCTGTGGGGATCAGGTCGAAACCGGCTCTCTGACATCCCCCAAGGGGTCCCAGATTGCGAAAGGGCAGTTCTTGGGTGACGCACCCTGGAATCGGGCTCCCTCCTCTCTGGGTCTGGGATGCAGGTGAAGCAGATTCAGGGCCGACAGTGCCCCATCAGCAACCTAACCCATGGCCAATTCCACAAGGAATAAGGCTCCCTCCTCTACTGGTTGGAGTGTCTACCCCACTGGTGGTCATTGCATGTCGTAGCTACCAGGCAAAAGGTTGGATGGTCGCTTAGGCTTTTATATATATACTAGTGGCCCGGTGCACAAAATTCATGCACCTTTAAAGGGGATTAATTGGAGGAAGTATTTTAATATTGCTATTGGCACTTTCTCTATAATAGAAGTGTCAGAGATGAAATAAAATTAGTAAAATGTATATGAAAATCTTCCTCCTGTCAGAGTCTGGGGCATGCTGGGGGACCCAGAGTCAAGTCCCCGCCCACCCGCAGCGCCTCAAAATAGCACGAGACCCAGACGCAGCCGGGCCCACCCTCATTGGGCGAGATCCAGACCCGGCCAGTCCCAACCTTGTCAAGCCCTGCCAGGTGTGGGGAGTGCAGCCTTAGGTCCCCTGTCAAGCCCTGCCAGGTGGGGGGCGCAGCCTCAGGGTTCCCATCAAGCCCCACCTGGTGGGGGACACAGCCTTAGGTCACCTGGCCTGGCGCCAGGCAGGGGGGATGCAGCCTCAGGTCCCTTGGTGCCAGGGTGGGGGATGCAGCCTGAGGTCCCCTGGCCCAGGGCAGGTGGAGCAGCCTAAGGTCCCTGGCCCAGCACCGGGGCAGGGGGCGCACCTTGAGGTCCCCCGTCAAGCCCTGCCGGTTGGGGGGCATGACCTGAGGTCCCCTGTCAAAGCCCACTAGGTGGGGTGTGTGGCCTCAGGTCCCCTGTCAAGCCCCACCAGGCAGGGGGCGCAACCTCAGGTCCGCTGCGCCAGCTCAGCGCCACGCAACCTCAGGTCCCTGCTGATTGCTCATTAATGCTTGTTACGAGAACTCAGCCTCCACCGTGGGTACAGCCATCTTGTGCTACTGAAACTCTGCCTCTGCTGTGGGCGCAGCCATCTTGTGTTACAGAAACCCTGCCTCCTCAGTGGGCGCCACCAGATTTGTGATGGCATGATGGTCAATTTGCATATTCCCTCTTTATATAGATAGACTAGAGGCTCAATGCACAAAGATTCATGAAAGAATGGGCCTTCCTTCCCCTGGCTGCCAGCACTGCCTTCACTCTGGCCAGAGCCACCTTTCCACCTTCCCACACTGCCCAGAGGCCTGGAGCTGCTGGGGCGGTGCGGAACGCCTGCCCCCGGACACTTGGCACCTGTGTATGCAAATTAACCCACCGTCTTTGTTGGGTTAATTTGCATACTAACTCCTGATTGGCTGGTGGGCGTTGTGAAGGTATGGTCAATTTGCATCTTTTTCTTTTATTGATGTAGACTAGAAGCCGGTGCACAAAATTCGTGCATGGGGGAGGGTCCCCTCAGCCCAGCCTGCACCCTCTCCAATCGGGACCCCTTGGGGGATGTCCGACTGCCGGTTTAGGCCCAATCCCGGGGATCGGGACTAAACGGACAGTTGGAAATCCCTCTCACAATCCTGGACTGCTGGCTCCTAACTGCTCACCTGCCTGCCTGCCTGATTGCCCCTATCTGCCCCCCCCTCCCCGACAGCCTGGTCACTTCCAACTGCCCCCCCACCCGGCCTGGTTGTCCCTAACTGTCCCCACCGCCAACCTGGTTGTCCCTGACTGCCTCCCTGCCAGCCTGGTTGCCCCCAACTGACCACCCTGCCATTCTGGTTGTCCCCAACTGCCCCACCACCAACCTGGTCGCTCCCAACTGCTCCCCACCAGGCTGGTCGCCCCCAACTACACCCCCACCAGCCTGGTTGCCCCACGCAGCCTACTGTTCAGTCATTTGGTCATCCCTCACTAACCCCCCTGCCGGCCTGGTGGCCCCTAACTGCCCCCCCCACTGGCCTGGTTGCCCCTAACTGCCCCCCCACCAACCTGGTTGACCCTTACTGACCCCCCTGCCGGCCTGGTCACCCCACACAGCCTGCTGTTCAGTCGTTTGGTCGTCCCTCACTAACCCCCTGTTGGCCTGATCACCCCTAACTGGCCACCCCTGCTGGCCTGGTCACCCTAACTGCCCCCCCGCCAACCTGGTCGCTGCTTACTGCCCTCCTTGCTGGCCTGGTTGCCCCCAACTGCCCCCCACTGGCCTGGTCACCCCTCATTGCACCCTTGCTGGCCTGGTTGCCCCACACAGCCTGCTGTTCGATCATTTGGTCTTCCCTCACTGCCCCCCCCCCGGCCAGCTTGGTCACCCCATACAGCCTGCTGTTCGGTCGTTTGGTCGTCCCTCACTAACCCCCCTGCCAGCCTGGTCGCCCCACGCAGCCTGTTTGGTTGTCCATCTGGTTGTTTCGGTCATGACAGCCCCTGGCTTTTTATATATATGGATATAGATGTATACAAGTTCTTTGGTTAATCTCTTCTCATCTCCCTCCCCCCACACACACACCCTGAGATATGTCATTCTGTTCCATGGCTCCACAACTCTGGACCTATTTTGTTTGTTAGTTTATTATAAGTGAGATCATGTGATATTTGTCTTTCCCTGACTAGCTTATTTCACTTAGCCCAGTGGTTGGCAAGCTCATTAGTCAACAGAGCCAAATATCAAAGTACAACAATTGAAATTTCTTTTGAGAGCCAAATTTTTTAAACTTAAACTTCTTCTAACGCCACTTCTTCAAAATAGACTAGCCCAGGCTGTGGTATTTTGTGGAAGAGCCACACTCAAGGGGCCAAAGAGCCACATGTGGCTTGCGAGCTGCAGTTTGCTGACCATAGACTTATAATACTCTCCAAGTCCATCCATGCTGTCACAAAGGGTAGAAATCCTGCATAGTATTCCACTGTGTAAATGTACCCTGGCTTCTTTATCCACTCATCTACTAATGGACTCTTGGGCTGTTTCTAATCTTAGCTATTGTAAATAATACTGCTGTCCTGGCCAGTTTGGCTCAGTGGATGGAGCCTCAGCCTGTGCACTGAAGGGTCCCAGGTTCAATTCCAGCCAAGGACACATGCCTGGGTTGCAGGCTCAATCCCCAGTAGGGGGCATGCAGGAGGCAGCTGATCAATGATTCTCTCTCATCATTGATGTTTCTATCTCTCTCTCCTTCTCCCTTCCTCTCTGAAATGAATAAAGAAATATATTTAGCCGAAACCGGTTTGGCTCAGTGGATAGAGCGTCGGCCTGCAGACTCAAGGGTCCCAGGTTCGGTTCCAGTCAGGGGCATGTACCTTGGTTGCGGGCGCGTCCCCAGTGGGGGGTGTGTAGGAGGCAGCTGATCAATGTTTCTCTCTCATTGATGTTTCTAACTCTCTGTCCCTCTCTCTTCCTCTCTGTAGAAAATCGATAAAATATATTTTTTTAAAAAGAAAGAAATATATTTAAATAACATTGCTATGAACAGAGGGGTACATATATTCTTTCTGATTGGTGTTTCAGGCTTCTTTGGATATATTCATAGAAGTGGGATTGCTGGATCAAACAGTAGCTCCGTTTTTAATATTTTGAGGAGATTCCCCACTGTTTTCCATAGTGGCTATACCAATCTGCATTCCCACCAGCAGTGTACTAGGGTTTCCTTTTCTCCACATGCTCTACAGCATGTCTTGTTTGTTGATGTATTGATGGTAGGTGTGAAGTTATATCTCACTGTACTTTTAATTTGCATCTCTCTGATGATTAGTGACATTGAGCATTTTTTCATATGTCTATTGGCCATCTGTATGTTCTCCTTGAAGAAGTGCTTGTTCAGGTGCTGTGCCCATTTTTTATTGGGTTATTTGTCTTTTGTTGAGCTGTATGAGTTCTTTATATATATTTTAAATTAAACTGTTATCAGATATGTCACGGGTAAATATGCTCTCCTTTACAGTGAGTTCCCTTTTCATTTTGATGATGGTTTCTTTTGCTGTGCAGAAGCCTTTTGCTAGTAGTTTTATATTGTCCCATTTGTTTATTTTTTCCTATGTTTCTCTTGCCCTAGGAAATGTATTGGTGAAAATTCTGCTACATAAGATGTCTGAGATTTTGCTGCCTATATTCTCTTCTAGGATGTTTATGGTTTCACAACTTACATTTAAGTCTTTTATCCATTTTTAGTTTATTCTTGTGTATGGCTTAAGTTGGTGATCTATTTTCATTTTTTGCATGTACCTGTCCAATTTTCCCAACACCATTTATTAGACTGTCTTTACTCCATTGTATGTTCTTGAATCCTTTGTCAAATATTGACCATAATGATGTGGGTCCATTTCTGGGGTTTCTGTTCTTTTCCATTGATCTATATGCCTATTCTTGTGCCAATACCTTGCTGTTTTGATTACAGTGGCTTTGTAGTATAGTTTGGTACCCGGTATTGTGATCCCTCCTACTTTGTTCTTCTTTCTCAAGATTGCTGCAGCTATTCGGGTCTTTTTTTATTCCATATAAATTTTGGGGGTGTTATAGATCTGTGAAATATGCTGCTAGTATTTCAATAGGAATTGCATTGAATCTACAGATTGTTTTGGGTAATAAGGACATTTTAATTGTGTTAATTCTTCCAGTCCATGAACCCGGTATATGCTTCCACTTGTTTGTATCTCCCTCTATTTATTTTTTCAATGTCCTGTAGTTTTCCAAGTACAGATCTTTTACCTCCTCAGTTAAGTTTATTCCAAGGTGTCTTATTTTTTTGTTGTTGTTGCAATGGTAAATGGAATTTTTTTTTTTTTAGTTTCTTTTTCTTTTATTGATTTTTTACAGAGAGGAAAGGAAGGGAGAGGGATAGAGAGCCAGAAACATCAATGAGAGAGAAACATTGACCAGCTGTCTCCTGCACACCCCCCACCGGGGATGTGCCCACAACCAATGTACACGCCCTTGACCGGAATCGAACCTGGGACCCCCCCAGTCCGCAGACCGACGCTCTATCCACTGAGCCAAACCGGTTTCGGCTAGTTTCTCTTTCTGAGAGATCATTATTGGTGTATAAAAATGCCATTGATTTCTGGATGTTGATTTTGTATCCTGATACTTTGCTGAATTCATTTATTAAACCTAGCAGATTTTTGGTGGAGTCTTTAGTTTTTTCCATTTACAATATCATGTCATCTGCATATAATGACAATTTTACTTCATCCTTTCCAATTTGGATGCTTTAGATGTTTTTCTCCTTGTCTGATCACTGTGGCTAGGACTTCCAGTACCATGTTGAGTAAGAGTGGTAAAAGCAGACATCCCTGTCTTGTTCCTGTTCTTAAGAAAAACACTTTTTTTTGTTTTTGTCCATTGAGTATAATGTTTACTATTGGTTTGTCGTATATGGCCTTTATTATGTTGAGGTACAATCCCTCTATTCCCACTTTACTGAGAGTTTTTTTTATCAAAAATGGGTGCTGGATTTTTGTCAAATGCTATTTCTGCATCTATTGATATGGTCGTGTGATTTTTATCTTTCATTTTGTTTATGTGATATATCACATTTATTGATTTGTGAATATTGTACCAGGCCGGCATCCCTGGAATAAATGCCACTTGGTCATGGTGTATGATCTTTTTAATGTATTGCTGGATCCAATTTGCTAATATTTTGCTGATCATTTAAGCATCTATGTTCATCAGGTATATTGGCCTGTAATTCTCTTTTTTTGTAGTGTCTTTATCTGGTTTTGGAATTAGGGTAATGCTGGCCTCATAAAAAGAGCTTGGAAGTCTTCCTTCCTCTTGGATTTTTTGGAAAATATTGAGGAGGATAGGTATTAGTTCTTCTTTGAATGTTTGGTAAAACTTGCCTATGAAGCCATCTGGTCTAGGACTTTTGTTTGTCCAAAGTTCTTAAATTACTGCTTCAATTTCATCAGTTGTTATCAGCCTATTCAGGTTTTCTTCTTCTGCCTGATTCAGTTTTGGAAGATTGTACTTTTCTAGGAATTTGTCCATTTTGTCTAGGATGTCCAACTTGTTGGTATATAGTTGCTCATAGAATTTTCTCACAATTCTGTGAATTTATAAGGTACAGTTGTTACTTTGCCTCTTTCATTTTTTATTTTATTTACTTGGGTCCTCTCTCTTTGTTTCTTGATAAGTTTGACTAAAAGTTAATCAATCTTGTTTATCTTTTCAAAGAAAAGTTCTCTGTTTCATTGATCTTTTGTATTTTTTTCATTCTGTAAGAAATTTATTTCCCCTCTACTCTTTATTATTTTATTCCTTCTACTTACCTTGGGCTTTTATTGTTCTATTTATAATTCTTTGAATTATAGGGTTAGATTTTTTTATTTAAGCTTTTTCTTGTTTCTTGAGGTAGGCCTGTAATGCTGTGAATTGCCCTCTCAGGACAGCTTTTGCTATGTCCCATAGATTTTAGATGTTCATTTTCATTTGTTCCCAGGAAGTTCTTTATTTCTTCCTTGATCTCATTGGTAATCCATTCATTGTTTAATAACATGGTGTTTAGCCTCCATGTGTTTGAATGTTTTTGAGTTTTTCTATTGTAGTTGATTTTTACTTTCAAGCCATTGTGATCTGAAAAGATGCTTGATATGATTTCAATCTTCTTGAATTTGTTAAGGTTTATTTTGTGTCCTAACATGTGGTCTATTTTTGAGAATGATCCATGTGCTCTTTTTAAAAATATATATTTTATTGATTTTTTTAAAGAGAGGAAGAGAGGGGGATAGAGAGTTAGAAATATTGATGAGAGAGAAACATCGATCAACTGCCTCCTGCACACCTCCTACTGGGGATGTGCCTACAATGAAGGTACATGCCCTTGACCAGAATCAAACCTGGGACCTTTCAGTCCTCAGGCCAATGCTCTATCCACTTAGCCAAACCGTTTAGGGCGATCCATGTGCTCTTGAAAAGAATGTATATTCTGCCACTTTTGGATTAAATATTCTGTAATATCAATTAGATCCACCTGATCTAGTGTGTCATTTAAGGCCACTGCTTCCTTGTTGATTTTTTTTTTTGTCTGGAAGATCTATCCATGATGTCAGTAGGGTGTTAAAGTCCCCTATTATGAATGTATTGTTGTCTATCTCTCCCTTTAAGTCTATCAAGAGTTTTTCTATATATTTACATGCTCCTGTATTGGGTGCATAAATGTTAACAAGGGTTGTATTTTCCTGTTGGGTTGATTGCTTTAGTATTATGTAGTGACCTTGTCTGTCTCTTTTATGGCCTTTGTTTTAAAGTCTATTTTGTTAGATATGACTATTGATACCCTAGCTTTTTTTTAAATTTCCATTTGCATGGAATATTTTTCCCCATCCCTTCACTTTCAGTCTGTGTGAATCTTTTGTTCTAAGGTAGATCTCTTGTACACAGCATATATACAGGCTATGTTTTCTTATCCATTCTTCTATCCTGTGTCTTTTGATTGGAGCATTTACTCCCTTTACATTTAAGGTTATTATTATTATTATTTTTATATTTTATTGATTTTTTACAGAGAGGAAGAGAGAGGGATAGAGAGTTAGAAACATCGATGAGAGAGAAACATCGATCAGCTGCCTCTTGCACACCCCCTACTGGGGATGTGCCCACAACCAAGGTACATGCCCCTGACCGGAATCGAACCTGGGACCCTTGAGTCTGCAAGCCGACGCTCTATCCACTGAGCCAAACTGGTTTCGGCTAAGGTTATTATTAATAGGTACTTATTTGTTGACATTTTTTTCTTTATCCTCTCTCTCTCTCTCTCTCTCTCTCTCTCTCTCTCTCTCTCTCTCTCTCTTCTTCTTCTTCTTCTTCTTCTTCCTTTACAACAGTGCCTTTAGCATTTCTTGCAGTGCTGCTTTGGTGGTAATGTACTTTTGGTATGAGAAGCTCTATTTCACCTATAATCCTATATAATAAAAGCCCAGTGACCAAAATGGCAGAACAACCAGAACGACTAGAGACCAGAACAGCCGTGGCCACTCGCCCTGGCAGACCCCGCCCCCCAGCCGGAACCCCCACCCTGTCGGGGCAGGGCCAGCCTGCAAACCACCCATGGCCCCTTGCCCCAGCCAGCCCCGCCCCCCCAGCAGGGACTGCCACCCTAATCCGGGGCTCTCATCAGGGTAGGCCAGCTGGCCCCCACCTGTGCACCTCTATCCTATATAATAAAAGGGTAATATGCAAATTGACCCTAACAGCAGAACAACCAGAATGACTGCTGGACCAGTCACTATGAGGCACACTGACCACCTCTTGGTCCCTTCCCCCGCCATCAGGCACCAATTACCCGATGGCGAATGGGGAACCAGGGGTGGATGGTGGTGGGGGGGGGCTGGCTGCAGGCAGCTGGGGAAGATAGCCCTGATCGCAGGCCAGGCCTAGGGACTGTACCTGTGCATAAATTTCGTGCACCAGGCCTCTAGTTTTAAATGAGAGCCTTGCTGAATAGAGTAGTCTTCAATTCAGTCCCTTGATTTTCATTACTTTGTATACTTCATGCCAATCCTTTCTGGCCTGCAGTGTTTCTATTGAGAAATCAGCTCACAGTCTAATGGAAGCTCCATTGTAGGTAACTTTCTGTCTCTCTCTTGCAGCCTTTAAGATTCTTTCTTTGCCATTAACATTTGCCATTTTAATTATGATGTGTCTAAATGTCAGTCTCTGGGGATTCATTTTGATTGGAACTCTCTGTGTTTCCTGAACTTCTGTGACTTTTTCCTTCATCAGCTCAGTGAAGTTTTCTGTCATTATTTCTTCAAACAGGTTCTCTAGTCTTTGTGCACATCCTTCTCCTTCTGGCACCTCTATGATGTGGATATTTTTACATTTCATGTTTTTCCAGAGCTCCCTTTAACTATCCTCCTGCTTTTTCCTACTTGCTACTCTGAATGGGTGTTTTTTTCTACCTTGTCTTACAATTCACTGATTCATTCTCCAGCTTCTTCTAATCTACTTTTGATATCTTCCAGGTTATTCTTTATTTCAGGTATGTCATTCTTCATTTCTGATTGGGTCTTATTCATAATTTCTATATCTTTTTTCATGCTGATGTAGTTGTCACCAAGTTCCTTGTAGTTCTCACTAAGTTTTTTGAGCATCCTTATAATCAATACTTTGAAATCTATCTCTGATAAATTACTTACCTGCATTTCATTTAGCTCCTTTTCAGGTGATTCCTCCTTTTCTTTCATTCGAGAGTTGTTTTGTTGTCTCCCCATTTTAGCCGTCTCTTCATGTTTGCTTCTATGTATTAGATTTAACTACTGTGCCCCCCCAGTTTTCATGGGGTAGACTTATGTAGAAAGTGTCTTGTGAAACCTAGTGGTGGACCTCTTTGATCTCCTGAACTGGATACTCTAGGAATGTCTCTTATATGGGCTATTTGGACTCTTCTGTTGTACTTGGGTCTTGATTACTGATGCCCCATTTGAGAGTGGGGTCTTCCCTCAAGATTGCTGAATTTAAGGCTCAACCCCAACCATGTTGTGCCAGCTGTTATACAGGTGCCTGACTTTTGGCAGTGGATCCACAGAGCCTGGCCTGATGTGGAGGTTAAGAGTGAGACTGGGTGCTGGTGGTGAGGTGGGCCCACTGGGTCATTGCAGCATGGCCAGGAATGCTGGGTCATTGCAGCAGGATCCAAGTGTGCTGGGTTGTGGTGATGGGGCCAGGTGTTTGGGGGCACCAGGTTGTGGCAGCAGGGCCAAGGGCGCTGAGTCACAGTGGTGTTGTTGGGCATGTGGGGCTGTGGCTTTGGGGTGCGGGATCACAGCCACTCCCTGCAACCTCTTCCCAAGTAGGATCCTGTAGATCCTCCAAAATGGCATGCTCTCCAATCCCAAGTGGGGAGAAGCACCAGGCCAGTGCCTTAAATTTTTAAAAGAGCAGCTGCTTGCTGGAAGGTGCCTATCCAGAGGAGGTGTGGGAAATTAAAGTCTTATATAACTGGTACTGTTATGGCCATAAAGTATTGGCACTTTCCAGGCTGGAAAGTGTGAAAAGTAATATAAATGGAGCCACATTAAAATAGAATAAAAGCCACCATCCCAGAACTGCCTTGCATGTCTTACTCATCAAACTTTGAGATGTTTAAACTGGACAAAGTAACCTTTGGACTGGGTCTAAAGCAGCATTGTATTCCAAACAACTCTTTGCAAAGCTAACAGGAAATCAGATATTACAACTACCAACTGAAAATAAAGAACATTCTTTAAAACTAGAGGCCTGATGCATGAAATTTGTGCATGGCATGGGGGGGGGGGGTCCCTCAGCCCAACCTGCACCCTCTCCTATCCGGGACCCCTCAGGGGATGTCCGACTGATGGTTTAGGCCCAATCAGACATCCCTCTCATAATCCTGGACCGCTGGCTCCTAATCGCTCACCTGCCTGCCTGCCAGGTCACCCCCAACTGCCCACTCCCTGCTGGCCTGGTTGCTCCTAACTGCATGCCCCACTGGCTTAGTCACCCCTCACTGCCCCCCCTTGCCAGACAAGTCATCCTCAACTGCCCCCCATGCCGGCCTGGTCACCCCCAACTGCACCCCCCACAGGCTTGGTTGCCTAAGTGCCCCCCCAGCCAGCCTGGTAACCTCTTACTGCCCCCCCTCTGCCAGCCTGGTCACCCCCAACTGCCCCCCTGCTGGCCTGATCGCCCCCAATTGCTCCCCGTGCCGGCCTGGTGGCCCCTCATGCCCCCCACCGCCCCACTGGCCTGTTTGCCCCACACAGCCTGCTGTTTAGTCATTTGGTCATCCCTCACTAACCCCCCTGTCAGCTGGTCGCCCCACACAGCCTGCTTGTTCAGTCGTCTGGTAGCCCCTCACTAACGCCCCTGCTGGCCTGGTTGTAGGCAGCCATCTTGTGAGGGCATGAGGGTTAATTTGCATATCACCTCTTTATTATATAGGATTAGCATCATTATGTTAGCTTATTTGTACCTATAGACATTCCTTTCTTAGCTTAACACCCATAGCATTCCTTCCTTCTATTCATGTAATTATTACCCTTTCCTTCTTCATAAATATCCCTTGCCTTGCATCCTAATTGGACTACTATTTGAGTTTCTGCCTGAATATTTGCTTCCAGAATACCTATTCATTTGAATCTCAAATAAATGTTTGTTGCCTCTTACTTTGGTAGTGTGTGTGTTTTTTAGATATTTAAAAACAAAAGGTATTTATAGTTGACTCCTCCTCTTGTTTGGTTCCTTTGTGGGTTCTGTAAGGAGTCACCCCTTGTTCACAAACTCTCACCTGCTGGTCTCTTGAAATGGGTAAATACATACCCCTGGTCTACTCACTTTTGACATCTTCTTTAATATTTAGACTTTCAATAGTATATCTCCGGGTTGTTTCTGATAAAGTTTCCTTGCTCCTCCAAAAGACCATCATATCCTAGATCTATGAAATCCCCAAACTAGTTCTATCTCCTGTTATGTCTATGGAACTGTTCACATATCCTTTGTTTAATTTAACTCCCAAATTCAAGAAGTCAAGTCTCTCTTCAAATTTTCTTCACTCTGATGTCAATGTAAGCCAGTTAGTCTCTTGCCTTTTAGATATCAGAAATGAATTAAATACCTACTAGTACTGTATTACCAAAATCCAGAGGCTCTGATTAGTCCCATTAAGGCCTTTTGCCTTGGGCTTGAGGTGACAGAGAAGAATCCCTATACTTTCTCTGTGGTGGAAGCATCCGTAAAATGCCAAAAGTTCTCATTAGAAATCCACTTCCAATCTCCAACAATCTTCTTCGCCTCTCAGATATCTTCTATAGTTTTGGCATGGGTGGTTTTCTAAGGGGATCCAAGTTAGTACTCATCTAAATCCTTTGCAAGACCCATTTCCATCATCTTGCTCTAGACTTTGGAATTTAGAAGTCATTGGCACATATTGCTATTGAAATGACCTCAACCCAAAATGAAACTGAAATAGGTAATGTTTTATTTCCTAATATAACAATACTAGAGGCCCGGTGCTCGAAATTCATGTGCGCGGCAGGGGGTCAGGGGGGTGTCCCTCAGCCCAGCCTGCACCCTCTCCAATCTGGGACCCCTCGAGGGATGTCTGACTGCCTGTTAAGGCCCAATCACACTGGATCGGGCCTAAACGGGCAGTCAGACATCCCTCTCAGAACCCAGGACTGCTGGCTCCCAACCGCTCGACTGCCTGCCTGCCTGATTGCCCCTAACTGCTTCTCCCTGCCAGCCTGATCACCCCCTAACCACTTCCCTGCCAGCCTGATCCACACCTAACTGCTCCCCTGCCACCTGATCGATGCCTAACTGCTCTCCAGCTGGCCCATTGCCCCTAACTGCCCTCCCCTGCTAGCCCGGTCACCCCTAACTTCCCTCCTTTGCCAGCCTGGTTGCCCCTAACTACTGTCCCCTACCGGCCTGATTGCCCCTAACTGCCCACCCCTGCAGGCCCGGTCCCCCCGAACTGCCCTCCCCTGCAGGCCTGGTCACCCATAACTGCCCTCTATTGACAGCCTGGTTCCCCCGAACTGCCATCTCCTGCAGGCCTGGTTGCCCCCAACTGTCCTCCCCTGTAGGCATGACCCCCCCCAACTTCCCTCCCCTGCAGGCCTGGTCACCCCTAACTGCTCTCCCCTGCAGGCCTGGTTGCCCCCAACTGCCCTCCCCTACAAGCCTGGTAACCCCTAATTGCCCTCCCCTGTATGCCTGGTCCCCCCAAACTGCCCTCCCCTGCAGGCCTCATCGCCCCCAACTGCCCTCTCCTGCAGGCCTGATTGCCCTCAACTGCCCTCCCTTGCAGGCCTGGTCACTCCTAACTGCCCTCCCCTGCAGACCTGGTCACCCATAACTGCCCTCCATTGCCAGCCTGGCTGCCCCTAAATGCCTTCTCCTGAAGGCCTGGTCACCCCCAACTGCCCTCCCCTGCAAGCCTGTTCCCACCCAACTGCCCTCCGCTGCAGGCCTGGTCACCCCTAACTGCCCTCCCCTGCAGGCCTGGTAGCCCCTAACTGCCCTCCCCTGCAGGCCTGGTTGCCCCCAACTGCCCTCCCCTACAAGCCTGGTAACCCCTAATTGCCCTCCCCTGTATGCCTGGTCCCCCCAAACTGCCCTCCCCTGCAGGCCTCATCGCCCCCAACTGCCCTCTCCTGCAGGCCTGATTGCCCTCAACTGCCCTCCCTTGCAGGCCTGGTCACTCCTAACTGCCCTCCCCTGCAGACCTGGTCACCCATAACTGCCCTCCATTGCCAGCCTGGCTGCCCCTAAATGCCTTCTCCTGAAGGCCTGGTCACCCCCAACTGCCCTCCCCTGCAAGCCTGGTCCCACCCAACTGCCCTCCGCTGCAGGCCTGGTCACCCCTAACTGCCCTCCCCTGCAGGCCTGGTAGCCCCTAACTGCCCTCCCCTGCAGGCCTGGTTGCCCCCAACTGCCCTCCCCTGCAGGACTGGTCACCCCTAACTGCCCTCCCCTGCAGGCCTGGTCAGCCCCAACTGCCCTCCACTGCAGGCCTGGTCACTCCTAACTGCCCTCCCCTGCAGGCCTGGTCACCCATAACTGCCCTCTATTGACATCCTGGTTCCCCCGAACTGCCATCTCCTGCAGGCCTGGTTGCCCCCAACTGTCCTCCCCTGTAGGCCTGGTAACCCCTAATTGCCCTTCCCTGTATGCCTGGTCCCCCCAAACTGCCCTCCCCTGCAGGCCTCATCACCCCCAACTGCCCTCTCCTGCTGGCCTGATCGCCACACTCCCCTCCCCTGCCGTCCATCTTGTGGTGGCCATCTTTGACCACATGGGGGCAGCCATCTTGCATGTTGGAGTTATGGTCAATTTGCATATTAGGCTTTTATTATATAGAATACATTTTTAAAAGTTTATCATTCATGTGGTATGCAAGTTATCTATTTGATTTTTCTAAATGCAGTGTCCTCCTACCCCACCACCCCCTAGCCCTGGAATGTTGAGATTTTATTCTAGTTATAGATTTAGAGAAAATGAATGTATCTGCAGGGTGATGGGAAGAGAATGAGGACAATTGATCTACCTTGTAGGGTCCCTTCATGCAGGTTGTTACAGATCTTCAAACAAGACAAGAACACCCTCACCAATACAGGGAAGAGGAGCTAATTTGGCTGGTAAGGAAGACCCAGTAAGAGTCAAAAGCCAGGGCACTGTGAGTTAGATTTCCATATTTCCCCTTCCCTCTTTTGGCTTCCTCATCCCCCTAGATACTTGTACTGCTAATTCCAGCTCTGATCATACGGCACCAGAGACCATGCCAGCTAGACATGACTGCTTCCATCACTGTCACTGATGCACAATACATGGGGTCTCCACCTTTCTTGTGGTCCTTAACAAAGAATGGCCTGTCCCTTACCCCTTTCCAGTGTGTATGTGTGGTGGGTAGAGGGGGATAGTAGCTATATACTCAGGAAGTCAGGTACCAGGATAACAGTCAGGTGCCCACTCTCATTCTGCTTCAGGGATTTCTGTTCATGTTTAAATTCTGCATCTCTAGAAATCTTGGAGGCTTAGAAGAAGCTATTTTCTGATTGGCTCACAAAGTTGGGAGCAGAGATTTTGACTCCTCCTCTGCTTATTCTGCTTACATGTAGTCAGAGGCAACCTTAACATCACCTTAATGGGGTTATTGACAGAGAACATCCTCAACTGGGTATGAAGGTGGTGAACTGTTTGTGATCAAGTGCTATTTTCTGAGCAATTTTACAACATATAAGCTCTATTTACCTTTGAATTTAACTTAAGCACAGCATATTTTGTGTTTTTAATCTGGTAGTATACTCCAATAGTTGTCATACAATAGCATTTAAAAGCTATTTGTGTTCCTTTCCCTCATCTCTTCACTTCCCAAACAAGTCAGTACTGACACCATTAGATGGGGAAAAGCAAGATAGGTGTTTTGGCCAAAGGAGAGAAAAGAGCTATGTTGGCTTGAGCAGGGTGAGAAAGACATCAATCCTGGGAGGGTGGCTCATCATAGAGAATCAACGCCTAAGAATTGTGAGGAGGGCTTCCCAGGTAGGAGACAGCTAAGTCATGGAAACTGGGGTTCTATTTGGTTGAAGAGAGTGCCCACATGGAGACAGTGTGTGGCAGACTACGTCAGGATTTCAGGGTCTGAGCATGGTAGAAATATGTTCATGCATAGGCTGCTAGCAATCTGAAGAGGGCAGCTTTATGGCTTTCAATAGATATATAGATATAGATATAAATAGATATAAACATAGATATATAAGTATACAAATATAGATGTAGAGGAGATCCAAGATGGCAGAGTAAATGGAAGCTGCACTACATTCTCCAATGAACACATCAAAATTACAACTAAATTATAGAACAATCAACCCAGATAACCATCTCAAAATTAGCTGAACTTCTCAGCCAGGACCCACAGAGGTCTGACACTTATACCAGGTTCATTTCAGAAGTAAGGTGGAACAGAAAGCAAATGATGAACTGAAAGAGCCAACAGCCCCTATCTCAGCTAAGAGAAAGGACAAACAGAACTATAATATTTTCACCTTTATTTTTTTTCTGATCATAACAACTCAACATGCTAATTGAAAAAGTTAAAACTAGAAATAAAAAGATAAAGATGATGTTAGAAATTTTTAATGAAAACACCATCTACAAATATTCACTTCAAAGAAGTGGTTTATGCAAGGAGAATAGCCCAGATTGGAATCCAAGTTTATCTGACTCTAATGCCATATATCCTTAACCACTTTGCCTTCCTAAACCTAAGAATTTGAATTTCATCTTCATCTGATTACCCAACCAGTCCTTTAGGATGTCAGAAAAAGTGGTAATGATTCCTCAGATGACAGACCTAAACAACAAGGGTCATAACGGCATTGTTTCCTCCACCATAATGCTTTCAAAAGCACCTTCACACCAATTCACAGCTTGACAGCACTGGTCCCCAAGTCATGAGCTGGACTTGCAGTGCATGGGGGTGTTCACACAGGTAGTGACACCCTTTTCCCCCTGAATTGAAGGACCACATGGTTTTGCAAGCTCCCTTTATCTGGGGTCTCCTGTGCCCCTGGGCCTGGGCTGATGCAGACATCACAAGCACTGCATCAGGCACACACACAGTTAAAGTCACCGCAGAACCATCCAAACAGGCTGGGACACATTCAAGGCCCTTCTTGGAATCTGAGCAAAGTGGATAGGGGAGTGATGAGAGAGGGCTGCTTCAGGCCCAAGTTACATGGTCAAGCCCAGGTCAGACATTTTGCTCAAAAATGATCCCAAGCAATGTTCGCAGTTAGAAATGGGGGCTTTATCTCCTCCCCTACAAAGTTCTCCAAAAGAGAAACAGAGAAGGAGGGAAAGGCAAAGTGCTCTGCCTTCAGATGGGGCCAGCCATCGTCCTCCAGGTTAGGACTAGTATGTCCAGGACTGCCTGGCCATCAGCCTAGGAGGGCCTGGTGCCTGCTGCAGGCTGGAGCAGAGAAGCCAAAGCCAGACAACCTGGAGACGAGTGTGGGTGGGGTGAGTCCTTCTAATCCTCAGAGCACCA
Source organism: Eptesicus fuscus (assembly GCF_027574615.1). NCBI lineage: Eukaryota > Metazoa > Chordata > Mammalia > Chiroptera > Vespertilionidae > Eptesicus > Eptesicus fuscus. Next base: position 71,972,404 of record NC_072473.1, on the reverse strand, counting down.
GGGCGATGGATTCATCCTGTCTGTCAAACTGCCACAGTGAGCCCCTGGACCCTCATCTCACTCCAGCCAGAATCCAGCCCCACCAGCATCCACCAGGCTGCCATAACCTTGAAGACTGCTCTGGAGACACAAAGATTCCCCAAGATGGCATCCCACAGTGAAAAGGGGGTACAAGGCTGCCTCACTGTTTTGTGAGCTGATCACAAAAAAAGAGAATTTGGATATATTTTACTGACATTAGGGAAAGTTAATCATGGCCAAACATGGTGTACTGACCAAAAAAACCAAAAACATTTTGTGTTACATTCTTTCATTTGGCTTTTTATCTTGTCTCTCTTTGTTAAAGGGAATCTTAAACTTTATGTATAAATGAGTCAATCAATCACTTAATCTTTTCTTTTAAAAGTTCACACTTAAAAAAATAAATGCTGTTATAGAATTCTACTTCCTGAATTTCAATAAATATTCACCAATACTTTCTTCTAATTATTTTATGGTTTGGATTTGTAATAATGGAAAGCATACAGCATAAACCAGTTGTCCTCATGCTTCAGCATGTATTATAACCACTTGGAGGAACTTGTGAACTGTTATTTCTAGTCCACCTTCAGTCAGTGAATAGGGCCCAGAAATCAGTATTTTAAAGATGTTCCCCAGGCAAGTCTGATGCAGATGATTATGCAAGACTTTCATAAAACATTAGGAGTGCAATTCATTCCACTGTTTCTTTCTGGAATTGCTTGTCACAATACTAGAGAGAGAAAAATGATTTGTGTAAGATTATTGAGTCAATAGCAGAATTTGGGCAAACCTACTATTTCCCTGTTAATAATCAATCAAGAAATTAATTAAAAATTAATTAAAGCCCTGGTTGGTGTGGCTCAGTTGGTTGGAACAACATTGCATGCACCAAAGGTTCGCAGGTTTGATTCCCAGTAAGGGCACATACCCAGGTTGCAGGTTTGACCCATGGTCAGGGCACATTCCGGAGGCAGCTGTAACTGATCTGTTTATCTCTCACATTGATGTTTCTCTCTCTCTCTCTCTCTCTCTCTCTCTCTCTCTCTCTCTCTCTCTCCATTCCTTTCTCTCTAGTCTATTGAGTTAAAAAAAACAAAAAACATATCTTGCCTGGCCAGCGTGGCTCAGTGGTTGAGCGTTGACCTATGAACCAGGAGGTCACGATTTGATTCCTGGTCGGGGCACATGCCCTGGCTGCAGGTTTGATCCTGTGTGGGGCATGCAGGAGGCAGCCCATCAGTGATTCTCTCTCATCATTGATGTTTCTGTCTCTCTCTCCCTCTCCCTTCCTCTCTGAAATCAATAAAAACATATTTAAAAAACACACATATCTTCAGATTGGTATTTCTAGTTTCTTGGGATATATTCTTAGAAGTGGGATTACTGGATCAAATGGGAGTTGCATTTTTAGTTTTTTGAGGAAACTCCATACTGTTCTCCACAGTGGCTGCACCAGTCTGCATTCCCACCAGCAGTGCAAGAGGGTTCCCTTTTCTCCTCATCCTCACCAGCACTTGTTGTTTGTTGATTTGTTGATGAAAGCCATTCTGACAGATGTGAGATGGTACCACATTGTCGTTTTGATTTGCATCTCTCGGATGATTAGTGACTTGGAGAATGTTTTCATATGTCTCTTGGCCTTCCTTATGTCCTCTTTGGAAAAGTATCTATTTAGCTCCGTTGCCCATTTTTTTGATTGGGTTGTTTATCTTCCTTTTGTTAAGTTGTATGAGTTCCCTGTAAATACTGGAGATTAAACCCTTATCGTGATAACATTGGCAAATATATTCTCCCATGCAGTGGGCTTTCTTGTTGTTTTGCTGATGGTTTCTTTTGCTGTGCAGAAGCTTTTTATTTTGATGTAGTCCCATTTGTTTATTTTCTCTTTAGTTTCCATTGCCCTCGGAGCTGTATCGGTGAAGAAATTGCTTCAGCATATGTCTGAGATTTTGCTGCCTGTGGATTCCTCTAAGATTTTTATGGTTTCCGCACCACTATGTTCATAGCAGCACAATTTACCATAGCTAAGATTTGGAAACAGCCTAAGTGCCCATCAGCAGATGAGTGGATTAAAAAGCTGTGGTACATCTACACAATGGAATACTACACTGCAGTAAAAAAGGAGTTCTTGTCATTTGCAACAGCATGGATGGAACTGGAGAGCATTATGCTAAGCGAAGTAAGCCAGTCAGAGAAAGATAAATATCACATGATCTCACTCATTTATGGAATATAATGAATAGCATAAACTGATGAACAAAAACAGATCCAGAGACAGAGAAGCATCAATCAGACTGCCAAAACTCAGTGGGAAGGAAGGGAAGGGTAGGGGTAAGGGGGAGAGATCAACCAAAGGATTTGTATGCATGCGTATAAGCCTAACCAATGGACACAGACACCAGGGGAGTGAGGGCATGAGTAATGTGGGGGATAAGGACACATATGTAATACCTTAATCAATAAAGAAAAAAACCACATATCTTCAGGTGAGGCTTAAAAAAGAAATCAATGCCCTAGCCAGTTTGGCTCAGTGGATAGAGTGTCGGCCTGCTGACTGAAGGGTCCCAGGTTCAATTCTGGTCAAGGGTACATGCCTGGGTTGCAGGCTTGATCTCCAGTAGGAGGCGTGCAGGAGGCAGCCGATCAGTGATTCTCATCATTGATGTTTCTGTCTCTCTCTCCCTCTCCTTTTCTCTCTGAAATCAATAAAAAATATATATTTTTAAAAGAGACATAATAACAAATGCAAGAAGAGGATCTTCAGGAGGATCCAAAGTTCAGATTTCCTTGTCTCATACTTTAACAAACAAAAGGTTAAAGTATGAGACAAGGAAATCTGAACTTTGACTGGATCTTTAAAAAAAAAGAAATCAATATTAAAACATAATGTGTCAGTTAACCACATGTGGGAACATCAGGAGAAAAGATGTAATTGTTTGATCTGTAAGGAAAGTATAATTCCTAACATTTTACATAGTAGCCTTTTGACTTCAAGTACATTTATAAAGTTCTTACTGCCTTTGCAAATTTTTTTCACGTTTCAGTTGGGGATGGGATGAGGTAAAGGAGACTTTTCCCTTAGATCTCTTTTCTATATTGCTTGTGCAATTTATGCGAGTCTTCTGAACTAGGAAGGCAGGCCTGCCAGGAGCCTTCAGGATCAGATAATTTCACATAAGACAAAAATCTTAGTCCTTAGATCTAGGGCAGCAACTCTGACTACAGCATTTTTCACTTAACCTTGTACCTGGTCCAACTCCCAAAATGAACTCATTATGTCTGACTCCTATGGAGAAGAGGGGTAGTGGGACTAAAAACCAAAAGGGGCCGTTTTGCTAAGAACTGCAAAACACTGACCCAAGTATTCCTGGGACAATCCCCACCTGTGTTAAGTGTCATTATAAAGGAGACCGAGGCTTCAGAAAACAGAGTGGGAAGTTCAACCCACTGGGGACTCCAGGTAACTCAGTAGGAATTTGGCACTCAGCTCCAGTGCCCCATCAGCAGTGGGGCCAGCAGAGAGCAAAGGACCCAGCAGACTTGGCAGGACCCAAGGGAGGAGACAGGGGTGGAGCTTACCAGCACAGGACTGTCATGGAAACTCCTACCTCCCTGCCTATTGGACTTGTTCTGGATCATGGGTTGAGTCATGCCACCGCCCTCCCTCAAATAATTATGTTCTGTGGTGGGTTGGGGTCCTGCACAGGTGGAAACATGAGCCCACCAAGCACAACTTGGAGTCCCCTCCTTTCTTTCCCACAGCTGCCCTATGAGGCAAATGTTTCCCCCATGAAAAGACCAGGTCTTAAGCAAGTGTCTGTAATAATGGCCAGTTTTATTCCTCTGGCTAAGAGATCCAGAGGTGATTTGAGGTTTACATTTTAATAGTTATTTCAAGAGTTTAGGTGACCCCATTGCCTTTATAAGCTGATTGCAAATTACTTCATTCTTATTAAAAAATTTTAATTGTCTGTGACACAAGTTCATTAAAAAATACATATAAGCAAAAAGAAAACTCACACCACACAGAAATAAGCAGTTAATTTTTTGATGTATGTATGTATGTATGTATGTATACACACATGCACGCACACACAATTTGGGATTTTTAATGTACATATATGAGCTGACACTAAATATGCTTTGCAACTTATGTTACTTTACAATATGAAATGAACATATTTCATGCATTTGTGTGAAACTTCCCAATTGAAAAATAGACCTGGAGAATAGGTCAAAATACAAAATCCAGTAAGATGCTGGTTAACAAGGAAACTATCTAAAACAAAATTCTACCAGATGATTAAAAGCAAAACCAAGGTAAAAGATACATCAGAATATGCTAATAGAAAGCAGGGGCCAGATTTTACTATCAGATAAAAAAAAAGAATTCAAGGCCTAAAGCACACAGGATAAGGTCGTCTGCGTGAATGTCTTTGCTTCCAATGCATCATCACAAACTTGTTTCTTACTCTTCTTATTTCTTCCCTAAGCCTTTCCATCTCATCTACTCCTCTTAGCATTTCTTCAGGGTCCAAATGCCTAACGGGAGTGTCCTCTTTAAATGCCTGGGCAGGCTGAGTCAGCCCGCTTCCCAGGTTTCCTCCTGCTTCCTGGCTTACACCTTCTTCGGAAGGCGGAGGGTTTCCTTCTGCCTCCCGTGGCACATCCTCTGAAGGGAGGTCTGCCTCGGCCTTGGGCATGCTCTGTGGTTTTCCTTCATTTTCTTCACAAGACTTTTGCATGTTGAGTATTTTTCTATTATTTCCTTTTTGAATAAATTAATCCTAGAAAACAAGGAAACAAAACAACGAGATGCCAGGCAAACAGACCAGCAGCCAGAGTATGGATTCCCAGAGCAGAGAGACTGGCCTGTTTTCATTCAGATCCCAAATTGTCAGTTTTCCAACTAGAAGAGGCTAGCTTCTTAGTCTCAGAACTCCCCTGACTCCACCCCTTCCTCCACCTCCCTTCCCTCTCCCTCTCCCTCTAGCTCCATCTTCTCTCCTCCAGCTCCAGCCCACCATTTCCCAGCAGGCCCTGCTACAGGCCCAGAAATGCAGGCTGCGCGGAAGCATTTAACCCCTCCCTCACCACTGGTCTCCAACACTCCCGCCCTTTCGGGCTTTCCAGACCATCCCAACCTCCAGCCTCTCACCTGGGACCCGCTGGTCCAGACTCTGGCCTCCCTTCCCCCTTCCAGGCCTCTCCAACCTTAACCCCTCCCCCGCCTCATTTCCGCTGCAGGCTCTGCAAAGGCCTCCGGGCTTAATCCGGATGGGGAGAGGCTGCTTTGGCGACAGTGAGAGGGGCTTTGGTGTCATCCACACTCCCACCCCCACCCCCACCCCAAGGGATCTGAGGCGATTGCACCTTTACACAGACCTGCAGGGAGCCAGCGGATTTTTCTCCTTCTCCCCTCACTCGATTTGTGTTGCGCTCAAAAGGCCAAAAGTCCTGCAGACCGACAGGAGTGCTTGGTGAGCAAACCAGTACCGGAATCACGGGTCCCCTTCACGATTCTAGGCCTTGTTCCTCTATAGTTTCCCCATACCTTCATCCTCCCTCTCCTTCTCAGGCAACCCCGCCCTCCCTTCCCGGTGCCCACCGGTTCCCTGCAAGCAGGGAGTGGGAGACGCAAGTTATTTCCAAATTGTTTCTGTGTCTCTCTCGAGCGCGACCCTTAATTGGCTACAGTTCTCCCTCTACACACCCACCGCACCCCCCGACCAAACAGCCCAAAAAATCCTGCACAAAAATGGGAGTTTGGAGGAACCGGAGTGTTGAGAAAGCAGTGCCGGCCTTGCTTGGCGTCTCTCACTCCCAGACCCCAAGGTCCCCGAGGCAGCTCCCACCTCTATACTCACCTGAAAGGATCCGGGGCACTTTTCTTGTCCAGCAATAGGGAGCTGCTACAGGGAAACAGGCCCCGGACTGTAAGGACTTCTGCACACGTCGACTCCTGGTCACGTGAGGGTCGCGCGTCATCAATGAGCTGGAGTCCTCAGTTACCCCTCCCTTTAACACCGAAGCCCGCCCCCTGCATTCCCTCCACTTGATGCTGTCCATCTTTTTTCGTGTTTGCCAATGAGACAATAAAACTGGCACTGTCGCGCAGTTTCTATTCGCCTTCCTCGGATTACCAGGGAGGATCAGCCTCTTGGGTTTATTGGACCTTTTCCCCTTCTTCTTCGGGGAATTATCTCTTTCACTCTCCTACAGCCAATTCGCCCACCGCCCCTCCTCCCCCAATACCCTACAGTCCACCATTTCCCCTGTAGTCCTATTTAGCATTAAAATGGGCGAAGGTGGTAAACGAGGTGAGGTGGGCGACTAGAAAAGAATCTAGGAGTGAGGATGTGGGATTTTTTTTTTTTACTAGTTTTCTTGAATAGGTGTGTGTTATGTTTAATGTTTTAAACAATCAGCATATTTTTAAAAGAGGTCCTACCTAAGCAATATTTGACACATTATGGAGGGAGGACGAATTAGTTATATAAATTTTTAACACTAGAAAATAGTTGCAAATGAAATGACAGTTTTCACAACATATTGGTGTGTTAGATAAAATTTTTAACTCTAACTGAAACAACACTTTTAAAATCTCTCCCAGATTAATCTGTGCAAAGAGGCCCAGCTTTCTCTAGTTAATAAGTTTATATAAGTAATTCATGACTTTTTCTCTTTCTGGCTGAACTCAAATTATCAAGTGCTAGATGTCTGACATTTTCATTGGTGAGTGCTGGGTGGTTCCACTTGGATTTGAAATGGAGGCTTCAGACAGACCTTCTAGTTACGTTCCAGTGCCTTGTTAATTAAATGAGTCCATAGAAAAGCCTGCTTTCTGCAGAGCGAGCTTGATTTTGGACCACAAAGAAATATGTTGGAAAAATAACTCATACATTCATGAAACACTCAGAGAGTATCCCACTATTTGGTGTGAGGCTTATTAGTAGGTGAAATTGTTATTTCCCCATTGGCAGTCTTTAGATATTATGGTATCATTCACTTTGTTCCATTAAAACTATAAACATCTATAATTGTTATGATCAGAATGTGGAGGGAACATAATTGCTGTAAAAAAAAAAAAAAGTTAGCCAAAACCGGTTTGGCTCAGTGGATAGAGCGTCGGTCTGCGGACTGGAAGGTCCCGGGTTCGATTCTGGTCAAGGGCATGTACATTGGTTGCGGGCACATCCCCAGGTGGGTCTCTCTCTCATCGATGTTTCTAGCTCTCTATCCCTCTCCCTTCCTCTCTGTGAAAAATCAATAAAATATATTTTTTTAAAAAAAGTTAAAAGAGGACTGATATCCCCACATCCCAGAATTCACTGGTACTTGGAGGTATGTTGATCCCTGGAATGGCAATCTGGCCAGTGAGGTCATCTTCAGAATCTTGGGAAGGAGGCAGAGAGGGGTTTCTTGATTACAATGGTCACAGTGGGGTATGGCAGCCAACAACAGTCTACCACGGGGGAAGGAAGGTTTGGAAAAAATAAATGTTTTTGGCCGAGACTGGTTTGGCTCAGTGGATAGAGCGTCGGCCTGCGGACTCAAGGGTCCCAGGTTCGATTCCGGTCAAGGGCATGTACCTTGGTTGCGGGCACATCCCCAGTAGGGGGTGTGCAAGAGGCATCTGATCGATGTTTCTAGCTCTCTATCCCTCTCTCTTCCTCTCTGTAAAAAATCAATAAAATATATTTTAAAAAATACATAAATAAAAAAATAAATGTTTTTGCTGGCTTAATGTCTTATAATTTATATATAAGCATGAAAAAAGTTATTCCACAGTTGAAGGATACATTTTCTATTATTTGAGGAAGAGTTTTTAATGTAAATATAACCAGTGAATTATAAAGATGTAGTCATTAACTACCATGACAAAATGTTTTTTTTCTTTCAGCTATTACATTTAATAGGGGGCAACCCTGGTCTTTATTTTTTTTTTCAAAAGTACTATCATATTGCAAAGTTGACCCTTTTTTGGGTGTACAGTTCCATGAAGCTTAATAATATATAGGTTTATGTAACCACCACCACAGTGGGTACACAGTTCAATAACCCCCCGCCCCCAATTCCCTTATGCTACCCCTTTGTAGTCATATTTTATCCCTTCCCTGAACTCTGGCAACCACTGACCTATTCCAAATTCCTATAGTTTTGTCTTTTTCAGAATGACATATAAATAAAATCTACCATATGTCACATTTAGAGACAGGCTTCTTTCATTCGGCATAATGCCCTCAAACTCATTTAAGCTGTTTCATGTATCAATAGTTCATTATTTTCTTTTTGGTGAGTAGTACTCTGTTATAAGGGTGTTTCCATTTATATATCCATTTACCCACAGAAGGATATTTGGGTTATCCCCAGTCTTAAGTAACTATGAAAAGCTACTATAAACATTTGTTTACAGGTTTAGGTCCCCTTCTCTGACCTATCTGCCTTCAGGGCCTCCTTCTCCCCTTCCAATTTACCTTGCATGTTACCATCAAATTAAACTTCACTCTTCCTTATTTTCAACTTGTCACTCTTCTGCCCAAAGGATCTAGATGGCAAACCTACCATACACAAAGTAAACCCTATTTACCTCATCCTGAAATTCAGCATTGATCAGAATTAAGCCTCAGAACACAAGTCCTCCACTTCTCTGTCCCATCCAAAAGGAACTCTCATTCACTCAGCCCCAAGTGTGCCTTCTTCTTTCTCTTTGTCCTTGCACATTTTTTTTCCTCCTGACTGCCCTCCTCTTCTTCCTAGATCTTGGTCCTGCTCATTCTTAGGGTTTCAACCTTCATCACCCAGCTTCTGAAGCCACCCCGGCTGGAAGTGATACCTCCCTTCCCTGTTGATGCTGCACATAGTGTCTGTCCACCCCCCTCCCCATATTGCCCTTAGCAAATGTTGCCTTTTATACCTTTCCCCTTTCCTGTGTGTTTTTATGGCAGGTGGCAGGAAGTAGAGAGGGGAGGGTTATCTAACTAGGTAGATAGTCAGATGTGAATTGGGGATGGGGAATGGAGGTTAGGCTCCAGCTTTCATGATGCTTGAGAAGCTCTTGTACTAGTAATTTTAAATTGTGCATTACCCAGAAATCTCAGCATTTCAGAAGGAAATGTTTGCCAATTGGCTCACAGAGGAACCTTCTTCCTGATGGCACAAAAATTGGAGCAGAAGTTTAATTGTTCACTCCTCTGCTTATTCTGCTTACATGTAGTCAGAGTAACCCTAACACCATTTTTATGGAGCTGTTAATAGAGGATATTGACCCTGTCTTCTTAAATGTTCACAAGATATATACAAACCTTCACCTTGATTCTTGTCCAAGAACAATTTCAGTGCATCAATACAACACTCAACTACCTTTGAAATTAAGTTAATTACAGTAGTTTTTAAATACTACGATTGAAGAAAGTAGCAATATAGTGAAGTGAAAACTATTTTTTTAAAGGAATGAAAAAGATGCTCGTGTTAATTTTAACAATGAAGACATGACATGCGTTCTAGAGGCTAGACACTCTGAGCCTCTAACCAGGTGGTGTGAAAGGAGGAAAAAGGAGGCAGCATTTTACCATTCAGGAGCACTATATAAGACTTCGATATCCAGAATATTGTTTTCTATATTCCCTTTAGAAGTCACTTCCACAGTCCTGTGTTCTTAGGAGCTATATTCAGCTACTCCTCCTGCACATTTTTTAAATTACTGTTTCAAACTCATCCGTAGAAGAGCTTGAGGTGGGTATTCCTCTCCCTCACTTCTCTAGCATGCTCTATATGGCTTGAAACATCCCTCCCAGCATGACAAAATATGCTCCAGATCCAAAGGTTTGGCTGCATAGTGTGCACTCAAGCGGCCTCCATCTAAGATGATTTGCCCCTTCAGAGTGCAAGCAGATCTAACACATCCCATCACCTTGCTAAACTGAGGGTAGTCCACTCATGTTCTGATGTGAGTGGTGCACACAGAATCTGGGCTAATTTCTACTTAGATTGTATCTGCTTCAGAAAGTAAACTCTTCTACCATCCCTCCTATCATGCATTCCATGACATTTGGACATTTGGCATGGATAAGTTTCAAACATTCCACAAACTATTCAGATTAGCTATTGGCCACATCCAATCAAATTAACCTGAAGCACAATTTTTTAAAAATATATTTTTATTGATTTCAGAGAGGAAGAGAGAGATAGAAACATCAATGATGAGAGGGAATCATTGATTGGATGCCTCCCAGGCATGTGCCCCTGACCGGAATTGAACCTGGGACCCTTTGATCAGCACGCTGACACTTTATCCTCTGAGCCAAACTGGCCAGGGTTGAAGCACAAATTCTATACTTCACATCCCTTTCAAAGAATTCTGCCCTTCCTGAACTCATAACTAAATACTGCACACATTGTGGATTATTGTAGCAGAGGTATCCAGTTATCCAGGGCATGATGCTTATGAATTGCTGTGAACCTGAAATGCTGTGTCATAACCACTGCCATTTCAAATGTCCCCATACTGTCCATGTTGGCCATTGTAATATGAATCCCTGAATTGGTCTGCTTAGACTTTCAATATGTGACAGTATGCTCAAGATCCACCTCAGCTAGATTCTCAAGATTGCTTTGCTTAAACCTTGAAGTCTGAGCATCTGCTTGGTTGTCCTGGAAGGTGGGAGGTGAGGGGGAACCATACTTCAATAATAGTACAGCTTAGGCCAGATAACTTTTTCCTGTGGCAGAAGCGCAGCTGTTGGGAAGACTGCTATTGCTGCTGGCTGGTGTTTTTTTTTTTTTTTAATTAAATATATAATGGAAAGGAAACCTTCACTAACCTCTTGATTCTGCCTTAGTTGCCTATGCTACATTGTCCTCTAGACCCTGAATTTACCCACCTAACACTTCCGCTCTCTTGGCTCTCTACTGTGTATTCCTCACTTATCTGAAAATGCCTTAAGGACAAAAAACTAATCTAGTTCAGTTTTGTAACCAATCTAATGAAATATCAAGTTGGTGGAAATAATTTAAATTTCCATTAATATGAGAATAATTACCATGGAAATTGTGCTGATACAAAAAAATAATGAAATAATTCACATCAAGTTATGTTTTTGAGTGAAGAAAGTGGCAGAACAGTATTTAGAAAATACCATTCTATGCACATAGACATAATACATATATATGTATGAAACTTGTTTATTAAGTAGTTCCAATTTTCTGGTATAAACGTGGAGTGCTTTTATTTTTTCCAGTAATTGCTGTCAACTGTTTTCTGTAAAATCTTCCCTTTTTCACTGAATAATGAATTCATTTAATAACTACTCAGTTTGTTTCCTTAATTATTCAGTCACTCCCACTCATTGAGAGTTTTATTTTGGGTTCTGGAAGCTCAGTATGGTCTATTTTTAAACTTTGACATAATTTTAGTTCTAAAGAAGTGTTTTAAAAATAGCACAAAAAATTTCCTTTGCCTAATAATTATGGTACATTTATAAAAGCAAAGAAACTTTATTCAGATTTCTTCAGATTTTCCAATAATGTCTTGTTTTTTCTGTTCCAGGATTAAATCCAGGATACTATGTTGCATTTAGTTAACATGTCTCTTTAGTCTATTCTGACAGTTTCCCTGATTTTTCTTTATCACCCTGACCTTGACACTTGAAGAGTGAGGTTATTTTGTAGAATGTTCCTTAATTTGAGTTTGTCTGATGTTTTCTCATAATTAGATTGGGGTTATTGATTTGGGGGAAGAATATCACAGAGGTGAAGTGCCCTTTTTCATCACAATGTCAGCGTTACATGAAATCAACATGACTGATTACTGATGATATTGACTTTGATCATTTGGTTAAGGTGATATCTGCCAGGTTTCTCCACTTGTAGAGTTACTATATTTTCCTTTTCATACCTTAGTTGTTAGAAGCCCATATTAAAGAGGAAGGGAATTAAACTCAACCTCTTGGAGGGAGGAGTATAAAAGAATTTGTGGGTATATGTTTAAAAACAACCACTTATAAATATTATGAGTCATATTATTTGAGACTATCCAAATACTGATAGTTGATGTGAGAGAGATATGTGGACTGGTGGCCTCCTACACGCACCCCTACAGAGGAGGGGTGGGGGTGGGGAGTGAACCTGCAACCCAGGTAACTGCCCTTGACCAGAATTGAACTGACACTCTAACCAGCCAAGGCATGGCATCTATTGTTTTGATGACAAATTATCTGCTATTCTTTTTGGGGTTCTCTTGTAAATTAGGAGTCATTTTTCTCTTGCTTCTTTCAACACTTTCCCTTGTCTTTTGCTTTCAGCATTTTTGCCATGTTGTATTTGTTTGTTGGTCCATTGAACTTCCTGGATAAGTAGATGAACATTTTTCATCAAATTTGGGAAGTTTTCAGAAATTATTTCTTTGAGTATTTTCTGCTCCTTTTTCTCTCTTTCCTGTCCTTTTAATATTTCTATTATGTATTTGTTTGCGCAATTAATAGTGTCCCATATTTCACCCAGACTCTGTTAATTTTTCTTTGTTCTTTTCTTTTTTTTCTGATTTCAAGGCAAGGTTTACTGCTTTACAAACACAAACATGATACTTGGTCTTAATAGAAAAATGACATCAGATACACCCTGAATATGTTTAGCATTGGGATAGCTGACAGTTCAGCACAAAACATAGGTTTTTTAGGAGCAGGGAGGCATGAAAATAAACTATCTTACACTTCGGTACATCAGAAACACTTGTTTTGAGTAATATTTTGCTTGAATTAAGCTCTTTAATATTCTTTAAGTGTAAAACTTCATAACGTGTCTTGGGCTCTGACCCATCTGTTTGATCTATATGTATGACATCATACATGTCTTTGACTAGTGCACTTACTGTTATGTACAGAACTTAAAATGTGATGCTGTAGGTCTAACATTTGGTTTGGTACCTGATATAAACTATTCAAAGTTGTATATAAAATCAAGGAAGTGTTTTTTTGTGAACTATTTCTACTGAGAATGTATTTAAATTAAAATAATTAAAAATAAACAGCATGAAGCAGTGATCTGTTAATGGGACAGGTCAGTAGCTATGTGCATAAACTAGCACTAAGAATAACTTTGCCGCGGAGCTCAGAAGCATACATTTAAGAAGCATCTTGTAAATTAGAGTTGGAACTATGCAACTAGTTCATATAAAGGAGCCATGTGCCCTATTGTAAAGGAAGGTCCCATTACATGAAGATAGACCTTTCCTGTCTTGATCAATTCCAAGTCTCTTATGATCCAGAAATGCTGGGATGGTAAATTCAAATGCATTGGGTGTGAATTGCACCTTGAACTTGCACATCCCCTTTTCGGTTAAACCTTTTCATGTAACTGCTGCTGCTCCGGAGCAGTCCATCTCCTGGTCGGAGGTGCCCTCTTAGGACCTGGAGCAGAGCTGTAGGGAGCTGCTGTCTCTTATGGTAGATGTAGCCCATCACAATATACCTGCTGACAGGATTCAACTCTGGACATGTCTTATTGCAGCTGGAGGAGTCTAGGGCTAAGGTGTGGACTCGGAAGAAAAAGCCGTCCAGAGTGATGTACAGGCGGTTCATCTTGTACAGCCCGTCCCGGTCCACCAGCAGAGTCACCAGCTGGATCCCTGGGCCGACCACGTCCACATCACGCACGATTCCGTTCACTGCGAATTCGCTGGCGCAGTAGGACTCGCGTTAGTCCAGATCAACCCGACAGGCGTGCCCGCAGGACTCGGCGCCCGGCTCTGGGTCGCCCCGCGACGATTCAGGCGCGGCGGCGGCGCGCGGCCGGTTGGGGTGAGCGAGGCCGTCGAGGGCGCACGCAGGCGGGCGCGCGGCGGGGAAGCTCAGGGCTAGGGCGCGCGCACGGACAGGGGAAGTCCTCCAGCGTGAGTTCGCGGCGCGGCGACGCGCGGTTCTCCGCCTGCGGGAGGCGCGGGCTCGGCGGACCGGCGGGCGCGCGCGCGGCCTTCCGGAAGCCAGTCTGGTCCTCGGCGGGCGGCGGGCGGCGGGCGGCGGGCGGCGGGCGGCGGGGGCTTCCGGCGCCGCGGGTCCGACCAGGCGGGAGGAGCGACCTCGGGGACCGGCTGTTCCCGCGGCCCCGGCGGCTTCTCCGCGCTCGGACCGCCGCCGGGATCGGGGTTCCTGTCCTGGGGAGGCGAGGCTTTTCCCTCCGCCACTGGGGCTTCTGGAGATGATCGAATGATCAAGCAGAGGAGCCAGAAAGCTCTAGCTGTCATTTTAGCAGACAGGTTCCCACCTTTGTCCTTTTTTCTCTGTGTTCCTCAGAGTACATAAAATCTATGAATCTTAGCACCCACTAACTCTTTTTCCTTCTAGCGCAAGTCTACTGCTGAGCTACTCTAGGAAATTTTTCTCTTTGTATTCCTCAAAATCTCCACTTGTTTCCTCTCTATTGATTTTTTTTTTCTATTTGTTATGACATTTTCGTCATAATTGCCTTTACTTCTTTAATCACAGTTATTATTATTATTTTTTAAAGTATGTTTCTTTATTGATTTCAGAGAGGAAGGCAGAAGGGAGAGAGAGAGAAACTTTATGAGGAGAGAGAATCATGGACTGGCTGCCTCCTGCACGCCCCCCACTGGGGATCGAACCCGCAACTCAGGCATGTGCCCCTGACCGGGAATCGAACCCGGGACCCTTCAGTCCGCAGGCCGACGCTCTATCCACTGAGCCATGCCGGCCAGGGCAATCACAGTTATTTTAAAAAATATATTTGTTATTGATTTCAGAGAGGAAGGGAGAGAGAAACAGCAATGATGAGAGAGAATCATTGATTGGCTGCCTCCTGCATGCCCCCTACTGGGGATCGGAGCCCCGAAACCTTGCAGGTGCCCTTGACCCGAATAGAACCTGGGACCCTTTAGTCCGCAGGCTGAAGCTCTATCCACTGAGCCAAACCAGCTAGGGCAATCACAGTTATTTTTATTCTTAAAACATATTTATATTGGATACTTTGAAGTTTTTGTTAAATTCAACATCTGGTCACTCACAGGCAGTATCTGTTGCCTGCTTTGCTCCTCATGTATGTGTCAGACTTTCCTGTTTCGCTGCATGTCTTGAATTTTTTTCAGACAATGTATTTTATTAACTGAATACTTGGTCCTCTCCTTCTGTAGCTTATTGTTGATATTGGCTTATTTGTTTAGTGGCTGCCTGGATTACTTTACTGATGTCTACTTCCTCCCTGCTATGTGAATCCTCTTATGTTACTCCTCAGAGGACACAACATTGGGTATACCCACAGTCTCTCTGAGATGACAGTGGTTTTGAAAATCCTCTTTACCGTCTCCTTCTCAGAACACACTTGGCTGTTAAGTTCTACTAATAAGCTGATTGATTGCTCTATTGTTTTTGACAATGCATTGGGACATCAGTTGCTCCACAGATTCATGGAATTAAATTTGGCTCCTTTTCAGAGATAGTTTATGAAGGATAAGGAGGGCAATAAACAGGGCAAATATGGAGGATATGTTCTGGAGAGATACAGGCATTCTCTGATATTCTGATCAGGTGCTCATTTTAGGCAAGCACTGTGAACCTGGGTTTTGGTGGTGTAACCTTTTTGTGTGTTCATGCCTCTTCTCCAGATATAGTGCTGAGCCTAGCACACATGCCTGCCCCTTCCCTTCATAGAGCTTTTTGTTTTTCTGTTTCCTTTCCCTAGCTGCTTTGGGTTTCCACAACTGCCTTCAGGATATGGGCTTTGTTGTCCTTCCTGCAGATTTAATCTTTGCTTACTAGGGAAAATAGGTCTGGCTGAAATTTCAATAGTGACTGCTGACTCCCACTCCTAACTAGCAAGATGGGGCAAATTTTCTCAGATTTTCTTTGATCTTCCTTGGGAACACCTAGTCCAGTTTCTAAAGTAAAGCCTGCAAGAAGAGTGCAAGCCCCTTATGTCTGTGGCCCCAAGGAACTCCAAACTCTCATGCTAGCCCTCACACAGTCTTTAGAAATTCATTAGCAGTTTTTAGCTAAATTTTCTTACTGTCCTATATGTGTTTGGTGGTTTCTATCCCAAATAAACAAATGTTTGGGTACTATTTCTCCCTCCATGAGTCTCTCTCTAGATTCTGGGGTAACTATTTGCCCTGTGGACTTAGTTCTCTGGTGGTTTTAAGAAAATTTGTTGTTTTGCAGTTTGTCCAAAATTTTTCCCACTATAGGTGTGAGTGGCATTCTTTTCAGCTCTCCATTTGGAGCTGAAAGCAAAAATTGTCTTGCTCATTTTACAACTTAAATATAGCATCCTATATAATAAAAGGCTAATGTGCAAATTGACCAAACAGGCAGAACGACCGGTTGCTATGACGCGCACTGACCACCAGGGGGCAGATGCTCAATGCAAGAGCTGCCCTCTGGTGGTCAGAACGCTCCCACAGGGGGAGCGTCACTCAGTCAGAAGCTGAGGAGTGGGCTTAAGCCATCAGTCAGACATCCCCTGAGGGCTCCCGGACTGCGAGAGGGCGCAGGCTCGGCTGAGGGAGCCCCCTCCCTCGAGTGCATGAATTGTGTGCACTGGGCCTCTAGTTTGATATAAATTCCCTGTGGTTCCCATAAGCAATACAAATTCTTTTGTTCTAGTGATTTGCAGTGGACATGAAGTTGGATACTATTCTCAGAAATACTTCTCTTGGCCAGCTTAGTAGTTGAGCATCTACCTATGAACCAGGAGATCACGGTTCAATTCCCAGTCAGGGCATATGCCTGGGTTGCAGATTCGATCCCCAGTGTGGGGTATGCAGGAGGCAGCCAGTCAGTGGTTCTTTCTCATCATTGATGTTTCTATCTCTCCCTTCCTCTCTCTGAAATAAATAAAAAATATTTTTTTTTCAAAAGAAATAATTTTTACCCCAGGAGCATTTCTTGTGTTTGGGAGTATAGTGATGGAGAAGCAAAGTAGATACCTCTTATTATATGGCTGTCTTTAGCAACATTATCTGTTGGAACAACAGGTGATAGGTTCAAGACTTTCACTGTTATTCATAAAGCTTTGTATTTTTTCCAGTACTTTTTCCCTTTGGTATCTGAAGAACTTTGTAGGGATGGAAATAAAACTCCATAGCATAACCATCTGAACATCCACATGCACTGTAAGCATAGCTCATGATTTGGTGGCCAAGGCAGTTAAACTGTCAATTGGCATAAAATTCCTTTTTAAGGAATTAATGGTGGAGGAAGCAATGCCATTGTGAGCCTTCCTCTTTAAGTATGTCATCTGAAGAACCATTACCACTATTCTGACATCCTAAAGGGTTGATTGAGCAAAAGGTGAAAATAAAATTCAAATCCTTGGATTTAGGAAATCAAACTAGTTAAGGATTATCAGTTTAGAGCCAAATAAACCAAGCTTCCAATCTAAGCTTTTTCCCTTACTGGTATGTCACCTTGCACAAATCACATACACTCTTTGAGCATCAGTTCAGTCACCTATATAGAGAGCATAACAACACTTCTTTCAGAATTTCTTGTTAGAATTAAAAGAGATAGAAATATGAAAAAATGGACTGTGAACATCAGTGATTTATATAACTTCTAGACCAAAGTGTAGAAAAATAAGTATGAGATCTCCATGTATTCTTTTTTTCTCCACTGTGGTGGCATCATGATTAGTCTGAATCTCTGGGAAACTAGGGGGAGAAGAACCTCTTCATCCCCAATCCTCACGAAGTTTGAGAAATAAACCTTTGTTGTGTTAAGCCACTGATGTTTGGGGGTTAGTAGCTATCCTAGCATATGCTTAGCCTAACTTGACAAGTGCACCTAAAGGCCCTCAGAGTTAAGCAACAGCATCATTGGAATGCTGGTTGAAATACATATCATATGTGGTAAAACTATATTTGGGGCAGGCAGGAAATAGTGGAGATTATGATGGTAAGAGGTAACCACTCAATTATCATATCAGAAAGTCAATAGATAATGACTAAAGTTAACAAGTCAAGAAATAGCAGTTGCAAGTTATACATCTGATAAAGAACTTGTTTGTGTTGAGAATAAGCAAAATACTCTTACAACTCAACAATAACAAGAAACCAACCCAATTTTAAAATGGGTAAAGGATTTGAATAGACATTTCTCCAATGAAGATGTACAAATGGCTAATATGCACATCAAGAAATGCTCAACATCATTAACCAGTAGGGAAATGTAAATCAAAACCATAATGTGATTCTATTTCATACCCACTAAGATGGCTGTAATAGAAATTACGGGCAATGACAAGTGTTGGTGAGGATATGGAGATATTGGAACCTTTGTACACTACTGATGGGGTTGTCAAATGCCACAGTTGCTTTTGGAAAAACAATTTGGTAGTTTCTCAAAAAGTTAAACATAGCCCTGGTTGGTTTTGTTCAGTGGTTAGAGCGTCAGCCTGCAGACTGAAGGGTTGCAGGTTCCATTCTGGGTAAAGGACATGTACCTTGGCTAAAATTTGAACCTGGGCCCTGGTAGGGGCGTGAGGGGGAGGCAGCCAATCAATTTCTCACATTGATGTTTCTCTCTCTCTCTTCTTCCCTTCCTCCTCCCTTCCTTCCATTCTCTCTAAAAAATCAATGGAAAAATATCCTCTGGTGAGGATTTTTAAAAGTGTTAAAGATAGAGTTATCATATGACTTAGCAATTCCACATATATATATATCTCCAAGAAAATTAAAACATACTCACACACAAAACGTTTTCACTGTTATATGATGCTAGAGGCCTGGTGCATGAAATTTGTGCATGGGTGTGTGTGTGTGTATGTGTGTGTGTATGTGTGTGTCCCTCAGGCCAGCCTCACCCTCTCCAATCTGGGATCTCTCTCACAATCCAGGACTGCTGGTTCCCAACTGCTCGCCTGCCTGACTGCCTGATTGCCCCTAACTGCTTCTGCCTGCCAGCTTGATTACCCCCTAACCACTCCCCTGCCAGCCTGATTGACGCCTAACTGCTCCCCTGCTAGCCCGATAGCCCCTAACTGCCCTCCCTTGCCGGCCTGGTCACCCCTAACAGCCCTCCCCTACCGGACTGGTTGCCCCTAACTGCCCTCCCCTGCTGGCCCGGTCACCCCTAATTGCCCTTCCTTTCCAGCCCAATAGCCCCTAACTGCCCTCCGCTGCAGGCCTGTTTGCCCCTAACTGCCCTTCCCTGCAGGCCTAGTTGCCCCTAACTGTCCTCCCCTGCAGGCCTGGTCGCCCCCAACTGCCCTCCCCTGCCGGCCTGGTTGCCCCTAACTGTCCTCCCCTGAGGCCTGGTCGCCCCCAACTGCCCTCTCCTGCTGGCCCGGTCACCCCTAACTGACCTCCCTTGCCATCCTGGTCACCCCTAACTCGCCTCCCTTGCCAGCCTGGTCACCTCTAACTGTCTTCCCCTGCAGGCCTGGTCACCCCCAACTGCCCTCCCCTGCAGGCATTGTTCCTCCCAACTTCCCTCCCCTGCTGGCCCGATTGCCCCTAAATGCCCTCCCCTGCTGGCCTGGTCACCCTAACTGCCCTCCCCTGCCAGCCTGCTCACCCCTAACTGCCCTCCCTTGCCATCCTGGTCGCCCTTAACTTCCCTCCCTTGCCAGCCTGGTCACCTCTAACTGTCCTCCCCTGTAGGCCTGGTCGCTCCCAACTGCCCTCCCCTGCAGGCCTTGTTCCTCCCAACTGCCCTCCCCTGCCACAGCCCAGTACCCCCAACTGCCCTCCCCTGCCGGCCTGGTCACCCCCAACTGCCCTCCCCTGCCAGCCTGGTTGCCCCTAACTGCCCTCCCCTGCCGGCCTGGTTGCCCCTAACTGCCCTCCCCTGCAGGCCTGGTCGCCCCCAACTACCCTCCCCTGCTAGCCTGGTTGCCCCTAACTGCCCTCCCCTGCCGGCCTGGTCGCCCCCAACGGCCCTCCCCTGCAGGCCTGGTTGCCCCCAACTGTCCTGCCCTGCAGGCCTGGTCCCCCCAACTGCCCTCCCCTGCAGGTCTGGTTGCCCCCAAATGCCCTCTGCTGCAGGCCTGGTTGCCCCCAACTCCCCCCCCTCCCTGTTGGCCTGGTCACCCCTAACTGCCCTCCCTTGCCATCCTGGTCGCCCCTAACTTCCCTCCCTTGCCAGCCTGGTCACCTCTAACTGTCCTCCCCTGCAGGCCTGGTTCCCCCCAACTGCCCACCCCTGCAGGTCTGGTTGCCTCCAAATGCCCTCTGCTGCAGGCCTGGTTGCCCCTAACTGCCCTCCCCTGCCAGCCCGGCACCCCCCAACTGTCCTCCCCTGCTGGCCTGCTCACCCCTAACTGCCCTTACCTGCAGGCCTGGTCGCCCCTAACTGCCCTCCTCTGCAGGCCTGATCCCCCCCAACTGCCCTCCCCTGTAGGCCTGGTCACCCCTAACTGCTCTCCCCTGCTGGCCTGTTTGCCCCCTACTGCCCTCTCCTGCAGGCCTGGTCCCCCCCAACTGCCCTCTCCTGAAGGCCTGGTTGCCCTCAACTGCCCTCCTCTGCTGCCTCAGTCACCCCCAACTGCCCTCCCCTGCAGGCCTGGTCCCCCACAACAGCCCACCCCTGCAGGCATGGTCCCCCCATCTGCCCTCCCCTGCAGGCCTGGTACCCCCCAATTGCCCTCCTGTGCAGGCCTGGTCACCCCCAACTGCCCTCCACTGCAGGCCTGATCACCCACAACTGCCCTCCCCTGCTGGCCATCTTTGGCAGCCATCTTGTGTCCACATTGGGGCGGCCATCTTTGACCACATGGGGGAAGCCATCTTGTGTGCTGGAGTGATGGTCAATTTGCATATTACCTCTTTATTATATAGGATTATTATATAGGACTATATAGAATGTGTGTGTGTGTAATGTAAAGAGAATAAATCCTAAGAGTTCTCAACACACAGAAAAAAATGTTTTCTTTTTCTTTTCACTGTATCTATATGAGGTGATAGATGTGAATTAAACATACTGTGGTAATCATTTCACAGTATATGTAAGTCTAACCATTGTGCTGTGCACCTTAAACTTATATAGTGCTGTATGTTAATTATATCTCAATAAAACTGGAAACAAAATTTTCTTTAACAAAATTTAAAAAATCTTTGCTTCTTCCAACATAAATTAACTAGAATATCAAATATTACACACTTGTGTTTTCTTTAAACCAGACACAAAACAAATAAATTGAATTTATAATACACCTTCATTAGCATGCTCTGAGGTTATCTACATAATAAACGATGGCAGAATCATCATTTTTGTACTTGTAAATTTTATATTTTGACCTAATAGTTTATTTTTAAAAAGCAAATAAAACATCTACATGAATGTTCAGTACTGATACATGCTACAGTATGGATAAACCTTGAAAACATTATGCTAGAAGTCAGATATAAGAAGCCATATATTGTGATTCCTTTCATATGAAATGTCTAGAATAAGCAAATCTCCAGGCCTGCAGGAGAGGGCAGTTGGGGGGGGGGGGAGACCAGGCCTGCAGGAGAGGGCAGTAGGGGGCAACCAGGCCAGCAAGGGAGAGCAGTTAGGGGTGACCAGGCCCACAGGGGAGGGCATTTGTGGCGGGGGGGGGGGATCAGAGACAGAAAATAGATCAGTGTTTGCCAGATGCTGGTGGGGAGTGGGAATGCAGTAGGTGCTAATGGGCATGGGGTTCTTTTTAGGGTGATGAAATGCCCTAAAACTAGATAATTGTGATGGTTTCAGAACTCTGTTAATATACTAAAAAAACCCACAATGAATAGTGTGCCTTAAGTGTGCACAATTTTGAGGGTCAATTTTGTGGTATGTAAATTACACTTTGATGATGAAGCCGTTTAAAAAGGAAATAGCTGCCTAATCATATGATTCAGAAATACAGAGGCAAATATAAGAAGTAATCCAAAACATTATGGTAGTTGTCTCTGGAGAGTGAGAATGTGGAATGGCAAGGCAGACCAGAGTTTTTAATAATAAATTCTTTTGCACTATTTTTTTAAAACATTTTTAAAATATATTTTATTGATTTTTTACAGAGAGGAAGGGAGAGGGATAGAGAGTTAGAAACATCGATGAGAGAGAAACATTGATCAGCTGCCTCCTGCACACCCCCTACTGGGGATGTGCCTGCAACCAAGGTACATGCCCTTGACCGGAATCGAACCTGGAACCCTTGAGTCCGCAGGCCGACGCTCTATCCACTGAGCCAAACCGGTTAGGGCTCTTTTGCACTATTGGATTTTAAATTTTTGTACATGTATCCATTTGGTAAAAAGTAAAATGAGCTAAAAACATAAATAACGTTAAAAGAATAAATCCTAAGAGTTCCCATCACCCATAAAAAATATTTTTTTCTTTTCCTTTTCACTGTATCTGTACACACACAGACATTGTGAGGACAGGTCAAAAGAGATCCTGATGCATTGGATCTGAGGTGGGAGCCAGGATTCTGCATTTTCAAGATAGGAGATTTGGGTGCAGGTAATCTGCTAGTAGCTAGAAAATTTTGAAAAACACTTTTATACCCAATGTTAAAAATCAGTGTATCTTGTAATCAATGTGATCTCCTGCTATGCTCCTTTTGGAGTAGCAAATTTCAGTTACTAAAGAATGAAATTACATGCTTAAGGCTATGTATTCAATCAGGCCAAGAATTGAGACCTTCTCACTCCATAATTAATGTATTGATTTTTAAGCTTACATTATGTATTGTGGCTACCAAAATGAGCAAGAGTTCTTTGCTTTGAAAAGTGCAAGTCTAGTGGGGTAATTATAATGCCTAAAATATATTAATAAAGATTTTACAATGTATTTTTTTCACATTTCATGTCAGGATTAATACAATTATAACATGAGAAGAGGTACCTTCTTCACAGTTCAGTAGAGAATATAGTAAGGATTCAACTCACCAGGGACTCCAGGGAAAACAAAAGGGCTTTGTTACCTTGGGGGGCCCTTAGGAGGGTGCAGGGCCCATGAGAAGAGGCAGAGTGCCCAACAGATATGGTATGTCCCAGGAGAGAGTGGCACCCACCTCTCAGCTGTCTGGACTTATTCTCAGGCAAAATTGAGAACTTCCTCACCCTACTCCAAACATCTGACAGGGTTCTGGCCTTGCTAGTGCAGGGTGAGGTAGGAGCCAGCCCAGCACAGCTCATACACTCAGTATCTCATCTGATTTCCACAGGCCTGAAGGCAATTTTTATTCCCATTTCACAGATGACAACACAATGGATCCATAACTGCCTGGTTGGATCCATAACTCCATCTTCGAGTCCCAGAGATAATGTGACAACAGGAATTCAAAGTGTCTCCACTACCTTCATAAACTCACTGAACAGTTATTTTGATTGCTTGGTATATACACTGAGTGGCTAGATTATTATGATCTCTGAACGCATAATAATCTGGCCACTCAGTGTGTGTGTGTGTGTGTGTGTGTGTATTAGAGGCCCGGTGCATGAATTCGTGCATGGGTGGGGTCCGGCCAGCCTGGCCAGGGGGAGGGGACATGGGCGGTTGGCCGGCCTGCCTGCTGGTTGAACTCCTGGTAGAGGGGACAATTTGCATATTAGCCTTCTCTTATATAGGATATACACTGAGTGGCCAGATTATTATGTGTTCAGAGATCATAATAATCTGGCCACTCAGTGTATTTGTCTACTTTTAAAAAATATTTTATTTTTATTATTTTTTATTTTATGACAAAGTAATATGTTTTTAGGGGGAAATGTGCAAATGAGAAAAAGCATAAGCTCCTCCACTGTCACCACACAGAGAAAATCATTATTCCTCCTTTGGTCTACTGTTCCATAATTTTTCATACACATGGATGTATCATGTAACTTTTTCTCCCAAAAAATTGGCTGATGCTGTATATGCAGTTCTGAAAACTATTTATTATTTTTACAATGTACCATGAACATCTCTTCCATGCACATGGGTGAAAATCCCCTACTAAAACAGAGAGCACTGTGTAGTTGGATCAAAAGGCTGCTGGTAACAAGGGTGATGCCTAATGTGAAGTATCAGCATGAAGTTAAAGCACATCGCCTGGCAAATGCCTGCCAGGGAAAGCAGGGTTGGCAATATTCCCATCAGAGAAATTGATTTAAAGGCCAAAGGCATTAAATATATGGACTGTCTTCAAAGTCTTTGTGGCCTCTACCTCCACCCCTCACTCCCCTGACACCCCGCTGGCCCCTTGGGAAGAATGGATCCTGTACATCTCTTTGCATCCAGTGAAAACTACCTGTTTTCTGTCTTTTCCTTAGCTCTTCCTGAGCCCTTGCTACATCTCCACATTCTCTCATCCTCTCCTCAATGCCCAAATGCCTTTTCTGTAAGTCCTCCTGATAGTCCTTGAGGGAATCATCCGTCCACCTGTCCGTTTTTTGCTTTGCTTTCCGGGGCACATACTCTTCAGCCGGGCGTTTTTCGGCAGCTCGCAGCTGGCTCTCTGGCTTGGCCTGGGGTTCTGGCTTGGCCTGGGGTTCTGGCTTGCCCTCACTGCGAGCTTTTCCCTCACCCTGGGACTTGCTCTGCTTTTCTTGTTTCCCCTCATCATCTGGCTGTCCTTGATCTTGGAGCTTTCCCTCGTGCCCTGGCTTCCCCTCCACTTCTGGCTTTTCCTTCCCGTCTGACTTTCCTTCATCCTCTGTATCTACTTCATCTTCTGGCTTTCCCTCGCTTTCCGGCTTTCCTTCATTTTCCATGTAGAGCTTTTCCATGTTGAGATGTCCCCTCCTTTGCCTGTCCTAGGAGGCAAAGAGGAGACAAAGGAGACTGAGGACTTAGGTGGTGGAATGAAGGTCCTGATACTTGCCTTTATGATGTAGGGTTTCCTCACAGGATCCCAACATTCAGGTGCACTCCCACCCATACTTTTTTTTCCTTTCCTTCCCACTCCACACATGTTTGCATGAGCCAGCCTTACAGAAACTTCCATATGTGCTTCTCCATGTATTTAAGCGGAGTGTGCTGAGAAGTGTGTAAAAACAGATGTGTCCCTAAACTTTGCTCTGGCCTTAGGTGTTCCCATAACAATTTTAACTGGGTAGCTCCCAACTTACAATGACCTGCAAGAATCCTGACTGGTTTCTTTTTTGCCTTGCCTGCAATTGTAAGACTTACAGATCTACAGACGCAACAACAATGACCAGTTCTCAGATTTCAGGGATACTCTAATATTTCCAAGAGGCTTCACAAATGCCACACCACCATCTCTCACTTCCTTGTTCTCCCCCACTATCCTCACCAGCCATAAAGCACCAAGTTCCCTTAGGGTCCTGACAGAGGCCAAAGATTCTGAGACTGCAATAGGAAAACTTGGAAGAGAGGTGACAGGAGATGGCCTCCTCTACTTCTGCTCAGGCTTAAATCACTCCGACTCCCAGGGGTCCTGGAGTAGTTGCCTTTTCCCACTGACCTGCACTGCTCCTGCAGGTCTTTCCTTTTCTTGTGCAACCACAGCCCTGAAGACCTGTAGAGAGACAGAAGACAGATGGTGAATGAGGGATTGCGAAGTGAATGACTGGTAACAGGGACACTGACTGTTTTGGGACTATACTTGTCAAAACTTTCCCAATTCCTGCTACCCTTGCCCTTTTCCCTTGGGCCTCTGATCCCCTTCTACAGTCCCTCCATAACAGCCTCCATTTTTCTACCACTGGGCAATTGCAGATAAAAATTATTTCCGAAGTGTTTCTATATTTCTGAATCCTCCTCCCAAAGTTCTATCTCACTTTTTCTTGCACTAAATTGAGTGAGGTCAGGACAGTGGTGTTCAGAAGGCAGACCATGCTGTGCTCAGGTTTCTGCCTTCCAAGCTCCCTACCCCAGGGTGCCCAAATAGCACAAAGCCCCCCACTTCTCTGAAAATGGTGATGGTAGAGTTAGGGGGCAGGGTAGAAATGTCCCGAGCATTCCTGCCACTCCCCCCTCTTCCACGTACACAGAAAGACGACATTTTCCTACAACGCAAGAGACAAATTATTTCCAAACTCAGTAAAATTTTAGGTCTATGTTGCCTCCTCATAACCCTCCCTAATGCAGAAGCTACTCCTCCGCAACAGGGAGCTGGACTCCACAGACTGAACCTCTATCACCCTCATAGGCAGCACCTGGCCACCTAACCCCCCACCCCACGTGCGCGCGAGCACGCACGCGCACGCGCGCACACACACACACACACACACGCACACACACACACACGCACAAAATTTTTGGCTCCAAAATGGGCGGAAGGTGGGGAAGATATACTGAGGGCACAGTCCTTTTCAGGGGTCCGCCCCACCCCCCATCCGGAGATCTCAGGCTTTGCCCTCCTCCAGCCACCCAGCAGGGATCAGGCACTTCCTTGCCATCCTCTTCAAACAGCAACCCGCCCCCCGCCCCCCCCCCCCACACACACTCCCTCCATCAGATAGCCTGCCTCCTAGGACATCCTAATTGATACCCATTCTCAACCCCTGACCCCTCTCCATCTCCTCCCACCAAGTCCTCCATTTCTTGCACCAAACGATGGGCATCAGGGGAGGGGCAGAGAGAATTGAGTCCTGGACCCTCTCTGGTGTTTGCTCTCTGCCACCTCAGGGGTCAGCAGGCAGCAGTGGATTTATAGCCTTCCCAGAGAAATGCCTCCTTCTCCTCATATTTCTTTCTGCTCTAAGCCTGCACTTATCCAGAAAAATAAGAGATGCTGCCCAGACCTCTCTCACAACATTCACTCAATTTTCTGTACCAAAATGAATGGGGGTGAGAAGGAGGTTGCATCTGTAAAGCAGACCAGATCCTCTAGCATCTAGCCTCTATCGTCACCAATCCTACCCCAAGGTTACCCCCACACACAGACAGACACACACTCTCGTACCGACCTGCAGGGCTATGGGGCAGTTGGCCCCGCTGTCCCTCAGTCTAAAAATCTCTCTTTCTCCATGGAAATAAGGAACGTACCTGGAGAAGAGGGACTTCTGTACACATCGGCTCCTGATCACGTGAGGGAAACGTCACCAGTGGGCTCGGGTCCCTTGTTCCCCTCCCACCAGGAGAAAGTGCGTCAGGAGCCAGCCTTTTCTTCCTTCATTATCCCTCTTCCCCTCCCACTCCTTTCCTTCACTAACCCCCTCCCCTTGCCCCCTGCCCCTTCCGCTTCTTTCCTCTGGCTTGTGACCCTGTCACTCATTTTAGCCTTTCTTAATCCCAGAGGTCAACTGTGGCCCCTTCTCCCTGTGGTATGTGTTCTGTTTCATCAAGGAAGGGCTGCATCTTCTCCTAGGGCTACTGGACATTGGTACACCTCTGAAGAATTTTTCTTTCTCTTCATTGACCTTGGAGCATCTATGCCTGTAATCTATTTCTCCACTCAGCTATGGATGGATGCTCATTCCTCCTGTCCTCTGGACCTTCACATAATAGCTACAGAGTGGATTCTCAGATAAGAAAGCAGCTAGTTAAAATAGAGATTTTATTTTCTTCTAAGATTTTTTAGTTTTATTTAATGTACTACCCTCAGCATGGGTTGCTCTTTTTTAATTTAAAAGATTTTAATTTTTTAAGGAACTCAGATATTGAGGATCAACTTCTGCCATTACAGGATATTTATGTAAAAGGAATGTGATAGAGCTGATACATCCTGGTACCTTTGCTCCTTGCTTAAATAAATTCTTGAAGTGCATGAAAGGAAAATGAGATAATAAACATAATCTTATCCTTTACTCTCCAGTTTCTTTTTTAATGCTTCACAAAGTTTATAATCACTTTGAAATGCCTTGAAGAAGGTAATATCACAGTATCTCTCTTTTTAAAAGTTTTTTTTTTGTGGCATCCTAATTTCTTCTAATTCTTTTTTTTTTGTTGCAAAATGTTTCTTTTATTGTTATTCTATTACAGATGTCCCCCATTTTTCTCCCCTTTGCCCCCCTCCATCCTGCCCCTGCCCCTCCTAGGCCTTAACCACATTATTGTCTGTGTCCATGGACTATGCATACATGCATATATATTCTTTGGTTGTTATCTTCCCGTCATCCCCACTCCTTTCCCCTCTGAGATCTGTCAGTCTGTTCCATGAATCCATGCCTCTGGTCCTGTTTTCCTTGTCAGTTTATTTTGTTCTTAAGATTCCACATATAAGTGAAACCATGTGATAATTGTCTTTCTATGACTGGCTTATTTCATTTAGCATAATAGTCTCTAGGTCCATAGCTTGGGTTACTCTTATAAGAAAAAAATTAAATAAATGTATTTTCATTTGAGGAAGGGGAAAAACCAATAAGATTCCAAAATTCTGAGACCAAGTTAAGTTCATAACATTAAATTTTACTATATAGAAAATTTGATTGGCTACATACAAAATGTTTTTAGTTTTTACAGATAGCTTGTTCTGTTATGTTTTACTAAAAATACATGTATTTAATTTTCCCAAACAAAGGCCAAGTGCTAAGTAGACTTGCTGGAATCTAGTGGTTGACACATATTAGTCTCGAAAATTTGGCTGATGGCTATTTTTATTCAGAGATTACGCTCTGAGCAAAGGCAGCTGATGATCTCTGCCTTGTCAAGAAGGAAGGGATATGCTGTTTCCCAACCCCTTCTCACCTTCCAAAGCCTCTCATCCTTTGTATTCAGGCACTTGACAGTTGCTCATTCCAAAAATATCCATGGAGAGGTGACCAAGATGGTGACCTGAGTAAATGCCTTTGGGTCCTTCCCTCCCTCCCCCAAATTCCCACAGAGGCAATTCAACCCCAGCAGAGATGGGAATGCTGTTCTGACAACTGAAAACCAGAACAGGTCTCTTCTAGACCCCTGCTCTCTACCCTATTCACAGTGCCAAATGGAAGCTTCCTTGACCCTGCCTACCACCTGACTTAGGAGATGCAGTCTGCTGGGTCTCTCAACTCCAGTATCTTCACCTCCAGGGCACCTAGAAGGAACCCAGTCATGCTGTAAAGTTGCTGCCTGTTAGTCCATATTCACCCTGGCACCCTCTTAGCCAGGTTAGGCAAGGAACTCTGACATGCTGACCATACTGATTGACCTAAACCAGGTGTTTGCACCTGAGGAAGTCTGTACCCTATGAACTTGAGAAACCCTGATACATGAGCAGCTTGACATCAAGAATAAGCAGAAGCTAGGAGGTAGAGAAAGGACAGAGAGGAGGAGAAGATGCTACTTGGGAATGAGACAGAAAGTGGAAGACACAAATAGCTGAGCCATGTTAAAGGGAGAGTACTTACTCCTTGGGTTCAGGCATTCTTTTTTTAAAAATTGTGATATATATATCCTATATAATAAAAGCCTAATATGCTAAGTGTCCGGTCATCCAGTTGGCCGTTCAACCAATCAAAGCGTTATATGCTAATGATATGCTAAGGCTGCTCAACTGCTCGCTATAATGTGCACTGACCACCAGGGGGCAGACAGTCGACCGGTCAACCAGTTGCTATGACGTGCACTGACCACCATGGGGAAGATGCTCTGACAAGTAGGTGAACTTGCTGCTGGGATTCAGCCAATCAGAACTGAGTGAGATGGGCTGGACACACCCTGGAGCCCTCCCGTGGTCCCTCCCTGGCTGGCCAACCTCCCCCGTCCCTCTCCAGCCCTGATCGTGCATCAGTGGGGTCCCTCTGACTGGCCTGCACCCTCTCACAATCCAGGACCCCTCGGGAGATGTCAGAGAGCCAGTTTCATCCCAATCCCACAGGCAGAGGGATGCTACTGGTGCATGAATTCATGCACTGGGCCTCTAATATATATATATAAAATCTCCCAGTGCACGAAATTCGTGCACGAGGGGGGGGGTTGTCCCTCAGCCCAGCCTGCACCTCTCCAATCTCGGACCCTTTGGGAGATGTCCGACTGCTGGTTTAGGCCTGATCCCTCTCACAATCTGAGACTGCTGGCTCCTAACCACTCACCTGCATGCCTACCTGATTGCCCCTAACCACTTCTGCCTGCCAGCCTATCGCCCCCAATAGTTCCCCTGTCAGCCTGATCACCCCAAACTGCCCCCCCCTGCCAGCCTGGTTGCCCCTCATGGCCCCCCCTGCTGGCCTGATTGCCCCACGCAGCCTGCTTGTTCAGTCATTTGGTCGTCCCTCACTAACCCCCTGCTGGCTTCGTTGCCCCATGTAGCCTGCTTGTTCAGTCATTTGGTCATCTCTCAGGCCGGCCCTGGGCAGCTGGGCAGCTGCCATCCAAGGCTTGCCTGTGCCTTGGGCTGGCCCTGGGCGGCTGGGGGGCTGAGGGGACTGGGGGACTCCAGAAGCAGGCATGTGGAGCAGCCAGACCTGCCTGGGGGCGGGCCCAGCCGTGCCATGTGCCTGCTGCCCCAGCGGGGCTGAGGGGACGGGGCGCTGCCATCTTGTGGCTGTGGGCGCCGCCATCTTTGAGGGCGTGGCAGTCAATTAGTATAGTCCCTCCTTATTGGCTATGGGTGCTGCCATCTTTGTGAGGGTGCGATGGTCACTTAGCATACTCCCTCTTTATTAGATAGGATAGGCTTTCTTCTATTTTAACCCTTTGCACTCGCTTGCTTTTTTCTCGAGCTGCTACCGATGCTAACCGTGTCAAGTCACACTTGACATCCGAGTGCAAAAGGTTAATATATATATTTAGTGCTATACACTTCCCCTTGAGTACTTCTTTTGCCACATGCCACAAATTATCATATATTGCATTTTCATTTTCACTCAGTTCGAAGTACCTTATAATTTCCCTTTTGACTTCTTTGAGTTATTTATTCATGTGTTATTTGAAGTTAAATTTAAATACTGGGTATATTCCAGAGATCTTTGTTATTAGTTTCTCATTTAAATCCACTGTGCTCAAAAAACATACATTTTATTATTTGAATCCTGTAAACATTATTGAGACTTATTTTATGACCCTGAATATAGACTATCTTGGTAAATGTTCCATATGCATGTGAAACACATATTCACTCTACTGTCGTTGGTAGCAAGTTCTACTATTGTCAACTAGCTAAGTTGGTTCATAATGTTGTTCAAGTCTTATATATACCTGCTGATTTTCTGTCTACTTGTTCTATTTTTTTTAGAAAGGGCATTGAAATCTCTGACTGTAATTGTCGACTTGTCTGTTTCTCCTTCCAGTTCTATCAGTTTTTGTTCCATCTATTTTGAAACACTGTAATATGTGAATGTTTAAGATTGTTATGTCCTCTTGACAAACTCACCACTTAAAATTATGCAATGACTTTCTATGACCATATTATCCCTGATATTATTCTTTGCTCTGATAGTCGCTCAAGCTTTGTTTTGATTTTGGTGTGAAGATTGTCCATCTTTTTCCATTCTTGTAATTATTTGCATCTTTAAATTTAAAATAGGGTTCGTACAGGCAACATGTATTTGTGTCTTCATTTTATATACAATCTGATCATCTCTGCTTTATAACCAAGGTGTTTAGACCATTAACATTAATGTGATTATTGATAATATGTTTGTGTTTAACTCAACCACCTTGTTATTTGTTTCCATTTGTCCCATCTGTTCTTTGTTCTCTTGTTCCTCTAACATTTTTTACTGAGAACACTGAAGATTCCATTTTATCTCTAATGTTGGTTTTATTAGCTACAACCTTTTTCATGGTTGAGGTTTTCAATACATTTTTAACATTTCAGAATCTACCTTCAAGTGATATCAATGTATGGAATAAGAACTTTAAAATTGTGTGCTTTTATTCCCCCTCTCCTGTCCTTTGTATTATTACTGACATGCATTTTACTTCCACATATATTATAGATACTACAATACACAGTAATCTGGGGGTAACCACAAGGCTCACATTATTGTTTCCCCTCTCTCAGGAAACTTCGTCTTCCACTATCTAATGTTCAATAACTGAAAACTGCTTTTCATAAAATTTGTCCAGGTTTTAGCTGTTTTAATTAGGGAGGTAAATCTAATCCATTACTCCATTTTCATTTGAAGAATAAATGTGGCTTAATGTTTTAAATGATGGCCAATCATGAAGGCTTTATTTCACTTCAAACCAAAGAGCATCGCCTATGCTATCTGGCCTTCCTGGAAGAGTCCAGTGTCTGTGTAGAATCCCTGCTCTGCCTCTGACCAGAAAGTTCAAACTGCACTGCTTTCTTTGGTCACAAGGTGGCTCATAAATCTATTTTCTGAATTTTCTTCAGTGGTGAGACCTGTTGAGGCCAAGGAGGAGGCCCCCAAGAAAGGTGGCCAGACCAAGAACAAAGGGGGGGCAAGAGTAGGCAAGGCTAGGAAGCCGCCCCCCCCCCCGCCACCCCCCAACAGCCAGGCAAGGCCACAAAGGCCCTTCTGGTACCAGTGGGCCCCATGGGAAGTCAAAGGTTAAAGGCAGAAGGAACAGTTCAGCAGATGCCAAGGCCTACAGGAAAACCAAAGCTGGTTCTCAGAGTTAAAAACCTATGGTCACCAAGGGTGAGAATGGTGTGGCTTTCCCAGCCAAAAAGAAGACAGGGAACAAGGTCCTTAAAGAGGCCACTACCCAGGGGGCCAGGTAAGGATCGAAAGTCAAAGCTGCTGCTGCTCCTAAAGACAGTGGGTCCAAAACGGTACCTATACCATTGGCCAGAAAGACAGAGGTCCCCAAAGGCCCAAGAAGGCCTGGCATACCAAGGCCTCGTCATTCAAAGGGACCAGTAGGAAGGCAGAAGCCAAGAACTAGAGGCAGGATGGAGAGACTAAGATTCTATTGGAGTTTTTATTCCCCAACAAAGCATCACTCTATTTATTTTACTGTAACCTATTTAACAATAAGGAATTCTTCCCCTAAAAGAAAGAAAGAAAGAAAGAAAGAAAGAAAGAAAGAAAGAAAGAAAGAAAGAAAGAAAGAAAGAACGAACCAAGGGAAGCTGGTTAGCAGAGAGCTCTCTCTCCAGAAACTACAATCTTAAACCCACGCTTCTCTGAGGCTTACAGGGCAACTTGGATCTGCCTACACATGGAAGAAATATACATGTTTTTCTGGGCATATGCATGTCTAACCCCCTATCATAATATCAGTTCACATGTGAGCAAGCTTCCAGTTTCTCTTCATGACAGAACTGCTAAATATCCTGAATTCAATGAAGACAGAATGCTTCTGTTTGCCATGGAAGCTGGTGCAAATACTGGCAATCAAGAGTAAGAAGTATGGTAAGGCATAAGCTTCTCTGGTCACCAGTTTTCTTTTCAACTTTAGTTTTTCTCTTTATAAACTTCTTTCTTGCACGAATGTGCCTGTGTGTCAAGCACCTGAAAGAGGGAGGCTTTGGAATTACTTAAGCATCTGATTCATGGCGTCTAGGTTTTGCTGTGTTACGTGACATTTTCACCTGTCTATTCACTTTTCCCTTTGGTTTCATAAGTGCTATTGTGATGTTATAGTCTAGAGCAGGGGTTGGCAAACTTTTTCTGTTAGGGCGGCCAGATAATAAATATGCAGGCTTTGCAGGCAGGCCATACTATTTCTTTGGCAACTATTCAACTCTGCCACTGTAGTGCAAAACCAGCCACAGACAGATGTAAATTATTAAGTATGGCTGTATTCTATCAAAACTTTATTTATAGCTACCAAACTTTGAATTTCATAGTTTTGTATGTCACAAAATAGTCTTAATTTTTTTAACCATAAAAAATATAAAATTTATTCTTAGCTCATTGGCTCTCCTCCCCCTCCCCCCCCAAAAAAGCAATAGGCCAGATTTGGCTCATGGGCCCTGGCTTGCCAACTTGTTTTATTTATTTAAAAAAATATATTTTTCTTGATTTCAGAGAGGGAGAGGGAGATAGAAACATGAGTGATGAGAATCACTGATAGGCTGCCTCCTGCCTCCTGCACAGCCCTACTGGGGATCGAGCACACAACCCAGGCATGTGTCCTGACTTCCTGGTTCATAGTCAACCACTGAGCCATGCCAGTCAGGCTTGCCAACTTGTTTTAGAATCCTCACTTCTAAGTTTATTTCCACAAAAGACTTATTACATAAAATGTTTTTCACCTATTTAAGCACACTCTAAGGCAACTTATTTCCCAAGTTCTACTGGGACACTTAAACCCAATAGTTCTCTGTTGAACTTCTCATAAAGATCTCTAGATTTGGGTGTCCATTGAATCTCCTGACATCCAACTTAGTATAATTCTTCATATTCATAGGTTTCAGGGGGCTGGTGTGAGGAACTGTCAGATTGAAAGTGAACTCTGTTGCCTCACACATCTTGTATACTCTAATGAACTAGGGAGGTTTCTTAGGAGAGAACTACACCTAAGGAAAGAGAACCAGACAGAAAAGGTCTTTCCATGTTGTTAAACACAGAGGGGATTTCTCCACACTTTTATGGAATAGTGTGAGGATTCAATTCATTGGGAGTTCCAAAGAAATCAGTGTCTTTCTCACCTTGGGGATTCCTGAACATCAATACCCAGTAGACAGACTGGGAATGGGCAAAGCAGCAGAGAAATAGAAGTACCTATTTCTTAGCTCAGGGGACTTGAGTATAGGACACCTGGCTTTAAGAAATTCCCCAAATAGCTGAAGGAACATCTAAAGGGTTGGGTCATGCATATCCCAGTGGAAACAAGAGCTTGCAAAAAGCTCATAAACTTATTGCATTAACAAGAACCCACAGAAGCCCTGGGAAGTGATATTATCTTCATCTTGATAAATACAATAATTTTTAAAGAGATAGGTCTCATTATTATAGATCCAGAGGTAAGCTAAAACAGATTCTGATAGGAATGTTTAGTAAGTGTTCAGATGGCTTTTATCATGTGGTCAAGCTATTCCATTAGGTAATATACACCGAGTGGCCAGATTATTATTATCTCTGAATGCATAATAATCTGGCCACTCAGTGTATATCCTATATAATAAAAGGCTAATATGCAAATTGTCCATCGACCAGGAGTTCGACCAGCAGGCAGGCCGGCCGGCCGGCCAACCACCCATGTCTCCTCCCCCTGGCCAGGCTGGCCAGGACCCCACCCATGCACGAATTCATGCACCGGGCCTCTAAGATATATATATAGATACACACACACACAGAGTGGCCAGATATTATGCATTCAGAGATCATTAATAATCTGGCCACTCAGTGTATGTTTGGTTTTGAAAAAATGAGAAAATATAGATAAGAAAATAAATGCTTTTTAAAACTGCTTTATTAACCACAATATGTAATGAGCATCTTTTCATGCAGTAGATAAAACTCCCCTGCTCACAGAAACTTACAAATTGGGTCAAAACACAACATTCACGTAGAAGCTGGTATTAGGAGACCCACAGGAAACAAGTAACACTAAAGGTTTACAAGAAGGTACATCACAAACAAGTTTAGGAAGCTGTATCTCCCTATCAACTTCAGGGAAAACATCAGGATTCAAGGCATAAGGCAAAACTCATCGTGATGGTCATGGTGAGGGGGGTCAGTGCTAACTGCCCGCAGACTGTGACTTAACTGCTTTCCCCTCAGCTTTTCCATCAGCTGTTTCATCTCCTCCCCAACTCTTTCCCTATTCTCCTGTCTCATCCTTGCCTGTGGCTCTCCAAGCCTCTGACCCCCGTGCCATCTGTACTGCAGGAGGGGCTGCCTAACACGGAACCGTCTACGATTTCCTCTTGGCACACAGTATTCACCAGGCTCTCCTTTATTAGCATCTTCCTCCTTTTCATCCTTTATTTCATTTTCCTGGTTGGCATCTTCCACGTTGAGATTTTTAACCACTTGTTCCTCTTTGGACGCCATTGCTCCTAGGAGACAAGAGATAGAAGGGACTACTTCATTGAACTGATCAGCACCGAGGACAGAGGCCCTACTACGCACCTTTCAGGATTCAGAGGCCTGAATTTCCAACACTTTTTAAAATTGCATTTTTTCCCCACCTGAGAGGCTCCCTACGCCCTCTAGGGGGCCTCCAGCCCCAGCTCTCCCCCCTCCCTCTGACTCCCCTCCCATCCCTCGCCCCAAACCCACCATTTTCCCTGCGATCCAAGCCCAGGCCTCTGTAGGCACCAAAATGGAGGACGGGATGGGGGTGGGGTAAGGATTTGGGGTCTCTGGGCTTTCCACTCTTTCCCCGCCCCCCCCCCCACTGTGCCCCGCACCCACCTGGGCCTATCCTTGCGGTCGGCTCCTCCTCCGGATTCTCGCCTGGAGAGCGCGGCCGCGGCACTGGGACCCGAGGACCTGCAGGGGCCGGCGTGGGGGAGCGGGTGGCGCTGCAGCCCAGCGCCCGCCCAGCCGGGGCGTCCGCCCGCCGCCCACGCCCCCGGCCCGCCCCGGCCTCTCGCACCAGCCGCCCCCACCCCGCGCTGACCGCCGCGCTCCACACCGAGAGGGATGGGGGCGGGGCGGGGCGCGGGACCCAGCGGCAGGTGCTTCCCGAGGTCGTCGCCTTGGGCCGCCAGCGCTCCCCGGGGAAAGCGCAGCATTTCCCGCAGACACACGCGGGCCGCGTCGGGGCGTGGAGCTTGCGGTCTCTGAGGCGCTTCGCCCGGAGCAGCCCGACCCCTTGGAGGGCTCCCCCCGCCAGGTCCGCTCTCCACCGCCACCCCCACCCAGGGCGCCGCTCCGGGTCCCTCACCTGCTCCGCCTGCTCCGCCTGCTCCGCCTCCGCCGCCTCCTCCGCCTCCTCCGCCGCCTCTTGGGGCTTCCCGGGCCCGCGCGCCCTCGGGCCACCGGGAGCTGCGACCGAGAAGGGTGCGAGCCTCCGCGGGGTCTGGCGCTGGAGCGAGGCGCGCGAGTCTAAGTAGGCCGGTCACGTGGGGCCCCGTCACAGAGAGCGGCGCCGCCCCCGTCCCGCCCCATCCTGCTCCGCGGGGTGGGGGAAAGCCCTGGCCCCGCCCCCGCCCCCGCCCGCCCTGGGGTCCCTTTAACAGCTTCAGCTCGCCCGCTGGCTGGTCGCCATCCCTTCTTTGTGTATTCCCGGGCCTTTTTCTGCTGCCAGGGAAGGACAATATCTTTTCCGGGGTCTGTTGTCCATTCTCCATTCTCGTCGCCTCTCTGAGGACTTGCCTTTTTCTTCCTAAACTCCCAGGACACGCCTCCTTCCACCTGCTGTCCTTTCTGCTACCAATGCTCTCCATTTTCCCTCCGCTAAAATGCTTAGAAGAAATGTCAGGAAAAGTCGAAGAGAGTAGATTTTTAAAAATTCTTGCTATCTCTCTGTTCTGCTCTTTTTATATTAAACAAAAAACAGTATACTTTTATAAAAAGGAAAAAATAAAGTTGTTTTATTTGAGTAGTATTAAAGTTAGAAAAAAACCCAAACACCTGTCTCTTCTGCTAAGTCATTTTATAAATATAGACTCTACAGGCAGCTACTCTCTTAGAACTTGGAAAGGACAGGGCAGCTGATCGCTCTTCTGAGGAGCCCCTAGATACATGAGGCCCTTCCATGAGGTGAGCCAATAATAACTGTGTAGTGCAGAGAGCCTTGTTGGATTTTCGGAACTAAAACAACAAGATCTTTAAAAATTGCTGGTTCAAAAAGGAAAAGTATATTTTTATTTGCAAATCTTATAATCATGTATTTAAAAAATCTTTAATGGGTCTAAAATAAGCCTATTATAGAACTAGAAACTTAATTTAGCAGGGGTAGAGTTATAGATACACAAAAGTTCAATTGTATTCCTATATGCTAGTAATGAATAAATGGAAATGGAAATGATGTGTGTTTATAAAATTTATGATGGCTTCCAAAAACGGGAAATACTTGGAAATAAATTTAAGAAAACTTGCACACTGAAAAAAACAAAACCCTGTTGAAAGAAATTAAAGATAAAAATTAATGTTTAAAAAAAAAAACCAAACATGGTCCTAGATCAGGAAATTGAATACTGTTAAGATATCAATTCTCTACAAATTGATCAAAATAAAAATTGCCGCAGGCATCTTTGACAAACTTTACAAACTTACCCCCAAATTTATATGGAAATGTAAAAGACCTAGAATACACAAAATAGTTTTGAAAACTCCCCACAAATCTGGAGAATTGCATTATCTGATTTCCAGACTTAAGATATAGTAATAAAGGCAGTGTAATAATAGAGTACATAGACATTGGCCTTAACAAAATGGAAAAAGTCTGCTCTTTGAAAGACATGGTTAAGAAAATGAAGTGTGGAGAGAAACCAAGATGGCGGCATAGGTAAACACCTAAATTACAGCCTCGCACAACAATTTCAAAAATACAACTAAAAGACAAAACAGACATCATCCAGAACCACAGGAAAGCTGGCTGACTGGAAATTCTACAACTACAAGGAAAGATAAAACCACAAGGAAAATCAGAGGGGCCATAAAAGCCTGAGGTACGGAGACACGGGCGCGCGCGTGTGCGGAGAAGACGGAGCTGGAGAGGAAGGGGCGGCTGACTGCCTGGCCAGCATTCTCCAGCGGGAAGGAGATAAAAGCTCCGGACTGCACTGAACCCCAGTTCCAACAGCACTGAACCCCAGTTCCAGGCGAGACCCTGGGGACCCAGGCTCATATTGGGGGAATCTGGGCTGTAAGGCAGAAACTCAGGGGAGTGGCGAAAGGCAGAGCTCTGGAGGCTTGCACGTGAATGCGCGCAGAGAACGGACTGTTGACTGTGCCGCTGGATTGCCCTAGTGGGAAGGAGACAAAAGCTCTGGACTGCGCTGAACCCCAGCTCCGACTGCACTGAACCCCAGTTCCGGGCGAGAATCTGGGAATCCAGATTCATTGGGGGAGAGACTAGACCAGTGATGGCGAATCTATGACTCACGTGTCAGCACTGACACGCGTAGCCATTTCTGATGACACGCGGCCGCTGAGGCAGCCGCATGCCGAGGATGAAACATTTGCTGCTCCTGAGGATGAAACATTTGCGAAATAATGTTTTTTCCTCAAAGTGACACACTACCCAAGTTATGCTCAGTTTTTTGGTGAAGTTTGACACACCAAGCTCAAAAGGTTGCCCATCACTGGACTAGACTGTCTGGCAGCGGGCGAAACTCCAGGGCGCCTTTCTCTCAGAGGTGCCTGTAGCGAATACTGAGGGACACTGAGCCCCAGGAACCTCATAGGGCGGGGCTGATGGGAAGCCAAGGCTGTAGGCTCCACCCTGAAACTCCTCCCCATCCAAGCAGAGCACAGAAGCTTTTGCAATTTTGCAAGTCTAGTCAAATAAGGCTGTCTCCCGGTGTAGACACAGCTGATCCTCACAGCCAATTGGCCTGGAGGTCAACTCCTCCCACTGATACCAACAACAATCAAGACTTAACTACAACAAGGCTGTACACACAGTCCACAAAGGGGTGCACCAAGAGTGTCCACCTCAGGTAACTGGGGAGGCCGAGCCACTGGGCCACATAGGACAACTAGCACACAAAGCTACCCTACCAACTCAGGGAAACAGTGAAAATGTGGAGACAAAGAAACAGATCACAAACGAAAGAAATGGAGGAAAACAAATGACTGGAGATAGGGTTCAAAACCACGGTTATAAGGTTTTTCAAGAATTTCCTAGAAAAGGCTGATAAATTTAGCGAGACCCTTGAGGATATGAGAGAGACCCTCGAGGATATGGAAAAGGACCAACTAGAAATTAAACATACACTGTCTGAAATAAAAAATATTATACAGACACCCAACAGCAAACTAGAGGAACGCAAGAATCAAGTCAAAGATTTGAAATACAAAGAAGCAAAAATCACTCAACTGGAAAAGCTAAAAGAAAAAAGAATCCAAAAATTTGAAGATAGTGTAAGAAGCCTCTCGAATAGCTTCAAGCGTACCAACATCAGAATTATGGGGGTGCCAGAAGAAGAGAGAGAGCAAGATACTGAAAACCTATTTGAAGAAATAATGACTGAAAACTTCTCCCACCCGGTGAAAGAAATAGACTTACAAGTCCAGGAAGCGCACAGAACCCCAAACAAAAGGAATCCAAAGAGGACCACACCAAGACACATCATAATTAAAATGCCAAGAGCAAAAGACAAAGAGAGAATATTAAAAGCAGCAAGAGAAAAACAGTTAATTACCTACAAGGGAGCACCAATATGATTGTCAGCTGATTTCTCAACAGAAACTACGCAGGCCAGATGGGAGTGACAAGAAATAGTCAAAGTGATGAATAGCAAGAACCTACAACCAAGATTACTCTACCCAGCAAAGTTATCATTCAGATTGGAAGGTCAGATAAAGAGCTTCACAGATAAGAAAAAGCTAAAAGAGTTCATCACCACCAAACCAGTATTATATGAAATGCTGAAAGGTATTTTTTAAGAAGAGGAAGAAGAAGAAAAAGGTAAAGATTATGAACAACAAATACATATCTATCAAGAAGTAAATCTAAAAATCAAGCGAATTAAAAATCTGATGTACAGAATATACTGGTGAAGAATCAGGGGCATAGAAAGGGAGTGGACTGACAACTCTCAGGGGGAAAGGGGTGCAGGAGGTGCGGGAAGAGACTGGACAAAAATCGTACACCTATGGATGAGGACAGTGGGGGGAGGTAAGGGAAGAGGGTGGGATGGGTACCAGGTGGAGGGGAGCTATGGGGGGAAAAAGAGGAACAACTGTAATAATCTGAACAATAAAGGTTTATTAAATTAAAAAAAAATGAAGTGGGAAGCTGGGAGAAAATAGTTATAACACGTGTAACTGACAAAAAGTCTGTGTCCAGGGATATATAAAGAACTCCCACAAAAATTCATCTGGAATAAAAAAAGACCCCAAATAGCTGCAGCAAACCTGAGAAAGAAGAACAAAGTAGGTGGGATCTCAATACCAGGTATCAAGGTGTATTACAAAGCCACTGTTCTCAAAACAGCCTGGTACTGACACAAGAACAGACATATAGATCAATGGAATAGAATAGAGAACCCAGAAATCGACCCAAACCACTATGCTCAAGTAATATTTGACAAAGGAGGCATGAACATACAATGGAGTCAAGACAGTCTCTTCAATAAATGGTGTTGGGGAAATTGGACAGATACATGCAAAAAAAATGAAACTAGATCACCAACTTACACCATACACAAAAATACACTCACAATGGATAAAAGACTTAAACATAAAACGGCAAGCCATAAAAATACTAGAGGTATCCACAGGCAGCAAAATCTCAGACATATGCCGAAGCAATTTATTCACCAATACAGCTCTTAGGGCAATGGAAGCTAAAGAGAAAATAAACAAATGGGACTACATCAAAATAAAAAGTTTCTGCACAGCAAAAGAAACCATCAACAAAACAAAAAGGAAGGCCACTGTATGGGAGAACATATTTGCCAATGTTATAACCGATAACGGTTTAATCTCCAACATTTACAGGGAACTCATACAACATAACAAAAGGAAGATAAACAACCCAATAAAAAAATGGGCAATGGACCTAAATAAATTCCTTTCGAAAGAGGACATACAGAAGGCCAAGAGACATGTGAAATCATGCTCAAAGTCACTAATCATCCGAGAGATGTAAATCAAAACGACAATGTGGTACCATCTCACCGCTGTCAGATTGGCTATCATCTACAAATCAACAAACAACAAGTGCTATGGAGGATGCGGAGAAAAGGGAACCCTTGTGCGCTGCTGGTGGGAATGCAGACTGGTGCAGCCACTGTGGAGAACAGTATGGAGTTTCCTCAAAAAAGTAAAAATGGAACTCCCATTTTACCCAGTAATCCCACTCCTGGGAATATATCCAAAGAAACTAGAAACACCAATCAGAAAGGATATATACACCCCTATGTTCATAGCAGCACAATTCACCATAGCTAAGATTTGGAAACAGCCTAAGTGACCATCAACAGATGAGTGAATTAAAAACTGTGGTACATCTACACAGTGGAATACTAGGATGCAGTAAAAAAGAAGGAATTCTTACCATTTGCAACAGCATGGATGGAACTGGTGAGCATTATGCTAAGTGAAATAAGCCAGACAGAGAAAGATAAATATCACATGATCTCACTCATTTATGGAATTCTAGAGGCCAGGTGCATGAAATTCATGCACAGGGGAGGGGTTGTGTCCCTCAGTCCAGCCTATACCCTCTCCAATCTGGGATCCCTCTCACAATCCAGGACTGCTGGCTCCCAACTGCTCGACTGCCTGCCTGCCTGCCTGTTTAACCCTAACCGCTTCTGCCTGCCAGCCTGATCACCCCCTAACCACTCCCCTGCCAGCTCAATTGCCCCTAACTTCCCTCAGTTGCAGGCCTGGTCACCCCTAACTTCCCTCCCCTGCCGGCCTTGTCACCCCTAACTGTCCTCCCCTGCTAGCCTGGTTGCCACCAACTGCTCTCCCCTGCAGGCCTGGTCACCCCCAACTTCCCTCTCCTGCAGGCCTGGTCCCCCCCAACTGCTCTCCCCTACAGGCCTGGTTCCTCCAATGCCCTCCCCTGCAGGCCTGATTGCCCTCAACTGCCATCCCCTGCAGGCCTGGTCCTCCCCAACTGCCCTCCCCTGCAGTCCTGGTTGCCCCTAACTGCCCTCCCCTGCATGCCCGGTCACCCCTATCTCCCCTCCCCTGCAGGCCTGGTCTCCCCCAACTTCCCTCCACTGCAGGCCTGGTTGCCCCTAACTGCCCTCCCCTGCAGGCCTGGTCCCCCCCAACTGCTCTCCCCTGCAGGCCTGGTCACCCCCAACTTCCCTCTCCTGCAGGCCTGGTACCCCTCAACTGCTCTCCCCTGCAGGTCTGGTTCCTCCAATGCTCTCCCCTGCAGGCCTGATTGCCCTCAACTGCCCTCCCCTGCAGGCCTGGTCCCCCCCAACTGCCCTCCCCTGCAGGCCTGGTTGCCCCTAACTGCCCTCCCCTGCATGCCTGGCCACTCCTATCTGCTCTCCCTTGATTGCCTGGCCCCCCTAACTGCTCTCCCTTGCTGGCCTGGTTGCCCCCAACTGCCCTCCCCTACAGGCCTAGTCCCCCCCAACTGCCCTCCCCTGCAGGCCTGGTCACCCCTAACTGTCTTCCCCTGCAGGCCTGGTCCCCCCCCCACTGCCCTTCCCTGCAGGCCTGGGTCCCCCGCAACTGTCTTCCCCTGCTGGCCTGATCGCCCACAACTGCCCTCCCCTGCTGGCCATCTTGTGGTGGCCATCTTGTGTCCACATGGAGGCGGCCATCTTGTGTGTTGCAGTGATGGTCAATTTGCATATTACCTCTTTATTAGATAGGATAACGAACAACATAAACTGATGAACAAAAACAGATGCAGAGATAGAGAAGCATAGATCAGACCGTCAAACCTCCGAGGGAAGGTAGGGGAGGGTGGGGGTAAGGGGGAGAGATCAACCAAAGGACTTGTATGCATGCATATAAGCTTAACCAATGGACACAGACAACAGGGGGGTGAGGGCATGAGTGGGGGGGTGGGGGGGGCAATGGGGAGGATAAGGACACATATGTAATACCTTAATCAATAAAGAAATTTTTAAAAATAAGAAGAACTCCCAAACTTTAAGATAAGAAGGCAAACAATGCCATAAAAATTATCAAAAGATTTGAACAAACATTTCACAAAAATATGTGTACAAATTGTCAGTGAGCTCATGGGAAAATGTTCAATCTCATTAGTCTCCAAGGAACTGGGGGGAAAAACCCATAATGAAATATCACTATTTGCCCATCCAATTGCTAAAATTAAAAAGTCTGACAAGTCCAAGTACATTTGAGGATATGGGACAACTGGAATTCTCATTCATTGCTGATGAGAAGGTCAACCACTTCCAAAGACTTTTTGGCAGTTTCTTGAAAAGTTACTTATATTTACCATATGTCCCAGAAATTTTACTCTTAGAAATTTTCCCAAACAGATTTTAAAATATGTTTCCTCAAAAAGAAATTGCTATGGAAAGAAATGTTCATAGCAATTTCATTCATGATATCTCCCAAATGGATACAATCTAAATTTTCATTAACAAGTGAATGGATAAACACATTTTGATATAATCATACCATTATGCAATAAAGGGGAACAAACTACTGGTACAAGCAATAACAGATGAATCTAAAAAATATTATACTCAGGGAAAGATATCAGACACAAAAATGTGCTTTCTGCATGATTCCACTTATATGAAGTTCTAAAAGAGGCAAAACTAATTTATCTTGATATAAATTTAATGAAATCAGTGTTTGCCTGGTTTGAAGATTAGGATTTTTCTGACTATAAAGGGACAGAGAACTTTCTCAGCTGAAGGAAATGTTCTATGCCTTGATGGAGTAGTAAGTTCACTGATGAATACA
Organism: Eptesicus fuscus; assembly: GCF_027574615.1. Classification (NCBI taxonomy): domain Eukaryota; kingdom Metazoa; phylum Chordata; class Mammalia; order Chiroptera; family Vespertilionidae; genus Eptesicus; species Eptesicus fuscus. The sequence goes on along the minus strand of NC_072473.1, from coordinate 71,928,204 downwards.
TTTGTTGAAATAATTTAATTGTATAGTTAAAAATATGTGTAAATTAGACCCCAATAAAGTTATTTAAAAATAAAATATCTAGGAATAAATCCAAATGCTTGCAAGACCTCTACACTAAAAATTTTGAGAAATATTAAAGAAGACCTAAATAAATGTAGAAATATACCGTGCTCATTGATCAAAAGAGGGAGAGGATGGAGGGAGAAACACCTGCCCTAATGGTTTGGATGTAAGGTCTTAAAGGTCTAAATTAGGATGACAAATTCAGTTGTCACAGTGAAGAAAGATGGAGGCTTGTTGGCTGTAGAAAGGGTGAGAATCAGACAAAAGCTCTGAAATGTCAAGATAGAGTGACAACACAAATTAGTAAGGCACATATTAAGAGCATAGGATCTCACTCAAAGATGACTATAAAATATCAACAAAGACTTGGAAGTCAAATTGTCCCCGATAGACCTGTAGTCACCAAATGATATCATCTGGACAAGGGCAAACTGTTGGTGTCAATATTTTAGTCTCCTGGATATAATTGCCAATTTGCGGAATTAGAAGAAAGAGGATCAGATTGGACATAAGGAGGCAGTGAGCAAAATCCAGACTGTGGTCTACAAGTTAAACAGCCCAAGCTCTTCCACAGATAATTGTAAGAAGAAGAAAGAGATGGAGAAAAAAATCCGTACATTGAGACTTTAAATATATATTTTTTTATTGATATTTTACAGAGAGGAAGAGAGAGGGATAGAGAGCTAGAAACATCGATGAGAGAGAATCATCGATCAGCTGCCTCTTGCACACCCCCCACTGGGGATATGCCCGCAACCAAGGTACATGCCCTTGACCGGAATCGAACCTGGGACCTTTCAGTCCGCAGGCTGACGCTCTATCCACTGAGCCAAACCGGTTTTGGCCGTACATTGAGACTTTAAATAAATATTAAAAAATGTAAAGGGGAAGGCTAAACTATAGTGTCTTGTTATGCACACTTGGAAGATAAAACCATAAAATAATGAAAGGAAATTATTACTACAAAAGTCAGGATAGTAGTTACTTTCAGTGGGAAAGGGTAGGTTTCAATTAAGATGGGCACATAGCCTGGCCAGTGTGTCTCAGTGGATTGAGCATGGTCCCATGCACCAAGGGCTTGATCCATGCACAAGGCAGCGGATTGATCTCTCTCTCTCTCTCTCTCTCTCTCTCTCTCTCTCTCTCTCAATCAATCAATAAAAGCATATTTTTAAAAAGGTGGGGCCCATAAAGGGGCTTCTGGGATGGCTGAAAAAAGTTTTATTTATTGATCTGAGTTATGGTTACAGGAGTGTTCACCTTATACTATTTTATTAACCTATACATTTTAATGTTTCTGGGTTATATTTTGTAATAAAATGCTTTAAAACATACAAGTTTTCTTTTTTTACATGAGTATGACTTAAGAAACCTTTTCAAGAATCTTAACATGATATCAAGGGTAGTGATGGTGAGTGAGTTCTCAGGGTCTCCTAATGACCTCATGATAAACAAGATCAGGATTAAGAATCTTATCATACGGATTAGCTCAGTGATTTTCCCGGTTTCTAGAACTAGTCCTGCATTTCTTTGTCCATGAAATTATTCAAGATTTCATAGTGGTTTTTACTCAATCAGTATGGAATACCCATTTAGGATAAAACTGCTACAAAGCCAAGACAATTAAAGGGTTCCTATATACAGTCTAAAATGGTCTTGTTTTGCAGAAGTGTTAGGCTCACTTTGTGTTGTTCTTGTTTTGATCGCTTTTTTAAAACAATTTTAGAGATATAATTTACATAAAATAAATCTTACATGTATGAAGAGTACATTTCAAATGACTGGTGAATATCAACAAGTGAATACTCCTGCATAATGACTACTGCGTTGAAGATATGGAACATTTCCATTACTCCAGAAAGTCATGCCCCTTTGCAGTCAGTACCCCAACAAACTTCATCCTGGGAAATCAGTAATCTGATTTCTATCACTATAAAGAGGTTTTTACCTATTCAATAATGTTGTATAAATGGAGGCCTGTGTGGAGTATTATTTTGTGCCTGGTTTCATCCATGTTACTGCCTGTATTACCATATTTTCCGGTGTATAAGATGGCTTTTTAACCCAGGAAAACCTTCTCAAAAGTCGGGGGTCGTCTTATACACTGGGTGTCATCTTATAGGGCGGGTATATCCCAAACTCTATATTTTAACTGGAAAAGTTGGGGGTCGTCTTATACTCCCAGTTGTCTTATACACCGGAAAATACGGTAATAGTTTGTTCCTTATAATTGTTCGACTGTACATGTTTAGTTATCTATTGCTGCATAACAAACTACCCCAATACTTAGTGGCTTAAAACAATTTATTGTCTCACAGTTCCCATGGGTCAAGAAATTAGACAAATCTTAGCTAGGTGACTCTCCCACAAAATCTTTCAGAAGGTTCCAATCAAGGTGTTGACCGGGGCTGCATTCTCATTTTAAGGCTCAACTGAGAGACAGTCCATTTTCTAATTCACAATGTATATATATATTAGAGGCCTGATGCATGAAATTCGTGCACTGGGGGGGAGGGGGAGGAGTTCCCTCAGCCCAGCTTGCCGCCTCTCACAGTCCAGGAGCCCTCAGGGGATGTCCTATTGATGGCTTAGGCCCACTCAGGGAGCGGGTCTAAGCCTCAGTCTGGCCTCCCTCTATGGAAGACGACCGGGCTGATCAGGGGAAGGCGCCAACCCCATCACCTCGCTGCTGCTGCCACTGCCACAGCCGCCAAGGTGTTTTCATCAACACGGACTCCAGTTCCTTCACCATGAAAAAATGACAACTTTCCTTAGGTATTTTCAAGATGTGTCTTTCATAGGATATGACATTTCTTTCTTTATTTTTTTTATCCTCACCTGAGGATATGTTTACATTGATTTTTTAGAGAGCGTGGAAGAGAGAGGAAGAGACAGAGAGAAACATCAATGTGAGAGGGACACTGTGATTGGTTGCCTCCTGCATGAGCCCTGACCTGGGCCCTGGCCAGGGAGGAGCCTATAACCTACGTACATGCCCTTGATCAGAATCGAACTCAGACCCTGCAGTCCACAGGCCGAGGCTCTATCCACTGAGCCAAACAGTCTAGGGCAGGATATGACATTTTTAGCCCCTCCAGCAGTGGACCTTCGTTTTTTCCTCCAGGAGTGTGGTGGAAAAACCCTAGATCACTTTCTTGAATTCTGATTACCCAAGTTACCAAGAACACTGCCAGTGGCGTACAGGGAGCTTAGCCAATGAGCGGTCAGAAAAGGTGTTTCCACCGAAACCGGTTTGGCTCAGTGGTAGAGCATCGGCCTATGGACTGAAAGGTCCCAGGTTCAATTCTGGTCAAGGGCATGTACCTTGGTTGCGGGCACATCCCCAGTAGGGGGTGTGCAGGAGGCAGCTGGTCGATGTTTCTTTCTCATCGATGTTTCTAACTCTCTAGACCTCTCCCTTCCTCTCTGTAAAAAATCAATAAAATATATTTTTTTTTTAAAAAAGAAAGAAAAGGTGTTTCCTCTGCAGCTCACGTGCAGAGGCAGGACTGCTGGCATGCCCCTGTCTCTGGGCCTGCTCAAGCCTCCACTGCAGCTTGGGCAGGGCCCTCCAGCTCTGGCAGGGCGCCCCCCAGCTCTGCTGTGGCTTGGGCAGGGCCCCCCAGCTCCGCTCAAGCCTCCACTGCGGGTTGGGCAGGGACCCCTTGGTTCTGCTCTGGGCCTCACCTGCGTGCTCAACCTCCTCCTGTCTGGTTGTGACCCATTAGGGAGTCATGACCTAATTTGCATACTTCCTCTTTATATATATACAAATTCTATACCCTACCATCACTGCCTTGGTCACTGTAGCTATACCATTGTTATATTGTAAATCAGGAGACACCTTAATCAATAAGCCAAATTTATTTGGAGTCCTGTTCATTTCGCTAGTGTTAGCGGGCCCAGAGGAAATCTTGCTTCTCAAATTCTGGGGCCCAATATGGTGGAAGTCTCCCTTATTTATATGTTTTCCAGCTCTTTGTTTTCCAAATTTGGAAAGAGACTTCCGGACCTTCTGAGGAAAAGTCCTGTGTGCTGGGACAGGCCGTGAGTCCATATCTCAAGGCCTGGCCTGGCGCCAGCACTGACAACTCTGTCTGGGGCATAGTTTATGGCCTCTCTGGAATGGGGAGTAGTCTTATTTTTCCCTATTATTTAAGCAAGCAAACGTTTACAGAAGCCAGAATAGTAGGGTTAAATTTTAAACAGCAGCTTTTATCCAAGATGGAGGTTACTGTGCTTCACCATATCATTAAATAATTTGATTCCTTCAGACTTACTTTTCATTTTTATGATTGTTTTAGCTATTCTAAATCTATATAAATTTTGGAGTCATCTTGTCAATTTCTACAGATGCCTGCTTGGATTTTTATTGTCATTGCATTGAATCTGTAAATCACTTAGAAAAGGAAGATTGACATTAACATTACTGAGTCTCCTGATCAATTAACATGATCTAGTACTATAATCATTGAGATTTCTTTTCATGCTCTCAACAGTGTCTTGTCTTTAATGGACATGATTTAGACATATTTTGCTAGCCCTATTGCTAAAACTCTCAGCCGTTGTTAAAAGTATTGATTTTATTTTAATTTGTAATTTTAATTGTTTACTGCTAATATGTAAAAATACAATTATTTTTTGCAGGTTGACCTTATATCAATATGCAAGTTTTTAATTTTGCTGAAATCCAATTGTGCAATTGTTTTTCTTTTATGATCTGTGCTCTGTGTGCTCTAACAACATTGTTAAACTCAATTAGTTCTAGGAGCTCTTTTGTAGATTCTTTGTAATATCCCTTGTAAAAAGTCTTGGTGTCACCCTGGCTGGTGTAGCTCAGTTGGTTGGAGCATTGTCTAGTGCACCAAAGGGTCTCAGGTTCGATTCTTGGTCTGCGCACATACCCAGGTTGTGGGTTTGATCCCTAGTCGAGTTTGTCCTCTCCCTCTCCCTGTCCCTGTCCCTGTCCCTCTTCCTCTCCCTCTCCCTCTCCCTCTCCCTGTCCCTCTCCCTCCTTGCGTGAGGATTAAAAAATGCCATGCTGGCCCTAACTGGTTTGGTTCAGTAGATAGAGCGCCCGCCTGTGGACTAAAGGGTCCCAGGTTTGATTCCGGTCAAAGGCATGTACCTTGGTTGTGGGCACATCCCCAGTAGGGGGTGTGCAGGAGGCAGCTGATCGATGTTTCTAACTCTCTATCCCTCTCCCTTCCTCTCTGTAAAAAATCAATATTAATAAAATAAAAAAGTCATGCTGTTTGTGATTAAAGTGCATGTTAAGTATGAGTGATGAGAGTGAACACCCTGCCCTTATTTCTAATCTTCTCTGTAAGATTATCATAAATTCCCTCTATCACTGTAGAAGTTAGCTGAGATTTTTATTTTAAATCATGAATGAGTATTGACTTTTGTCAGATATTTTTATGCATCTACTGAAATTATGTTTTTTCTCCTTTATTCTGATAATAAGTGAAGTACATTATTTGATTTTTGAATGCTGAACCAACTTTGCATTCCTGGGGTAAACTCCACTTGGTCTTCATCCTTGTTATATATTTATAGACATTATATGTTAGTAATTTGATGAAGATGAGGATCTTGCATTATTCATGAGGGTATTGGTTTATTATTTTTTCTTGTAATATCTATACCAGATTTTGGTGGCAAAGTTATTCTGGATTCTTAAAATGAATTTCAGGGTGTTTTGGGGTCCTCTAATTTCTGAAAGACTGTCAAATGTAGGTATTGTTTTGTAAATGATAGAGTTCACTAGTACCTTTGTGGGAAAAGTTTTTTGTTATGAATTTATTTTATTTTATAGATATAGATCTACTCAAATTTTGTTTCTGCTTTAGTTTGGAAAGTTTTGCTTTATGCAGAATTTGCCCATTTCATTTATGTCATTGACTTTATTGGCATAAAATTGCTCATGATATTTCATCACTATGTATTAATGTTTGTACAATCTGTGGTGATAATATCCCTAGTTCAAACCTTATGTTGGTAATTATTTTTTTCTTGGTTCATTTATTAGAAGTTTAATGATCTTATAATATTTTAAAAAAACAATATTTGCCTTTGTTAATTTTTTCTGCTTTAAAAAAAATTTTTTTAAATTGATTTCAGAGAGGAAGAGAGAGAAACATCAATGATGAGAGAATCATTGATTGGCTGCCTCCTGCACACCCCCTAATGGGGATGGAGCCCGCAACCTGGGCATATGCCCCTGCCCGGAATCAAACCTTGGACCCTTCAGTCGCCTGGCCTACGCTCTATCCACTGAGCCAAATTGGCTAGGGCAATTTTTTTCTGCTTCTTAAAGAAATCAGTTTTATATTTCATTGTTTTCTGCCTTTATTGTTACTATTTCTTTCCTTCTATTTACTTTGGGTACAATATCCTTTTTTCTCTAACTTTTGTAGATAGAAATTTAGATCATTGATTTTAAATCTCTCTTCTTTTCTAATGTAAGTATTTAAAATTACAGATTTTCCTTTAAGCACTGTTTTAACAACATCACCAAATTTGATGTTATCATTGAGTTTAAAATATTCCTAATTTGCCTTGTAATTTCCTTTTTGAGCCATGGATTATTTACAAGTGTTATTTAAAATATTAGTGTTTTTTTCTAGATATTGTATTAACTAATTAATTTTTTGTAGTCAGAGAACATACTCTGGAGCAGGGGTGGGGAATCTTTTTTCTGCCAAGGGCCATTTGGATATTTATAACATTACTAGAGTAAAAAAATTTTTTTATCATGGTTTTTATTTTACATGAAATTCATGCACTTGGGGGGGTGTCCCTCAGTCCAGCCTGCATCCTCTTCAATCTGGGACCCCTTGGGGAATGTCTGACTGCCAGTTTAGGCCCAATCCCACAATCCGGGACTGCTGACTCCCAACTGCTCACCTGCCTGCCAGCCTGATCACCCCCTAACCACTCCCCTGCCAGCCTGATCGATGCTTAACTGCTTCCCTGCCAGCCTGGTCCCCCCTAACTGCCCTCCCCTGCAGGCCTGGTCCGCCCCCACTGCCCTCCCCTGCAGGCCTGGTTGCCCCCAACTGCCCTCCCTTACTGGCTTGATCGCCCACAACTACCCTCCCTTGCCGGCCATCTTTGACCACATGGGGGCGTCCATCTTGTGCGATGTGAGGGTCAATTTGCATATTACCTCTTTATTATATAAGATTCAAGGGCCATACAAAATTATCAACTTAAAAATTAGCCTGCTATATTTGGTCAAACATTTAATTAACTTACCCCTAATGCCTTGGCAAGGCCGCATGTACCCCACCCTTGCCAGCATAGAAAGTGCTCTCTGGTTAAAGGAGGAATAAAGCCTTCATATAAAAATATTAAGTCAACAAAAGTATTTGTTTGTTCTAATTGTTCCTTACCCATGGTAGGCTATACTATTGAGTGAGACATTATTCTGGATATTTTTGTGAGGGTATTTTTGGATGTGATTAACATTTAAAATTGGTGGACTTTGAGTAAAATAGATTGGTCTCTATAATGTGGGTGGGCTTCACCCAATCAGTTGGAGGCCTGAATACAGCAATAGTCTGACCTCCCCCAAGCAAGAGGGAATTCTGCCAGCAGATGGCCTGCAACATTGGCTCTTCCTGGGTCTTCAACCTGCCAATCCACCTTGTAGATTTTGAACTTTCCAGCCTCCATAATTACATAAGTCAATTTCTCAAAATAAATCTATCTATAATCTTCTATTGGTTCTGTTACACTGCAGAACCTGACTAATAGAGGCATTTATTTGTCATTACCCTAGACTAAAAGGCTCTTCTGCCCATTTTTCCTCATCCTCAAAATGGTTCTGGTGACCAGCTTTAAAATATTTGTTTTAAATATCTATATATAATTAAATTTAAAATATTTCATCTAAAGTTGTGTCAGGAATCCCCACACCTTCAGGTACTCATGGGTACTTGCTCAATATGTATTTTTGATGATCATCAAGGAGCTGTTAAGAAGCCCAGATATGGGTCCCACAAGAAATGGCTGATAATTAAGGTAAATGGGCATGGAAGGAAAAAAAGGCAGATAAACTGTTCTATAATCATGGACAAGCATCCAATTTCTCATGTGTAAAATATAGGAAACAATATTTACCTCATAGGCTGGCAAGAGGTCACATGGGATAGGCTACTGTACTACACTACCTTTGGGCAGTATGCTTGGCCTATAACAGGAAATCACCAAAAATAAGGTTCTCGGAAATCTCTAGAGGGCAAATACCTTGTAGTTGGCATTTGTGTTCTCCCCACCTACCCTATCCACCTCCAAACTGACACATATCAGTGGACTTACAATAAATCACTGTAACTACCTCTCATTGTGTTCCAAAGGTATAAGGGCCTATCATTCCTCTAATTCCATTATCCAGGGATAAACATGGTGGACAGTATGGTGTATATATATTTTTATATTTTATATTCTTTTTATTCTTAGCAATGTATCTTGACAATATTTCACTTCAGTATATATTAGATCTATGTGATCTTTTTAAATGGCTACATACTATCCTACCTTATAATAGAGAAACATGCAAATTGACCGCACCTCCGCTATGCCCATAATTGGGCCTGCGAGAGGCTGGGAGCGGGACTCCGGGTGGCCTATCCAGCTGTTGAGGTGGCGCCCAATCCTCTTAGTTCCGGGGGTCTCGGGGCGATGCAACCCTGGGGGAGCTGGCCGGGCCGAGCCAGGCGCTCCCGGGGGTCCCGGGCGGCGATCGCCACCCGGGGAGGGCATGGCCGGGCCGAGCCAGGCGCTCCCGGGGGTCCCGGGCAGCGATCGCCACCCGGGGAGGACCTGGCCGGGCCCAGCCAGGCGGTCCTGGGGGTCCCGGGCAGCGATCGCCACCCGGGGAGGACGTGGCCGGGCCCAGCCAGGCGCTCCGGGGGTCCCGGGCGGCGATCTCCACCCTGGGGGGGCGTGGCCGGGCTGAGCCAGGCGCTCCCGGGGGTCCCGGGTGGTGATCGCCACCAGGAGGGGCGTGGCCGGGCCCAGCCAGGCGCTCCCGGGGGTCCCGGGGAGATCGCCACCCTGGGGGGGGGGCGTGGCAGGACTCTCCCAGCCCCTCCCAGGGTCCCTGGGAACATTGCAGGCATGTGGTTGCTGAGACCCAGACCAGGCCTCTGGTCACAGATTCATAGCTTTGCAGAGACCTAGGGCAGGGATCTGCCTCATCTGCAGAGAGACAGAGGTTCTGCAGTGCCCCCAAGACGTGGGTGGGCCCAGCCAGGGATCAAGGGGCATGGAAGGAGTCCTGGCAGAGGGGCAAGGACCCTCACCCCTGAGGCGGGGGTTGAGGGGTGGAGCCACCTCAGTGAAGGGGTGCTGCACTGCAGGGTACTGGACTGACTGATGTGATTCAGAGAAGCTCCCAGTGCTAATGGGCCTCGCTCAGGCGGCCTTCACACTTCAGAGGCAGTGACTACTGCTCCTGCCTTCACCCAAAAGCAAGCTCGCTACACCCTGCCCCATAGCAGAGCATGCCTAGGCAGTGAGTGGGAAGCCTTCCACCTGCTTCGGAGAAGGGGGGGCAGTAAAGAATGGGGGGAGAGGAAAGAATGTGGAGCATCCGCAATGAAGAGGTGCTTAAGAAAGAGGCTCGGAAGCCTGACTGGAAGGTTTGTTCTGTTTGCTGGGCCGTTGCCCCTTAGGAAGCGCAAAGAGCATGGCTCTGAGGGCTTCCTGTGTGCTCTGAGGGCTTCCTGAGTCAAGTTCCACAGCCAATTGGAATTGGCCTCAGTTTCCTGGTCTGTAAAATGGATGAAGCGTGTCCCAGTGCCTTCACTGAGCTTTGATGGCCAATTGAGATACTACATAAAGAAAATGAGGGAAGAAGTGAGAAAGAAAAGGAAGGACAAAAAACACAAAAGAAAGATTGAAAGGAACCTGTAAACCCATTGTCACTTAAATAGGGAATATAGTCAGTAGTGTTGTAATGATGGTATGATGCCAGGTGGGTACTAGAAATATCGGGGAACACTTTGTAAAGTATATGATTGTCTAACCACTATTCTGTAACTAATATAAAACCTGAAACCAATACAAAATAATGTTGAATGTAAAGAAATGAAAATTGGAGTGAAATTTTTATAAATTTCAAAGTTTAAATAAAAGCTGTAAAGGAAGGAAGGGGAGAATAAAAAGTGTTTTTCATTTTGCCACTTCATTAAAAAGACAGTTGTCTTCTTTATGTGGTGCTTTTATACTTTTCTAAGTCATTATCTCATTTTAATTTCCGGGCAACTTAAAGACAAGTATTCCCTCCACTATTCAAAGAAAGGAAATCTTGGTGTCTGGTCCTAATGATTCAATCATCAAGCCCTTATTGTACAGCAGGGTTAGTAAAATTTTCTGTGCAGGGTCATATCTATACTAATAAAAGCCTTGGGGGTGATCAGGCCAGCAGGGGAGGGTACTTGGGGTCAATCAGGCCCACAGAGGAACAGTTAGGGGTTAATCAGGCCAGCAAGGAAGCAGTTAGGGGGCAATCAGGCAGGTAGGTGAGCGGTTAGGAGCCAGCAGTCCCGGATTGTGAGAAGGATGTCCAACTGCAGGATTAGGCCCGATTCCTAAACCTGCAGTTGGACATCCCCCGAGGGGTCCCATATTAGAGAGGGTGCAAGCTGGGCTGAGGGACACCCTCCCCAGTGCACGAATTTCGTGCACCGGGCCTCTAGTTCTATTATATGAATAACTATGTTTTATGGGAGATGGGTGAACATTTTGTTTTCAAGTTGTTGCTTTTTCTTTTTGAAAATAAGGTGGCTTTTCACCAACAAAGCTCATGTAAAGATCAAGTGCTCAATACATTTTTGCTGAAGGGTAAAAAATTTCAGTGAGAAATCTTACACCATTGTTCTTTAGCATGCTCCTTATTAGTTACTTAGTTAAATCCTGAGATGTGCTAGATTTGCCTGCAGAATCATTGTACCATTTTATATTTCCTAATATAATAGTACTAGAGGCCCAGTGCACAAAATTTGTGCATGGGGAGGGGGGAGGTGTCCCTCAGCCCAGCCTGCACCCTCTCCAATCTGGGACCCTTAGAGGGATGTCCGACTGCCCATGGGATCAGGCCTAAACGGGAAGTCGGACATCCCTCTCACAATCCAGGACTGCTGGCTCCCAACTGCTCGCCTGCCTGTCTTCCTGATTGCCCCTAACCGCTTCTGCCTGCCAGCCTGATCACCCCCTAACCACTCCCTTGCCAGCCTGATCGATGCCTAACTGCTCCCCTGCCAGCCTGTTTGCCCCTAACTGCCCTCCCCTGCAGGCCTGGTCACCCCTAACTGCCCTCCCCTGCAAGCCTGGTCCCCCCAACTGCTCTCCCCTGCAGGCCTGGGTCCCCCCCCAACTGCCCTTCCCTGCAGGCCCAGTCACCCCCAACTTTCCTCCTCTGCCGGCCTGGTCACCCCTAACTGCCCTCCCCTGCAGGCTTGATCACCCCCAACTGCCCTTCCTTGCAGGCCTGGTTCCTCCCAACTGCCCTCCCCTGCTGGCCATCTTGTGGTGGCCATCTTGTGTCCACATGGGGGCAGGATCTTTGACCACATGGGGGCAGCCATCTTGTGTGTTGGAGTGATGGTCAATCTGCATATTACTCTTTTATTAGTTAGGATAGAGGCCTGGTGCATGGGTGGGGACCAGCTGGTTTGCCCTGAAGGGTGTCCTGGATCATGGTGGGGGTTCCCTTGGGGCATGGGGCAGCCTGGGCGAGGGGCCTGTGGTGGTTTGCAGGCTAGCCACGCCCCCCGGCGACCCAAACGGAGGCCCTGGTATCTGGAATTTATTTATCTTGTACAATTGAAACTTTGTAGCCTGGAGTGGAGCCAAGCCTTCTGCTAGCTCTGTGGCGGCAGCCATTTCTGTTGGGATTTGTTTATCTTCTATAATTGAAACTTTGTAGCCTGGAGTGGAGGCCTAGGCCAGCAAGGGCAGATGGAAAGCTTGGCTTCCTCCATTACCTGGGAAACCCAAGCCTCCCTCCTGCTCTCCGTGGCCACAGCCATCTTGGTTGAGTTTATTTGCATATTTGCTCCAGATTGGCTTGTGGGTGTGGCTTGTGGGGGTGGGTTGTGGGTATAGTGGAGGTACAGTCAATTTGCATTACTCTTTTATTAGATAGGATAGGGAACTTCCTATTCACATAAAACTTGAATTTTTATATTCATACATTGTAATTGCTGTATCAGTCCTTACTGATGTGTGTTTTTTTAAAATATATATTTTATTGAGTTTTTACAGAGAGGAAGAGAGAGGGATAGAGAGTTAGAAACATCGATGAGAGAGAAACATCGATCAGCTGCCTCTTGCACACCCCCTACTGGGGATGTGCCCGCAACCAAGGTACCTGCCCTTGACCGGAATCAAACCTGGGACCCTTGAGTCCGCAGGCCGACGCTCTATTCACTGAGCCAAACCGGTTTCGGCCTTACTGATGTTTTTAAAGGGTTTCCCCATTCCATAAGTACACTTAAGTTAACCTCTCTCTTATTATTTACTAGTAGCCCGTTTGCACGAAGATTCGTGCAATAGACCTTCATTCACCTGGCTGCCTGCACCAGTTTTCTGCCAGCACCGGGGACCCAGGCCTTGGCTGTGGCCACTGCCCTCTACCTTCTTTCAGGGTCCGGGCTTGGCCCTGGGCGGTGGCCTTGGGCTCAGCTGCACCCAGCGTCCCTGCGACCCGATTGCAGGAGCAGACCCCCAGGGCTCGGCCGCACCGCACCCCATCCGGGTCCCTGCTCCGATTGGAGCAGGCACCCGGCTGGCGCCCAAGGCCCGGAAAGCCCCGGGCGGCTTTCCGGTCCTTGGGCTCGGCCGCACCGCACCCCAGCCGGGTCCCTGCTCCGATCGGAGCAGGCACCCGGCTGGCGCCCAAGGCCCGGAAAGCCCCGGGCGGCTTTCCGGTCCTTGGGCTCCGCCGCACCGCACCCCAGCCGGGTCCCTGCTCCGATCGGAGCAGGCACCCGGCTGGCGCCCAAGGCCCGGAAAGCCCCGGGCGGCTTTCCGGTCCTTGGGCTCGGCCGCACCGCACCCCAGCCGGGTCCCTGCTCCGATCGGAGCAGGCACCCGGCTGGCGCCCAAGGCCCGGAAAGCCCCGGGCGGCTTTCCGGTCCTTGGGCTCGGCCGCACCGCACCCCAGCCGGGTCCCTGCTCCGATCGGAGCAGGCACCCGGCTGGCGCCCAAGGCCCGGAAAGCCCCGGGCGGCTTTCCGGTCCTTGGGCTCCGCCGCACCGCACCCCAGCCGGGTTCCTGCTCCGATCGCAGCACGCACCCGGCTGGCGCCCAAGGCCCGGAAAGCCCCGGGCGGCTTTCCGGTCCTTGGGCTCGGCCGCACCGCACCCCAGCCGGGTCCCTGCAATCGGAGCAGGCGCCCGGAAAGCCACCGGCCCCAGCGTCCCTGTAAGGGTTTCCTGGTGGGCGTGGTTGATGGGCATGGCTTGGTTGGTGGGCGTGGCTTGGGCGTAGCGAAGGTGCGGTCAATTTGCATATTTGTCTATTATAAGGTAAGATTCCTAGACTTTTGTTGTTGTTTTTACATCTAAATGTTTAACCCATCTGGATCTCTTTACAGGATTAGGAAAACTTATATCATCCTATGTTAATTATCTCAATAGCATTTCTTCCTTTTATCATTAAATTGTGAAATATAACACATCTATGGAAAAGTGCATAGACCATAAGTGAATAATTATAAAATAAATACCCATGTAACATGTAACAAACCGAGGTTAAGAAACAGAAATTTGCAAACTCCTGTTCCCCCTCTGATGATTGTTTTATTAATCACAAAATCCTCTCTTCTCACCAGAGGTAATCACTATCCTAAATTTTACTGTAATTATTTCCTTGCTTCTCTTTATAGTTTTTTACCTGTATCTGCATTCCTAACCATTTACTTTTGCCTATGATTTAACTTTATATAAATTAATCACACTGATTTTACTTATTTGATCTTTCTTACAGCATTCAAATTACGTTAATAAACACCATTCATGTTTTTATGTATAGATCTGGTTCATTCATTCTTATTGCATATATTATATCATTGCATGAATATAACATATAATGCATTTATTCATTTTAATCATTATGGATATCATTTTCCAATTTTTGGCTACTTATAAATAATGCTATCGTTAACAAATTTGTACATCTCTGACAGGTACATATTGGAAGTGGAATTCCTGAGTCATAGGTATCCATATTTTCACCTTTAGTAGATAATGACAAAAGGTTTTCCAAAGTGATTGCATCAATTTACATTCCCACCAGCATATTTTTTTAAAATTTTCAGCCATCATCTACTGTTGGCTTGATCATCACTCTTTTTATTTTCTTTTAATATATTTTTATTGATTTCAGAGAGGAAGGGAGAGGGAGAGAGAAACATCAGTGATGAGAGAGAATCATCAATTGGATGCCTCCTGCACGCCCCCCACCTGGGACCGAGCTCACAACCCAGGCATGCGCCCTTGACCAGAATCAAACCTGCGACCCTTCAGTCCTCAGGCCAAGCTCTATCCACTGAGCCAAACTGGCTAGGGCCCCATCAGCATATTTTTATCTGGATATGAGTTATTTGTGAGTTATATGTGCGGCAAATACCTCTCTCACTGGATGGCTTAATTTTTAAATTTTGTCATAGTATTTTTTTTAAACCTTTTATTATGGAATATTCCAAATATATTCAAAAGTTGTTTGGAAAAATATAATGTAATCTGATGTACTCACCACTAAGCTACAATAATTTCCAACTCATGGTAAATCTGTTTCTATTCCACCCCCTCCTTTCTTACCATATTGTACTTTTAATCTTTTATTTTTTATTTAAGTACTAGAGGCCTGATGCACAAAGATTTGTGCAAGAATTGACCTTCCTTCCCCTGGCTACCAGCACCACCTTCGCTCCAGCTGAAGCCACCTTTCCACCTTCGCTCCGGCCAGAGCCGCCTTCCGTCTCTCACCTTGTCGTATTAATTTGCATATTCCCTCCTTATTGGTTGTGGGTGCCGCCATCTTTGTCACAGTTACGGTCAATTTGCATATTCTGTCTTTATTAGATAGGATAATTGCTATATAATATTATATTAGTTTAAGGTGTATAATATAATGATTTGACATTTACATACCTTACAATGTGATCAACACATTAAGTCTAGTAATCATCTGTCACTGTGCAAACTTATCAAAATATTATTGACTATATACCCCTTCAACCTTTCACTATCTCCACATGCCCCTCCCCTCTGACAACCATCTGTTTGATCTTTGTTTCTATGAGTCTGTTTTTGCTTTATTTTGTTGTTTTTTAGATTATACATGTAAGTGAAACCATATGGTATTTGTCTTTCTCTGTCTGACTTATTTCACTATTATAATTTTTTTTAATTTACTGGCACTGGTTAATAAAATTACATAGGTTTCACAGGTGCAATTCTATAATACATCATCTATATATCCTATTGTGTATTCACCACCCTAAGACAAGTCTCCTTCCATAACCATTTATCCCCCCTTCATCCTCCTCTACCTCTCCAACCACTTTTTCCCTCTGATAATCACCATACTGTTGTCTGTCTAAGAGGGTTTTTTTTCTTAATCCTTTCACCCTTTTCACCAGCCCTGCTACCCCATCCCCTCTGCCACCTGCCAGTCTGTTCTCTCTATCTTAAGTCTCTTTCTATTTTGTTTGTTTATTTTGTTCATTAGATTCCACATATAGGTGAGAACATATGGTATTTGTCTTTCTTTTTTTAATTATTATACTAGAAGCCTGGTGCATGAAATTCATGCACAGGTGCGGTCCCTAGGCCTGGCCAGCAATCAAAGTGTGAGCATCTGGCATGGAAGGGCAGGTCCCAGCTGACCTCTGGGCCCTGGGCAGCACCTGGGCCCCCTGGGCACCTGGCACCTGAGCATGGAGCTTCCCTGGTGCATGAGCCCTGGCATCCCGGGGGTGGTAGCAGAGGGAGTGAGAGTGAGCTCAGTGGACACCCCACATTCTCAATGCACCTCCATCCCGTCACCCCGCCAGGTAGCTGGTGAGTGGCCACAGCCCCCTGCCAGGGAGCCATGGGAGATTGGTTGCCACCACCCACCCCCAGTTCCCTGTCCCAGCCCAGGGCCTGGCCCTAATTGGGCAATCAAGGCCTGCCAGCCACTGGTTGCCATCTGCAGGGTGATCAGCAGGGTGATTGGTCCCCTGCTCGCACCCACATTGACCTGGCCCTGCCTGCTCACCTGCTCCACCATCCTGCCAGGGTCCCACTCTCATAGGGGCCATTGGAGCCTGCAGCACCTCCACTGCTGCCCGATGCCAGCGCCGTGTCGCTGATGCCCGCCATGTTCCACGCTACCCTCTGGTGGTCAGTGCACATCATAGTGAGCCATCGAACTTCTGGTCGAACGACCGCCTGAGGGGATAATTTGCATATTAGGCTTTTATTATATGGGATTTTATCATCCCTATATCCCTCTCCATCTTCCTGAACTCCCTCCCTGGTAATCACCACATAGTTGTCCATGTCCATGAGGGTTTATTTCTGTTTTTAAATTTTAAAAAAAATTTTTTTTATCATGGTTTTTTATTTTACATTGGTTTGAATGAGGATCTAATACCACACACACACATTACCCTTCCTTGATATGTCTCTTAGGTCTCTTAATCCAAAGTTAACCCATTCATCACTTTTAAATATATTTTTTTATTATAGAAAAAACATATATGTACATAACAGAAAATTTACCATTTTAACCATTTTAAGTGTACAGTTCAGTAATATTAGGTATATTCACACTGTTGTGCAACCATCACTACTATCCAACTACAGAACTTTCTTCATCTTCCCAAACTAAAACTCTATATCCATTAACAATAATTCCACATTTCTCCCTTCCCCCAGCCCTTGACAACCACTATTCTACTTTCTGTTTCTATGAATTTGCCTACTCTAGGTATCTCATAGCAGTGAAATCATACAATACTTCTCCTTTCATGCCTGGCTTATTTTGCTTAGCATAATATATTTAAGGTTTATATATGTTGTAGCATGTGTCAGAATTTCATTCCTTTTTAAGACTGAATTATATTCATATACACTTAGTGGCCAGATTATTATGATCTCTGAATGCATAATAATCTGGCCACTCAGTATATATATTAGAGGCCCGGTGCATGAATTCGTGCATGGGTGGGGTCCGGCCAGCCTGGCCAGGGGGAGGGGACATGGGCAGTTGGCCGGCCTGCCTGCTGGTTGAACTCCTGGTTGAGGGGACAATTTGCATATTAGCCTTTTATTGTATAGGATATACACCGAGCGGCCAGATTATTATGCATTCAGAGATCATAATAATCTGGCCACTCAATGTATTTTCTATAGTTTGAATGTACCATACATTACTCAAACCATTCCCCTGTTAATTAACATTCAAATAATTTCTATGTTTTTCCCATTTAAAGAAATTCTGCCTGCAATTAATATGCTTGTACAGATATCAAATTACTGGTATTTTTATTTCTATGAAATAGATTCTGGAAAGTAAGAATTATTAATAAAAAAGTATGTGTTCTCTTACATTTCCTAGCCTCCTTTGCACATATGTTGGGGTTATCAAATGTAATATAAGACACTTCTAATGCTTATAAACAAGGCTGGGTGGTCTCTCCACTCTCCTTTCAGTAACCTTGGAAACCTGTGTACTATCTGGAACACATGACTGTGAGATTAATGCAAGCTAGAAACCTGAATAATCAATGGAGCAGAGCCACACAAAAGAGCCAGTAACTCTCATTGAACTATGACATGAAGGAGTAATAAATTGTTCTAAAGCCACTGAGCAAGCCTCTTTCATCTTAATGTGCTGCTTTAACCACACCTCCAATTTCAATTCTCTGCCAACAATTAAACACAATTTGACGTATATCTATTTAGAAATTATATATTTCTGTTTTGAATTTTAACTAAATATTATATTTATTGTCATATTTTTACTTAACAATATTCCTAAAGATGCTTCAATATAAGAATCTCATTCTTTTTAATAACTGTAGTATTTTTAAAAATATATATTTTTATTGATTTCAGAGAGGAAGTGAGAAGGAGAGTGAGATAGAAACATAAATGATGAGAGAGAATCATTGATAGGCTGCCTCCTATGTGCCCCTTACTGGAGATCAAGCCCGCAACCCGGGCATGTGCCCTTGACCACAATCGAACCCAGGACCCTTCAGTCCGCAGGCCGACACTCTAACCCCTGAGCCAAACCAGCTAGGGCGTGGCTGTAGTCTTTTTTGATACAGGTTGACCACAGTTTATTTGCCCTTTCCCTTGTGATGACTTAGGCTATTTTCAATATTTTGGCTCTTACATACAATGCCACAATAGACATCAATCTATGCTTTCCTGTGCATGTGTGTACCTATATTTCTATGGTAATACAAAACAGTGGAAGTGTTTGCTCATATGGTATGTACATATTTTACTGGTTTGTTTATTTACCACACTATAAGCCATAAACATACCCATCACTTCCAAAGTCCTGATGCATATTGATACAAAAATCCTCAACAACATACTAGAAAACTAAGCCAGCAGCATATTAAAGAAAACTTTACATCATGATGAATTGGAAATTATTCACAAATATGCAAGGAGCGATTCAACATATAAAAATTACATTAATATAAGAAAATGAAAAATACATCATTATTTTAATTGATGCAGAAAAACCATTTGACAAACTCAACAGTCTTTCATGATAAAAAAAAAACAACACACACTAAAAAACTAGGAACATAAGAGAATTGTCTCAACATAATAAAGGGTATTTATGAAAAAGTCAATGCTAAATGATACTCAATATGTGAAAGATGGAAAGCTTTCCACGTAAAATCAGGAACAAGACAAGGATACCTGCTTTCACCACTATTGTACCGAAATTTCTAGTCAGAGAAATTAAGCAAGAAAAAGTAATTAATCAAATCTAGGATCCCCATCAAGTTGGTGCCGCAGGTAAATGCAGTACTACTAGAATCCTCCAACAACCACATCAAAATTAAAATGAAACTACAGCTTTTTCACAATGGGTTTGCCGCCAGAACACAGGTGTCGTGAAAACCACCATGAACTCAAACCCAAGATGGGAAAGGAAAAGACTCACATCAACATCGTCGTCATTGGACACATAGATTCCGGCAAGTCTGCCACTACTGGCCATCTGATCTACAAATGTGGTGGGATCGACAAAAGAACCACAGAGAAATTTGAGAAGGAGGCTGCTGAGATGGGGAAGGGCTCCTTCAAGTATGCCTGGGTCTTGGATAAACAGAAAGCTGAACGGGAGCGAGGTATCACCATTGATATCTCCCTGTGGAAATTCAAGACCAGCAAGTATTATGTGACCATCATTGATGCCCCAGGGCACAGAGACTTCATCAACAACATGATCACAGGCACATCTCAGGCTGACGGTGCTGTCCTGATTGTTGCTGCTGGTGTTGGTGAATCTGAAGCAGGCATCTCCAAGAATGGACAGACCCGTGAGCATGCCCTTCTGGCCTACACGCTGGGTGTGAAACAGCTGATTGTTGGTGTTAACAAAATGGATTCCACTGAGCCACCCTACAGCCAGAAAAGATACGAGGAAATTGTTAAAGAAGTCAGCACGTACATTAAGAAAATTGGCTACAACCCTCACATAGTAGCATTTCTGCCAATTTCTGGTTGGAATGGTGACAACATGCTGGAGCCAAGTGCTAATATGCCTTGGTTCAAGGGATGCAAGGTCACCCGTAAAGATGGCAGTGCCAGTGGAACCACACCGGTTGAAGCTCTGGATTGCATCCTGCCACCAACTCGTCCAACAGACAAGCCCCTGCGTCTGCCCCTCCAGGATGTCTACAAATTTGGTGGTATTGGTACTGTCCCTGTGGGCCGAGTGGAGACTGGAGTTCTCAAGCCCAGCATGGTGATCACCTTTGCTCCAATCATTGTTACAACTAAGTAAAGTCTGTTGAAATGCACCATGAAGCTTTGAGTGAAGCTCTTCCTGGGGACAATGTGGGTTTCAACGTCAAGAACGTGTCTGTCAAAGATGTTCGCCGTGGCAGTGTGGCTGGTGACAGCAACAAGGACCCACCAGTGGAAGCAGCTGGCTTCACAGCTCAGGTGATTATCCTGAACCACCAAGGCCCCGTCAGTGCTGGGTGTGCACCTGTGCTGGCTGGTCACACGGCTCACATTGCTTGCAAATTTGCTGAGCCGAAGGAGAAGATCGATCGTCGTTCTGGGAAAAAGCTGGAAGATGGCCCCAAGTTTTTGAAATCTGGTGATGCCGCCATCGTTGATATGATTCCTGGCAAGCCCACGTGTGGTGAGAGCTTCTCTGACTGCCCTCCTCTGGGCCATTTCGCTGCTCGTGACAAGAGACAGACAGTTGCTGTGGGTGTCATCAAAGCAGTGGACAAGAAGGCAGCTGGAGCTGGCCAAGTCACCAAGCCTGCCCAGAAAGCTAAATTAATATTATTCCCAACTCCTGCCACCCCCAGTCTTGATCAGTGGTGGAAGAACGGTCTCAGAACTGTTTGTCTCAATTGGCCATTTAAGTTTAATAGTAAAAGACTGGTTAATGATTACAATGCATCGTAAAACCTTCAGAAGGAAAGGAGAATGTTTTGTGGACCATTTGGTTCTTTTGTGTGTGTGGAAGTTTTTAAGTTATTAGTTTTTAAAATCAGTACTTTTTAATGGAAACAACATGACTAAAAATCTGTCACAGAATTTTGAGACCCATTAAAATAACAAAGTTTAATGAGAAAAATAAAATAAAATGAAACTACAGAACAACCATCATTCAGAACTGTCTAAAATATAACCAAACAGAAATCCAATAACTAAGAATATAAAAAAGAGCCCAGATGGCATGGCTCAGTGGTTGAGAGTTGACCTATGAACCAAGAGGTCACGGTTCGATTCCCGGTCAGGACACATGCCGGGTTGCAGGCTCTATCCCCAACGTGGGGCAAACAGGAGGCAGCCAATCAATGATTCTCTCTCATCATTGATGTTTCTACCTCTCTCTCCCTCACCCATTCTCTCTGAAATCAATAAAAATATATTTTTAAAAATAATATAAAAATCGAGAGGGATAGCCCTGGCTGGTGTGGCTCAGTTGGTTGGGCATTGTCCCATGAACCAAGAGGCTGCCAGTTTCATTTATGGTCAGGGCACATGCTCAGGTTTCAGGCTTGATTCCCAGGAGGGAGTATGCAGGAGGCAGCCAATTGATGTTTGGCTCTCATATTAATATTTCTCTCTCTCCCTCTCTCTTCCTTCCTCTCTCTCTAAAAGTCAATTAAAATATATATATTTTTTAAATTGAGAGGGATATCTCAGCTGCAGAGTTTCCCTCATTATGAGTGAGAGGTCCCAGCCCCACACCAGGGCCGCAGGCCCCCCCAGTCCAGAGGGGTGCCAGCAAGAGAAATCCCCGTAACCTGGCTATAAAAACCACTGTGTATTGTAGCTGAGTGAGACAGAGAGCTGCTGGATTCCCAGATGGTCCTTTCAAAGGGTCCACACACTTACCTGGACTCCCTCCCTCTGAATTACAGGGCTCAGGCAGTAGCTTGAAAGACACCAAGGACATACAGGGGGAAACGGAATTATCTGGCATTTTGGCAAGAGCTGGGGCGGAGACAGCTTTCACTGAGACAGAAGTGCTGGAAGAGACCATTGTGCCTTTACTGAGCCCTTCCCCCACAGAGCCAGGAGGTGGGCACCATATCTAAGTCTCCATTAACCTGCCTAACACTGTTTACCCCACCCTGGTCATTCCCTGAGATCCTACCCCACCCAACTTATGGGCTCACCCAAGCTACTTCTAGTGGCTTTTCCATACTAATGGCCTGTCTTGGCTCATTCTTCAGACTTTTCTAAAATCTGTCAAACAAGCAGCATATGGCCTGGAAGGGGTGCCCCATACCTCTTGCTAAGTGTCCCCAGGCCTGGCACTAGTGGCAACCAGCCTTGGTTCACAACTTGGCCTCTCCTGGGCATCTCTACACCCAGCACAAGTAGCATTCACTTGTAGATCACTTTGTAGCTCATGCCCTGTGGTCCCAGGCAGGACACAGGTGGCAGCTGACCTTGGCCTGCACCACCAGGAGGCCCCAGAGCCACTTCCACAAGTCACACAATCAAGGAATAGAAAGAGTAGCCATCAGAGCCCAGCTGAAGTAAGTCCTGCTCAATGGGGTGGGCCCCTGCACAGCTGATCCTCCATAGTGGTTGCAGTTAGTTCTTTTTTTTTTTTTTTTTTTTTAAATATATTTTATTGATTTTTTACAGAGAGGAAGAGAGAGAGATAGAGAGTTAGAAACATCGATGAGAGAGAAACATCGATCAGCTGCCTCTTGCACACCCCCTACTGGGGATGTGCCCGCAACCAAGGTACATGCCCTTGACCGGAATCGAACCTGGGACCCTTGAGTCCGCAGGCCAACGCTCTATCCACTGAGCCAAACCGGTTTTGGCGAGTTAGTTCTTAAAGCCAATCAGCCTGGGGGTAAACCCCTCGCATTGACATGCCAATAGCAATCAAAGTTCAAGTACAACAGAAGGGTGTACACAGCACACATGGTGGAGCCCACCTGGAGTGCCTAGCTTAGATTATCAGGGAGGCTGTGCCACTGGACCCCACAGAACACCTACTACAAAAGGCCATTCTACTAAGCCCAGGAGACATAGCAGCTCTACCTAATACATAGAAACAAACACAGGGAGGCTGCCAAAAAGAGGAGACAAAGAAACATCTCCCAAATGAAAGAACAGAACAAAACTCCAGAAAAAGAACTAAACAGAACAGACAGAGGCAAGCAATCTACTAGATGCAATCTACAGAGTTCAAAACACTGGTTATAAGGATGCTCAATGAACTTAGGTGAAGAGTAGATGAACTTAGTGAAAACTTCAACAAAGAGATGAGAAACATAAAAACGGAACTAGAAAACATAATAAAGAACCAGTCAGAATACATGAAATGAAATGAAGAATATATTACAAGGAGATTAAAAATGGCAGCAGAGTAAGTGGATGCTACACAGACATGCTTCGAGGATCAAACTGTAATTACAACTAAAATACAAAAAAATACATCCTGAATAATCAACTGAAGACTAGCTGGAGAGAACCCTGATAACCAAGGTCGGAAAGTGGAGACCGCATAGAGACTATTAGGAAGGGCGGAGGCGCGAAAGGGCTGGCTGGGATCCCACAGACAGCAACTGAAGTTCTGGAGAGATATCTTAGCTGTGGGAGGTTACCACTGAGAACTCTGGGGCCCCCCAGCAGAGAGCACCAGAACTGAGAAAGGTGCTCATATAACATCTGCTTGTGAAAAGCAGGATTGCTGTTTTCCAGGGAGAGACAGCTGGCTGGAAATGCAATCACTGTCTTAAAGGACTAACATACAGAATTTCATGTGCAGCCACTCACCTTGGGCTCCAGCAGAGGGAGGGTGGTGAACTGGAGTTGTGTGAGCAGAATCCAGGGTTGGGTGCTATGACATTGTATTAAGCAACATATTCTTTATATATATATATATAATTTCATTGATTTCAGAGAGGAAGGGAGAGGGAGAAATAGAAACATCAATGATGAGAGAGAATCATGGATCAGCTGCCTCGTATATGCCCCCCCCCCCCACTGGGGATCAAATCGGAAACCTGGGCATGTGCCTTGATGGGGAATCAAATCAGTGACCTCCCAGTTCCTAGGTCGACACTCAAGCACTGAGCCACACCAGTCGGGCAAGCAACAGATTGTTAAAAATAACACCAAAAGCGTGAGGAAAAATGCAATAAAATAAAAGCATATAAACTGTGCTTCATCAAAATTAAAAACTTTTGTGCATCAAAAACACTATTAAGAAAGTGAAAAAACAACCTAGCAAAGGGTCAATATTTATAATTCATATCCTATATAATAAAGAGGTAATATTCAAATTGACCCTCATGCCCTCACAAGATGGCTGCCTACAACCAGGCCAGCAGGGGAGTTAGTGAGGAACGATCAAACGACTGAACAGCAGGCTACATGGGGCGACCAGGCTGGCGGGGGGGGGCAGTTAGGGGCAATCAGGCCAGTGGGGGGGTTCAGTTAGGGGTGACCAGGCCAGCAGGGGGGCAGTTAGGGGCAATCAGGCCAGCAGAGGGGGACAGTTGGGGGCAACCAGGCCAGCAGGAGGGCAGTAAGGGGCGATTAGGCCAGCATGCAGGGGCAGTGAAGGGCGATCAGGCTGGCAGGGGGGGGCAGTTAGGGGCGACCAGGCAGGTGAGCTATTAGGAGCCAGCGGTCCAGGATTGTGAGAGGGATGCCAACAGTCAGATATCCCCTGAGGGGTCCCAGATTGGAGAGGGTGCAGGCTGGGCTGAGGGGACCCCTCCCCATGCACGAATTTCATGCACCAGGCCTCTAGTATCTAATAAGGGTCTACTATCCAAAATAAAGTACTCCTACAACTCAGCAACAAAATGACAAGCAACCCAATTAAAAAATTGGCAAAGAACCTTTCTGCAAAAAAATATGTATATTTGGCCAAAAGAAAGTAATATAAAAATACATTCAACATCATTAGTTATTAGGGAAATGCAAATTAAAACCACAAATTGGGACGATATTCTTGTTGAGTGTCCTTTATATGTGAGAAGTCACTGTTATTGTTGCCTTTGGAATTTTTTCTGTCTTTGTCCTTTAGCAATTTGATTATAAAATGTCTTAAGGTGGATCTCTTTTGTCTATTTTACTTGGAGTTGGTTAAGCTTCTTTGAAGTGTAGATTCACGTTTTTAATCACATTTGTTAAAAGTCTTTGGAAATTATTTCTATTTCATCTTGAGTCAGTTTCAGTAGTTCATGTTTTTTATATAAATGTGTTCATTTAATCTTAGCTATCAACTTTGTTGGCATACAATTGTTCATAATATTCCCTTATAGTTTATTTCTATTTCAGTAAAGTTGATTGTACTATCCCCTCTTTTATTCTTGATTTTAGTACTTTGCATTTTCTCTTTCTTTTCAATCTAGTTAAGGTCTGTCAATTTCATTTATCAAAGAACCAATTTCTGATAATGTTAATTTTCTTTACATTTTTCTCTTCTGTATTTCATTAATTTGTTCTGTAATTCTTATGATATCCTTCTGGTTCCTTTATGTTAGTTTGCTTTTCTTTTTCTACTTTTTAAAAGCACACCTGTCAGAATGGCTATCAACAAAACAGCAAACAACAACTGTTGGCAAGGTTGTGGAGAAAAGGGAACCCTCGTGCACTGATGATGGGAATGCAGACTGGTGCAGCCACTGTGGAAAACAGTATGGAGTTTCCTCAAAAAATTAAAAATGGAACTGCCATTTGACCCAGTGATCCCACTTCTAGGAATATATCCTAAGAAACCAGAAACACTCATCACAAAGAATATATGCACCCCTATTTTCATAGCAGCACAATTTACAATAGCTAAGAACTGGAAACAGCCTAAGTGCCCATCAGAAGATGAGTGGATAAAAAACTGTGGTACATCCACACAATGGAATACTATGCAGCAAAAAAATAAAGAGAGAGAGAGAGAGAGAGAGAGAGAGAGAGAGAGAGAGAGAGAGAGAGAGAGAGAAAGAAAGAAAGAAAGAAAGAAAGAAAGAAAGAAAGAAAGAAAGAAAGAAAGAAAGAGAGAACTCTTACCATTTGCAACAGCATGGGAGGACCTGGAGAGTATTATCCTGAGTGAAATAAGCCAGTCAGAGAAATATAGGTATCACATGATCTCACTCATATGTGGAATCCAATGAACCGAATAAACTGATGATCAAAAATAGACCCAGAGAGATAGAAGCATGAATAGACTGTTAAACCTCAGAGGGAAGACAGAGGAGGGTGGGTGGGAAGAGATTAACCAATGAACTTGTATGCATATATGCATAACCCATAGACACAGACAATGGGGTGGTGAGGGTCTGGGAGGGGGGATGGAAGCAGGTTGGAAGAGGTTAATGGGGGGGGGGGAAAGGAGGACCTATGTAAAACTTTCAATGATAAAGATTTATAAATAAATAAATAAATGCAAATCTGGGAAGTTTTCAGCCATTATTTTCCTTTGAATAATTTTCTACTAATTTTTTTTTCCTTTCCTTCAGATACTTGCATTGCACAAATTTTGGTTTATTTAAAGGTGTGTTGCATTTTCCTGAGTCTCTGATCACATTTCTTCATTCTGTTTTCTCCCTGTCCTTTTTTTTTCTTAAATATATTTTATTTATTTCAGAGAGGAAGGGAGAGTTAGAAACATCAATGATGAGAGAGAATCATTGATAGGCTGTCTCATGTGTGCCCCACACTGGGGATTGAACCCATAACCCGGCATGTGTCCTGACCGGGAATCGAACCGTGATCTCTTGGTTCATAGGTCAACACCCAACCACTGAGCCATGCCATCTGGGCTCTTTTCTATATTCTTAGTTGTTGGATTTCTGTTTGGCTATATTTTAGACAGTTCTGAATGATGGCTGTTCTGTATTTTCATTTTCTTTTTCTTTTTTTTGATTTTTTTTTTATTGAGGTATTATATGTGTACATATCTTACCATTACCCTCCCCCACCCCACACCCATTCATGCCCTCACCCCCCAGAGATTTGCGTCCATTGTTTATGCTTATATGCATGCATACAAGTCCTTCGTTTGATTTCATAACTCCCCCACCTCTCCCTAACTTTCACCCTGTAATTTGAAAGTCTGTTTGATGCTTTACTGTCTCTGTATATATCTTTTTGTTCATCACTTTATAATGTTCTTTACTATCCATAAATGAGTGAGATCATGTGATATTTTTCTTTCATTGACTGGCTTATTTCACTTAGCATTACGTTCTCCAATTCCATCCAGGTTGCTGCAAATGATGAGAATT
This sequence comes from Eptesicus fuscus, assembly GCF_027574615.1. Classification (NCBI taxonomy): domain Eukaryota; kingdom Metazoa; phylum Chordata; class Mammalia; order Chiroptera; family Vespertilionidae; genus Eptesicus; species Eptesicus fuscus. The sequence goes on along the minus strand of NC_072473.1, from coordinate 71,901,148 downwards.
CCTTCTTTTTTATGGCAGCATAGTATTCCATTGTGTAGATGTACCACAGTTTTCTGATCCAGTCATCCGCTGATGGGCACCTAGGCTGTTTCCAAATCTTAGCTATTGTAAATTGTGCTGCTATGAACATAGTGGTGCATATATCCTTTCTGATTGGTGTTTCTAGTTTCTTCGGATATATTCCCAGGAGTGGGATTACTGGGTCAAATGGGAGTTCCATTTTCAGTTTTTTGAGGAAACTCCATACTGTTCTCCACAGTGGCTGCACCAGTCTGCATTCCCACCAGCAGTGCACGAGGGTTCCTTTTTCTCCGCATCCTCGCCAACACTTGTCGTTTGTTGATTTGTTGATGATAGCCATTCTGACAGGTGTGAGATGGTACCGCATTGTTGTTTTGATTTGCATCTCTCGGATAATAAGTGACTTTGAACATGTTTTCATGTGTCTCTTGGCCTTCCTTCTGTCTTCTTTTGAAAATATTCTATTTAGGTCTGTTGCCCATTTTTTTATTGGATCATTTATCTTCCTTTTATTAAGTTGCATAAGCTGCCTGTAGATGTTGGAGATTAAACCTTTATCAGTGATAGCATTTGCAAATATGTTCTCCCATGCAGTGGGCTTTCTTGTTGTTTTGTTGATTGTTTCTTTTGCTGTAAAAAAGCTTTTTATTTTGATGTAGTCCCATTTGTTAATTTTCTCTTTAGCTTCCATTGCCCTAGGGGCAGTGTCAGTGAAGAAATTCTTTTGGCATATGTCTGAGATTTTGTTGCCTGTGGATTCCTCTAGTATTTTTATGCTTTCCCGTCTTATGTTTAAGTCCTGTATCCATTTTGAGTTTATTTTTGTGTGTGGTGTAAGTTGGTGATCTAGTTTCATTTTTTTGCATGTATCTGTCCAATTTTCCCAACACCATTTATTGAAGAGATTGTCTTGACTCCATTGTATGTTCATGCCTCCTTTGTCAAATATTAATTGAGCATAGTGGTTTGGGTCGATATATGGGCTCTCTATTCTGTTCCATTGATCAATATGTCTGTTCTTGTGCCAGTACCAGGCTGTTTTGATAACAGTGGCTTTGTAATACAGCTTGAAATCTGGTATTGAGATCCCACCTACTTTATTCTTCTTTCTCAGGATTGCTGTGGCTATTCAGGGTCTTTTTTTTATTCCAGATGAATTTTTGGAGAGTTCTTTCTAGGTCTGTGAAATATGCTGTTGGTATTTTGATGGGGAGTGCATTGAATGTATAGATTGCTTTGGGTAGTATGGACATTTTAATGATGTTGATTCTACCAATCCATAAACATGGTATGTTCTTCCATCTGTTTACCTCTTCCTCTATCTCTTTTTTCAGTGTCCTGTAGTTTTCTGCGTATAGGTCTTTTACCTCCTTAGTTAAGTTTATTCCTAGGTATCTTAATTTTTTTGGTGCGATGGTAAATGGGATTGCTTTTTTTAGTCTCTCTTTCTGTAAGTTCATTATTGGTGTATAGAAAAGCCATACATTTCTTGGTGTTAATTTTGTATCCCGCTATATTGCCGAATTCATTTATTAAGTCTATTAGTTTTTTTATGGAATCTTTTGGGTTTTTTATGTACAATATCATGTCATCTGCAAATAAGGACAGCTTCACTTCTTCTTTTCCAATTTGGATGCCTCTTATTTCTTCTTCTTGCCTAATTGCGATAGCTAATACTTCCAGTACTATGTCAAATAGTAGTGGTGAGAGTGGGCATCCCTGTCTTGTTCCTGTTCTTAGGGGAAATGGTTTTAGTTTTTGCCCATTGAGTATGATGTTTGCTGTGGGTTTATCATATATAGCTTTTATTATGTTGAGGTATGCCCCTTCTATTCCCACCTTGTAGAGAGTTTTTATCAAGAAAGGGTGTTGGATTTTGTCAAATGCTTTTTCTGCATCAATTGATATGACTATGTGATTTTTATCTCTCAATTTGTTTATGTGATGTATCACGTTTATTGATTTGCGGATATTGTACCATCCTTGCATTCCTGGGATAAATCCTACTTGGTCATGGTGTATGATCTTTCTGATGTACTGCTGGAGCCAATTTGCTAGAATTTTGTTGAGGATTTTGGCATCTATGTTCATGAGGGATATTGGCCTGTAATTCTCTTTCATTGTGTTGTCATTATCTGGTTTTGGTATTAGGGTGATGCTGGCTTCATAGAAGGAGCCTGGAAGTGTTCCTTCCTCTTGAATTTTTTGGAATAGTCTGAGGAGGATAGGTTTTAGTTCTTCCTTGAAAGTTTGGTAAAACTCTCCTCTGAAGCCGTCTGGCCCCGGGCTTTTGTTTGCCCGAAGCTTTTAGATGACTGCTTCAATTTCTTCCATAGTTACTGGCATGTTGAGCTGTTTAGATTCTTCCTGATTGAGTTTTGGAAGGTTGTATTTTTCTAGGAATATGTCGATTTCCTCCAGGTTGTCCAGTTTGTTGGAGTAGAGTTGTTCGTAGTATTTTGTAACAATCCTTTGTATTTCGTCGGGATCTGTTGTTATTTCACCTCTTTCATTTCTGATTTTGTTTATTTGGGTCCTCTCTCTTTGCTTCTTGGTGAGCCTGGCTAGAGGTCCATCAATCTTGTTTATCCTTTCAAAGAACCAGCTCTTGGTTTTGTTGATCTTTTGTATTGTTTCTTTGGTCTCTATGTCGTTTATCTCCGCTCTGATCTTTATTATTTCTTTCCTTCTGCTTACACTGGGCTTATCTTGTTGCTCTCTCTCTAACTCTTTGAGTTGTTGGGTTAGGTAATTTATTACCATTGTTTCTTGTTTTTTGCAGTAGGCTTGTAGAGCTATGAACTTCCCTCTCAGGACTGCTTTCGCTGTGTCCCATAGATTTTGGATTGTTGTGTTTTCATTGTCGTTTGTTGCCATGATGTTTTTTATTTCTTCCTTGATGTCTTTGGTAACCCAGTCATGGTTTAATAGCATGCTGTTTAGTCTCCAAGTGTTTGATTTCTTTGGGTTGTTTTTATTGTAGTTGATTTCCAGTTTTATGCCACTGTGATCTGAGAAGATACTTGATATGATTTCTATCTTCTTGAATTTGGAGAGACTTTGCCTATGTCCTAACATATGGTCTATCTTTGAAAATGACCCATGTGCACTTGAGAAGAATGTATATTCTGTGGCTTTGGGGTGAAATGTTCTGAAGATGTCAATGAATTCCATCTTTTCTAGTGAGTCATTTAGGATTGATGTTTCTTTGCTGATTTTTTGTTTAGAGGATTTGTCCAATGGTGATAGTGGGGTATTGAAGTCTCCTACTATGATTGTATTGCTGTCAATCTCTCCTTTGATATCTTCCAGGAGTTTTTTAATGTATCTTGGTGCTCCTGTATTGGGTGCATATATGTTTACCAGAGTTATTTCTTCTTGTTGGATTTCTCCCTTTAGTATTATGAAGTGGCCTGCATTATCTCTAGTTATGTCCTTCACTTTGAGATCTAATTTGTCAGATATAAGTATTGCTACCCCAGCTTTTTTTTCATTTCCATTTGCCTGGAAAACCTTTTTCCAGCCCTTTACTCTCAGTCTGTATGCGTCTTTTTTTTTGAGGTGGGTTTCCTGTAGACAGCAGATATATGGGTTTTGTTTTCTTATCCAGTCTGTTACCCTGTGTCTTTTGATTGGGGCATTCAATCCATTTACATTTAAAGTTATTATTGATAGGTACTTATTTGATGCCATTTTTATTCTATACCCCTGTGTTCCTTCTTTGCTTCCTATTTCTTTTTTTTTTTTTTTTTTTTTTTACAGCAGACCCTTTAGCATTTCTTTCATTGCTGGTTTGGTGGTGATAAACTCCCTTAGTCCTTTTTTGTCTGTGAAGCTCCTGATTTCACCTTCAATTTTGATTGATAGCCTTGCTGGGTACAGTATTCTTGGATTTAGACCCTTCCTTTGCATGACTTGGTATATTTCATTCCATTCCCTTCTGGCCTGATGAGTTTCTGTTGAGAAATCAGTTGCTAGTCTGATGGGGGTTCCTTTGTATGTAACTGTCTGTCTCTCTCTGGCCGCTTTTAAGATTCTTACTTTGTCGTTGGTGTTTGCCAACTTAACTATAATGTGCCTTGGCGTCGGTCTTTTGGGGTTCATTTTGCTTGGGACTCTGTGAGATTCTTGGATTTGTGTGGGTTTTTTCTTCCCTATATCAGGGAAGTTTTCTGTTATTATTTCTTCAAACAGGTTTTCTATTCCTTGCTCAGTTTCCTTTCCTTCTGGCACCCCTATTATCCTGATGTTGTTTTGTTTTGTGTTGTCCCGAAGTTCCCTTACGCTCTCCTCAATCTTTCTAATTTTTGTTTCTAGAAGCTGTTGTAATTGGGTATTTTTTTCCATCTTGTCTTCTAGCTCACTTATGCGGTCCTCTGCTTCGTCTAGTCTACTCTTGATGCTTTCTATTGAGTTCTTTACAGCAGCGATGTCATTTTTCATTTCTTCTTGGTTCTTCTTCATTTCTTCTTGGTTCTTACTCATATTGTCCAATTTGTCTTCCATCCTTTTCAGCCACTTTATGACCATTTCTCTGAATTCTTTCTCTGATAGGTTGTTTGCCTCTAAATCGTTTACTTCCTTTTCTGGTGATGCCTGCTTCTCTTTCCTGTGGGGGCTATTTCTTTGTCTCCTCATGGTCTCTCTTCTCCGGATGTCTGGTTATATAGATTTCTCTCTCTGGCGTTGATTTAAAGGTACAAAATACAACACAACCAGGCACAACAGACAAGGCACTGAACAGAATTGTATTCACGATATTAATAACCTCCAATAAAGGTAACCACCAGAGAAAGACAAATTAGGGAATAGGAGTGGAAGAGGGAGAGTAAAAAGAAAGAACAACAACAAAAAAAACAAAGAGTGTGAATCTGAACTTGGGAAAAGAGCAGAAAGAAAGAAAAGAAAAAAAGAGAAAAGAAAAAAAAAGTAAGAGAGACAAGAACGATACTAAGAGAGAAAAGGGGAACAAACTATATATATGGGGAGTAAACTCCACTAGAACAACCACTATTCCCAGCAAATTCCAGCAACACGAGCCTGGAGATTAATACAAACTGCAACAGCAGCTAATATCAAGTGAGGCAAGGGAAAGCAAAAGTAAAAAACAAACAAAAACAAAGCAAACAAAAGAACCAACCAAACCAACAAAAAGAATAATCAAAACAATCTCATAAAAAAGCATAAAAATTCAATCTAATCAACATTCAAGCAAACAACAACAAAAGGCCAGAGAGAAAAATAATTTTTTTAAGGTAGCATAGAGAGAGGTTTGTATGGATTTGGAGCAGGGGGTTGGGAATTAGATATATAAGTAGGGTGAAGTTTTAGCAGAGAGTAAACTGAAAAAGTAGGAAAAATCTAAAGCCAGAAAGGGTTAAGATAAACTGGAGACCAAAAGGGGAAAGGTTAGGAGGAGAGTGATGGCATAATGTTAGCTTTGAGATAGGGTAAAATGATTGTAAGGGAAAGATGCAAATCGAATGTAGGACACTAATCCAAAAATAAAAGAAAGAGAAAATCAAATGACATTAAAAAAAAGTAAAATAATAGTAATAATAATGCTGATTGAAAATAAAAATGTAATAATTAAAAAGGTGAAAATCGAGTGAGAAAAAAGAAAAAAATTTAGTTTCTTAAGTAAAAGATGCAAAAAATGAAAATAAAAAAATGAGAATAAAAATTTAAAAAAATTGAAAAAAGAATTGAAAATTAAAAAATAGGAAGACTAAAATGTGCAGTAGCGGCTGTCATTCACTTCCTCTATTATTCTGTTTGGTACGCCTGTTTCCCAGTCTGGGTGGTATTTCAGTTCAGCTTCATTCCAGGGCTCCTCAGTGTTGGAAGCCAGTCCTGCTTTTTAAGCCAGCTGTGTCTTAATTTCTCATATTTATTTTTGATTACACCAGAGACAATTAGCGTTTCAGCCCCTGGGTGGCGGTGTTTCTGAATTGACTTCCGGGCCTCTCTAGCTTTTTTTTTTTTTCCCCCCTCTATGGCACTCACTACCTGTTTGTGGAGGTGTGCGCCTCAGAGCTGCCTCTCTGATGGTCACACCCAGCTCTGGTCCCCAGGTTCCGAAAAAAACACCTTCCCCCTGCAGTCTTTCAGGGCCCCTCCACCTGGGTCTTTCTATGTATTGGGTTTAGCAATCAGAGTCGGAAAGAGCCCAAGTGTGTGGACAGTGGGTCTGTGCGCCAGACTAAGGATACTGCACTCCTTTGAAAATTCTTAGTCTGACCCTCCTCGTCAGATTAAAATGAGTTGCTTTCAAGAGGTCACTTCTGTTAGCAGCTCAGAGGACCCCCTTCCACATTCACGGATCACAGCAGTTCCAACTGCCTCTGATTTTTCTAGGTACAGACCTCCCGGTTCCTGCCTGTCCTGCGGCTCACGCGCTGCCCTCACCCACCGAGGGGATTAGAAACCACACCTTATTTCAGGCGAAATCTGACCTTTCCGTGGTGCAGTGAAGAGTTCCTTTGAATCCGAATGTTTGCGCCGATAGGGGACCGGTGGTCTGGTGATCGCAGCAGTTCAGTGTTTGCAGTTGTCACAGAAAGTCAGGTTTCCAATAAAATCCTCCTTTCCTTGCAAGATGGCGAGGCGCCTGGTGAGCCCGCAGCTCTGGGAGGGGACCCAGCCCCTGTGGGTGCTGCGCGGTCAGTGGAACACTGCCCAGCACTCCCCCGCCTTCTCCTGGAGTTTAGCTGTCCCTTGGCTTGCCCACATACACTCCCTCTGCGAGCCTCTGCTTCTCCTACACTCTGCCCCAGGAACAGACTCCAAACCCGACTCTATTCCATGGCCATTTTTTTCTTGTATTTTCATTTTCATTTTGATGTGGTTGTTGGAAGATTCTAGTAGTTCTGCATTTACCTGCAGCACCATCTAGATGGGGATCCTAGATTTGATTAATTACTTTTTCTTGCTTAATTTTTCTGACTAGAAATTTCAGTACAATAGTGGTGAAAACAGTTATCCTTGTCTTGTTCCCTGATCAGGGTTTGAACCAGGAACCAAACGGTGACCTCCTGGTTTATAGGTCAACACTCAACCACTGAGCCATGCCGGCCGGGGTTCTCCCTGTTCTTTAGATTGCATAATCTCTATTTGTCATTCTTTAGCTTCACTCATATTTTCTTTTTCCAGTTGAAGTCTCCTTTGAGTATCTCCAATGAATTTTTCATTTTCATTATATTCTTCAACTTCAGTTTCCATTTTGTTTTAAAAATTAGCGTAATCTTTATTGATATTCTATGTTTGATGAAGCATTGTCTTCATATCTTCCACTAGGGGCCCAGTGCACGAAGATTCATGCAAGGGGGGGGAAGCGGGGAAGGTCCCTCAGCCCGACCTGCACCCTCTTCAATATGGGAGCCCCTCAGGGGAGCCCTCTCCAATCCAGGAGTTTCTGTCTGTCTTTGCAATCATATGAGCGAGTTGTCTGAGACCCCAACCCAGTTTGGTTTGTTGCTCACAGAATAATAGAGGCTTTTTTTCCTTTGCTTCATTGGTGGAGATTTCCTGGGAGTTTTAGGATATCTTCCCTTTAATTTTTCCTAGACACTCTGATTTTACTTATATCTCTCACCTTTGCTTTCCCTCCATCCCCTTCCACAACAGTAACTTGCTCCAGGCTCACTTTGCTCTAGTGTCTAGGACATCCGTCTGCCACCAGAACTATGATTCCTAACATTCCTGGTGCTCCCTGTGCTCTGGCTTCCGCTTCTGGTCCTGGGGCTGCCACCAGAACTACTACTCCCAGAATTCCTGGTGCTCCCCGCGCTCTTGGTTTTTCCCTTCCTGCTCTGTCTCAGTCCCATGGCCTTCCTCGCTCCCAAGTCCTCCAAGCCAACAGCTCTCCCTCTCTGCTCTCTGTCTGGAAGCTTGGGGAGCCAAGTTCCCCAAGCCACTCCACTCTCCACCAGCTCTCCACCTGGCACCTGTGTATGCAAATTAACCCAGCATCTTTGGTGGGTTAATTTGCATACTCACTCCTGATTGGCTGGTGAGTGTAGCAGAGGTATGGTCAATTTACATGTTTCTCTTTTATTATATAGGATTATTTCTTTAAATATGGTTTCCTTTAGTTCCTTGAAGATACTTATAATGGCTACTTTGAAGGCTTTGTATGTTCAATCTGACATCTTATCCCTCTCACAAGCAGTTTGTGTTGCTTTCTCTTTCCTGTGTATGGGTCTCATATTCCTGTTTCTTTACATTGATAAGTATTATTTTCTTGACCAAAGTTTAATCAGGCTCCTTTGAGCCCTCTTCTTGACTAGGCCCTGTCCTTGGACTGTCAAGAACAGTTTTAGCAGAGAATCTTGTTGATCCCAGTTTTAGCAAGAATCCTCCCACATTTGCAATACATTGAAGTTCCTCTTCCTAACCCTTAATACCTAATCAAGTTCCTCTTAGTAATTTTTAATCCCTGCCAGTTTATTATAAATACACTGCTGTCCCTGTTGTATTTGGAGTTCAATTCAACCTCAAGGAATAAAGTCTTACTTTCAAATTTAACTATGTCCAGTATAATTTTTCTCTGACAGCACATTTTGTAATTTTTATTGAAATCTATACAGTTCAAGTAATATATTTTAGCTTCCTTACGTACTGATTCACCTCCCTTCATCCACTCATTGTTTTCGTTGTTGCCTGTTTTGTGACTTGGCCTGACTATGTTAGTGAAGCCTATTTCCCCCACTATGTGAACCTTTTGATGTCACCCCTCAGAGGGAGCAAACTTAGGCACCTACACAAATATCCTGGGATAACAGTGGATTTACCAACACTGTTTTTTGTTTGTTTGTCTGTTTGTTTTTACTGTCTCTTTCTTTTCTCTGTTGCTTTCAACAAAGTCCTGAGGCATAAAATGCTCAAGAGTCTGGTCACATTAAATTCAGTCAGAGACAGTTTTTGAGGCCAATCTTTGAAATTCATTCTGACCCCCAGCCGACTCTTTTTTTAATTTACTCTCTCCATTGTGTACCAGGTGGCCTATGTTTAAATTGTTGCTCTTAATTGAGGAATTTGTTTTCTACTATACCCTTAAGCTTGATCTTCCTCAGACTGTGTTTCAAATTAAGTCAGCTCTTTTAGGGAGCACATAGAAAGTCTCTATTCTTAAGAACTGCTTCTCTCCCTGGGCAAAGACTACGAGCTGCTAATTTTGGGGTAGGACAGTAGCCTCTGTTTTGTTTTGTTTGTTTGTTTTTGTTTAGCTTTCTTCTCCTGGTGTACAACTTCTGCTCTAAGAGCTCACTGGGGTGAAGTCAATAAGGACCCCTATATTCCTGGTCTGCCACTGTTGAGTAGAACTTTTGTCCAAAGGTTAGTAACTGGTTAAAGAGGGAATCCAGGACCTCTTGGCCACACTCACCAAAAAGTTGGCCTCCTCAACTCTAATTTGGAAGAGATAAGAAATGGTGGTGGCCTGCCTTCAAGGTGAAATATTATAAGTCTTGATTGGGAGCTGAGGTGAAAGGAAATCCTGTCTTCTTGGCCATGACTATCTAGAGTTTCTGTTGACAAGAGAAAAATTCTGAAATGTACTAATTTAAATTACAGCAGGTAGGAGAGTGGGAGAAAGAGACAACTGAAGTAATCAGTTAACTGTTGTGGGCTGAAACTAGCAAAAGACTAATAACATCCCTGAATATTTGTTGAAACTTTGAACCAAATTTCAGGTGACTATCTAAAAAAAAAGCCAAGCACCAGACATCACCACATCCTGCTTATGCATGAACTTTCCAGACTGTTGCCCACAACGAATCAAGTATAGTAGTAATATTTTTCCCTTGTGGACTATACACCTATTCTAGGATTGCCCCATTTCACTTACTCCCACTCCCCTCATCTATAGCCAATGTTCTTTCAAAACAACTTACAACTTTCTTCCCCAAACTTATTGTATAAAAAAGCCCTGTCAGCTCCAGGATAGCAGACATGTTCATCTTTCCAGCTAGCCCTGTTGATGGTGATTTAAACTGTATGTCCCAGGATCTGGTCTTTTTTCTAACTAGCATATGGCTTAATAAACCTTTTTTTTCTGAAAAGGTTTCAGATGTGTAGGCTGAAACTGTTAACTGGAGCTGGGTTAAGAAGAAGGAGGGAGCATGTCCTGGTTCAAATACCAGAAGACCTTGTTGTTTTTACCATTATTTTAGAACTAGTGGCCCAGTGCACGGATTCATGCACATTGAAAGGAAATTAATAAGAAGAAATATTTTAATATCGCTATTCGCCCTTTCTCTATAATAGAAGTGTCAACCAAATTCATGATTGACAATGACAGATCGAAACACACGGGTGCAATTGGCGCCAATGAGAGCTTTATATGTATCATGCATGCGCGAGTCAACTTAGCCTTTATATATATAGAATAAACTTGCTTAATTAGACCTGCTTTCTGATTTAGCTAAACTTTTTCCAGCCCAGTGAAGCACCCCAATTTCTCTTTCAGGTAATTGTCAGCAATACAGCAGTTAATATCAACATGGAGCAGATTATTATTGTAGATCACACAGGGAGAACAAAGGGTAAAATATTTAACTGCAGCAGTGTTTGACTATATTCTGCACAGTGAGAAAACCTAGTCATTTTCAAGGTCCACCGTTTCTTATTTCTTTTCAGTCGGGTCAAGTTTCTAAGCTTTCTAAATCTCTGTTTTCTGGCTAATGGAAAGAAAATAGGATTCCACCGAGTCTCTTATCTACCTACTCTAGGACTTCTGTGAGGATCAAATGAGATGAGGCACAGGAAAACGCTTCACAGACATTTGGTTAAACTGTAAAATGTTTGCACCTGGCTATAAAGCAAGTTGTGTTCCTGGGCTGAAGAAACTCCAAGGAGGCTAGTCATGAGGGAGAGGAAGCCGGGTGTTGCTACGTGACGTCATTACCCAGAGCCCACAGCCACCGTTTCTGGGCTGGGCTGTGGGCCTCATTTTGTGCCATGGGGTCTTGGCAGCATTGGCTGCGATTTGGTGGGCTGTTGCTCCAGGGTGGTGGCAGGGCCTGTGTCCCACTTGGGGGAAGCCAAGTGTTGCTTTGTCAGCACCAGGTCCACAGTGCCCTTTCTTTGTAAATGGCCAGTGTGCATCACGGCAGCTCCTGCATTGAGCATCTTCCGCTTGGTGGTCAGTGCACGTCATAGTGACCAGTCAGATGGTTAGAGGGAGGGACACTTAACATATGAGCCATAGATAGACAGATAGATAGATAGATAGATAGATAGATGGATAAACATTTATTCATTTTCTATTTTCCCTTAGGACAATTTCTAGAGACATTAAATGTTCTGTTGTGTGTTTTTTTAATAGTTTTTTTGGTCAGCTATTTCTGTTTGGGTCTTCATAGCTCCTCCTGCTGTTATCCCAAAGGTGGACACAATGTCACATTTTTTATTGTAATTCAATCCAATTAATAGATATGGGACTATTCAGATTTTCTATTTCTCCCTTTTGGAAGTTGTGTCTTTTAAATAAATTCATGCATTTAATCTAAATTTTTAAAAGTATTGGTATGAAGTTGTTCACATTATCCCTTTATTATCTTCTTAAAATCTTTAGAATATATACTGCTGTTCTTCTTTATCCCTGATATTCTATTTGTGTCTTCTCTCTTTTTTTCTTGATCACTTTTGTTAGAGTTTGATTTTATTAGTATTTATGTAGAATCACTTGTTTGTTTCTTTCTTTTGAATGTTTCATTTCTCTGATTAATTTCTATTCATAAATTGTTTCCTTTTTCCTCATCCCCTGGGATCCCATTTATTTTCACCCAACCCCCTCCACTACCAAGGACTGTTGGCAGTGGACAGAGACTGAGGCTGCCCTGGGCCCAGTGGATTAGGGGCAGGAAGCCAGCCCAGGGACAGCCTGCCCTTACCCACTGGTCCTGGCCTCCCACACACACACTTCATACCTTCCCTCCCAATTCCAGTCCCTAAGACCAAAGTCTCCCTGGCCCACAAACTTGACAACAGAAGTTCATAATTGTTTTTCGCCTTAAGTAATGTGTGGATTTATATTGGTTCTTTCCCCAAATTTTATTTATAAACAAACTTATATTATTGATATTTCCAGTCTTTTTTCTTTTTTAATAGATGCATTTAAAGACATGAAATTTTTTGCTAAGTACAGATAGCTGCATCCATGGGTTTTCATGTATTGTGTTTTTCCTTATCACTCATTAAAGATGATACTAAATCTGGTTGTCATTTCTGTTTTTACCTATGAATTATTGAAAAATGTATTGCCTAATTTCCAAACATCTTGAGATTTTCTTATTAATATCTATGTCATTAATTTTTAGCTTTATCCATCAGTCACCAGAGAACGTATTCTGAATTACTTCAGTACTTTGTAATTTGCCAATAATTGGTTAATGGATCTATCTAGTGGAAGGTCAATTTTAGCAAATGTCCCATTTGCCCTTGAAAAGAATTTATATTCTGCATTTGTAGGTTGTATTTCTCTATATAAATAAATTAGATTAAATTCGTTAGTTTTGTCACTTAAATCTTCAACATTTCTACTGATTCTTCTATCAATTATTTATATGTCCCACAGTGACTTTAGATTTATCTATTTCTCCTTTTATTTCTGATATTTTTGTATTTTATATTTTGAATCAATGTTACTAGATGCATACAGATTTAGAATTTTAGTATCTGCCCATTAGATTGACCATTTGTTATTATAAAATATATCTCTACCTCTAGTAATATTTCCTGACTTAATGCTTACCTTGTTGGCTATTTTCATAACTGCATCAACTTTCCTTTGGTTATGACATACATGTATGTTTTTTCCACATTTTGACTTTCAGTCTTTCTGTGTCCCTACATTTAAATTGTGTCTTCTTAAGCAGCATATGACTTATTATTACTTATCCAGTCTCATTTGAAGTATTCATTCCATTTACATTCACTCTAATCATTGATATACTTGTGTTTGTGCCTCTAGCCTTACTATTTGTTTTTTATTTAACCGTCCTGTTCTATGCTCCTATCAAATTAAATTAGACCACAAGGTCAGAGAGGAAACTTGAGTATCCCCTAAACTTGTCTTCAAATTTATGTGCACATACTAGTATGTGTGTGTGGGGAGATGGATGTATCCATTTCTTCAAGGTGTATGCATGTGCTGATGAGAGAGTCTATATTCTCATTAGTTTCAGAAGGAGGTTTATGATATAAAAAATGAGGATCACACAGTTAATAAGAGGAAGAATATGGATTTGGTTCTAATGCCTGGACTCTTAGTAAGAGAGCTATACTGGGGCTATCATGGGTAAAATTTTGATATCCTTACTGACTGATGCATTTATGATAATATTAATAGTTACCAAAAAACATATTATTCTTTTCCACTATGATTATGCATTTTTCTACATGTCCTTTTATTCTAATTTTACTTTATTTTTTTAGGAGTATATAAATAAAGGATTATGATACCATCCTGGTGGATATATTTTTTTAAATCAAATTTCCTCTTTATTTATATACTAGTAAATGTCCATTGCCTTGAATTCTACCCTGTTTGATATTTTAACAGTACTACAAGATTTCTTATAGATACAATTTACATAATAACTTTTAACATTCAGCTTCATTCTTTCTTTTACATTAATTGTGAATCTTATATAACTATCTTATCATTTTACTCTTGAAATTGTAAGGACAGAGTGGAGATTTAGGTGTGCCTCTATCTGACAGATTCCAACCCTTGGACTCTTACAGCCCAAACTATATCGCTTCCCTAAATATTGCCTGCCCTCTCCTCAGTCTCCATGGCTGTTCTTGTCCACTTCTGCAGCTGTCACTACAGTCTTAGTAATGAGGAAACTCAATTCCACATTTAGGTCACAAACTGCTCTCTGGCCCTACAGATGCTTATCCACTTTTCTAATAGAATTCTCCTCCTGAATGTTTCCAGGGTATCTCAGTCTAAACAGGTTCAAAATGTGTCCCACTGCTTATCAAGATCAACCCTGTTTCTCTGCCGCAGGCTTCCTGCTACGTGATGTTCAAGCTGTAGTGCTGGCTCCGATCACAAAGTAGCCCTTTACTTTTTAAGTTTCTCCAATAGACATCCAAGTTTTGTCATTAAAGGAGATACATAAATCCACCATGATATTTTAAAACAAATTAGGAGGTATTATTTACCACACAATTCCTATTCATTTTTGAAATGTGTATGGATTAAAAAAATACTGAAAGAATCAACTTGGTGCATTTCTGTCCCCTGAAATACGCATTCACACAGCAAATGCCTATTTCTCTCCCATTGTTAAGAGGGGTCTTAATTTTTCACTGAATAGCTTTTCTCTGGGTCCTTGCTTCTGTTTCTTCATAGTTTCTGCTTTCTCCTAATTTTATCTTTCTCACAACTTGGACTTATACTGATTTCTCAGGTCCTCAATGTGGGTGACTCCATTTTTTTTCCCTTTGCTTTTTTTTTTGGTTCTCAATATCAATTGCCTTATTATATCCATTATGACCAGTTTTATTCAATGTGAGGGAAAATATGGTTCCTTGTTTAAAAAAAAAACACACCACACACTAGGATTGGGATTTGCCACTACTAAAATATCTAGAAAAACAACTTAATTTTAAAATTATATTTAAGAAAATAGGTGGCTTTCTCCAGCTGTTCCAATTATCATTTTAATGGATTTATTCTTTGGGTTGTTTTTTTTTGAGAGGCTGAGATCACTGATTCTGGAGCCCAATAGTTTTGGCTATATCCAGGTTTTACAATTTATTAGCTGTACAATCCCAGGTAATTTGCTTAATCTCTGTGTGCCTCAATTTCTTCCTATGTAAAGTGGGGACATTGATAGAATAGCTCATACAGGTTTCTTTTGAAGAATGGATTGATTAGTACCTGTAAATACTTAGAACACTGTCTGAAACATGGTATACACTAAAAGTATGTTATGAATATTGTTATTATTACCATTACTTTCTTCATATTCCAAATTAATGCAATGACATATATATATATATATATATATATATATATATATACACAAATATATATGTATGTATATATATATTCAGAATTGGTTTAATGGCAATAAAATTGGAACTGTAAAAAAAGTTAAAATACAATAACCTGACATTGAAGCAAATAATAACAGAAAAATCACCTTTAATCACACACCATTCTGTCTTTTTCTATTTGCATATGCCCATTTTCATACATATTTATACATCTTACTTTCTTGATTATTAGATTACAGCATCAGTAACATACACCATTGATTTGGAAACACTTTTGAGAAAAAATATAAAACATCACATAAAATCTACATGAGAAATATTGAATGATTTTTTAAAATAAAACCTAACATCTCCCTGGCCAGTGTGGCTCAGTTGGTTGGAGAATCCTTCCATACACTGAAAGGTTACAGGTTTGATTCCTTGTCAGGGCACATACCCAGGTTTCAGGTTTGAGCCCTGATCAGTCAAGGAGCTTACGGAAAGGTAACCAATCAATGTTTCTCTCTCACTTCAATGTTTCTCTCCCTTCCCCTCTCTCTAAAAATTCAATAACCATGTCCTTGGGTGAGGATTAAAAAATAGTAATAATTTAAAAAATAAATAAAATAATTAGAACCTAACCTAGAACAAGACAATTTAGGTAATGTGATATATTCATTGCTAGATCACTGACATTTTGATGTAATTCCTTGCAGTCTTTTTCTAGGCATATTTGTACTTACTATAGCTGAATGTTTGTGCCCCACCACCCAAATTTATATGTTGAAACCTAATCCCCACTATAATGATAACTGGAGGTTGGGTCTTTGGGAGGTGATTAGGCCCTGAGGATGGACCACTCATGAATAGGATTAGTGCCGCTGTAAAAGAGTCCCCAGCAAGCTCCCTTGCCCTTTCCACCGTGTGAAGATATTGGCAAGAGATGGGTCTGTGAAACAGGAAGCAGGGCATCTCCAGATGCCAAATCTGCCAGCACCTCGATCTTGGATTTCCCAGTTTTCAGAACTGTGACGAATAAATTTCTGTTATTTAAGCCACCCAATCTATGGTATTTTTGTTATTGAGTCCTGAATGGACTAAAACAGTACTCAATATAATTGTGTTTCCACTGCACTACTAGTGCTTCTCCAGTGTTAGTATGCATTAGAATCTCTCAGGGAAGCATGATAATAATGTGTACACTGGGGCCCAGTTGGAAGTGTGTTTGATTCATGGATTCTAGGGAAGGATGTCAAAATCTGCATAGTTAGCAAGAGAGACAGGAGATTCTGAATCAGGCAGTTTGTGTGTCATGCTTTGAACATCGCACTGAATTTAATTAATGTTTTAATTTGACATGCCATTCGGCCCCTACTAGGCTCCTTAGTAAATGCATGTCTTTGTTTCTAGAGAAATGAAATGACTTGTCTACTGTTCTTCAGTCAAAAGTGTAACTGGGTCAAGGACTTGAAGACTCCACAAAGTCTTCCCTTACATCAATGTTTCTTTCTCTCTCCACAGAGTCATAATGGCTATATTGAACATTTATTCAACATTTACAATGTGTCAAACATTGTAATAGGCGCTGGGAGTATACAGTTGATAAACTGCACTTGCTATGAGAATGGCACAGTTTTACAGAGGAATAATTATTAACATTTTTATGGAATTTTTTATCTTACAAAATATTTTAAACTCTTTCATGGATGGATAAGATCAGGCTTGGGGGTGTTATTCAGTTTCAATCTAAGACAGTGAATATCTGTAATTTATAAACTTTATGTGTGTCTCTTGCCCTAGTGGGTGGGTCTTCCCAGAATTTTTTCTGTGACAGACTGTGGAGTATCCTGAAAGAAAAGCCACCTCTAGCAAGAGCATGGCAAAGGCATAAAAAGTCAATGTCATCACCAACTGGAGAGTATTATTGTAAATTTCCACCACTAATATATATAGAAAAACAACATGGTCTTTATTATAATTAACACTAGCGTTCCCGTTGCAGGAAAAATCCTGCAATAGGATTTTCTGCTGCACTCTACCCCGCCTCCGCTCCGCCCTTGTCACCCGGCCCGCCTTCTCCTCCAGCCCACCTGCTTTTCCGTTCGCCCCCCGGCCCCACCTCCGCCCCGCCCTTGTCACCCGCCCCGCCTTCTCCTCCAGCCCGCCCGAGTTTCTCTTCGCCCACGGCCCCGCCTCCGCTCCGCCCTTGTCACCCGCCCTGCCTTCTCCTCCAGCCCGCCTGCTTTTCCGTTCGCCCCCCAGCCCCACCTCCGCTCCGCCCTTGTCACCCGCCCTGCCTTCTCCTCCAGCCCGCCTGCTTTCCCCTTCGCCCCCCGGCCCCGCCTCCGCCCCGCCCTTGTCACCCGCCCTGCCTTCTCCTCCAGCCCGCCTGCTTTCCCCTTCGCCCCCCGGCCCCGCCTCCGCCCCGCCCTTGTCACCCGCCCTGCCTTCTCCTCCAGCCCGCCTGCTTTTCCGTTCGCCCCCCGGCCCCACCTCCGCCCCGCCCTTGTCACCCGCCCTGCCTTCTCCACCAGCCCGCCTGCTTTCCACTTCGCCCCGGCCCTGACTTCACTCCTCCCTTCTCCTCTCCCCCCCGCCCGGCTTACTTGCTTCTTCGAAGCTTTACTCCCTTCTGCAGCTCTTGGCTTCTTTCGACGCTGTCTTGATATGCAAATTAGCCGCCATCTTTGTTGGGGTAATTTGCATACTCATCCTGATTGGATGGTGGGCGTGGCTTGGCTGGTGGGCGTGGCTTAGGTGTAGCGAAGGTGCGGTCAATTTGCATATTTGTCTATTATTAGATTAGATGATAAGTGGCTGGCTGACTCCAATGGTACAAATCATAAGTTTATTCATCATTTACTTTATTAATGAAGTCTCATATTTATGTCTTGACTCAGTAATGTTCACCCAAATGGAATCATGTCTGAGTCTTTGGAGAATGGAAGACCTAGTAAGTAAAATAAGAGAGGCCTCTTTATACTAAGATCTTGGTTAAGGTATCAGTTACTGAGGGCCATTTGTGTGATTAGAGTAAGTGTAATAATGATCTCATAGAAATCAGTGGGGCTTTGTCACCTTGAGGATTCTAACATACCAACCACACTCAGAAGAAGGAAAACGATGAAGGAGAAGGGACAGTAGTGTCTAGAAGACATGGCAGTATCCAGAGGAGGGCGGTACATACTTCTAAGCTGCCTGAACTTGTTCCTGAGCACAGGTTAGACATCTCAGCACTCCCTGACACATTCAGTAGTACCTCATCTGATCTACTCAGTAGCAAACAGTTTTCCCTTTTCACAGATAACAAGGGTGACTCTTTAAAGCAGGCGTCCTCAAACTACGGCCCGCGGGCCACATGCGGGTGTTTTTGCCGTTTTGTTTTTTTTACTTCAAAATAAGATATGTGCAGTGTGCATAAGAATTTGTTCATAGTTTTTTTTAAACTATAGTCCGGCCCTGCAACGGTCTGAGGGACAGTGAACTGGCCCCCTGTTTAAAAATTTTGAGGACCCCTGCTTTAAAGTAATGTTAACGTAATAGATATGAGGGTTATATTGCTAAATAATAAATTATTTAAAAGCTTGAAATACATTTTTGTTCTTTTAACAAGTTTATACTAAATGACACTTTTAAAAGCTGACACATTAATTGTTTTATTATATTTAGGGATATAAGTAATACATACAGATTTGGAGAAAATACAGTTATCAAAGAGAAAAACACTTAAACCATTCACAATTATGCCATATAAACAAACACCTGCATTTTCGTATGTATACTTTAAGACTCTTTGTTTATATATGTGATACATAAATATATACATGATTTATTTTTAAAAAAACGTATTTTATTGATTTTTTACAGAGAGGAAGGGAGAGGGATAGTGAGTTACAAACATCGATGAGAGAGAAACATTGATCAGCTGCCTCTTGCACACCTCCTACTGGGGATGTGCCCACAACCAAGGTACTGTGCCCCCAACTGGAATCGAGCCTGGGACCCTTCAGTCCACAGGCTGATGCTCTAGCCACTGAGCCAAACCAGTTTCGGCAAATATATACATGATTTAAAATGAAACTGATAAATTTACACACAGCTTTGTAACTTTTAAAATTTAAAATACATAGTAAACATCTTTCTATTAAAATGAGTGAAACACATCTGCTAAGAAAGAAAGAAGTGTTGACTAAGCCAGAATGCAATGTTTAAATAGAAGTTAGAAATACTAACAGTTTTAAAGCAATTGAATCAGCAAAATTACATCATGGCAAGGAAACAGAAAGCAGGGTTGAAAAGTATTAAACTCAGTGAAAACCTTATTTTTCAAAGCATAAAGAAAAACTCATCATGGTGGTGATGACAAGAGTGGTCCCCATTAAAGCATGTGGACACCTGGCCAGTGTGTTCAGTGGTTAGAGCATCACTGCACAATCATTCCTGGTCAAGGGCAGGTACCTGGGTTGCAGTTCATTCCCCCAGCCCAGTAAGGGGGTGAGCAGAAGGCAACCAATCAATGTGTCTCCCTTCCATCAATGTTTCTTTCTCTCTGCCTCTCCTCATCCCTCACTCACTTCTACTCTCTCTAAAAATAAATGCAAACAATATACTCGGGTGAGGATTAATAAAATAAAGCCATGTGGACTGTACCCTAACTTCATTACCATGAGTTTAACTGTCATCTCTTTCATGAACCATCCCATATCTTCTGCATCTCCATCTATCATGTTAATGTTATTGACAAGCTAAATGGACACACCTCCTCTAAAATTCTGGAAAAGTGAAGCCCAGACCCTCTAATATTGCCTTCAGGCTACTGACTTCATGGAGGGTCACCTTCCTCTCCATTCTGCACAGGGATCTGTTCCACTCCTTTTTCCTTTTTCTTAAAGTCATGTTGTGACTTCCCCTCCCCCCACACATTCCATGCCACTCTCCCCTCACCACAGCTTATTCCACTTTGGACTCCATTACTCCCAGAAGACAAAAGAGAAAGGACTGAATGCTTGGTGAAAAGATCAGGAACGAGAACAGAGGCCCTACTATGCACCTTTCAAGATTCAGAGCCATGTATATAAATGTTTGTTTTTTAATTAAATTTATTAGGGTGATTTTGGTTAATAGGATTGTATAGGTTTCAGGTGTGGATTTCTATGTTACAAGATCTGTGTATTGCACTGTGTCCACCACCCAAAGTCAAATAATCTTCCGTTACCATCAATAATTTTTTAGGAGAAACCAAGATGGCGGCATAGGTTAAACATCTAACCTACAGCCGGGCACAACAATTTCAAAAATACAACTAAAAGTCAAAACGGACATCATCCAGAACCACAGGAAAGCTGGCGGACTGAAATGCCCACAACTAGAAGGAAAGAGAAAACCACAAGGATAATCAGAGGAGCCGTAAAAGCCTGAGGTATGGAGACACGGGCGGAGACACGAGCAAGCTCGCGTGCGGGGAGGACGGAGCTGGAGAGGAAGGGGCGGCTGATGGCCTGGCCGGCGTTCACTAGCAGGAAGGAGATAAAAGCTCCAGATTGCGCTGAACACCAGCTCCGACTGCACTGAACCCCAGTTCCGGGCGAAACCCTGGGAAGCCAGGCGCACGCTGGGGGAATGAATCTGGGCTGTGGGGCGCAGGCACAGAGGAACTGCGAAAGGCAGAGCTCCAGAGGCGTGCACGGGAAGGTGCGCAGAGGACGGAAGGTTGCCTGTGCCGCTGAAGCGCCAGACTGCACTGAGACCCAGTTCCAACTACACTGAAACCCAGTTCCAGGCGAGAATCTGGGAATCCAGATTCATTAGGGGAGAGACTAGACTGTTTGGCAGCGGGCGAAACTCCAGGGCGCGTTTCTCTCAGAGGTGTTTGCAAGGAGTACAGAGGGGCACAGACACAGGAACCTCATAGGGCGGGGCTGACAGGAAGCCAAGGTTGTAAGCTCCACCCTGTAGCTCCGCCCCATCCAAGCTGAGCAGAGGCTTTTCCCTGCTGAGTGCCTCAGGCAGTAGCTGACCTACACTACATTGGAGACCCAGAAACGAGGGCATCTAGTGGTTGGTGTGAGATGACACCAGATTTCAACCACGCGCACAAGGGACACATTCAGGAGGCAGACTCAGTGAGCGCCAAAGCATTGCTGCATCAAGACCCGGCCCATAAACATGTCTCCTGCACAGCAACTCTTCCTATATAGACAAAGAGGGTCCTCACGGCCAATTGGCCTGGAGGACAATTCCTCCCAGTGACACCAACAACAATCAAGACTTAACTGTACAAAGGAGGACCAAGATGGAGGCATAGGGCGGAAGCCTGATCGTTGCCTACCACAACAATTTTGAGACTACAACGGGAGAGCAGAGCAGACACCAGCCAGAACCACCGGAGGGCTGGCTGAGCAGATGCTCTACAACTAGAATAAAAGAGAGGGGTACGCGGGATGATGCTGATGCCGGTGACCCAAAGTCCACACTTTAAGAACTACGGCTCAGCCGAAACTGGTTTGGCTCAGTGGATAGAGCGTCGGCCTGCGGACTGAAGGGTCCCGGGTTTGATTCCGGTCAAGGGCATGTACCTTGGTTGCGGGCACATCCCCAGTGGGGGGTGTGCAGGAGGCAGCTGATCGATGTTTCTCTCTCATCGATGTTTCTGGCTCTCTATCTCTCTCCCTTCCTCTCTGTAAAAAAATCAATAAAATATATTTAAAAAAAAAAAAAAGAACTACGGCTCAGGCGACACAATGGCGGCCTGGAATGTGCTCGGCGCAGTTCCCCCGGCGGTCTCCGGCTGAGGGGACGGCTCCACTCGCTGCCGAGTACGGACAGACGAGCCCCTGGGAGACATGGGGTGGGAGACTCCGCACTTGTTGACCTCCGAGTCCTTCAAGAATCTCAACGCCCCGGATGCGGCCAGGTGCGCACGCTCGGCGACCGGCCACCGCTGCAGACCCAAGGGCCGACGCAGCGACACCGGACCAGCCCGCCGCCGCACAACAGGCACACCGGAGCTTCGCTGAGCCCGCCGCCCAACGAGTTCTGCGGCAGCCGCCCTGGAGCTCTGAGAAAATGACCGAAGGAATTGCTGAGAGGGAATTGACCAACAGGAAATGGGATCAAGAAGACGAAACCCCGCTGAGACCCGGGTCCAGGTGAGGCTGCGAACCTCTGGGCTCAGGTGTGGTCATACGCCCTTGGGTCTAGGTGAGGCCTCACGCCCCTGGGTCTGGGTGAGGCCACGCGCCCCTGGGTCCAGGAGAAGCCAGATTCTGGGTTCGGGTGAGGCCATGCGCCCCTGGGTCCGGGTGAAGCTGAATCCTGGGTCCGGGTGAGGCCATGTGCCCCTGGATCCGGGTAAGGCTGGGTCCCGGGTCCGGGTGAGGCCGTGCACCCCTGGATCCAGGTGAGACCACGCAACCAGGGGTCTGGGAGAGGTCACGCGCCCCTGGGTCCGGGTGAGGCCATGTGCCCCTGGGTCTAGGTGAAGCTAGATCCCGGGTCCGGGTGAGGCCGTGTGCCCCTGTATCCGGGTGAGGCTGGGTCCCGGGCCCGGGTGAGGCCATGTGCCCCTGGGTCCGGGTGAGGCCACGCGCCCCTGGGTCTGGGAGAGGCCACGCGCCCGGGTCCAGGTGAGGCCATGTGTCCCTGGATCCGGGTGAGGCCTCGCGCACCTAGGTCCGGGTGAGGCCACGCGCCCCTGGGTCTGGGAGAGGCCACGCGCCCCCGGGTCCAGGTGAGGCCATATGTCCCTGGATCCGGGTGAGGCCTCGCGCACTTAGGTCCGGGTGAGGCCACTCGCCCCTGGGTCTGGGAGAGGCCACACGCCCCCGGGTCCAGGTGAGGACATGTGTCCCTGGATCCGGGTGAGGCCGGGTCCCGGGTCCGGGTGAGGCCCCGTGCCCCTGGGTCTGGGAGAGGCCACGCGCCCCCGGGTCCGGGTGAGGCCTCGCGCACTTAGGTCCGGGTGAGGCCACGCGCACTTAGGTCCGGGTGAGGCCACGCGCCCCTGGGTCTGGGAGAGGCCACGCGCCCCTGGGTCCAGGTGAGGCCATATGTCCCTGGATCCGGGTGAGGCCTCGCGCACCTAGGTCTGGGTGAGGCCACGTGCCCCTGGGTCTGGGAGAGGCCACGCGCCCCCGGGTCCGGGTGAGGCCATGTGTCCCTGGATCTGGGTGAGGCTGGGTCCCGGGTCCGGGTGAGGCCACGCGCCCCTGGGTCTGGGAGAGGCCACGCGCCCCGGGTCCAGGTGAGGCCATGTGTCCCTGGATCCGGGTGAGGCTGGGTCCCGGGTCCGGGTGAGGCCGCACGCACCTAGCTCCGGGTGAGGCCACGCGCCCCTGGGTCTGGGAGAGACCACGCGCCCCTGGGTCCGGGTGAGGCCATGTGTCCCTGGATCCAGGTGAGGCCTCGCGCACCTAGGTCCGGGTGAGGCCACGTGCCCCCGGGTCCGGGTGAGGCCATGTGTCCCTGGATCCAGGTGAGGTCTCGCGCACCTAGGTCCGGGTGAGGCCACGCGCCCTTGGGTCTGGGAGAGGCCACGCGCCCCTGGGTCTGGGTGAGGCCACGTGCCCCTGAGTCCGGGTGAAGCCGTGCCCCTGGGTCCGGCTGAGACCAAACCAGAGGGAGTCGGACCTCCGTTACCACCATTTGTCCACCATCCAGAGCTGAGGGGTCAGTGCGGACATGTACACATAAGGAACTGGTGGACGTTGAAATTGGGTCTCTAAAGAACTGCTGGTCCAGAAAGAAACTCACTACAGACTGATTCATTTGCCTGTCAGCATAACTATTATTGCTCGTCTCACATTCAGTTCTTATAAGTATATCTCTAGTGACACATGATCTCGCTCATCTAGGGGAAATGATGAACAACATAGACTGATGAACAAGAACAGAACCAGAAACAAGGAGGCATCGATCGGACTATCGGGCCTCAGAGGGAGGATAGGGGAGGTTGCGGGGAGGGGGGAGAGATCAACCAAAGGACTTGTGTGCATGCATATGAGCCTATCCAACGGTTAAGTTCAACAGGGGGTTGGGGCATCTGTGGGGAGGGGTGTGGGATGGGAATGGGGGGATGAGGACAAATATGTGACACCTTAATCAATAAAGAAATTAAAATAAAATAAAATAAAATCTTCCACATAAAAAACAAATTGATCTAAATCCATAAAAAGTTTCAAAGCAAATTTCCTAACCTAATAGAGTGTTTGAACTTTTGTTAAAATATAAAATATATTTAGTGTAAAATATATTTGTTAAAATATAAGAAAACAAGGTATATATTACTTTAAAGATAAATTGATAGATTCAGGGAAGCTGGATATTTTCTAGCCAAAATGTCAATTAAAATTTCTGTATAATTGATAGAATTAAACCATGGTTGTCATAACTTAATAAACATGACCAGTGATACAAAAAAAAATAATTTTTTAAATTCTATTTTCCCACCTGAGAGGAATCGTGTGCCCTCTAGGGGGAGCTCCTGTGGGAGCTCTTTCCTCCAATTCCCTCCTCTCCTGTGAAGCTCTCCATTTTTTTCTTGTAGATCCTACCCTAAGCCTGTGCAGGCACCAAAAAGGAGGGGAGCCTCAGACTGGGCTTTGTCCCTGCCCCCCACCACTGTCCCTCGCACTAACCTGCGCCTAATCTTGCCAGCTCCTGTTCCTCCTCCGCATCCCCCCTGCCCCCACGGGGAGGAGCCTTGACCCGCTGACCCTCAGATCTGATGACAGCTGGGGTGTGTTAAGTGGGGGCTGTTGCCCCCTAGAATTCCGTGCGGACCTGCCGCTGCCTTGCCCCTTCCCGGGCCTGTCCAGAGTCTCCCAGCACCAGGTATCCCATCCTTGTCCCTCCTTATCCACCTCTTTCCCCGGCCCTTGTCAGCCTCTGATACTCCTTGTCTTTTAAATATCCACAATGGTGTAAGAGGGGGGGGGGGATTAAGAACTTTCACCCTCCGTGTCTCTCTGTCTTTATCCTGTGATTCTTTTCCACACTCCTGCTTTCAAAATGTTTTGCACCAAAATAGGTGTGGGACACGGGAGCAGGGTTTGTATGAGTGGAAAGCTTTCCAGAATATATCCATATTCATAATCCACTTGCCCCCCAAATGGAGATAAGGAACCGGTGTCAAGAACACAGACTCTGATCCACTTGAGGGTTCTTCTCTCAGCAGCCAGCAATCCCGGTGTCCGGCCCCGGGCTGCTCCAGTCAGAACACAGCCTACAGCTTTCAGGAACAGTTGCTTTTCCCGCATTCTTTGACCAGAAGTTTTCCTTCCTCTGCAGCAGATAACGTTACTAAGAGGATACAAAAGACAGGAAGAAAGGGACTTGGGCCCAGGTAGACTCCCAACACGTGATGGCCACGTCACAGGAGAGTTCGGGCTTCCATCCCCCCCACATCCTCACCCCCGTCAAGCAGGGCAGCAGGAACCCCAAACCTCTCGTCTTCCATTCACCCAAAATCTGGGATGTTCTCTTTTTCCACCATGGCATGTCAGGAAGCCAGGGGTAGTATTTGACTTTCTCTAATCACCAGGGAGAGGCAGCGTTTTCTCTTGGCGTTACTATCCACTTACAATTCTTGTGAAATTAGCCCCTTCCCCTGTTCTAACTGTCCCCAACCTGCTTCTTCTCCCCACTTCCTCTCCCTGCACTTAGGTGGACAGAAAGTTTGGCATCAGGAAAGGAGGCCCAGAGTGGAAAGTGAAACATTAACTTTTGTCTATGTAGTTTTCTATTCTAATTTTTAAACTTAAAATGCTTTCTTTGTACATTACAGAAATACAATAATTACCTTTTAGGGAGAGGAAGAGAGTGGGTATTTAGTCCAAGAGTTTTCTTATTATTTGGCTAAATTGACATATATCAAATAGAAAATATTTCCCATCAGCTACAAAGGAAAGAGCAAATTTTTTATACATGCTAATTATTCACAACCTTTTCCTCTCTTCAGGGAGAAAAGTAATTTATAATATAAAATAAGATTTTCTATTAAATAGGAAAGTCCTCATAACTTAATCATGTTTCTATGTATCAATTAGAGAATGTTTTAAATTATACTTCCCAAGTAGCTTACAAAAATACAGACTAATTCATTTGAAAATTTTAAACTTAAATTTTCCTGAAACAAATCAACATTTTATATGTTCAGTAAATAATTCCCGTACAGCCTAATAAGTGCCTTATATTTGTTCTATTTTGGAAAAATGATCTATCTTTTCCACTCCAGGAAGTTTTTAATCTTTATAAATAATTGGTTTAGTTATGTTCTGTTAGAGGAATGCAAGGCCTCTCACCTCTGGCCTCCTTGTCTCTAGAGAACCTGGGAGGAGCCTAGTATGGCTGCAGGGCTGCTGCCTGCCATTCCATTCTGGCCCTGGTGGCCCCTCAGCCAGTCTTAGGCCAGTGTTCAAGGAACTCTCACCCACTAACCATTTTATTTCACCTAGACCCAG
Organism: Eptesicus fuscus; assembly: GCF_027574615.1. Classification (NCBI taxonomy): domain Eukaryota; kingdom Metazoa; phylum Chordata; class Mammalia; order Chiroptera; family Vespertilionidae; genus Eptesicus; species Eptesicus fuscus. Next base: position 71,874,674 of record NC_072473.1, on the reverse strand, counting down.
TGTTCTCAACTAGGGAAGTCTGTGGCTGCCTGAAATGGTATGCAAGTTTGTGCATGTTTGGAGCTAGTGGATACATGCACTTTTGTACCTTAGGAATCTCAGAAAGCCTGATACATGAGCAGGATGACATTATGAGGAAGCTGAAACTGTGAGGTAGAGACATGACATAGGTGGAGATGGGGGTTGAGAGGAAAGGAGATGAGACTGAGATAGCAAATGAGCCAAGTTAATGGCAGAGAGCTACAATCCTCAGGTCCTGGCTCCTAAAGGTCCATTAGAAACTGGCTGTCAGTTTTCAGATTCCCTTAAAATCATAGTCTTCTTTACTGCCTTAAATTCTCACCATGGATCCTGCCTCAGATGAGCTAGCTTGAGTCTCTATTCCTTACAAACAATGAAACTAACTGAAACAATGGCTAGTTGTAATAAAATATTCCTTAAAAATCAACAAAGTAACAGTGGTTATCATGGCCTAAAAACTGGTGCAAAGACATCAATAGGTTATTGACCAAAGAAGACATCTATGTGGAAAATAAGTATAAGCTTCTCAACCTCACCAGTGGTCAAGATACTGTATAGATTAAAATTTCAAGGTACTCTTATTCACCTGTCAAATAGGGGAATATTTTTTGTTAATTATACCATCCATTTTATGAGGTCATTCATATGGGGAAAATCATATTTTTCAGACTTTTAGATCTAGAAATTTCACTTAGAAAATTTTCCTTAGGGAATAATTATAGTTTTAGTGATGGCTCACAACCTAAAGATTAAACAACAAGGAATTGACTAAATAAATTACTGTTCATTTTAACATGATGAAGTACAATATTTAATAACATGGAAATATTTACATTGCATTGTTAGATAGAAAATATGTGTAATATGATGGCCCAGTGCAATAAATATACATATTTTATACATCTAAAAATAATCTCCTCCATCCCACTCACAAGCAGGGCAGTAGGAACTAGTATCCTTTTATCTCTCCCTTCACTTTGAATCTGGGACATATATATTTTAATTTTAAATTGTATATATTTATACATGTATTACATATTATTTATGTATAATTATATTATATATAGTGACAACAGTGAATGAAGTCTGGGTTATCTTTAAAATATGTATTTCATAATTCTGTGTAGTAATTAGGATTAACTGCAGAAAATTTGAAAAGATATACAAAAATTATAGACATAAATTTTTGTAAAACTCCCTATTCTCATAAAACTTCTTTTGCATGACTTTTCTCCCACTAACATTACAGTTTATGTTAATATGCTGTGAAGTATTGATCTAAATATTTCAAAGGTAAATTTGACTAAATGAGATTTCACTTTAAATGCTGACTTTAGAATTCAACCTCGTGTTAAGATGCATTTCCACTGCACTAACATGTCCAATCAGGAAGAATAATTGAGAAGAAAGTTCTAGAAGAGACTATGGATTTGGGTTGACAATACTTAGTAAGCGCCTAATTAATATTTATTGAATGAGTGGATGAGATATGTGTTTGAGAGTCATCAAATAAATTAAATTGGGTGTAGATTCTTGAGTTTTCTTTCCTTATATATATATTTTATTTTTTAATATATTTTTATTGATTTCAGAGAGGAAGGGAGAGGGAGAGAGAGATAGAAACATCCATGATGAGAGAGAATCGTTGACTGGTTGCCTCCTGCACGCCCCCTACTGGGAATCGAGCCCGCAACCAAGGTACATGCCCTTGACCGGAATCGAACCTGGGACCCTTCAGTCCGAAGGCCGACGCTCTATCCACTGAGCCAAACCAGCCAGGGCTATATATATATTTTAAATATAACTAAGCCCTAGCTTGTTTGGCTCAGTAGATAGAATGTTGGCCTGCGGACTGCAGGGTCACTGGTTTGAGTCCGGTCAAGGGTACATGCCCGGGTTGCTGGCTCAAGGCAGCCGATCCATGATTCTCTCTCGTCATTGATGTTTCAATCTCTCTCTCCCTCTCCCTTCCTCTCTGAAATCAATAAAAATATATTTTAAACAAATAATATAAATAAATAAATATAACTCTGATCATTTTATACACATTGTTTTATAACCTGCTTTTAAATAATAATACTTATTGCCTTTGTTTGCAAAAGTAAAACATTTTCACTGGAAAAAAAGGTCAGGGAACTATAGATAAATGGCACTTGTCAAGCAGAACCAGAAATATAATTATTTCTTTTTCTATTCTTTTATATTTTTTAAAAGAATTGAATTGGTAACTAAGACTTTTATAATCTGCTTAAAACATTATATTATTGTCAACAATATTAATTTTCCTAGCAAAAAATTCCTAGAAAAGATTGCTCAACAGGTAAAATTTAGGAAATAGATACCTCCTGTCCTGAGTATTTAATACTACAGCTTGACTATCTTAGAATTGGACTGGAGGGAGGCATAGTGCATTGCGGAGGAGAGTCTCATTTTAATGCATACTAGTTACAAATGGGCCAAGGGAAGCAAATGTGAGGTGTTCAACCATTGCAAGGACTCCACACCTCAAAGAGGTAGTAGAGGCCTTAAATCAGATCCTGCTTACCTACAGAGAAGTACATATGTGAAATGTGCCATAAAAACAAGATCATAATTTTGTAGACTCTTTATTGTAGAAGTTGCACATACACACTGAGAAAATGTAGAAAAATCTGCAAAGAAGTGTATGAAAGAATACATAAATCACCCATAAGCCTACCAATCATCCAATCATACCCACTTCTAATATTTTGGTGTATAGTATTTCATATTTTCTATGCATGCATATATATAAATATCTACACACACACACACACACACACATTATTTGAAAAAATAGGATCATCAGCAGGTTACAAATGGTGCCTGTATATTACAAAAACATTTTTTCATGTGCCTGTATATTACAAAAACATTTTTATTTCAATAAAGATATGACTGTCTTGTATTTGTCAGATATTTTATTTCTTCTGCATGTTTTCAAAGTTTTATCTCAATTACTTTCTGACTATTATAAATTAATACATGCCTATTAAAGATAATTTTTTAAAAGTTTCCTTTATATTGGATACTCATTTCAAATATATCCTATAGGAATAGTTAAGTGTGTATTCATTCAAAGTTCTAATGTGATATAGAAATACAGTAAGACCCCACAGTAACTTGACATTGGATATAATATGATTGGTGGTGGGGCCTGGGGACAGGGGAAAATGGAAGGATGATAAGTAAACTCAAGTGCTAAATAAACAACTATCATGTGAGGTGGCATCAAAACACAGCTGAGACCCTAATGGATTTGGGCTGCTCGGTGAGCTAACCAGATATGTTCACATCAGTTATTTCATTCATTTAACGCGAAATTTTATAGGAATAAATTGTGTGGACTTCATTTATCATGTTGTGGTGGGATTTCATTATATTCTCATATTGTAAATACACAAAAATAAATACATGTATGCTGTGACAAAAATGTACTACCAATGTGTTAACTTTCCATTTGCCTTTTGTCTTAACAATATATATTGGACATTTAAAATATATATATATTATTGATTTCAGAGAGGAAGAGAGAGAAAGATAGAAAGATCAATGATGAGAGAAAATCACTGATCCATTGCTTCCATCAGCTGCCTCTGCTGCCTCCTGCACACGCCCCCCCACCTGGGGATGAAGCCCGCATCCTGGGCATGTGCCCTGACTGGGAATTGAACCATGACCTTCTGGTTCGTAGATGGATGCTTAACCACTGAGTCACCATAGCTGGGCTTGGACATTTTTTATGTGAGTAAACATAACTCCACATTATTATTTTTTCATCACTGCATAGTATTACATTGTATGAATGATCAAACTTTTCTTAAACCAGTCCCCTTTTACTAGTAGGAATATTTAAACTTTTTCCTTTTTCAAAAAAAGTCTATTACCACAACTACTACAATGACCATATTTGGCATGGGAGTGTTTCTGTATGATAAATCACTAGAAGAGGAATTGATGCGTCCAAAAGCACATATATTTTAAAGTTTGCTATTGCCAAAATTACCTTAAAATGTACTATTTTACTCTATTCTTTTGCATTTTGCTTGTACTTTTTATTTATTATTATTACTGAGGTATAATTGACACATAACATGTTAGGTGTATAATATAATGGTTTGATATTTGTACCTATTGTGAAATGATCACTATAATAAGTCTAGTTAACATCCATGTACTATTTTTTATGTTCTCAAAGCGCATGTGAATGAATGCTTGTTTATCCACAACCTCACCAACTTTGAGTATAATCAATATTTTTCATTTTTTCTAATTGCATAGGTAAAAATTGACTCTCATTTCTGTTCTCAGATATTATTTTAATGTTTTTTTAGAAATCTATAATATGGTTGTTACATAATTAATTTAGCCTGTTTCCTATTGCAAGGCTTTTAAGTTTCTTCTTAAATGTGCCTATTATAAAGAATTGTGTTAAATATCCTACTAGTCCTTTTCCATTTGTAAATGGTATATATCATTGATGCAGTTTGAATTGTTTTAACAGAATTATAAATTTGCCTTTTTATCCTGTAGCAAAATCCTTGTGGGAGAATCCTTGGTTTATGAGAATGTGTACACACGTGTGAATGTTCATATACTTGTGTATATGCTTGGGCACATATCTGCTATTTCCTAGAACAATTCTCTCTTTCTTTCTGCTCCCTCATTGCTGCTTTTCACTTGTGGCTTCTTTTTACATGTTCAGGTCCAAATCAAAGGATTGCTACTAGGAATTCAGGTCTGTAAACTTTGTTTTATTAAATCATTGTGACTGGCATTAAGTATTTTCCTTTAGATGTGTACCTAAAAATGGATTTACAGACTCAAAAAGAATGCATATTTTGAGTACTTAACAATTACCTATATACTATCCAGAAAGGTTGACTGATTTATATTTTATGACCTGGAAATAAGTGAAAAAATCCTTGGGAGTTGTGCAGAACATGTCCAAAAATGTTTGTATCGAACCTACTTTCAGATGGCAGCCATCATCAATAGACCTAAGCACCCCTAAGGAGGAGCAAGTGGACTTTTACCCAGCAAGGCAGCATGAGACAGGCCAGGGTAATGGTAAGGACACAGGTCCTAGATTCAATCATACTGGTCTCCTCTTTTCTTCCCACCCTCCCAGGCCCAGGTCAAGCTATTTTTCCTCCTTAAGGCTTTCTCTGACTAATTAGCTAACTGGCTATTGCCTTCTCCGAGCTCCCGTTGGCCTGGAAGTCCACCCTTTACTTTAGCTCTTTCTCCAAATGGCTACATGTGAGGGGGGTCTGTCTTTATACTTATATCTTCTATTCCACCCCTAGGGTGAACCCACAGTGGATGTGGCCCATTCTCAGGAGGATAGACCCAGAGAAGAGGCACAAGCAGGCCTTGGATTTGGCCTCCAGATCCTTTGGGTAGGATATTCTAGAGTCCTAGGTATCTAGAGTGTGGTTTAGAAGAAAACACGTGAAGGCTCCAAGTAGACACATCTTGCCCCATTGACTCTTCATTACCGAGGGAAGAGGGCCTCGAGAGGAGGGCCAGACACTGACCTTCTAAAAGCAGGGCCTCAAGTGGAGGCCTTTTCTACTCAGATCTAAGGAGATAATGTCTTCAGGCACACTGCTTAAACTCTCTGTTTAGTTTCTTCATGTGTAAAATAGAAATATCTTCCTTGCAATCGTTGTTAGGAGTGTAAAATGGGTTAATGGCAGCAAAACACCATTCCCTTTTCAGACATTCTAAAGATTTCTGAAAGCATTTCCATCAAGCTGAAGAAAAACAGCTGCCATTCAGGATGTTTTAATCGTCCTAAGGACAATATATTCAAATGTTTTACCAATCACATGCTTCTTTCTAAGGTTCTTAGAGCTTGTCGGTGCTCTCCTGTTTTAGAGATACAGGGAGAGTAACTTATTAAGGGTCACACGGTCAGTTTGTAACAGAGTAATGCTCAGCCTCTCTGACTCCATCTTGTTCAAGCATGCTCTGTTCCTATGGTTGATAGCTTTGTGCATATAGACATGCTAATCATTGTAGGAATTCTGCTTTCAGTTTGAGGTTTACAAAAACAGCCCCTTCCCAGATGATGACTCTCCCTGAGGAGATAAGGGAAGTATGTGTTGTTTATGAAAGATTTGCAGAAACCTTGTGACCTGGACTTACATCAGCTATGGTCAACAGACTGAGCATAATCTTCCTCAGACCTCTGCTGGCACCCACATATCTGTGGTCATCAATCACTTTTTGCCCCTCCCATTTCCTCTTTCCTTGACATAAAAGAAGACTGCATTAGGTTCCCCTTTTCTCACTTGGAGACTTCTCAATCAATAAAGCTTTCCTTATTTTTGAGTTTTGGTCTTTTGAAGCCTTGGGCACAACTTTGGACCAATAACACATTCTAGGTCTGACACTGGGACTAACCTCATCTATCTCTCACACTAGTGTTCTGTCCAGCAGACCCAAACCATTATATCTTGGGTTTTCTGGTGCTCAAATAAACACACTTCCCAGAAGAAAGAATAATGTGACAGAAGAGCAAGTGAAATAAAATGAGATAGACGAGAAAATCAAGATGGCGGCATAGGTGAACACCTGAAATTGCTGCCTCGCACAACCATTTCAAAACTACAACTAAAAGACAAAACGGACATCATCCAGAACCACAGAAAGGCTGGCTGAGTGGAAATTCTACAACTAGAAGGAAAGATAAAAGCACACTGAGACTCAGAGGAGGTATGGAAGTAAAGTGCAGTGGTAAGGAGGCACGTGCACAGAAAGGGCTGGCAACTGGGAACGTGGCTGGGTTTTTCAATCTGCAGAGACACACAAGCTCCTGACTGCTCTGAACTCCAGTTCTAGGTGAGACTCTGGGGACCCAGACTCATAGGGGGAGAAACTGGACTGTCTTGCATCAGGCAGAACTTGAGGGCGGCTTTCTCTCAGAGGTGCTTGCAGCAATTACCGAGGGACACTGAGATCCAGGGGCCTCTTAGGGCAGGGCTGAGGATCAGCCATAGCTGTTTGCTCCGCCCTGTTGATTCCCTGAGACCCCACCCCACCCAAGCTGTGTGCAGAGGCTTTTGCCTATGAATGGCCTGGCCCTTTGAAATCTAAAATTACCTAACAAACTGCAGCTGGGTCAGAGAGTGCCAGAACTTCCAAAAGAAGGCCCAAGGCCCCACAGAATCTTGCATTGCTTCACATCTGGGCCTCATCTGGGCACCTCCAAACCCCAAACAAAGAGGAGGAATCAGCAGATCTCTCCATAGCTCCTGCTGGGTGGCCTCAGGCAGAGGCTAAATTTGCACCTCCTTGGAGATCCAAGAGCCAGTGTACCCAGGGGTCAGAGTGGGACCATCCAGATTACAACTCCTCAAATCCATAAGGGACACACTCAAGGGGAAGACTCAGTGAGCACCAAAGCTCCACTGAAGCAAGTCTTGCCCCATAAGGGTGTCTTCAGCACAGAAGTTCTCCCATCGTAGACACACCTGATCCTCACAGCCAATTGGCATGGAGGTCATTTCCTCCCAGTGATACCAACAACAATTAAGGCTTAACTACAACAAGACTGGGCACACAGCCCACAAAGGGGTGCACCAAGAGTGTCCACCTCAGGTAATTGGGGAGGCTGAGCTACTGGGCCCTATAGGACACCTAGAACAAAGCCACTCAATCAACACAGGGGAGCAGCCAAAATGCGGAGACAAAGAAACAGGTCACAAATGACAGAAATGGAGGAAAGCAAACTACTGGATATAGAGTTCAAAACCAGGTTATAAGGTTATTCAAGAATCTTCTAGAAACCGCCAATAAATTTAGTGAGACCCTCAAGGATATGAAAAAAGGCCAACTAGAAATTAAGCATACACTGACTGAAATAAAGAATAATACACAGAGATCCAACAGCAAACTAGAGGATCGCAAAAATCAAGTCAAAGATTTGAAATACAAAGAAGCAAAAAAACACCCAACCGGAAAAGAAAAAATAATCCAAAAATATGAAGATAGTGAAAGGAGCCTCTGGGACAACTTCAAGCATACCAACATCCGAATTATGGGGGTGCCAGAAGAAGAGACAGAGCAAGATATTGAAAACCATTTGAAGAAATAATGACAGAAAACTTCCCCTACTTGGTGAAAGAAATAGACTTACAAGTCCAGGAAGCACAGAGAACCCCAAACAAGAGGAATTCAAAGAGGACCACACCAAGACACATCATAATTAAAATGCCAAGGGCAAAAGACAAAGAGAGAATATTAAAAACAGCAAGAGAAAAACAGTTAGTTACCTACAAGGGAGTACCCATACAACTGTCAGCTGATTTCTCAACAGAAACTATGCAGGCCAGAAGGGAGTGGCAAGAAATATTCAAAGTAATGAATAGCAAGAACCTACAACCAAGATTACCCTACCCAGCAAAGCTATCATTCAGAATTGAAGGTCAGATAAAGAGCTTCACAGATAAGAAAAAGCTAAAGGAGTTCATCACCACCAAACCAGTATTATATGAAATGCTGAAAGGTATTCTTTAAGAAGAGGAAATGTTGCAGAAGACCAAAGAAATACCAAGCACGCTTCCTATAGAAAGGGAGGGACCCCGTTTGTTAACACTAGTGGACCCTGGGAATAATTTCCAAATCAGAGTGAAGAAACACACAGAGGGCTTCACCTTTTATAACCTTCTGGGGTCTTTGTCTTGCAGATATGGTTCCGCCCCCTTTCATGGGCTTATAGGACGGCCCCCAGGTGTTGGGGGGCCCCAGGCCATATCTGATTATCTGTCATGGGGCCAGCGATAATGACCCTCCCCTGCCCCCCCAGGGCAGTGCATTGTTCACAGTTTTTATGGCCTGACATGCCTTGCAAGACCAGTTTCCTCCTCATTCCTGCCCCCACCCTTGTCCCACAAGCTTCTTTTAGCCTTGTGGAACAATGACCATAGGATGTTATGGTGAACAGGGGTGACGACTGCTCTTAGCTACTTCCTGCTGGAAAGGGATGATGACCAAGGGGTTAGCATCCTGCTGCTTCCTCTCAGAGGGGTTTGTAGGGAGTTCTTCTGCTTTGTAGGACCATTTGAAGTTTAAAGGCATTGTTGTCCAGTTTTCAGGCAGTCAGAGGTAAGCGGAGGACCCACACGTGTAGAATGTTCCTGCAGGGGGCACCAGGGGTAGGTGGTGTTTTCATTTTTGGGGGTAGAGTTGCATAGTTCATCTGGGAGGTGACCTGTTGGATGTTGGCCCTGCGTACTGCTGAAACAAATAGGAGCAACATTAGTTGCTGCACATTGGCCGTGGTCCTATTATTATTATTTTCCGTCCAATACAATCCCCCCCACTCCACGTGCATTTGGTAGTAGAGTCATAACATGCCGCAGGCAAAAATCTGGCTTGATTGGGTTTTCTCGTGGACTACCCGGTCTAGCATATTTGGGTAATGAGTTTCTAAGCAAGGAGCAAAGGATGGCATGACAAGTTGTAATCTAACAATTTATGAAAAGGCCTTTGTTTCCTTGCTGTGTGGGGAGCAGTAATTTTACGGTGCTTCTGTGTCCGAGAAAGAGCAGATGAGTTCTCCTCCTGGTACTAGTCTCGGATTCCGCTGGCACTCATAAAAAGACAAAATAAGAATTATTAGATAAAACCAGTGATTATCCAGAAATACTAGAGCATGTTATGTTAGGCAGAGATAAGAAGATTAGCGTTAGGGAGAATTCAGCAGGGTGTTATCTGAATTCCTTGGAGCAGGTTGCTCAGCCAGGTCTGCTGTCTTCTTGAGGGTGACTCTCAGGAGGTGTTTCTGGTCAGAGGTCACCTTCCACTCAGACTGGATGTCACTCGGCTGGTGTGCTGCCTTCACCCGGGAGTGGTGGATCCAGGTGTTTAGTCCTGCAACCTTAAGAGCTGTGGGGGTGGTTAATATGACTGGATAGGATCCCTTCCAGGTAGGCTTGAGAGGCTCTTTTTTCCAATCCTTTACCCAAACCTGGTCTCCAGGTTTATAAGGATGTACAGCTGTTCCTAGAAAAATGGGTAGTCAGTCAATAAACCACCTGTGGACCTCAAAGACAGTTTTTCCAAGTCCTTGTAGTTGTTTCTGGATTTCTAAGTTCCCTATTTTCCCCAAATCTCCCTTTGGCCGAATTAAGGGAGGGGGTCTACCATATAGAATTTCAAAGGGAGAGAAACCTACCCTGGCCCTTGGGGCACAGTGTACCTGCAGGAGTACAAGAGGCAAGATATCTGTCCAGGGTAAGGTTGTCTCTTGGCATAGCTTAGCCATAGTCTGCTTTAGAGTCGGGTTCATGTGCTCCACTTTCCCTGAACTCTGAGGCCTGTAAGCTGTATGTAGGTTCCATTTAATTCCTAAAGCCTTGGCTACCTGTTGTACTATTTCTGCTACAAAGGCTGGGCCATTATCGGACCCTATGGTCAGAGGCATTCCATACCATGGAATTATATCCTTCAGCAATGCCTTAGTGACTTCTCTCGCCTTTTTAGTGTGAGTGGGATATGCCTCGACCGAACCTGAAAAGGTGCAAACAAAGATTAGCAGGTATTTATTCCCTCTGCGAGGCCCTATTTCTATAAAATCTACTTCTAAGTCCTCAAAAGGAGCTTGCCCACAGTGCTGAACTCCTGTCGGTCACACAGGACTCTATTTAGCATTGTTCTGAGCACAGAGGAGGCAATGCTGAGAGACTGAGGCACACAAGGAGGGAAGACGGGCAATTAGGTAGTACCTGCCTAACAAAGCTTCTAGGGCAGCCTTTCCTAAATGAGTGAGTTCATGCTGCTGGAGGACTACCTTGTGGCTAACTGTTCTGGGACATAGATCCTATGATCTGGGAGTATCCACCAGCCTTCCTTCGTTCTCTTGCCCCCTTCTTGCTGGGCCCATTTCTCTTCCTGAGGAGTGTACTTTGGAGGTTCAGGTAATTCGGGGCCAACATGATCTGTGACGGTGCCACTTGTTCTTTAGCAGCCAGCTTGGCTGCGGCGTCAGCACGTTGGTTTCCTTCTGACACTGAGTCTTTCCCTTTCTGGTGACCTTTGCAATGGATGACGGCTATTTCCTTGGGCTCCCAGACTGCTTCTAGTAACTTTAAAATCTCATTCTGATTTTTTGTTCTTTTTCCTCCTGCTGTCAAGAGCCCTCTTTCCTTATATATGGCCCCATGGACATGCAGGGTAGCAAAGGCATAGCGCGAGTCAGTGTAGATGTTGGCCTGCTTATTCTTACTGAGTTCTAGGGCTCTTACTAGGGGGTGCCAGAAGAAGAGACAGAGCAAGATATTGAAAACCATTTGAAGAAATAATGACAGAAAACTTCCCCTACTTGGTGAAAGAAATAGACTTACAAGTCCAGGAAGCACAGAGAACCCCAAACAAGAGGAATTCAAAGAGGACCACACCAAGACAAGTTCTGCCCTCAGCACTGACCATCCTTCAGGCAGGGCCTGTGCTTCAATTGTCTCAAAGTTTGATACCACTGCATACCTGGCTCATCTTTTTCCTTCATCTAAGAAGCTGCTGCCGTCTGTGAACAATACCAAGTCCGCGTTTTGCAGGGGCCTATCCCTTAGATCTGGCCGGCTGGAGTAAACCTCCTCTAGGACTTCCAGGCAATCATGCTCAGGGGCCCCCTCAGTTATGGGTAGAAAGGTGGCAGGATTAAGAGTTCTCATTGCTTCTAATCGTACCTGTGGATTCTCACAAAACAGCCCTTGATACTGAGTCATTCGAGCATGAGTCAGCCAGTGCTGCCCCCTTGCTTCCATCAGGGTGACAGCAGCATGAGGTACTTTTACATTTAAGTTTTGTCCTAAGGTAAGCTTATCCGCTTCCTTGACTAACAATGCAGTGGCTGCAAGGGCCCTGAGACATGGGGGCCACCCGGAGGCTACTGGGTCAATCTGCTTGGAGAGATAGGCTACTGGTCTTTGTCAGGGTCCAAACTCCTGGGTTAGAACTCCTAGGGCTACCCCGCTGTTCTCGTGAACAAAAAGATTAAAGTCTCGTGTCACATCTGGTAGCCCTAGTGCTGGAGCCTCAGTGAGCTTTGCCTTTATGGTGACGAAAGCTTTCTCCTGTTCGGGACCCCAGTCAATGGGTGCCTTCTCTTCTCCTCTTAAAGCTTCATAGAGAGGCCTGGCCATGTCTGAAAACCCTGGGATCCAAATTCGACAGAATCCTGCCTCTCCCAGGAATTCCGGAATCTGCCGCCGGGTGCTGGGGACTGGGATGGCACATACTGCCTGCTTTCTTTCAGTTCCTAGCCTTTGTTTCCCTTGGGTGATCCAGAAGCCTAGATACTTGACTTCTTTCTGACAAATCTGTGCCTTTTTCTTAGACACCCGATAACCTGTTTCAGTTAACAGTCTCAGGAGGGCTCGTGTCCCCTCCCAGCACTGAGCTCGTGTGGAGCTGGCCAGTAGGAGGTCGTCTACATATTGGAGTAGAATGCACCCCAAGTCCTGTCCTGGGAACTTAGACAGATCAGATGCAAGTGCTCCACTAAAGAGAGTAGGGGAGTTCTTGAACCCTTGTGGCAGTCTGGTCCAGGTGAAATGCTCCTTGGCCCCTGTTGTTGGGTTTTCCCATTCGAAAGTGAAGAGAGGCTGGCTGGAAGGCGCTAATCGAAGATAGAAAAAGGCATCTTTCAGATCTAGGCATGTAAACCATTCCGCCTCTGATGGGATGAGTCCCAGAAGAGTGTAGGGGTTCGGCAGTGCTGAATGCAGGGTTATAACAGCCTCATTAACAGCCCGTAGATCCTGTACCAGGCGGTAGTCATTAGTCCCAGGCTTTTTGACAGGCAAGAGAGGCGTGTTCCATGGAGATCTGCATCGTTTAACAAGTCCCCACTGAAGCAGCCGGTCTAAGTGGACCTGGATTCCTAGGTGTGCTTCTCTTGGAATTGGATATTGGCGGATTTTAACAGGCTGTGCCCCAGGCTTTAACTCGATTATCACCAGGGTGTGGTCCTTGGCCAGGCCTGGAGGATTCCCTTCTGCCCAGACCAGCGGGAATTCCTTCTCTATTTCAGGTTCTAATGGTGAGGCCTTTGTCTGGGGGGTATAAAGTCTCCATTCTTCCTTGCTTCGCACTGCTAAGGACAGGATCATTGGGGAGGTCTCCTCACCTAGGTGAAGCTGTGCTGAGCCATCTGGAGCAAAAGTGATTTCTGCCACCATTTTGGCTAAAAGGTCTCTACCCATTAGAGGCACTGGATAGTCTGGCAAGTACAGGAATTCATGAATTACTTGATGACCACCAAGTTGGCATCGGCAAGAGCGGCAGAATGGTCTATGGGTCTGGTCCCCAGTAGCTCCATTAATGGTGACCTCCTTTCCTGAGAGAGGCGCTACTTTCTGAGTGACTACTGAGTGCTCAGCTCCGGTATCAACCATAAAGTCCACAGTCTGGCCCCCAATTTTCATTCTGACCATGGGCTCGTGGGGGCCTAGCTGAAGTGAGCCCGGTCTGTGCTAGTTGGAATCAGCCATTGCTAGCCCAATGAGATCTGCTTCAGGTGGCTCTGGTTGATAGCAACTGGGTGGAAAAGGGGGCCCAGTCTTTTTTCTTTGCCGTTTGGGACATTCATTCTTCCAGTGTCCTGTCTCCTTACAATAGGCACACTGGTCTCATCTCAGGCTCACTCTTCCTTTTCCCCCTGGTCTGTATCCTTGCTGATCTGTCTGGGACCCTGAGCCTCTAAAAGCTGCTGCTATTATATTGGCCCTTCTTTGTATTCTCTTTTCTTCCTCCTTCCTTGCTGCACTGTCTTGATTGATGAAAACCTTGTTAGCTATCTCTAGCAGTTCAGTAGCATTCTTTCCTGCAAACCCTTCCAGTTTCTATAATTTTCTCCTGATGTCAGGCTGGGTTTGGCCTACAAAAAAGGCATTTACTATGGGTTGATTTTCTGGGGCCTCAGGTCTAAAGGGGGTGTAGATCCAGTATGCCTCACATAGTCTCTCATAGAAAGCTGCTGGACTTTCATCGGGCTTCTGGAAAACTTCAGAGATTTTAGCCATGTTGGTGGGCTTATTGGCTCTGGCCCTGACCCCCTGGAGGAAGGCCAGCTGATATCTTTCTAGTCCAGTCCTTCCATCTTCTGAGTTCGGGTTCCAATTGGATTCCTCATCTGGGAAGGCCTTCCTGGCCCATCTGTCTGTATCTAATATTCCTGCTGGGGCCTGGGTCTGGAGCCACTTCCGAGCCTCTGTTACTACTCTCATGCGCTCCTCAGTGTTAAAGAACATGAAAAGGAGCTGCTTGCAATCCACCCAGGTGGGCTTCTGGGTCTGGAAGATCGTTTCTAGGAGGTCTATCATGGCCTGAGGTTTTTCAGAATAAGCTGGGGTGTGATGTTTCCAATTCTGAATGTCACTGTTGGTAAAGGGCTGATAATAATAGACTGGCCCTCCCTCCTGCAAGGTCCCATCTTCGCCAACTACTTTGGCACCCCAAATCTCCCTTAGAGGCATCTGACGTGCTGGTTGTAGCCTGGGCCCTTGATCGGCTGAACGCAAGTGCCGCCCAACTGGCTCTGGAGAGCCTGGTTGAGGAGAAACGGAAGGGGGCGGTGTTTCTGGACCTTTCAGACCAGCTGGGGAAGCACTTGGTGCTGCCTGTGGCACATATGGAGATGGTAAAACTAGCGGGACTTCCTCAGGGCATTCTGGCAGAACAAGGGCTTGGGTTTCCTTCTGAGAGACCTGTTTCTTTTCTCCTACTACTAAAACCTTACAGAACTGGACCCAAGGTGGCAAGGTTTGAGCAATTCCTAACCAGCTGTCTATGTAAGGGAACTGATCTGGGTGTCCGGAGTCTGTCGTGACTACATTCCAGACCGCCCTGACCAGTCCTACATCTAAAGAGCCTTCTGGGGGCCAGCCGACCCCAAAGGCTGGCCATTCTAATTCACAGAATTTCCTCAGTGTTTTGGGGTTCATTTTAATACCATAGTCCTCAATAAAACCCTTTTCAAAGTTTTCCAACATGCAATTGAGAACAGTGGGTTTACTTTGTCCCAACCCCATGATGATTGGTGGTGAGAGACAGACAAGGGTGCAGGGAAATTTACTAAAAGCCTGGAGGGTTTCCTTAAAGAAAAGATCCTTAATCAGCACAGGCAGGGGCAGGGTGGGTAAAATCTCTCCACCCAGCAGTGCTTTGAGCCCCTCCCCTGAAAGTCCCAGCCAGCCAAAAGAGACAAGAAAAGCCGCAAATACCTTTAAATCTACCCCAGAATTCCAAAATTTCAACCTAGCACAGCAAAATCACAGAGCAAACCAAAGCCCCTAGTACACAAACATAGACAGAAATTTTTATCAACTATCCCTCGTGATAGAGAGCAAACGTCTCTGAGAAAACTAACTCAACAGCGCTGCTTGAGACTTTTGCGGACCATCACGGGTTCAGCCTTCAGTAAATCAAATGTTTTAACCAGATGAGCGAACAGAAAATCAATGTAGCTTTTGCTTTCACACAGACCAGTTAATCAGCAGATAATTATGCCAAGACAGACAAACATCCGTACTCATACTCTCTCAGTAGACTATCCCAGACTGGAGCTGAGCAGATAATGCCCAATTCCCCAGATGGGCATGGGGGCACTCCCAGCACCCAAGCCCTAGATCAGAATTCTCGACCGAAGTCTCAGTGAGAACCTACCAGAGGAGTTAAGGCTGTGTCCAGCCCCCTTTCTCGTTAGCAAATTGGCTAGTCCCACAGACAAACAAACAGAAGAGTGAACCCATAATTCCTTTTTTTTTTGTTAGTTCTTTTTTTTTTTAATTTTTTTATTGAGGTATTATATGTGTACATATCTTACCATTACCTCCCCCACCCCACACCCATACATGCCCTCACCCCCCAGAGTTTTGCATCCATTGTTTATGCTTATATGCATGCATACAAGTCCTTCGTTTGATTTCTTATCTCCCCCACCTCTCCCTAACTTTCCCCCTGTAATTTGAAAGTCTGTTTGTTGCTTTACTGTCTCTGTATCTATCTTTTTGTTCATCAGTTTATAATGTTCTTTATTATCCATAAATGAGTGAGATCATGTGGTATTTTTCTTTCATTGACTGGCTTATTTCACTTAATGAACCCATAATTCCTTAATCGAATCTGAATTCACTCACCCCCGGAGTTCTGATTCCTGATTTACCTGACAAAGTCCTATGACTTCAAGCTCCCCCTTCCACTCACTTGGAGTGGGCCTGACTGACTGGGGCCCCTACCTTACCGATTCTGTCGACAGGTCCAGAGGTGTCTGTCCACTTTCTCCAGATGCCGGCCAGGTCCTGGGCTGAGTCATCGTCGTCACCCCCCTCCCCCCCCATTCAATTCTGCTAAAATCAGCAGCGCTTGCCTTCCGGAGGCCCCGGGGCCCCAAACCCCGTCCACTCACTGGAGGCAAGAGCCAAACGTGGTCAGCTTCCTAGTTCAGGGAAGCAAATGTTGCAGAAGACCAAAGAAATACCAAGCATGCTTCCTAGAGAAAGGGAGGGACCCCGTTTATTAACACTAGTGGACTCTGGGAATAATTTCCAAATCAGAGTGAAGAAACACGCAGAGGGCTTCACTTTTATAACCTTCTGGGGTCTTTGTCTTGCAGATATGGTTCCACCCCCTTTCATGGGCTTACAGGAAGGCCCCCAGGTGTTGGGGATCCCCAGGCCATATCCGATGATCTGTCCTGGGGCCAGCGATAACAACCCTCTCCCCCTCAGGGCAGTGCATTGTTCACAGTTTTTATGACCTGACACGCCTTGCAAGACCAGTTTCCTCCTCAGAAGAGGAAAAAGGTAAAGATAAAAACTATTTGTTATGAAACAAATACATATCTATCAACAAGTGAATCTAAAAATCAAGTGAATAAAAAATCTGATGAACAGAATAAACTGGTGACTATAATAGAATCAAAGGCATGGAAAGGGAGTGGACTGACAATCCTCGGGGAGGGGGGAGGGGGTGTGGGGGTGAGGGAAGAGATTGGACAAAAATCTTTTTTTAAAAAAATATATTTTATTGATTTTTTACAGAGAGGAAGGGAGAGGGATAGAGAGCTAGAAACATCGATGAGAAAGAAACATCGACCAGCTGCCTCCTGCACACCCCCTACCCGGGATGTGCCCGCAACCAAGGTACATGCCTTTGACCGGAATCGAACCTGGGACCTTTCAGTCCGCAGTCCGACGCTCTATCCACTGAGCCAAACCGGTTTTGGCTGGACAAAAATCTTACACCTATGGATGAGGACAGTGTGTGTGGGGGGGTAAGGGCAGAGGGTGGGGTGGGAACCGGGTGGAGGGGAGCTATGGGGGGAAAAAAGAAGAATAACTGTAATAAGCTGAACAATAAAGATTTATTTTTTAAAAAAGAAATAAAATGAGATATAGTGAGGTTGTGTTTTTTTCCCCCACATAATCCAGTGAGGTCTTTATTCTGCCTCACAAAGGGGCAGCAAAACTTACAAAAAACAATAATAATGTATATGTCTCCTTGTTATTTTCAAATGTTACTTCTGAGAGCTATGCAATTTTTACTGGCAAATTTGTGACTTTTACCAAAGACTGAGTTGAGGTTGAAAGATAACCAATATCTGTTGAAGACTTTATATAAGTGAAGTGCTTCTCCCCAAATGTTATCATTTAGAATTCCCAATAGTCAATTATATGAGTGTATGTTGTTATTCCCTTCTTACAGAAGAGGAAACAGTTGATGATTCTGTAGGCAGTACAGCTTCTAGGCAAATACCACCACCAGGGCCCTGGAGTTAAAACATTACTTTTTTTTTTCATTTTAAATCCTTTCCCCCAAATGAAATCCTAATATAGTTATAATAATAGCTTGTATTTTTTAAAGCAGTTACCATATGCCAGGACTATTCTCAGGACTGTATAGGCATTAACTCATTTTTTTTATTTTTTTTTTTTTAAATATATTTTATTGATTTTTTATAGAGAGGAAGAGAGAGGGATAGAGAGCTAGAAACATCAATGAGAGAGAAACATTGATCAGCTGCCTCTTGCACACCCCCTACTGGGGATGTGGCCGCAACCAAGGTACATGCCCTTGACCGGAATCAAACCTGGGACCCTTCAGTCCGCAGGCCGACGCTCTATCCACTGAGCCAAACCGGTCTCGGCAACTCATTTTTTTAAATGTTTGAACTTGTTCATTAGTTTCATTGATTTCTACCAATAAAAAAAAAATCCAATTTCCAAAGAGGCTAAATGATTTGGCTAGGTGATACAGGGACATAAGTCTGCTGTCACTAATTCCATACTTAGAAAGTGTGACAAAAATACTGAATTCCAGAAGTTAGAGCCTAAGAAAATGTGTCTCTTAAGAAAGTTTACAAGTGTGAATTCTCTCCCTTGAATGTCATAGATTGATTTGTTCCTGAGTATGCTTAAGAGCTTTTCTCCAAGTCTCTTGATTCCTGCTAACACCAACACCAATACTCCAAGCCTCCACAATTTGTGACCCTTTCCAAATAAGTAGGAATATCCTTCTTTGTTGCTGTTGCTCTGGAGAAACTGATTCTGAAAATGTAGCCTGGGTGGCTTGAGGTTCTATTCTGAGATGACCTTAGCATCTTCTATTTTTACATTTTTCATTTTTTAAATTACAGTTGTGATTCAATATTATATTAGTTTCAGGTGTACATCACAGTGGTTAGACATTTATATAACTTAAAAAGTGAGTCCCCCTGCCCTCCTGCCCGGCTGGCGTGGCTCAGTGGTTGAGCGTCTACCTTTGAACCAGGAGGTCATGGTTTCATGCCCAGTTAGGGCACATGCCTGGGTTGTGGGCTCGATCCCCAGTGTGGGGCGTGCAGGAGGCAGCTGATCAATGATTCTCTTTCATCACTGATGTTTCTATCACTCCCTCTGTCTCCCTTCTTCTCTGGAATCAATAAAAATATTTTTTTTAAAGTGAGCCCCCCCACCTTGCCGAAACCGGTTTGGCTCAGTGGATAGAGCATCGGTCTGCAGACTGAAGGGTCCCAGGTTCGATTCCGGTCAAGGGCATGTACCTTGGTTGCGGGCACATCCCCAGTAGGAGGTGTGCAGGAGGCAGCTGATCAATGTTTCTCTCTCATCGATGTTTCTGACTCTCTATCCCTCTCCCTTCCTCTTTGTAAAAAAACAATAAAATATATTTTAAAAATAAAAATAAATAAAAGTGAGCACCCCAATAAGTCTAATACCCACCTGGCACCATACATAGTTATTACAATATTATTGACTATATTCCCTATGCTGTACTTTACATCCCCTATTTTGTAGCTGCCAACTTGTGCACATTAACTCATTTAACTAAAGTAATTTTGTCTTTGTCTTTTCTGACTATAAAAGAGATTTTACTAAAAAAGAATATAAAAATATTAAGAATAAAGTAAAAACTACATTAAAAAATCGCATTCCCGTCCCAGACTCTTATTTTTTCAACCGGCTGGCAAACCAACCCAAAGACCAGGTTGCAGATGAAATGGAGGCTGCGGGAGGGGCAATGGCTGTAGGAGTTCTTAATATTGGGAGCAGAAGGCAGGAAGAGAATTCTGGAAAGAAGTAGAAAAGTTTAGTAGCTCCGGAAAAAGATGCAGCCCCTCCCTAGTAATCAGAGAAAGGCAAATACAAATTTTCCCCTGGGATTCTCAACAACAGAAAAGACTGACAGGGCCAAATGTATGAAGGGGGAGGGGGCAAAGGGAGGGCTTTACTTATGCCGCGCTTTTGGTGGGAGTGGAAATTAGGGACTCGAGCTCACTGGTGACGTAGGTATCACGTGACCAGGAGTCGACGTGTGCAGAAGTCCTGCTAGTCTGGTCCTTGTTCCTGTCTGGGTACCAGCTTTCTTCTGCAGCGCGACAGCGGGTCCTGAGACCGGGGAAGGAGAGTAGTTGGCCGGAATTTTGCAGGTTGGTGTCAAAATAGATACTGCTTGGGGATTTCTAGGATGGGGTGGCCTAGGGCACAGACCTGATTAAAATCCACCTCTTCACTCCCACCTCTGCGTCTGCAGGAAATTATAAACCTTGGGAAAGGGAGTGACTGGGTCTCGAGAGAAGAACAGGGAAGCCTGTGATACTTTAAAAATAATAAACCTCTGCCATCTCAGAATACTTTCCCAACACCTACCCTTCCCCCAACCCCCACCTCAATCTTAAAGATATTCAGAAATAATCTCCCTGTCTGATGGGAAATTCGAGCTAACTTGCTTGTGAAGAAGCGGGTAACTGGGGGAAACAGAGGTGAGAAAGTTTCCTTTACCGAGAACCTCAATGAGGAAAAAAGTACGTGGAACTGGTCACCAAGCGCTCGCTCCACCTCCACTCCCTCCTCCCTCCTCCCTCCTCCCCCCTCCCTCTCCCACCCCTCCCCCTCGCGTTTCCCGTTTGTCCGCAGATCTGCAAGTCTGTTGTTCAGTGCGCTACCCAACTAGAATATACTAAGAAGAAGCTGACCGAATCCGTACAGGTAGGTGAGGGGAGTATAAAGACGCCTGGGGTGGAGTTGGGCGAGGGCGGGACTGAGCTGTGGGCTCCGCTGTTCCTCACTCCCCCCCCCCCCCCACCTCCCGCTTCTCTCAGCCTCCTCTGTTCTGGGAGTGTCTTGTGTTGTGCCTTGCGCGGGGAGCGGGTGGGGGGGAGGATGGTTGAGGAGGGCCTTGAAAATGGCTGGAAGGAGGAACAAGAGGGAGGAGAAGCAATGGAAAAAGGAGGTGAGAGGGGCCGTCTTAGGGAAGCCGTCATCGCTGAATGAGTCTCGGGTGGAAGATATTTGATGATGGCTCAGAAACAAACAGAAAGAAAATACTGAGACCTCTGTCCAGAGCACGGGTCCAGTCACCAAGCCTTTGACTTACCATCTCCTTCTTGCTTCCTAGAAGTAATTATATTCAAAGAGGAACAAGCAGAAAAAAACGAAGAGAAAAAGGAAAGGAAGGAAGAGGACAGACACAAGATGAAACCCTGTCAAAAAATGGAAGGAAAACCAGAAAATGAGAGTGAGCCAAATCTTGAGGAAGAGCCCAAGTCTGAGGAAAAGCCAGAGGAGGAGGAAGAGCCAGAGGAGGAGGAAAAAACAGAAGGAACTTTTAGAGAAAGGCTGATTCAGTCTCTCCAGGAATTTAAAGAAGATATACACAACAGGCATTTAAGCAAGGATGATATGTTTAGAGAAGTGAATGAATTAGATGAGATAAGGAGAGTAAGAAACAAACTTATAGTGATGCGTTGGAAGGTTAATCGAAACCATCCTTACCCTTATTTAATGTAGCTTACCTTGATTTTTATTTTTTCTGATATTAACATTGCCATATAGCTTCCTTGTTATTTACATTTTCCTGATAAACCTTGTCCATTTTTCTACTTTTAATTTGTTGCTATTAGGTTTTAGATGAAGCTCTTGTTTCTGCATCTCATTATCATATTTTGAACCAATCTCCAAGTTTCTGCATCTTAATAGGAGAGAGAGCTTGACTCATTTATACAAAAGGGGGTTTCTGACAGGATACAAAATGAAAAAATGTTAGTAAGGAATATGTGAATATCATATTTTTAAAAGGGAAGAATACATTTGTATATACATATGCACAGAAAAACATGTGAGGGATGAAAGACAAAAAAGATCACTAAGTGGTAGGATTATGAGTGATTTTTAAAACTCTGCTTACTTGTATTTTCCCTTATTCCTAAAATATACATGTATTGTTAAAATAATAAAAGTTAAAAAAAATAATAAAAGTTTTATAACAAAAAAAGAGGTAACCAACAGCACTTATCAGTTTATTTCTAAAGGCATTGGGACACTTGATATTTGTAGACAGAATTTTAGAAGCAAATGTGAACTCCAAATTACCACCAGTTTTATATCTTTTCTTATCTGTAAAATAGAGATAATAATGATCTCTAAGGGATCTCGTGAAGACCAGATAAGGTAATGACTGTGAGATATATCTGATAATTATTTTTTTCCCCATCTGTCCATGCAGGATCCCAACTCCCAAAGATTTTTTTCAGCTATTTGGGAGGGTAGAGAAAGTTTTCACCTGTGCTTAAGAACAAATCCAGGCCAACTGTTAGGTGGACACCACCTTATCGTCCTCTCCTGCTGTCCCTGCCCAAATGCCCACCTGCCACCTTGATACTACCATCTACATTGGATATTCCTTCCCCTTTATCTAGGTTCTGTACCTTTCAGGCCCCTACTGCCGCTGATATTTTGGAATTCTCAAATAGTGAAGCCCAACACATTTCTTCAGAACCCTCAGTAGGCTGAATTCCCAGACTGACCTCTACAGAAATGGGGAGAATGCCCTTCTCAATTTAGACATGCAGGGCCACTTGGGCCATGACAGAGAATTTTAATCACAGGCCCCCTCTTCCCCAGAAGACTGACATGATGGATCTGTTTGAGGGTTGGACCAGAAGACAAGTCTGAATAACAGACATTATGCTTTAGTCAGAGCTTCTCTGAGTCCAACAATTCTGGTTTTATCTTCCAGACTCTTATTTCCCTAGTGTGAGTGAGCTCTTCCAGAAGATCAGTGGCAGGCCCTCTTCACCAGTTCAACAGATAACCTTACGCATGTGTAAAGAGATGTTCAAGTCAGATTTGGGGATATTCCCATCCTTACCTGGAAACATGAAAGTGCTATATAAGAAGGTGTATCTATACAGCTAAATCTGCATATCTATATATGTATCTATGGCTCACAGTTGTGCCAGTTTTATTTTATCACTAGAGGCCCGGTGCATGAAATTTGTGCACGGGGGTGGGGGGGGTGTCCCTCAGCCCGGCCAGCACTCTCTCCAATCTGAAATCCCTGTGGGATTGGGCCTAAACTGGCAGTCAGACATTCCTCTCACAATCTGGGACCACTGGCTCCTAACTGCTCGCCTACCTGCCTGCTTGATTGCCCCTAACTGTTTCTGCCTGCCAACCTGATCACCCCTAACTGCTCTCCTGCTGGCTTGATCTCCCCTAACCACCTCTGCCTTGGCCCTGCACCCGGGACCCAGGATTCCCTCCTCCAGCCAGCCACAGGCACCTGGGATCTGGGCTGGCTTCGCCCAGGCTGGCTGCAGCTGCAGGGGATGGTGGGCAAGTGGTTCATGGGACTGCGGGGCAGGCAACTTCTCCAGCTGGCTGCGGCCTGGGACCATGGGGCGGGCGGCTTCTCTGTCTCCCAGGCCACAGCCAGCTGCAGGCGCTGGTGCCCAGGACCACCGGCAGGCAGCTTCGCCCAGGCCCGGCTTTGTCAGGAAGGATGTGCTGATGGTCGTTCAGAAGACGTCTGGTCTAATTAGCATATTACCCTTTTATTAGTATAGATAGAGGCCTGGTGCATGGGTGGGGACCAGCTGGTCTGCCCTGAAGGGTGGGGGTCCCCTTGGGGGGCAGGGCCAGCCTGGGTGAGGGCCTGGAGCAGTTTGCAGGCTGGCCATGCCCCCATCGGGGTGAAGGTCCCCGCTGGGGGTGTGTTGGGCCTAGGCAAGGGGCTGATGGCCATTTGCAGGCTAGCCACACCCCCATCGGCGTGAGGGTCCCCGCTGGGGGGTGTGGCCCGCCTGGGTGAGGGGCTTAGGGCCATTTGGGGGCGGTTGCAGGCCTGCCAGTCGTCATGCTCCAGCTAAGTATGTCCAGGACTGCCTGGCCATCAGCCAGGTGAGGCTTTGTCTGGAAGGATGTCTGAAAGGTCTCCGGGAGGTCTCCCAGTCTAATTAGCACATTATTCTTTTATTAGTATAGATTCCTCTGTGATGCTTTCTTTTGGGGAGGGGGGCATTCATGTCTCCAGACTGTTTCTTAAGCTTGCAACAGCCTGATGGTTGCTGGTGGGGCTGGATTCCGGCTGGAGTGAGATGAGGATCCCGGGGCTCACTGTGGCAGTTTGACAGACAGGATGAATCCATCGCCCTGGTGCTCTGAGGATTAGAAGGACTCACCCCACCCACACTCGTCTCCAGGTTGTCTGGCTTTGGCTTCTCTGCTCCAGCCTGCAGCAGGCACCAGGCCCTCCTAGGCTGATGGCCAGGCGGTCCTGGACATACTTAGCTGGAGCATGACGACTGTCCCCATTGCAGGTCAGAGCACTAGACTTCCTTTCCCCCCCCTTTTTTTCCTTCACGGGGGGGCTTGATGAGAACTTTTTATAGGGAAAGAGATAAGACCTCAAAATTCCTTAACTAAAAACTTTGGTTGTGATAGTCTATCCAGTTCTGATATAATCAGCTAACTTGGGGTTAAAGTAGAGGACCTGGTGGTAGGTGGAGATGATTTCAGATAGTATACAAATATTTTAAATAGTCATATCCTTGTATGTATTTGACTGTGTATTAATAAACACTCTGTCTAAGGCAAATGATGATAGTAGTTTAAGATATAGTCTGGTATTGTAAATCTTCCTTTTCAAAAAAGTATTCAAATTAAATGAGTCTATTTGAAGACAATAATGAAGTAGAACACAATGTTAATAGCATACAGTATATAATGATATGGTAAAAATCATCCTGGTGGGAAACATTGCCTTAGCATAATTGACTTGGGAAAATATCTGGAAACACCTTTCAAGAACTGTGCAGTTTAAGATTTTACCCTACTTAAAAGTTAATAGGTTAACCTGCTAGTGGTTAATGGATACTGTCAGAAGACACTAGAATCCTGGGTCAGAGACAAAGCACATAATTACAGCAAAAGTAGTAGCCAGAGTTTCATACTGGTTTGTATCAGTTATCCACGATCCACAAGTTCCATGGGATGGCACAGGACTCATGATGGATGCCTATACATGCAGTGCATTGTATTGCAGGGAAGAAACACTGAATTTGGAGAGTTCACAGCTTTCTTAGTAAGCAGAAGCAAGCCTGCTTCCTGTCCAGCGAAAGACATTGCTTGTTGCCTGTGAAGAATGATCAGGCCTTACCTCTTGGTACACCCAATGAGAATGTGCAGGGATGCTCAGGACCCAAGGCGGACTGCCTCTCCCAATAACAGTTTTCTCTGTGCAATAAATCTTAATGTGGATGGCAAGCCTTTCCTAACATCACAAGTTTTGATTTCTAATTTCAAGTTAAATAAAGCAAATAAGTCATTATACTGTAGAGTGCAAATAGGGCATTTGTAACTCTTCCTAGTTTTTACTTACTTAAATACCTAGGCTTTTGAATGAATCCTAAATAACCGAATGAAAACATCAACTAAGAAACTAAAAGTAAATAGTTTATGAGGAACTTTAAAGTTATAGAAACACATAGCTACAATGACACACAAAATTAAAGAAGTAGAGGAGCAATACCAATGAATTTACCAGTCTGGGAAACTGTCTATTGTCTTCACTAGCAGAGAGGTGTGGACAAGGAGCCTGGAATGCTGGTGACCCTTGAGCTCTGGCAAAGCTCAGAGCTATGCACCCACTGTTTAGTCCAGACAATGGTAGCTGAAGCAACTTCCCCACCAGACAGTCAAGTAAATCCTTACTGATAAGATAGTCTGCCTGTTACTGGAAATTGCCTGGGCTATAGGTGTGTCCCAAATTGAATAAAAGGATGGCAAGGCCAGAGCCCAGGCGGAGTCCTTCCTCTTGAGTTGGGCTCCCGCCTGGCCCCCAATATTTCCAAATTATCGTTTCTTGTCTCGTCTCTTTCATTTGCGTGTGGCCCCTCTTCCAGAGCCTGAACTCTGAACCACGTGGGATGTGGGTCATTCACAACCAAGATGTTAATGACAGGAGTAAATTTTTATGCAAAATTTTGCACTGCAAAATCAACAGGAAAGTGTGTGTGTTTGAAAGTCAGCCCCAAATCCCACACATCATGGCTACCTCTATAATCTATAATTGGAAAAGGCAAAAGCTAAAAGAAAAGTTGGTCTGTTCTCTCTACAATAAAAGTTCAAAGTATGCTAAGGTTTGTTACTCACATGTAACAGTATCCAAACACAGTTATTTGCTATTCTGACAACAACAATTTGCAAGAGCCTTAGCAAAAATAATTGCATCATTTGGTTGGGAATGGAGCATCTTTTTGAGTACTTATTGGCCACTTTTACATCTTACTTTGAGAAGTGTCTATTCAAATATTTTGTCTGAATCCCCTTCATATTTTTAGTATATTAGTGGGTAAATAATCTATTTAAAGGAATGAGGTAGATCCATATGTACTACATGCTCATCATGCATTAGTAAAGGAAAATTGAAGTACAATATATACACACACAGATACATACATACACATACCCACAAATAACAAAATGAAGCCCTTTAGCTCACTAAAGGGAAGGATAGCGTCTGTTTAAGTGGCATTTTGATATCTCACCAGGCCTCCTGCTATCTGGTTCTTTAAGAAATAACTAGTCTTAAAAATTTTATCCTAATGGATGATTCTATTATCCTTTCATTGTAACTGTCAAAATGGCTTCTTGGACTTACAGAGATTTCTTCCATGAACTCTGAGTTCTTTTTCCGATCTTATATCATTAACCTATTATTTAATAGAAAAGGAAAATGAGGCATAGAGAGATTATCTTGGCTAAGGTCACCCACCTATTAAATGGAATGCCTGCCTAAGGTCAAAGCTCTTGCTTCCTAATTTCTACTCTGCAACAGTTGGTATTCAATAAATAGTAACAACAACAACAACAACAACAACAACATTGTGCTGAATAAATTCCCACCATTTCCTCAAAGCTTATGACTTTTTTAAGGCCTGGTTTGGTTCCCATAGTTTTCCCTGCCTGAAAAATCCTCTCAACGACTCCTCACACACTTAGCCAGAATAACTCCTACTCATCCATCCCATACTAGATATTACTTCTTATTTTATTATTTTTAACTAGAGGCCCAGTGCACGAAATTTGTGCACGGGGGTGGGGGTGGGTGGGAGAAGGGTGTGTCCTTCAGCCCAGCCTGCACCATCTCCAATCTGGGACCCCTCGAGGGATGTACGACTGCCCATTTAGGCCTGATCCTCTCACAATCCAGGACTGCTGGCTCCCAACTGCTCGCCTGCCTGCCTTCCTGATTGCCCCTAACCGCTTCTGCCTGCCAGCCTGATCACCCCCTAACCACTCCCCTGCCAGCCTGATTGTCCCTAACTGCCATCCCCTGCAGGCCTGGGTCCCCCTCAACTGCCCTTCCCTGCAGGCACGGTTGCCCCCAACTTCCCTCCTCTGCTGGCCTGGTCACCCTTAACTGCATTCCCCTGCAGGCTTGATCACCCACAACTGCCCTCCCTTGCAGGCCTAATCCCTCCCAACAGCCCTCCCCTGCTGGCCATCTTGTGGTGGCCATCTTGTGTCCACATGGGGCAGCCATCTTTGACCACATGGGGACAGCCATCTTGTGTGTTGGAGTGATGGTCAATTTGCACATTACTCTTTTATTAGATAGAATAGAGGCCTGCTGCACGGGTGGGGGCCCGCTGGTTTGCCCTGAAGCGTGTCCCGGATCAGGGTGGGGGTTCCCTTGGGGCATGGGGCGGCCTGGGCGAGGGGCCTGTGGTGGTTTGCAGGCCGGCCACGCCCCCCGGCAACCCAAGCGGAGGCCCTGGTATCTGGGATTTATTTATCTTCCATAATTGAAACTTTGTAACCTTGAGCGGAGGCCAAGGCAGGCCAGGGGTGCAGGAGCTTGGCTTCCTCCATCACCAGGAAAACCCAAACCTCCTGCTTGCTCTGTGGTCACAGCCATTTTTGTTGGGATTTATTTATCTTTTATAATTGAAACTTTGTAGCCTTCAGTGGAGGCCAATGCAGGCCAGGGCTGCGGGAGCTTGGCTTCCTCCATCACCGGGGGCAACCCAAGCCTCCTGCTCTCTCCAACTCCATGGCTGAGTAGTATTCCATTGTGTAAACGTACCATAGCTTTTTTATCCACCCATCTATTGATTGGCACTTGAGCTGCTTCCAAATATTGAATATTGTAAATAACGCTGCAATGAACATAGGGCTGTATATATGCTTTCAATTAGTATTTCAGGCTTCTTTCAGAAGTGGAATCGCTGGGTCATAAGGCAGTTCCATTCTTAATTTTTTGAGGAATCCCCAAAATTTTCCAAAGTGGCTTCACCTGTCTGCATTCCCACCAACAGTGCACAAGGGTTCCCTTTTCTCCACATCCTTGCCAACACTTGTTTGTTAATTTATTGATGATAGCCATTCCGACAGGTATGGCAGCTTTTTTGAAAAACAGTTTTGTTGAGATTTAATTAACATACCATACAATTCACCCACTGAAAGTATACAATTTAATGGTTTTTAGTATATTCACAGTTATGTGCGATTTATCACCACAGTCAATTATAAAACATTTTTGAGTAAAAAAGAAACACCATACCTTTAGCTGTGACTCTTCCCCCATGTCTCTATTGTTTCAGTGCTAAGCAAACACTTATCTACTTTCTGTCTATAAATTTACCAATCATGGATATTTCCTAAAAACGTGTTCATATAAAATGTGTTCTTTTGTGATTGGCTTCTTTCACTTAGCATATTTTCAAGATTAATTCATTGTGTAGCATGTACTTCTTTTTAGGGCTAAACAATATTCTATTGCATGTATAGGCCACATTTTGTTTATCCATTAATCCATTTGTGGATATTTGAGCTTTTCCCATCTTTTGCTTATTATGAATAGTAGTACTAGGAACATTCATGTTCAATTTTTATGAGGACAAATGTTCTTTGTTTCTTTTTTTACTTTTTTGGGGTCAGGGGAGGACATATGTTTTTATTTCTCTTGGGTAGATATCTAGGAATTGAACTGGGTCATACAATAACTCTATGATTAATCATTTCAGGACTTGCCATACTATTTTTCAAACTGGATGACATTTTACATTCCCACTAGCAGTGTGTAAGGGTTCCAGTTTCCCCATATCTTTGACAACACTTTTTATTGTCTGACTTTCTGATTCTAACCATTTTAGCAGAAGTGAAGGATTTTTTTTAATTTAAATTTTATTTTTGTTTTTAAGCTTTTATTTTTTATTTGAATATAGTTGATATTAAATTGGTTGTGAAAACATTCTGAAAGGGCTTGCACTGAATCTTTAGATCAATTAGAGGAGCATTAACCATATTAAGATTTTCAATTAGTGAACATGGAATTCTTTCCATTCAATTGTTATAATTCCATTTTTCAATAATTTCTTTCAAGGATGTTTTGTAGCTTTCAGAGTATAAATTTTGTACTTCCCTTATTAAATTTATTTCTAAGTTTTCATTCTTTTTGATACTATTATAAATAGAATAGTTTTGTTAATCCTTTTCAGATTGTTCATTGTTCATATGGTACTGAGATTAAGATGTGGAAAGGAAAGGCAGGGCCTAGCACAGAAAAATTGCTCAAACAATAAATGGACAAAATATGAGTAAAATATAGATTTTGGGACTTATTAATAAATGAAACTGAGTAAAGGTTAAGAGCATAGACTTAGGAAATAGACTAAATGGGTTTGAATTCCTACTCTACCACTTCCTATTTGTTGCTTAGCCTCACTGTCCTGAATTTCTTTTATGTATAAAATGAGGGATAATCTTAGCATCTATCTCAAAGTATTTGGGGTAGGACAAAATGCAATAATGAATATAGATAGATAGATGCCTGTCACATATCAGCATTTATATAAATGCTATTTTATTTTCAATGCTATGTATGTTTAAAAAACTAAAATAAGTCTGTACATGCTGTTTCATAATCCAAATTTAAAAGAAAAATAATTAATGATTTATTGTCCTTCTTGCAAAAGGAATACATTTTCCTTGGACAATTTAGAAGATAAAAGTAATCACCACCTGAGGAACAGCATAAGAAATTAAGGAGATGGGGTAGGAGTGTAATGAGGGGAGGAGGGAGAGAAGAGGATGTGTGTGTATGTGTGAGAGAGAATTTACTCATCTGTACTGCCAACACATAGAAATGATCAGTTTTACTAGCCTTTCAAAATAATTTCTTATTTATTCTTATACCTACCTAATTTTTGTAGAATATTTGAGATAATATAAAATATTATAAATCAGAAGATTTATGATTTTGGCTTATCATCATCTCTACAAGAGCCAAAAGTAATTATAAATAAAATGTTAGTGTACTTACTTTGATTTGACATACAATGTATGTAAACCTACAAGGTAAGTATAGATGGATGATGAATAGATAGATGATAGATAGATAGATAGATAGATAGATAGATAGATAGATAGATAGATAGATATGGTCTTGGTTCACACAATTATGGATGCTAGGAAGTTTTACAATGTGCTGTCTGCAAGCTGGAGAGCCAGGAAAGCCAGTGGAATGGTTCAAAGACCTGAGAGCTGGAGAGCTGATGTGTAGATGCCAGTTTGAACTAGAAGTCCTGAAAACCAGGAATGCCAAGGGCAGGAGATCAATGTCCCAGCTCAAACAGTCAGGCAGAGAGCAAATTCAATCTTCCTCTGCCTTTCTGTTCTATTCAGGCCCTCAATGCATTGGATGATGCCCAGCCACATTGGGGAGTGCCATCTGCTTTACTCAGTTCACCAATTCAAATGCTAAGCTCTTCCAGAAACACCCTCGCAAACACACTCAGAAATGTTTAACCAGATATATGGGCATCCCATGGCCTACGAGACACATAAAATTAATCATCACATCCTCCTTCCCTATATTTACTCATATTGTTTGAGAGTTTGGAAGAGGGGTATAAAAAGACTCTCTTTAACCTGACTACATAGGGTAAGATTGCTATCCCCATGTGATTAATCATCACTGTAGCCCAAGTTTGATTTCTATAGAGTCTGCTGATAAGGAATCACACTCAAGCAGATCCCTTAAATTTTTGTGGCATGTTGAAAGATTGAGTCATATCTTGCATATGACTCCTAGTTGATGATTCTCACACAATATTCCTGTGATTCATAGATTTCTTTGCCTTACTACGTAACTGTTTCTGGTAAGCCTGTATCTCAATAACTCCCTTCTCCCCAGCAACAACTCCAGAGCCTGTAGACATGGTAAAATTTATTTTTCACACCTCCAGAATTGGGAACTTTGGTAAGGAGTTAATTCTAGCCCTTTCTCTGCCAGGCCACACTACTACTACGTTATCTCTGCAAAAATGTTCTTTCTAGGCTCCTATAGCATCTAGTTAGCTCAAAACCCCAGTAAGGAAGCAGATATCTAGCAGAGGAATAAAAAGCGAATTGTGCCATCTTGTAGATATCCCTAAACTCTCTGTGTAATTCTTTTAGGATTCCAGTCCATTGGCTTTGGGAATCAAGTGTAACTATCTGCCATATTTATAAGAGATAAGGAGAGGGGATAAATTCTTTTTACAAACACTGTACTTCCTCAAATATGAACCCACTCTCTTCCTTCCCTATTCTACACCACCCTTCTATTATTTCAAGGTAAGAGTGATCAAACCAGTTTACCCTCTTTTTGTCTTTAGGGCACATGAGTCCCAAACTGAAACTCTTGTATCCTAACTTAGTCTTGGAAATTTTTCAAATTTTGTTCTTAACATGTTGTTATCTATCTCCAACTCCCCAGAAAACTTTAAGGGACAAGAAAATATCTCAACACCTCATAACATTTTACTAAAACTAGCATTTCCAGGACAATTTTTACTTATCTTTAAAACATCACTTCATTACAACCAACTTCCTATATGGCATAAAATCTAATGTGGAACAATATACAAACGGATATTTTCATCCAAGAAAATGTGGTGGTTTCAAACAAGACTTTTTCCATATGCGTCAAAAAGACAATAGCAAAACATTTAGCCACTAAAAGAAATAAAACTTCAACTGCTAGACTTCCAATTGGGAACTTTGAAAGTCAATGGTTATGTCACAGTGATTTCTCTACTTGAAGAGGATTCTTTCTAGGTAATTCTTAATTTTCATAAAAGCTTTTCTGTCTTGCTCTAAACACAGTTTCTTGAGTGAAGAACAATTCTGTTGTGGATGCATTCAGTCAACAAATATTCACTAATCATCCACTTGGTACAAGGAACCTAGTCACTGGTTATGCAAAGTAGAAAAAAACAGATATGTTGGGTCCTCACGAATTTTAAAGACAAGTTGATCTAACTAAGGAAAGAATTCAACTATGCCTACTCTCCATTTTTTGTTAGAAACCATCTAATAATGGTAAAAAATGTGTAAACTTTTATTGGCAATCTATTAGGCTCTGTGGTAAGTACTTGATAAATGTGATTTACTTCTTCTAACAATGCGTTTTACAAAGGAAGCACACACACCTTGATAAGTAATTGACCCAAAGTTACACATCAAGTTAGTAGCAGCCAGGACTTTTATCCAGACAGCTCATGTTTCTAATCAGCATCCTTTCAGCCAATATCACTAATAGAGCTATTTGTATGAAGAGCACTCTGTGAGACAGAACCCAGAAATCACTAGCATCCCTTTAAAAGATAATTATTGGATGTGATTTTGTAATTTGAGCTTTTGGGGCTACATGTTAATACATCTATTGGAAACACCAAGAAGGAATATATCTGCCAAGAAGGACTCCTTGTGGTAAACTGGACCTAAACTCATAATCAGAGTCTAGCAGTCACTGTTTACAGAGGCCTCTCAGGCAAAATACATATCAGGGAAAGCTGCAGACTAAGTTGCCAAGCCTCCTGTATCATGTTCCTCCTGGCTAAGACAACCCTATAAAGGAGCTCCTGGAATCATATTTTGACCAATGGACTGAGACTTGGCCTGCCCAATCAGAACTATGTAGTCATATCTTCATTTGCATCTTTACCAACCAATCAGAACAGCTTCATAATGACAAACCAGGAAGCACAATTCTGACCAATCAGAACAATGCTATTTGAACCAATCAAATTGTGCAAATTTGGATTCCTCATTTGCATAAAAATGGAACAATCAGGGCATTCACTATCTATACTAATAAAGGTAATATGCTCATTAGACTGGTCGACCAGACATCTTCCGATCATCCAGTCCTCCTTCTGGACAAAGCCACGGTGGCGGGGGCCAAGGCAGAGGCAGTTAGGGGCAATCAGGCCAGCAGGGGAGGGTAGTTAGAGGTGATCAGGCCAGTGTGAGAAGCCACCATCGTCTTCACTATCAGAGAAGTGTAAACAAGGATCCCGGAAAGCTGGTGAACTTGAGCCCCTGGCAAGGGCCAGAGCTTTGCACGATTGTTTAGTCCAGACAATGGGGGCTCAAGCAATTTCCTGACTAAATAGTCTCAGAGTAAATCTTTCTAATATTTACTAACCTTTAGGATAGTCTGTCTGTTACCGAAATTATCTGCCTAAGGGCTAGATGAGTATCCAAAATTGAATAAAAGGTTGGCAAGGCCTGAGCACCAGTGGGAATCCTCCCTCTTGCATTGGGCTCCCACCTGGCCCCCCAATTTCCAAATTATTATTTCTTGTCTCATCTCTCTCATTTGCATGCAGCCCCTCTTCCAGAGCCCGAACCCTGAACTACGCAGGACGTGGTAGTCATATCTTCATTTGCATCTTTACCAACCAATCAGAACAGCTTCATAATGACAAACCAGGAAGCACAAGTCTGACCAATCAGAACAATGCTATTTGAACCAATCAAATTGTGCAAATTTGGATTCCTCATTTGCATAAAAATGGAACAATCAGGGCATTCACTATCTATACTAATAAAGGTAATATGGTGGTGGGGGGGTTCTGTTAGGGGTGATCAGGCCGGCAGGCAGAGAGGTTAGGGGAGATCAGGCCGGCAGGGGAGGGCGGTTAGGGGCGATATGGCCAGCAGGTAGAGGCGGTTAGGGGCAATCAGGCAGGCAGGCAAGTGAGCAGTTAGGAGCTAGCGGTCCTGGATTTCAAGAGGGTGCAGGCTGATCTGAGGAACCCCCAGGCCCTCCTCCCACCCGTGCACGAATTTCGTGCACCAGGTCTCTAGTTTACATATAAGTAGACCTCCTCTTTTTCTTGGGGGAGCATACTTTTGGTTTTCAACTAAGGCTGCATTTGCTCTTTTTGCAAACTGTTCACCTGAATGAAGTTTATCCATTTACCACAGCCCAGATTGGGGATTCATTTTGGCATTTGATTGGTGGCAATGACCTTCTATTGACACCATATATCCCTAAAAGCGCCCATGCGCGCGCCCGTGTGTGTGTGTGTGTGTGTGTGTGTGTGTGTGTGTGTGTGTAAAACTTTATATATCTCCAAAATTTCAAACTATATATGCACTAGGCACATACTCTTCCTTTATTCAATGTCCCAGCTAGTTTAGTAGGATAGGAGATTACATAGGAGTTTGGAGTCAAACCTAGAGGCAGTAAGCCTTTGTCTGGCCTGTTTTGCCTCAGTGCACACAACTCTTTTGGTTGCTTTATCACAAGCAATACCTACTAAATATTTTTTTATAATAGTTCCACTTTTCTAAAGATGTCTCTATTTTCTAGCTGTGATAATTTTGTTTTTAGTTATTTCAAGTTGGAGAAAGGAATATTTACATTCAAGGTGAGTTTCAGTCTCAAGTTTAGTTACTTCACTTACCTCCTGCTTATTTTTAATATTTTTTTAAACATTCAAATCAAAAGGCATAAGGCTTTGGAACTGACTTCTGTATATTAGGTACGTAACCTCTGAGATCATTCTAAGGAGGTATCTGTAGGGGTGGTTCGAAAGGTTTGGGAAGAAAAGTAGGAAACAAAAACATTCCTTTTCTGCAAAGGCTCTGTAAAAAAACATCACACAAATTTACATAAAATGGCCAAGATCTGACAACTGGACTTCTCCCTTTACAGACAATTTTGAAAACACCAACTATGTTGAGAAAGGTGCAGCCCTCTTGCAAAACGAAATTTTGAAACAAGCTAGTATGTTTCAAAAGTGATTTGATGTTGTGTGGAGCCAGAGAAAATATTTTCTGTGTGGTACGGGTGAACATAAACGAGGCTTTTTTATTCTGTGGGATGAAGCATTTCTTTAAAAATGAAACCTCATAATTTTTTATGCTTTGAGGCATGTTGATTTTTAAAAAAAGGAAACTAAGAGATTATTGGGAAGGCTATATATAACCCACTCTAACTCTTTGCCTCTCTTTCTGACAAGTCCCCTGGCCCCTCCCCACCCTGGTCCTCATTCTAAATTTCCTAGAAGGGTATAAATGCAGGGGCAAGGTGGAAAATGGTGGCTTTGCTTGTGCAGGGTGTGGGTATGTGTGTGCGTGTGTGGCGGGATGGGGGGGGGGGGGCGGGTTGGCCAGCGAGAAGAGGGCAGAAAGCAGAAAACGCCAAAACCAAGGCCTGGGGCGGGAATGGGAGGGGGTAGAGGGTGTTGCAGAACCTCCTGGGTAAACAGAGAAGGGCAAATTCCAACCCCAGGAACCTGATGCCACTTGTGGGCCCTCAGATTGGATAGGACCGAGATGAGTGAGAGGGTGGTGCATGCTGGGCCCCGGAGCACAAACTGGAGGAGGGTGTAGTAGCATGTGCGGGTGCCTGAGCCGGGGGAGGGGACGCGCGCTCCTGCTGCACTGGCCTCGGGAGTTGGGGGGCGAGCTCCTTGGTGACGCGAGGCCCTCACGTGACCGGGAGCTGCAGAGGGACGCAGCCTCCGGTGCAGTCGTCACTCCCTTCTGGGTACCAGCTCCCGCTGCCCTGCGCCGGCGGGCTGGCATCGGGCCCAGGGACAGCGGAGCAGGTGAGGGCTCGGGACGCGCGGGGCCCAGGGCGGCGGCCGCCCCGCAGCCCCGGAGGCCGGCGCAGGGGATCGGGGCCCCGGGCCCCGCCGGCTTTGTCCCCTCCGGCATTCCTGGGACTTAAACGGCGACCCCGTGGGGTGGGGGTGCTGGGGCGGCGGGGCTCCCGGGAGGGCAGCCGAGCAACTCCGCGGTGGAAATCACCGCCGAGTGCCCGTGGGAAAAGGGTGAAGCCGCTACGGGGAGAGACGCGGCGGGGGGGGGGGGGGGGGGGGGAGAAGAGACGCAGCCGGAGAGGGGGACCCCAGAGGGGGGCGGACGGCGGCGGGCGGACGCCCGGGCTGGGCAGGCGCTGGGCTGCAGCGCCACCCGCTCCCCCCCGCCGGCCCCTGCAGGTCCTCGGGTCCCAGTGCCGCGGCCGCGCTCTCCAGGCGAGAATCGGGAGGAGGAGCCGACCGCAAGGATAGGCCCAGGTGGGTGCGGGGCACAGTGGGG
Source organism: Eptesicus fuscus (assembly GCF_027574615.1). Lineage (NCBI taxonomy): Eukaryota > Metazoa > Chordata > Mammalia > Chiroptera > Vespertilionidae > Eptesicus > Eptesicus fuscus. The sequence goes on along the minus strand of NC_072473.1, from coordinate 71,838,462 downwards.
GGGGGGGGGGGGCGGGTGCAGTGCCCAGTCAGGGACCTCCCCCAAGTTTTTGTTCCCAGTCCCCAGTCCTCCATTTTGCTCTCTGCTGAGCTCTGGGAAAGGATTCTGGGAAGGGAAAAATGGTGGGCTTTGTGGGAGGGAGGGAAAAGGAGCGAGCTGGAGGGTGGGGCTGGAATGGAGACCCCCTAGAGGGCGCACGAAACTCCTGAGGTGGCGGAGGTGGGAATGACATTTTAAAAAGCTTTGATATCAGTCTCTGAGTCCTACTGGTCAGTGCACCAAGCATTCAGTCTCTCCTTACCTTTGTCTTACTTGTGTTCAAAGAAAAACAACCAGGAAAAAAATCTCATCATGGCAGATATCCACCACGAAAACGAAGAAATGGAGCAGCCCGTGCAGAATGGAGAGGAAGACCGCCCTTTGGGAGGGGGTGAAGGCCACCAGCCAGCAGGAAATAATAGACGGGGTCAGGCCCGCCGACTGGCCCCTAACTTCCGATGGGCCATACCCAATAGGCAGGTCAATGATGGGATGGGCGGAGATGGAGATGATATGGAAATGTTCATGGAGGAGATGAGAGAAATCAGGAGAAAACTTAGGGAGCTGCAATTAAGGAATTGCCTGCGTATCCTTATGGGGGAGCTCTCTAATCACCATGACCATCATGATGAATTTTGCCTTATGCCTTGATTCCTGCCATTTTCTATGAGATTAATACTGTGATTCCCACTGTTGTTTTCTTTTTCCTTGCGTTTTCTGATATGCTTTTACTGATCTGTTTGCTATGAACCTTATGTAATTTCCATGTGTCAGGTGGGTTCTGTGTTACCAGCTTCTAATTGGAGATTGCCTTGGCACACAGTCTTAAGTTTCTGTCAACAGTAGTTTCACCCATTTGCATGGAAAAATGTAAAGTTAATAAAGCAATTTAAAAGCAACCTATACATTTATTGTCTCATTACACACACATACACACACACACATATATATATATACATACACACATATAGTGAGGCAAAAATAGGTTTACAGTTGTGAGTACACCAAATACAGTTTATACTTGTGTTATTAATTCTTGTGTTATTTTCCATATGAACAACTATAAACCTACTTTTGCCCCACCCTTTATATATGAGTTCTCCCCCAAAAATCTGAAATCAAATCCCTCAGGGTGTTAATCAGGAAACATTTCTCTGTGGTTAGCTAGTATATGACTTTTCCCCTTTAATTATCTGGAGTTTTAGGAGTAATGAAAATTTTTTGCAATGAGTCTGTGAATATAGTATAAGAACATAATACTTACTGCATCAACATACTTAAAGAATGAACTTTAAATATCTTCCAGTCTTAGCTGAAAAAATAAACTTTTATTACAGATACATTTTTTTAAAGAGTCAGTTTTATGTAAAATGAGCACTAATGCTTGCCTTACAGGCTGCAGAGTTGAATAAATGAGGTATAGAACTGCGTTGAGCTACTTCTATGCAACTCCCCAGCATTTAACAGAATCCTGGCTCCCATCAGGTGCATGGGAAGGACTAAAGGGAGCTTTCACCCATGCTCATAAGTCCAGAGGGCCAAAGTATGTGGGTTCCACCTTGTCAGTTCTCTGATATTTGCAATACTCTTGCTTCCTTGTTCACTACCTCATCAGTTGAGCACACTTTCCCTTCTGCTGGGTCCTGTTGCTGATGTGCTAGAGTTGTCAAGGTAACAAAACCCCACTGATTTCTCTGGAGTCCTTGGTGAGCTAAATCCCCCTTTGACCTCTACAGAAGTTTAAAAAATGCCTTTATCTTCACTTTATAATTGCTTATCAAGTGAACACGATTTCCATGGTTCTGGGTCTTAATGTTGGTTCTTAATAACTTTAGGGTTTATTTTTATGCCCCTCCTCTTCAAAGAACTCAGGAAGGCACCAGGGCCTAGCTCAGGAGACACATCTAGATGTCACCATGGTGTGTCCAGGATGCGCTACTTCAAGACACCGAAACAAGCAGGTTAGCTCAGCCAGTGTGGCTCAGTGGTTGAGCGTCGGACCTATGAACCATTAGATCATGGTTCCATTCCCAGTTAGGTCAGGGCACATGCCCAGGTTGTGGGCTCCATCCCCAGTGGGGGATGTGCAAGAGGCAGCTGATCAATGATTCTCTTGCATCATTGATGTTTCTATATCTCCCTCTCCCTTCCTCTCTGAAATCAATAAAAATATATTTAAAAACAAGCAGGCTAAAAGCTTTGTTTTGCCTGTGTTTCTACCCTTTTCAGGGATTTTCTCAAAAGAGCATCTGGATTGTAACACAATGGTAAGCATTTGTGTAAAAAAAAAAAAAAAGAGCATCTGGGCAGGCCTGCCCAACCAGTTTAACAGACTTACCTTGAAGACATGGAAATTATATTAGGGAAACCGTTTTAAAACTGAAACACTCCTTTCCCATTTTTATCCCTACCACACCTGAAACAAACTGCTTTGTAAGTTCTTAAAAACAATACTAAGTTTTTAGCATTATCATTTTTGCTTGAGTGTGTGCCCTTCTCAAGATAGTGATTAAGTCTTAATCATCCTGGAGCTCAGTTTCTAGTGTGGTGCCTGACATAGAAGATATTTAATTATTAATTATTTTGACTGATAATCAACTATAATGGAGTTCAGGACCCAGCTCAGTACTGTTCCTAACTGTCCTTTATAATTAAGTGGCCTAAGGCAAGTAACCACTTACCTGGAAAGTATTACTTTTCATTTTAAAAGGAAATTGGTAAGAAAATTCTCTAACCCCAAATCCGTAATTTTTTTAAAACCTTGTATGTGTCAGTGTTTACATTAACACAGACCATTTACTTGCATGGTAGTCACCTAGGGAAAATGTGAAAAATGCTGACACTTTCTAGTCTCAACCCCTGATGTCACCCCCAATCACCCGATCAGGAATTACTATTTTGACAATTCCTCAGGAGATTTTGATTCATCTGAGTTTTGACAACATAAGCATAGAGAAACTCTGACGGTGATTACACCACCTCACAAATATTGTGATCTAAATTACCTTACTTATTTGATTCCACAAAGAATATACTTTTCCAAAATATAACATTTCTAAAATTGGATTGCATTAAACAGTGTATATATTTAAACCAGTACTATTTTTACCTTTCCAAATATCCTATCAATGCATGCAGTTATTATTAATGATATTATTAATCATGAATCTAGTAATAAACTTATAACATTATTAAATAAGTTAGGCATTATCATTTCTATGCAAGCTTGTGCCCTTTTATAACATTTTTTGTCTTAATCATCCTGGAGCTCAGTTTCTAGCACAGTACCTCATATAGTAGATATTTACTAACATAATAATGCATTTAATTATTCATATTAAATCTTTTAAGTATTGAGTCTTTGAGGGTGGTTAATTTTTTGCACTCATGTTTTAAAAGTTTCTGTGAGGAATATTTTAAAATGTAACACTTTTTATAATTATGTAATACAAGGTCATTATTACATATTTGGATTTTCAGAGAATATAAACAATGCCATAATCCAATCATCCAAAGAAAATACTTGTGAACTTTTAATCAATCTACATTTAGTCAAGTTAAGCCAGACTCAGAAACTTTAGAATACTGTGTCTTACAAAGCCCCTGCCAATGAGATAAATTTAGCTTGTTATGTTTATTTTGTCTATCTCTCTTCTGCGCTCATCAAAGCTAATTGGATCACATTTGACCAACTTTCAATTATTTCCTGTTTTTCAAAACTGAAAACAGTTGTTTTAATTTCAGCAGGTCCACCTTCAATTGGCAAATTTAGGAACATTAAGTGAATAAATTTACTTACAGAACAGGACAATACTATTTATTTTTGAAACTTAAAAGTTGTGCCATGCATAGAAAAAAGACTGGATTACACAAATGACATGGTCACCGAGGAGGAAGCCTGTAGCAGGAAACTGTTCATCTTGATGGATGGTGGAACAAATTTTGGGCCTGTTTAGATTGAAATATACTTGGGACATTCAGAAGAGTTCCACTATAGAAGTGGATAAAAATCTGTAGAGCCAGAGAAGAGAACACTCTGGGCTAGAGATGTGGAATTGGGTGTCTTCATCACTATGACTAGTGACAACTGCAGAAGTGGATGGGATCAGCTAAGGAGAACATGGAGACTGAGAGGACATGCAATTTAGGAAAGAAAAGTAGCTCAAGCTGTAAGAGTACAAGGGTTGAAACCTGTCAGTTCCAGTTGGCTCTAAATCTCTACTCTGTCACTATTCCAAGTAAAATAATACTGTAGAATAGTTATAGAAGATTCACATTGAATATAAGAACAGAGAAAGGGTGAACCTAAGAGAATGTTGAAAGGCATGTTATACAAATTGCATTTATAAGAAAGCTAGTATTGCTTTTCAAGTATCAGACAAGGTACAATTCAAGGCAATGGGCACTTAAAGGGGACATTTAATAAAGAAAAAAGATCAATCTACCAGAATGGTATCATAATCCTTTATTTATATGCACCTAAAGACATAAAGGAAAAATAAAAATCAGAACAAAAGGACAAGTAGAAAATTCCATAATCATAGTCAGAAAGAATAATATAAGTTTTTGGTAACTAATAGTATCATCAGGAAAATAAGTAAGGATATCAAAGATTTTTCTTAATTATTAATACATTTGACCTTGATCACATATGTAGAACCCAGCAAACAACTATTGAATAACTGGGGAGATATAAGTTTAAAAATTTCTAGAACTTCCACAGATGGGAAATCATTCAGTTGTCATCAGTCAAATTGCAGAGTCCTCCTTGAACATTGGGGGCATTCATTAGAATCTTCAGAGGAAAATATTTTAGTATTAGTAATAAAATAACCCTAGAGTAAACATGCCTGATAAAGTTTAAAGATAAGCCTCAAAAGAGTTATGGTAAATGATCTGCCCACCAGAATTAAATCCAGCACCCTTTAACAAAAAATATGTAATCCAGATATTCAATCACACAAAATTCACAATGTTCAGTCTCTAATAAAAAATTACTAGCAATACAAAAATGGTAGAAACCTGACCAATAATCACGAGGGAAAAAAATAGTCAAAATAAATAGATCCGGAGATTACAGCAATGGTGAGATTAGCATTCAAATATTTAAAAATAGCTATTGTCATAAAAAATATAAAAAGAACATAAAACTCAACAACAAAAAAACAAACAATCCATTTTTTTAAAAAAATGGGCAAACAATCTGAATATACACTTCTCCAAAGAAGACATACAGATGGCCAATAGACTTATGAAAAGTTGCTCAACATCACTAATCATCAAAGAGGTGCAAATTCAAACCACAATGAGATATCACCTCACATCTGCCAGAATGTCTATCATTAATAAATCAACAAACAACAAGTGTGGAGGAAAGGGAACCCTTGTGCACTGTTGGTGGGAATGCAGATTGGTGAAGCCACTGTGGAAAGCAGTATGGAGTTTCCTCAAAAAATTAAAAATGGAACTGCCTTTTGACCCAGCAATCTCATTTCTAGAACTATATCTGAAGAAATCCAAAACACTAATTGGAAACAATATATAAATACTTACGTTCATTGCAGCATTGTTTACAATAGCCATGATTTGGAAGCACCACAAGTACCCATCCTATCTAATAAAAGAGTGATATGCAAATTAACCATTACTCCGCTATACCCACAAGCCATGCCCACCAGCCAATCAGGAGTGAATCTGCAAATTAAACCAACCAAGATGGCTGCGGCCACGGAGCGAACAGGAGCCTTGGGTTTCCCCAGCGATGGAGGAAGCCAAGCTTTCCGCACACCCTGGCTGGCCAAGGCCTCCACTCAAGGCTACGAAGTTTCAATTATAGAAGATAAATAAATTCCAACAAAAAGGCAGCAGCCATGGAGCTGGAGAGAGCAGGAGGCTTGAGTTGTCCCCGGCGATGGAGGAAACCAAGTTTCCGCAGCCCTGGCCTGCCTTGGCCTATGCTTAAGGCTACAAAGTTTCAATTATAGAAGATAAATAAATACCAATAAAAATGGCTGCAGCCACGGAGTGAGCAGGAGGCTTGGCTCCACTCAAGGCTACAAAGTTTCAATTATAGAAGATAAATAAATCCCAGATATCAGGGCCTCCGCTTGGGTCGCCAGGGGGCATGGCCGGCCTGCAAACCACCACAGGCCCCTCTCCCAGGCTGCCCCATGCCCCAAGGGAACCCCCACCCTAATCTGGGACACCCTTCAGGGCAAACCAGCTGGCCCCCCTCCGTGCACCAGGCCTTTATCCTATCTAATAAAAGAGTAATATGCAAATTGACCATCACTCCAACACACAAGATGACTTCCCCCACGTGGTCAAAGATGGCTGCCCCATGTGGACACAAGATGGCCACTACAAGATGGCCAGCAGGGGAGGGCAGTTGGGGGTGATCAAGCCTGCAGGGGAGGGCAGTTAGGGTTGACCAGGCCTGTAGAGGAGGGAAGTTGGGGGTGACCAGGCCTTCAGGGAAGGGCAGTTGGGGGGGACTCAGGCCTGCAGGGAAGAGCAATTGAGGGGGACCAGGCCTACAGGGGAGGGCAGTTAGGGGTGAACAGGCTGGCAGGGGAGGGCAGTTAGGGGCAAACAGGCTGGCAGGGGAGCAGTTAGGCATCAATCAGGCTGGCAGGGGAGTGGTTAGGGGGTGATCAGGCTGGCAGGCAGAAGCAGTTAGGGACAATCAGGAAGGCAGGCAAGCAAGCAGTTAAGAGCCAGTAGCCCGATTGTGAGAGGGATGTCCTTAGGGATCGGGCCTAAACGGGCAGTAGGACATCCCTTGAGGGGTCCCAGATTGGAGAGGGTGCAGGCTGGGCTGAGGAACACCCCCCCTTGTGCATGATTTTCGTGCACCGGGCCTCTAGTCAGTAGATAAGTGGATAAAAAAGCTGTGGTACATTAAACAATGGAATATTACTCAGCCATTAAAAAAAAGAAGGAAACCTTATTTTTTGTGCCAGCATAGATGGACCTGGAGAGCATTATGCAAAGTGAAATAAGTTAAAGACAGACAAATAACATGATTTCACTGGTATGTGGAATCTAATGAACAAAATGAAATAACAGGAAAAATAGAGACAGACTCATAGATAGAGAGCTATCAGGGATCTGGGTGAAGGGATAGGGATTGAGCAAAAAAGAAAAAACTCATGGACACAGACAACAGTGTGGTGATTGCAGGGGGGAGTTGGAGTAGAGGGTAGTGCAAGAATATATAGGGATGACAAATGGTGATGGAAGGAGGGTTGACTTAGGGTGGTGTACACACAATACAGTGTACAGATATGTTGTGGAATTGTGCACCTGAAACCTGTATAATTTTGTTAACCATTGACATTCTAATAAATTCAATAAAAAGGAAAAAATAAAACAACTATTATAAATATACCCAAGGATTTAAAAGAAAATACTAATATAATGAGGATTTAAGTGGCTGATATAAAGGAAATAAATGAATATTTTAGAGATTAAAAAGTACAATTTCTAAATGAAAATTTTATTTGTTGTGAATAGCAGCAGATTAGACATGATAGAATAAAAGATCATTGAGTGTGCTGGCATAGGAACAGATACTATCAAGAGCTTCATCAGTGATCTGTAAAACAATATCAAGATGTCTAATATATCTGTAACTAGAGGCCCAGTGCATGAAAATTCATGCACTGGAGATAGGGTCCCTCAGCCCGGCCGGCCCCCTCTCACAGTCTGGGAGCCTTCAGGGGTGGGAGGCGACCCGGCAATCAGGGAAAGGCAATGCCACATCACACCTCTGCTGCTGCCACTGCCGGCAGCGTAAGCCTGAGCGGGCCCTGATTACCTGAGCCTCAGGCAGCCCTGGGCGGCTGGGCAGCCGCCATCCAAGGCTTGCCTGTGCCTCGGGCTGGCCCTGGGCAGCTGGGGGGCTGAGGTGACTTGGAGACTCTGGAGGCAGGCGCATGCACAGAGCAGCCAGGACTGCCTGGGGGCAGGCCAGGCCTTGCTGCACGCCTGCCACTCCAATGGGGCTGAGGGGACTGGGTGCCACCATCTTTGAGGGCGGGGAAGTCAATTAGAATATTTCCTCCTTATTGGCTGTGGGCGCCGCCATCTTTGTGACGATGTGAGAGTCAATTATCACATTCCCTCTTTATTAGATAGGATTAGAGAACAGGAAACATACTTGAAAAAAATGACAGAAAGTCTTCCAAATTTAAGGAAAACGAAAAACTCAAAGATTCAAGAAACCCAGTGAATTCAGGCAAACTAAATACAAATAAAGCCACAGTAAAGCATATATCATAATATCTGAAAACTAGCAATAGAGAAAAATATTAAAAGCAACTGGAGAAATGTGAAACAAAGCATAAAGGGAAACAAAGGTTTACTTAGAAACAGTGCTAGTCAGAGTACAATGGAAAGACATATTTGAAGTGCTAAAGAAAATAAAACTTGTCGAACTAGAATTTCATATTCTGTGCAAATGTTTTTCAAAATAATCATAAAATGCTTTAGAATCCAACAAAACCTGAAATAGTTTGCTGTCAGTAGACCAGAAATACACACACAAAAAAATTTAAATGTACTTCTAACTGAAGGAAAATAATGCCACATGGAACTTTGAACCTGTGAAAATGACGGAAGAATACCAGATATGGCAAATGTGCAAGTAAACATAATTTTTCTCAATTGACAAAAATGTTAAAAGATTATTTTTAAAGCTAAAATAAGATAAATACATTATGGGATTTTTATGACATGTGCCAGTAAACAATAAAAATAACAGATCAAAGAAGAAAAAATGGAATATGATTGCTATAAAATTCTTCATTTATATGTAAAATTCAAAATTATTATTTGAAAGTAGTTAGTAATAAGTTAAAAATATAGTATGTAAATTAAAAATAGTTAAATAAAACATAGTGTACTAATAAGTCAACAGAGGAGATAACATAAATTACTAAAAATGTTCAAGTAATTCAAATGGAAGCAGGAAAGAATCCCAAAAGAGACACAAACAAAAAACAAGTAGCAAAGTGAAAAATTTGAACCAAATTCTGTTGAAAATTTCTGGAAATATTGGGGGAACACTTTGTTCTAGAAGTGTATGATTGTCTACCCACTATGCTGTGCACCTGAAGCCAATACAGAATGGTGTAGAAGGGAGACTCTAACAGAAAAATAAAATAAAAAAATACATGTGTCATGAACACTCCAATTCAAAGGCTAGGTTGTCTGGGTGAAAAAACAAGAACCAAATATATGCTTTCTGCAAGATATTGACTTTAAGTATAAAGACACATATAGGCTAAACTCAATGGGTAGAAAAGTATATACCAAGGAAAACACTAATCATAAGAAAGGCAGAGTGATTATATTAATACTAGAGGCCCAGTGCACGGATTCATGCACATTGAAAGGAAATTAATTAGAAGAAATGTTTTATTATTTTTATTTTATTTTTTAAAATATATTTTATTGATTTTTTATAGAGAGGAAGAGAGAGGGATAGAGAGTTAGAAACATTGATGAGAGAGAAACATCAATCAGCTGCCTCCTGCACACCCCCTACTGGGGATGTGCCCGCCACCAAGGTACATGCCCTTGACCAGAATCAAACCTGGGACCCTTGAGTCTGCAGGCCGAAACTATATCCACTGAGCCAAACCGGTTAGGGCTAGAAGGAATGCTTTAGAGGACGGGGAGGGACCGCAGGAGGGCTCTACGGCATGTCCAGCTCATCTTGCCTAGTCCCAATTGGCCGGACCCCAGAGGCAAGCTAACCTACCAGTCAGAGCATCTGCCCCCTGGTGGTCAGTGCGCATCATAGCAACTGGTTAAATGGTTGAACAAATGGTCGGACACTTAGCATATTAGGCTTTTATTATATAGGATTAGACAAAATATACTTAAGAACAAACAATATTACTACAGAAAAACCAGGACATTTTTATAACTATAAAAGGATTAATTCATCAAGAGATCATAGAAATTCTAAGTATGTTGTGTCCAATAATAGTGCTTCAAAATGCTAAAAGCAAATCCTGACAACACTGAAAAGAGAAATAGACAAACCTGCAATTATGGTTGTAGATTTCAATGCTCCTTTCTCAATAATTGATGGAACAAGTAGACAAAAAAAGGTATAGATATAAAAACCTGAATATTAACACACAGAAATCTGCACACAAATGTTTATAACAGTTTATAATTGCCCAAACATTGAAGCAACCAAAATGTCTTTCAATAGGTGAATGGATAAACAAACTGTGGTTCATCCATAATGGAATATTATTCAGCAATAAAAATGCATGAGCTATCAAGCCACAAAAAGGCATGGAAGAAACTTAAATGCTTACTGCTAAGTGATAGAAACCAATTTAAAAAGGCTCCATAATGTGTGATTCCAACTGTATGACATTCTGGAAAAGGAAAAATTATGAAGACAGTAAAAATATCAGTGGTTGACATGGTTTCAAGGGGAAGAAAGCAAGGATTAATAGATGGAACATGGGGGATTCTTAGGACAATGAAACTATTCTGCATGATACTATAATTGTGGATACATGTCATACATTTGTCAAAACCCATAGAATGTACAATACAGAGTGAACACTAAGATAAACTATGGACTTTAGTTAATAACTAGAGGCCCGATGCATGAAGATTCGTGCAAGAATAGGCCTTCCTTCCCCTGGCTGCCGGCACTGCCTTTGCTCCAGCCAGAGCCGCCTTCTGCCTCTCTCCTTGTCGCATCAATTTGCATATTCCCTTCTTATTGGCTGTGGGTGCCACTATCTTTGTTGCAGAGTTACAGTCAATTTGCATATCCCGTCTTTATTAGATAGGATAATGTATTGACTCATCAATTGTAACATGCTAATGCAAGATGTTAATAATGGGGAAAACTGTTGGGAAGGAGAGTATACTAGTATATGGGAACTTTCGATTTACTATTTCTGTAAATCTAAAACTGCTCAAAAAAATAAAGCCTATTAATCTATATATATAAAAGCCTAAGCAACCAGCTGACTGGCTGATAGCTATGATGCACACTGACCATCAGGGGGCAGATACTCAATGCAGGAGTAGAAACCACAGGCATGGAAACATGGAACAGACTGATGAATCTCAGAGGGAAGGGGGGAGCAGGGAGGGTGGAAGAGATTAACCAAAGATCTTGTATGCATACTAGAGGCCTGGTGCACTTGTGCACCAGTGGGGTCCCTTGGCCTGGCCTGTGGGGATCAGGTGGAAACTGGCTCTCCGACATCCCCTGAGGGGGTCCCAGATGCAAGAGGGCGCAGGCCAGGCCAAGAGACCCCACCGGTGTATGAATCCATGCACTGGGCCTCTAGTTAAAAAAATAAAACAACAGAATTAACTCACTAGAGCTAATTAAAATTTGTAGAACAATCCAAACAATAGCAAAATAAATATTTTCAAGTGAACATGAAACGCTCAATAACATTGGCTCATATTCTTCACATAAACAAGTCTCAAAAAATAAGAGAATTAAAATCATACAGAGTATGGTCACTGCTGGCAACTTAGGTTAGTAATAGATAACAGGAAGATACAGAAAATTCTCTAATATATGAGATTGAAACAATATTATTATAGCCCTGGCTGGTTTGGCTCAGTGGATGGAGCTTCAGCTCGTGGACTGAAGGGTGCCAGGTTCAATTCCAGTCAAGGGCACGTACTTTCCTGGCCCCAGGTCAGGGTGTGTGTGGGAGGCAACCAATTGATGTGTCTCTCTCATATCGATGTTTCTCTCTTTCTGTCTCTCTCCCTCCCTTTCAATCTCTCTAAAAATCAATGGAAAAATATCCTTGGATGAGGATTAACAACAACAAAACAAAGAAACAAAACATTATAAGTTTATGGATCAATGAAGACCTCATAAAAGGAATTATAAAATATTTTGACCTGAGCAATAACCATAAGAACATAGTATATCAAAATATGTGGTATGTATATATGCATACATCATGACCGAGTAGGATTTATTCCAAGGATGTAAGGCTGATTCGACATTAAAAAAATAAACCACTTGGCAGACATGGCTCAGTGGTTGAGCATTGACCTATGAACCAGGAGGTCATGGTTTAATTCCTGGTCAGGGCACATGCCAGGGTTGTTGGCTCGATCCCCAGTGTGGGGTGTGCAGGAGTCAACCAATCAATGATTCTCTGTTATCATTGATGTTTCTATATCTCCCTCTCCCTTCCTCTCTCAAATCAATAAAAAAATATTAAAAAATAAACCAATTTAATTCACCAAGTAAAAAAATAATATTATAACATCAATTGATACAAAAGAAAGATTTGACAGAACACAACACCTTTTCATGATAAAATCTTTGAGTAAGTAATGAATAGAGGAAAACTTCCTCCACTTTATATAGAGTATTGACAAATCACCTACATGTAACAATGTACATAATGGTCAAAAACTGAAAGCTTTCCCCCTAAAATAGAGAGCAATACAAGAATGACTGCTCTTATTTAACATAGTTCTAGCCATTGTAGGAGAGCAAGAAAATGGAGCCCAGCTGGAGTGGCTCAGTTGTCTGAGCATCGTCCTGTGCATGGAAAGGTTGCAGTTTGATTTCTAGTCAGGGCACATTCCTGGATTGTGGGTTCAATCCCTAGTTGGGGCATGTAGGGAAGGCAAACTCATCTATGTTTCTTTCTCTCTTTCTCTCCCTTTCTCTCTGTAAGCATGTCCTCAGATAAGGATTAAAAAATAAATAAATAAGCCCTGGCTGGTTTAGCTCAGTGGATAGAGCATCAGCCTGCAGACTGAAGGGTCCAGGGTTCGATTCTGGTCAAGGGCACATGCCCGGGTTATGGGCTCTAGCCCCGGGGGGCGGGGGGGGGGGAGGCATGTAAGAGGCAGCAGATCAATAATTCTCTCTCATCATTGGTGTTTCTATACCTCTCCCTTCATCTCTGAAATCAATAAAAATATATAAAAAATAAAAAAATGGAATGAAAGGTATACAAATTGAAAAAGAAATAAAACTATCCCTATTTACAAATAACATAATTGTCTATGTAGAAAATCCCAAGAAACCTACATATTGTTATCTTTTAAATAACTCTCACATGAACTTGCAAAGAATCTTATATAATAAAGAGCTAATATGCAAATGGTCATCACACCCTCATGCCATCACACCCTCACGCCTTAATGGCTCAGACACTCAACACTGGGGAGAGAGGAATAGGGACCAGCCAGGCACAAATGAGCTCGTGAGAGAGGAATGAGTACCAGCCAGGCACAAATGAGCTTGCAAGAGAGGAATGAGGACCAGCCAGGTTGTGGCCTGGGAGAGGGACAAGCTGACCACCCCCACGGTCCTGGGTGTGAGCAGCTGCACCTGTGCCTGCAGCCCAGGAGAGGGACAAGCTGCACACCCCATGGTGCTGGGCACCAGAGGCTGGGGCTGCGGCCGAGGAGAAGGACAAGTTGCTTGTCTCAACAGTCCCCGGCACCAGTGGCTGCAGCCTGGGCAAAGTCACCCGCCCATGGTCCCCTATGGCTGCGGCCGGCCCGGGTGAAGCCGGCCTGGGTCCTGGGTGCCTGTGGCCGGCCAGAGGGAGGGAAGCCTGAGTCTCGGTTGCAGGGCAAGGCAGAGGTGGTTAGGGGTGATCAGGTCAGCAGGGGAGCAGTTAGGGGCAATCAGGCTGGTAGGGGAGCAGTTAGGGGTGATCAGGCAGGCAAGCAGAGGTGGTTAGGGGTGATCAGGCAAGCAGGCAGGTGAGTGGTTAGGAGCCAGCAATCCTGGATTGCGAGAGGCAGTCGGACATCCCCCGAGGTGTCCTGGATTGGAGAGTGTGCTGGCTGGGCTGAGGGACACCCCCCCGACTAGAATTTCATGCACCAGGCCTCTAGTATCTTATAAAATAAAACAAGACACTATTTGCTGATGTATAAAGAATTCCTCTACTAAACAAGTGTATCATCAAGCTGCTTATGAAATGTTAAGAGGCTTGGTTGTCTTTACTATGCACCAGGCTACAGTCTCAAAGGAGTTCATGTTAAAACTAAGGGAAAATTGGAGAAACCAAGATGGTGGCATAGGTTAACACCTATACTGCTGCCTGGCACAACAATTTTTTAAAAAATATATATATTTATTGATTTTTAACAGAGAAGAAAGTAGAGGGATAGAGAGCCAGAAACATAGATGAGAGAGAAACATCGATCAGCTGCCTCCTGCAGACCCCCCACTGGGGATGTGCCCGCAACCAAGGTACATGCCCTTGACCGGAATCGAACCTGGGACCCTTGAGTCCGCAAGCCGACGCTCTATCCACTGAGCCAAACCGGTTTCGGCTGGCACAACAATTTTAAAACTGCAACTGGAAGACAGAGCAGACATCGTCCAGAACCACCGGAAAGCTGGCTGAATGGAAATTCTACAACTAGAAGGAAAGAGAAAAGGACACTGAGACTCAGGAGCTGTGGAGGTGCGGAGACCCGTGAGTGCAGAAAGGGTGGGCGGCTGAATACGCGGCTGGCTTACTCATGGCGCACGGCACAGAGAGGGCGGGCAGCAAACGCGCAGCTAGCTTTCTCGTGCGGGAGGAAAACAAAACCTCCCGACTGCACTGATATCCACCTCTGGGTGAGACTTTGGGTACCAGACTCATTCAGGGAGAAATTGGACTATCTGGCAGCAGGCGAAACTTGAGAGCAGCCTTCTCTCAGAGGTGCATGCAGCCATTGCCGCAGGGCACTGAGACACAGGGCCCTCTTAGGGCAGGTCTGACGGGAAACCAAGGCTGTCTGCTCCACCCTGAGACTGCACCACATCCAAACTGAGCACAGAAGCTCTCCCAGTGGAGACACTGCTGATCCTCACAGCCAATTGGCCTGGAGGTCAACTCCCCCCAGTGATACCAACAACAATCAAGGCTTAACTACAACAAGACTGCACACACAGCCCACAAAGGGGCACACCAAGAGTGTCCACCTCAGGTAACTGGGGAGGCTGAGCCACTGGGCCCTGCTAGGACACCTAGCACACAAAACCACTCCATCAACTCAGGTAAGTGGCTAAAATGCGGAGACAAAGAGGCAGGCCACAATTGAAGGAAATGGAGGAAAGCAAAAGACTGGATATAGAGTTCAAAACCACAGTTATAAGGTTTTTTAAGAATTTCCTAGAAAAGGCCGATAAATTTAATGAGACCCTCAAGGATATGAAAAATAATCAACTTGAAATTAAGCATACACTGACTGAAATAAAAAATATTATACAGACCTAAAAGCAGACTAGAGGATCGCAAGATTTAAGTCAAGGATTTGGAATACCAAGAGGCAAAAAACACACCTCTGGAAAATAAAAAAGAAAAAAGAATCCAAAAAGTTGAAGATAGTATAAGAAGCCTCTGGGACAACTTCAAGCATACCAACATCAGAATTATGGGGGTCCCAGAAGAAGAGAGAGAGCAAGATACTGAAAACCTATTTGAAGAAATAATGACTGAACACTTCTCCCACCTGGTGAAAGAAATAGACTTACAAGTCCAGGAAGCACAAAGAACCCCAAACAAAAGGAATCCAAAGAGGACCACACCAAGACACATCATAATTAAAATGCCAAGAGCAAAAGACAAAGAGAGAATATTAAAAGCAGCAAGAGAAAAACAGTTACCTACAAGGGAGCACCCATACGATTGTCAGCTGATTTCTCAACAGAAACTATGCAGGCCAGGTGGGAATGGCAAGAAATATTCAAAGTGATGAATAGCAAGAAACTACAACCAAGATTACTCTTCCCAGCAAAGCTATCATTCAGAATTGAAGGTCAGATAAAGAGCTTCACAGGTAAGAAAGAGCTAAAGGAGTTCATCACTGCCAAGCCAGAATTATATGAAATACTGAAAGGTATTCTTTAAGAAGAGGAAGAAGAAAAAGATAAAGATAAAAATTATGAACAGCAAATACGTATCTAACAACAAGTGAATCTAAAACTCAAGTGATTTAAAAATCTGATGTTCAGAATAAACTGGTGAATATAATAGAATCAGGAGCATAGAAAGGGAGTGGACTGACAATTCTTGGGGGAAAAGGGGAGGGGGGGTGCGGGAAGAGACTGAACAAAAAGCGTACACCTATGGATGAGGACAGTGTGTGTGGGGGGGTAAGGGCAGAGGGTGGGGTAGGAACCTGGTGGAGGGGAGCTATGGGGGGAAAAAAGAGGAACAATTGTAATAATCTGAACAATAAAGGTTTATTAAATTTAAAAACAACTAAGGGAAAATTGAGGTGATCAGGAGAAATCATCCCATATCCTCAAGTTGTACATCCAGGTTACAGAAGACTGTCATACTCTCTGCCCACCAAGGAATGTCCTAGAGCAGTGGTTCTCAACCTTTCTAAAGCCGCGACACTTTAATACAGTTCCTCATGTTGTGGTGACCCCCAACCATAAAATTATTTTCGTTGCTACTTCATAACTGTAATTTTGCTACTGTTATGAATCGTAATGTAAATATCTGTGTTTTCCGATGGTCTTAGGCGACCCTGCTAGCGACCCACAGGTTGAGAACTGCTGCTGTGGAGCCTAAGGACCTAGAGGTTAGTAGTGTATATGGTCATAAGAGTCCCAGCCTTGACGCTTATACAGGGTGCCCTTAAAATGTATACACACTTTAACAGCTGATAGCTCAATTTTTAGTATGAAATGTATTTAATAAATGCTGCCTTTATAATTATTCAAAGTGTGTGTATACATTTTTGGGGATGCCCTATATTTAGCTAGTACTGCAGGCAAACCCCTTCAGCCTCCATTTCCTCTTTGGTAAAACAGACATCTACTGGTACCTACCTCATAGGCTTATAGTGAGGATTAGATGTAAGTAGAGCACCTTACACAATCCTTGTCACATAATGAAAGGTATTGACAGTGAAGGTAAGTTACTTACAAAACCTGTATGAAACGAGGAACTTGTAGGTAGATAATAACAAAAATACGTGGAGGCAGAGACAAGGACATTGTTGTATCTTTATGTTTTCTGCTCTTATGCCAAATGCCATGGAGATCCGTGGTTCTGTGAGCAAATCCAGAGCCAGCGATTCAATACCAAAAGGCGATGGTAATGGACTACATTATCTTCTTCCTTTTAGTGTCTTTGGTCTTTTCTTTCTGAGAGGTGCGGAATTGAACTGAGTTTAAGAATCTTCTTAGGGAGGCTACATCTTCTAGACTTAAGTTATCCAAAGTTATTTTCAAATTTGAAAGGCCATGCGTATCACTAATGTGAGGAGGAGCAGAAGACAGAGAATTAGCTGCAACATGAAACAGTAATAAAGAATCATATCTGACCAGCCAGCCATTGTGATGAACAGATTTTTCACTCAAAGAAGGCCCTCTCTTCACTCTGCCAACAGCAGGGAGTTCGTAATCTTGAAGTATTGGTAGAAGAGCCTTCCCACAGCCACAAACCCTCCAGTTGTTGTCTCCTCTTCCACTCAGTTCACAGTGATGGGTGATTTGGGCCAGAGGCTTAAAGGCAGTCTGAGCAGAAGAGTTCAATGTCTGTTGACTTGGCAACAAGGTGGCTTCATTATTACATGGCTAAGGCGTTACCACTGAAACCTCCATTATTACCCTAACACTCAGAGCTACTCCTCAGACTCTTGGCATCGAGTTCAGCCTTGTGTAGGGGAGCTACTGCTAGTGTTCCTAGGAACTTTATTCACTGACTGATTTGTTTGGTGTTCCCCATTTTGTACTGAAAAACGACTTGTGGTTCTTTCCTACACATCAGGAGGGAAGAGAAATGCTGCAGCTTTCACCGGAAGCATCCACCCACTGCTTTACCACATGTGATTACAGTAAACCCTCGGTTTTGAGGATCTCAATTTAATGAACTTCGGATTTAACAGACAAAATTTCCAGTCCATAAGTCATATGTGAAAGTTAACACCCTGTTAATTTTTAAATGCTTTTAACCAAGATTTTCTTATAATTAAATGATCAGGTTATTTTTGTTATTAATTCACTGTTATGTAGTAATTTCGCCAACATAAATAAATATTACATATCTACAACTATAGTCTAAATATTCAAATCAAAGAGTCACTGCTTCAATGAATGATTAGCACGTGATCACACCGCATCCCACACAATAATTGGTTCTGTTGTCCCATGGCATGACTTTCAGTAGCAGTTTTAAGGCCTGCCTGCCAAGGTTCTGACAGGCGCTAAGCCACCTCCAACTGTGTGCATTTGTTTACTCTAGGTGACTGGTGAATACTAGACCTATTCAGTATAAATTTAAAATTACTGTAATACATATAGAAAACCTTTTTTGTGAAATTAAACTTTTCATACATAGTTTTAATTACACATATGCGTCTACATAGTAAAAACAGGTAAACTAACTAATTTGTTAATTTTTAACATACGCAGTCAGAAAACCTACTTTATTAAATAACAGACTTTCTGATTACCGGACACCCCCTTGCCCGAATTATTCCGTTATATTAAGGCTTCACCAAACATTCTTACCTGTGCTTTGGGTGGATTATGCTGGAGATGGGATTCCTCTTCCCCCAGGGCCCTTGAGGAAAGGCTTCATCCAAGGCCACTCTTTCCATCCTCCTCCCAGTGAATCTCAGAAATTGGGGGTCATTTCTCAGAAGCCCTTTGCTTGGCCCTCAGTTTTTCAGGAGGCCCAAATTAATTCCTTTAAAATAATTTATGAACTACCTTACTCTCTATATAAATCTCTCCATGTATAAAACTGCTGGACTGAACAGGACCTGTGAGTTCCAACTCTTGCCCAGAAGCAGCCCTCTCCCAAAGGAGGACCCTGCCACCTCCCTGCTCTCCTGGACTGAGCCACCAGGCTCCCAAAGATGCTCATCAGGAGGCATCCAGTGCCCTGGGATTGCAGGGACAGCACAGTCAGCGTCTGACTTGGGGCCTTAGCCCCATTCCTTTTAGCCTCAGTGGGCCTGTGAAGACAGAGGCTGAGCAGCACATGTAAAGGGAAAGGGAAGAGGAACTCACACTTTCTGAGGATGACCTGCTGAGAGTCGGGAGTCTGGCAGACTTTCCCCCATTACTAGTGTGAACTACGGATGTGAATACCTTTGAGGTGCAGCATGATCTGGAGAGCACGTGGAGAGAGGAATGAAAACATGTACCTTTCTATTTTGACTGTGAATCAATGCCATTTCTATGTGGTGGAATGAAGGCTCTGATTGCGCTGTGGAAGGGAAGAACACGAGGACACCAGTTCCATTCAACTGAGTCACGTACCCCTGCATGGAGTTTGGGTTAAGGGAATCAAGTCACCACCCACCCCCTTCTCTATGTTTTCCTGTCTCCTTTTCTTATCCCCTTGTTTTATTAAGAGAAGAGTGTTTCTTTGAGGTCCTGAATGGTGAGATCAAATCCTAATACGTGTCTACTAGATAGGACATTGGAGCAACAGAGACAGGAGATTTCCCTGGGTGCCACTACCAGGCCCCGAACAGTAACTGACATTCACATCTCAAGGGTAAGTCACTTCGCTCCTCTTAGCCCTCCTTCAACAATATGTATTTGTGTTATGTGTGAGCTTCATTGCTATGTGGTAGTGATGGCACCACAGTAGAAGCAGATAGAGACTGAGAGTTTGGTGGATGAATCTACACCCCAGGGATGGGCTCCTGTACCTGTGTTTCCTGATGCACCATTCTGGTTGTCAGGCACTTTCCATTTTTCTGCCCCTCTCTCAGGCACCCCAGATTCCTGACTTTTGTCTACATTTCTCTACTGTCACAAAGGGCAGGGCAAAGGGATAGGAAAAGGGGCAAAGAGAGAGGCCTCTCAAAATGTGCTATTTTCTTCTCTTCTCCCTGAAAGATTTGGAGAGAAGGAAGAAAATCATCATCCTGATTCCTCTTGTGCCATGTGCTGTCATGTTCCCTTACTTCTCCCTGCAGGTAACTTCAGAGAAATGGTTTTCCCTTGATACCTTGAAAGGTGAGGGGCTATATCAGGTCAAAGCTATTTCTGTGTATTTTGGAAAGGACCTTGCCAGGGCATCTCCCTGGGTCTTGGTGGCAGGCCTCACCTCCTAACTCTGGGAAGACCTTGGACTTGCCACCTCACCCATGTGGCCTCACTTGTCAAAGAGGAACACACCAGCCTTTTGTCCCAGCCAGCTAGGATGGGGCCAGGGAATAAAATCATTTCCATCCAGAAAACCACAGAGTTTCCAGAAAGAAAATACTTTTCCATGCAAGTCCAAGGAATTATTTTAACAGTGATGCTACAGGCTCACCTGAATTCTATATTCAGTGACTACATTCAATTCAATTCAGTTAAACTAAACTTCACTGAGTTCCAGACCCTGCGTGAGGCTCTAGATGTATTTGCTATTGCGTGGTAGGAGACTTTCGGGGTTAGGACCAATGGGCTTTGATACCACAGTCCTGGGTACGTTCCTGCCTCTGCCACTTACTAGCCAAGTGACCCTAGACAAGCTTCAAGGGTGGCTGTGCCTTGAATTCCTGATTCATAAATGGTGATACTACTTCAAAAGGCTGTTGTGAAGATCAAATATGTCAATGTCATTAAAGTACATGGTATTTGGCATAGAAATGTAGGCTACAATGGACCTATCACTCTTTTGTTTAGCCATCTTGATGTTGAAATTACTTCTGGCTCTGACTTTACCTGGTGGTAGTGTAGCCAGTTTCAACATGTTCTACCATTTAAAAGACATTCCTTTTACAAAGGGAAACAAAAGCTAAGTAATAAGCGTTGGGTTGAAAATGCAGATTTTGACCTATGTAATACTTTCAACAATAAAGATTTTAAAAATAAAATGCAGATTTTGATTGTTTGTAAAAATGATTCTACTTGAGTTTGTAGAATTGATATAAGGATGGAAAAATATTTGATGAGTGAATTCTCTAAGCCATTTGCATTTATTTAACAATTATTTATGGGATGTCTATTATATGATAAACCCCCACAAGCCCACACACCATTTCTTCACCTCAGAACTTTCTCTGAATACATGACTCCAGACCCATGTATTCAACTACATATCAGAAATATATATCTAAAGCAGTGGTTCTCAAATGAGGGTGATATTGTTCCCCACCTCCAGGAGATGTTTGGAAATGTCTGGAGACATTTTTAGTAGTCAAAACTGATGTTACTATTGAAAAATTGTGAGTAGAGGCTAAACATCCCACAATTCATAGAATAGTCCTTGCAAAAAAGAGCTCTCTGGCCCAAAATGTCAATAGTGCTGAGGCTGAGAAAACCTGCTCTAGATCAAGGGAAATGCTACTACCAACCTTTCCACCCAACTCTGGAGTTCAACTCTGGATTAAAATATCCGTGCTGACTCTTACCAGGAAAATGTACTTAACCTCTATGAGACTTAGTAGAGCATGTCTAGGGAAAGAATGAAGTATACCATGGAATACTGATACCTAACTTACAGAACAGTTGTAACAAGTTAAAGAAACAGTATGTAAAATGACTATCACAGTGTCTAGCCTCTAGTAAGCCCTTGAAGTGTTAGTTCCCTTCCCATTCCACTTCCTAACTTCTGCTTCTAAGATGACTTTAACTTAAACCACATAGCCCTAAATAACATAACTAAGTCCTAAAGAGCTTCTGAAAATACGACAACAGGAAGGAAAATAAACTCACACAAATTCCCATTGTGTATAAAAGTTGGTGCCACTTCTGTGTTGTAGAGTTGTCTAAGGGAGGGGGAATAGGAAAAAAGACAGGGCCCAACTCAACTATCTGGTCCATAAATTATAGTTGTCTTTCCTCCTCAGAGCAGGAAATTCATGTGACTCCTTGAATTGTCCTCAGCCAGGGCATGTTAACCTGAATGCAGGTCAGAATCAATTTTGGAATCCTTTTCTAAACCTTCACCTGAAACTCTCTTGTTAGTAGAAATAGGCCATTCAAATAATATAGGCCTCAGAAAACAAATACATACAATTAGCACCAAGAGTGTATGTAAATGTCTGTGGCCCCTTCACTTCACCAATACCAAGTATTACCATCCTATCCCTTTATCATCTGTCTTCTTGTTTTCTGCAGACCTGTCCCATTGGAAGAGTCTTCTCAGGTGGTCATTAAACTTACAGATTCATAGGCTAATTCCCTATAATTTCCAGATTTAGTAAAAACAGGATGCCCAGTTGAATTTGAATTTCAGAAAAATGAAATAATATTGCATGAGACATTTGTGCTAAAAAGTATTTATTGTTTATTTAAATTCAAATTTAACTGGGTTAAATTTAATCTGGCACTGCTACACATGAGGATTTGGAGGAGAGCAAAAGTACTGCAGTCAATAGCCCCAGCTGAACCTGCAGCAGATGCCAATAATAATCATCTATGTGAGTGAGTTATCCTGTGTTCCAGTCAAGTGGAGCTTCCAAATGACTGCAGCGTCAGGTGACAGATTCCATGTGGAGCAGAAAACGACCCAGCTAAGCCCAATCATCCACAGAATCCTGCAAAATAATACATGGCTAATATTTTGGAGTGTTTTGTTAAACAGAAATGGGTATTCAAAAATCGTGCTTTTGTTTATTCCTCCCCCTTTGTCTGTGGTCATTGGATAAGATAGGGATTCTTTTATCCTTATAGGCTCATTGGACTTCGTTAAAATTTTGGCTGTAGTATGCATATATAGATTTATGCATGAATATAGATTTTTGAACATTTTCTCAATTCCTTCTTGAAGAAATCTCCAAAGAAATTTCACAATATATGATTTTCACCCTTCTCTTGGAATTTAGAATCTAATTCAATCCCCTTCCAGAAGATGAGCCCCAGTGCCAATCATGCTTGTTAAGTGAGTAAGAGGCTGTTGCTAAAAACTGTTCAATGAGCCACATAGAAAGCCAGAGCCTCAGAACATTGCTTGATGAGCATTTAAACAGAACAAGGGATATTTATTCACTTTGGGAAGTATCCCTTTAAGAAGTGGTCCTAAACACTTTCTCTTGCCACAGGGACAGCTTTACAAGGAATTTCTTTCACTGGGCACTCATAGACAGGGTTCCTTCACCAGACAGCAGATGAATATGTATTTCACTCCTTGGCCTTTGTAACTGTCCCAATGCAGCACTGCTAGGTGGATAAGTCTGTCCAATTCTGGGGTTTATTAATAGGAAATGACTTGCTTGCAGATCTAAACCACTTTCTCTAATATCACTTTTATAAGGAATAAAGTAGATATATTGTTCTCCTTATTCTTTTTCATTTTAGTTGGTTTGGAGCTCAGATATATAGCAGGAATGTATGGGATGGGGGAGCTTTAAAGCCCAAGCATTTTAAAACAAGGCCAGAGGAATAGGTAGAACCAGCAAGGTACAGAAGGGGAAGAAGAACTCTGAGTCAGTTGTAAGATCCAGAGCAGAAGACTTGCTTCATAAGGGCAACTTAACACCAAGAGTTTTAAAGGGAGAGGCTTTGGGCTGTGTAATGTGTTTCTCTTTCCAGTCTCACTAATCAGGTAAGTCATTCCTATGATAAAGAATTGAGTGCATAGAGAAAATAGAAGTATTTAGGATATGGATGCCCCTTCATATAAAAAAAATTATCAGGGATGGATGATCAAAATTCCCCATGACAAACCAAATGTTCAGGTGACTTAAGTTTCTGCCTACTAACTATAATATTCTAGTCTTGCTCCCTTGAAATAATTCCCAAATTGCTTAAATGAAATTATGTGTGTATGTTTCTATATCATTAAGTCACATGATTATAAACAGTTATTAGTTCTCTACCACAGATGGCTAACTGCTTATGGTGGCTTATGATTTTTGTTGAAAACCCCCCCCCCAAAAAAAAAACAAAAAATATACCTGCCAAAAGGACTCCTTGTGGTTAACTCTGATTAATTCATAATCAGAGTCTAGCAGCAATTGTTTACAGAGGCCTCTGAAATACATTGCATCCCAGGGAAAAGCCTCAGGCTAGGCTGCCAAGCCTCCTGCACTGGGTTCCTGCCTGCTGAGCCAGCCCTTATAAAGGAGTTCCTGGCATTGTATTTTCACCAATGGGCTGAGACCTCCCCTGTCCAATCAAAGCTGCACAGTTATATCTTGATTTGCATGTTCACTCTCTGAGGCTAGCTTATCTCTAAGAACCACAGGATCCTCCCTGGATGTGTGTGTGTTTATTGATTTTTGACAGAAAAAGGAAAGGAAGGGTGGGAAGGAGGGAGGGAGGAGAGAGAGAGAGAGAGAGAGAGAGAGAGAGAGAGAGAGAGAGAGAGATGGATGATAAGGAAGCATTGATTTGCTGCCTCTCACATGCTCCCTACTGGGGATGAGCCCGAAATCGGGACAGGTGCCCTGACCAGGAATACAACCTGCGACCTCTCAGTGCATGGGAGGATACTCAACCAATTGAGCCACATCGGCCAGGGCCACTGTCTCATTTTAAATAAAAAACAATTCCTGACAACAGGCTCATGTTTCAACAAACTGGGAAGAGTTCCACCAATTGTCTGGCTCCCAGTCCAGTACCTCTAATTAGTGTGCTTTCTCCCATAGCGGCCTGAAGAGTAAAGGTGTTTTGCTTCCAGCTAAGGGCCAGGGGGTGGAAGGATGTGCGAAGGCATTTCTGATATAAAGAATGAGGCTTCGCATCCTGGTTGCCATAGAAACCTGACGTCAACATGGCGACTGTGACGACTTTTAAAAAGAGACCGACCTGGCCTGGCCAAAAAGCAGGCCCCGCCTTCAGACACTGGGGATTCAGCTGAGGTTGTGGGTGTTGGTGGTGGCGGTTGAGTCGCCCTGGGATGTCGGAAGACAAAGGATATCCAGATCCAAGTTTCCTCTTTCCCGCTTTAGGGTTCGGTCCCCCGGTGGTCTCAGGTAAAACCACTGCGGTCTCAGCCAGTACCAGTGAGTGTGGTGTCCAGCCCCAGGGGTGTCCGGCAGCTACTTTCCTTCTAAAGGCAGGGCTGTGGAGGTAAGACCGGTAAGGACTCTCTCTGAGCCCCAGCTGCCCCCTCTGTGAACCAGGGATAAAGTGTTGAACCCACAGGGTGGCTGTGAACGTGCAGTGATGACACACGAGTAAGCCCTTGGCCCTGTGGTTATTGCGGGATCATGATGCCTGTGTGAATTCGGGCCACTTCTTACTCATTTTCAGCTTCGTTGTTAGGGGATAGAGCAGGGAAGGAGAAAAGGCTCTGTGAGCAGCCCATTATGACATCTGGTTGTTAGGACCACGACCCACTTGTATTCGTGTCATTGTCACTAACCCAGTGCCTAGCCTGGTGCGCGGCACTCAGTTACACCACGAAAGCATAGTGATGCTGGATTTGTCTCTCCCCACGCAGCTCCTCGTGCAGGTGGCCCAGCTCCTATCGGGTGTCTAAAGGAGGCAGGTTCTGAAGATCTGTGTCCAGGTGGCTGCTGAGGCTTCTACTCCAGGTTCCAGGACAGCGGTCGTGACGACCCCAACACTTCACATCCGTAGTGGGACAGGACACCTGGCTCCAGTGAGTTCATAGATCTGATAAAAGCATGTAGTGCAATCGCTCCTGTGAGGGTCACAAACCAGCCCCAAAGTAGAGAAGCTGCTTTGATCTCATGGGGGTGGGGCAGAAAAGCGGGTTAGTCGGTGGAATGTCATTCCATCAGTAGTTACAAGGTTTGTAGTAACTCGGAGGTCCCACCTTAAACATGTCCACTTTTGTCTGAAAGTAATAAATTGTCCTTCCTGAGGAAGAAATGTGATCTTTAACATGCATTTGTAATAAATACTAGTATACAAAATTGTTCTCACTAGTAATATGATTCAGTGATTTCCATGTTTCTTTTAGATGGGTGTTGAGATGTACATTTGGTTAGAAAGTCTTCCTAGAAATTTGAGATTGTTATATAGTTTCTTCCCTGGCCCACACATTTTATTTTATTTTCTTTTTCTTTTTTATTTTATTTAATAAATCTTTATTGTTCAGATTATTACAGTTGTTCCTCTTTTTTTCCCCCATAGCTCCCCTCCACTCGGTTTCCACCCCACCCTCTGCCCTTACCTCCCCCCCACTGTCCTCATCCATAGGTGTACGATTTTTGTCCAGTCTCTTCCCACACATCCCCCACCCTTTTGTCCTGAGAGTTGTCAGTCCACTCCCTTTCTATGCCCCTGATTCTATTATATTCACCCGTTTATTCTGTTCATCAGATTTTTAATTCACTTGATTGTTAGATTCACTTGTTGATAGATATGTATTTGTTGTTCATAATTTTTATCTTTACCTTTTTCTTCTTCTTCCTCTTCTTAGAGAATACCTTTCAGCATTTCATATAATACTGGTTTGGTGGTGATGAACTCCTTTAGCTTGTTCTTATCTGTGAAGCTTTTTAGCTGACCTTCAATTCTGAAGGTCAGCTTGGCTGGGTAGAGTAATCTTGGTTGTAGTTTCTTGCTATTCATCACTTTGAATATTTCTTGCCACTCCCATCTGGCCTGTATAGTTTCTGTTGAGAAATCAGCTGACAATTGTATGGGTGCTCCCTTGTAGGTAATTAACTGTTTTTCTCTTGCTGCTTTTAATATTCTCTCTTTATCTTTTGCTCTTGGCATTTTAATTATGATGTGTCTTGGTGTGGTACTCTTTGGATTCCTTTTGTTTGGGGTTCTGCGCACTTCCTGAACTTGTAAGCCTATTTCTTTCATCAGGTGGGGGAAGTTTTCAGTCATTATTTCTTCAAATAGGTTTTCAGTATCTTGCTCTCTCTCTTCTTCTGGCACCCCCATAATTCTGTTGTTGGTATGCTTGAAGTTGTCCCAGAGGCTTCTTACACTATCTTCAAATTTTTGGATTCTTTTTTCTGTTAGCTTTTCCAGTTGAGTAATTTTTGCTTCTTTGTATTTCAAATCTTTGACTTGATTCTTGAGTTCCTCTAGTTTGCTGTTGGGTGTCTGTATAATATTTTTTATTTCACTCAGTGTATGTTTAATTTCTAGTTGGTCCTTTTCCATATCCTCGAGGGTCTCTCTCATATCCTCGAGGGTCTCGCTAAATTTATTGGCCTTTTCTAGGAAATTCTTGAAAAACCTTATAACCGTGGTTTTGAACTCTATCTCCAGTCGTTTGTTTTCCTCCATTTCTTTGGTTTGTGATCTGTTTCTTTGTCTCCGCATTTTCGCTGCTTCCCTGAATTGGTAGGGTAGCTTTGTGTGCTAGTTGTCCTATATGGGCCAGTGGCTCGGCCTCCCCAGTTACCTGAGGTGGACACTCTTGGTGCACCCCTTTGTGGTCTGTGTGTACAGCCTTGTTGTAGTTAAGTCTTGATTGTTGTTGGTATCAGTGGGAGGAGTTGACCTCCAGGCCAATTGGCTGTGAGGATCAGCTGTGTCTACACCGGGAGACAGCCTTATTTGACTAGACTTGCAAAATTGCAAAAACCTCTGTGCTCTGCTTGGATGGGGAGGAGTTTCAGGGTGGAGCCTACAGCCTTGGCTTCCCGTTAGCCCCGCCCTATGAGGTTCCTGGGGCTCAGTGTCCCTCGGTACTCGCTGCAAGCACCTCTGAGAGAAAGGCGCCCTGGAGTTTTGCCCGCTGCCAAACAGTCTAGTCTCTCCTCCAATGAATCTGGATTCCCAGATTCTCACCCAGAACTGGGGTTCAGTGCAGTCGGAACTGGGGTTCAGCACAGTCTAGAGCTTTTGTCTCCTTCCCGCTAGGGCAATTCAGCGCACAGTCAACAGTCTGTCCTCTGCGCACATTCACGTGCGCGCCTCCGGAGCTCTGCCTTTCGCCACTCCCCTGAGTTTCTGCCTTACAGCCCAGATTCCCCCAATATGAGCCTGGCTTCCCAGGGTCTCGCCCAGAACTGGGGTTCAGTGCAGTCAGAGCTGGGGTTCAGCGCAGTCTGGAGCTTTTATTTCCTTCCCGCTAGAGAACGCCAGCCAGGCACTCAGCTGCCCATCCTCTCCGGCTCCATCCTCCCTGCACACGCGCGCGCCCGTGTCTCCGTACCTCAGGCTTTTACGGCTCCTCTGATTTTCCTTGTGGTTTTCTCTTTCCTTCTAGTTGTAGGATTCCCAGTCAGCCAGCTTTCCTGTGGTTCTGGATGATGTCTGTTTTGTCTTTTAGTTGTATTTTTGAAATTGTTGTGCGAGGCTGCAGTTTAGGTGTTTAACTATGCCACCATCTTGGTTTCTCTGCGGCCCACACATTTTTATCCATTCTATAATTAAAACATTTAGCAAGTCAGG
This sequence comes from Eptesicus fuscus, assembly GCF_027574615.1. Classification (NCBI taxonomy): domain Eukaryota; kingdom Metazoa; phylum Chordata; class Mammalia; order Chiroptera; family Vespertilionidae; genus Eptesicus; species Eptesicus fuscus. Next base: position 71,810,198 of record NC_072473.1, on the reverse strand, counting down.
AATTTTTCCAAATGTTAGTTTAAAATGTCAGTTATAAGAAATTTTTAACTAATAATGTAGCATGTCTTATTATACTGATACCCAGCCATTATCTCTTAAAATAACCAGATACTCTTAAATATAGTTATGTTTACTTTTCCAATACATACCAGTTTCAGTTCTTTATGACCTGGCCTCCCTCTCCCTCACTCTACTGTGTACCTAGGCAATCACTGATCTTCTCTCACCATAGATTAGTTTTTGTGTCCTATAATTTTATTTAAATAGAATCAAACTTTTTTGTTTTGTTAGATTTGGCCTGGCTACTTTCATTCAGCCTATTTAGATTATCCATTTTTTTGCATGTATTAATAGTTCATTCTTTTTTATACTACAATGAATATATGGATATAATTTTTTTCCAAATTTGTTTTTTTAAAGAAAGCTTCAATGAACATTGGTGTATACGTTTTTGCATGCTTTCTTTCTCAAGGGTAAATTCTTAGGAGTTCAATGGTTGAATCAGATGGCAGATGTGAGATTACCATTGTTAAGAAACTGCCAAACTGGTTGTACCATTTTTCATTGCCACCAGCAGTGTATATGAGTTTCACCTTCCGTGGCCTTGACAGTCCTTGGTATGGACAGTCTTTTTAATCTTAGCAATTCTTGTGAAGTTGTAATGGTATCAAATTTTAGTTTTAATTTATAATACCACACTGTGTAAATCCCTTTCACGTCCTGCGTGGTTAAGGGTTCCAGTTTCAGGGTTCGAGTTCTGGAGAAGGGCCACACACAAATGAAAGGAGACTTGAAGAAATTCAATTTGGCGATATGGGGGGCCAGGCGGTAGTCCAACTCTAGCAGGAGAACTACTACCTGCTCTGGCCCTGCTATCCCTTTTATTGAGGCTATGGGGAAAACACCTTAGGCAGGAAATAACAGAAATTTACACATAGCCCTTAGGCAAGAAATAACAGAAATTTACATAGGACAAACAGAGGTGGAGGCTACTTCAGCTAACAATGTCTCAACTAAAGGGTGAGTGGTTAGAGCAATTAAGGTTGTTGACCAGCCTTCCTGGCTTCCTGTCAACATCTCTCTTTTAGTGAAACTGATTTGTTTCCGGCACCACACTACCTTGATTATGGTAGGTTTTATGATGTGTATTTAAATCTGGGAGTATTCATCCTCCAACTTTATTTTTCTAAGTTATTTTTCATAGTCTTGGTCTTCTGCATTTCTTTTTTTTTTAATATTTGCTCTTTTAAGGCCTCTGAATTTCTACATGAACTTTAGAATTAGCCTGTTGATTCTTCAAAAAATATATTTGCTAGGATTTTTATTGGGATTGCATAAACTATGTATAGATCAATATGGGGTGAAGTGATACCTTAATAATATAGAGTCTTCCAAGCCACGAAGATAGTTTTCTCTCCATTTACCTAGATTTTCTTCAATTTTTCTGAGCAGTGTCTTTAATGTATAGTAATCTTTAATGAATAGGCTTTGCATATCTATAGACAGATTATCCATAAGCATTTCATATTTTTTGATACTATTGTAAAAGGCATTATTTGTAAAGACAATTCCCAATTATTATATTTTCACTGACCTGTCAGCAGCCAGATGTTTAATAATAGCATGATCTTTTTGGTCAAAAGCACAGGCTATTCTAGGATGGAAAAGCTACTTCATGTACAACATAAATTTGACTGTGTTTCTATATCAGCTTCTAGGCATTATTGGCAATGTACTAATACTAGAGAGAAAAATTTCACAGAGAAAATTCTACAGGTCATCGCCAGAAAAATCAATCACTAAAAGAAAATACTTATGGTAACTTTCAACTTTATATGTATGGTTAGAATTGAACCAGTTGAATTGTGGGGGTTTTCTTTTTTGTCTCCCAGAAAATCCACCTCACCTGGATTTTTGGATGGTGAGACAGCTGAAAAGAGACAGCATGTATGAGTAAGTATGTTTGTAATCGTGTAGATTGCTGAAGCTGCTAGGAGTCATTATTGTAAGGAATACTTGAGTTGAATTACTGTGATCATGTCAGTTCTATTCACTTCGTAGCACATAATGGGAACCAAATAACAGTAGTGTTTTTTTTCCCCCAGCTTCACTTGTCCAGCATGGTTACCATGGTGACTCTTGACTGCAGTGGGGTCTGGCACAGATTGAGCATCATTTTATAATTCTAGCCTGAATCACCTATTACTCTGTTGTCAAATATTGCTTTTCTAATTTTCTTATTCTTTCCAGGTTTATTAATTGAAATTTGACTGGAGGTAGAGCTTTCTCTTCTCCCTACTTATTTATTTATTTATTTATTATTTATTTATTTATTTATTTATATCATTATAACTCATAGATTCCAATTTTGCTCTAAGGGTTACCATCTGACATATAATTATTTATTTTGATGCTCAAATTGTTGTCAGGCCACAGTGGCTCAGTTGGTTGAGAATTGTTCTATACACTGAAAGGTTGCTGTATGGTTCAGTTCCCAGTCAGGGCAGATGCCTGGGTTGTAGGTTTGATCTCCAGTCGGGAACATACAACGGACAACTGATTCATTTTCTCTCTCTCTCTTTTCTCTCTCTCTCTCTCTCTCTCTCTCTCTCTCTCTCTCTCTCTGCATGTCCTCAGGTAGGGTGAGGATTAAAAAAATAATAAAAATAATTATTATAACTGGGTCCTGGGTCCGGGTGAGGCCACGCGCCCCTGGGTCTGGGAGAGGCCACGCGCCCCTGGGTCCGGGTGAGGCCATGTGTCCCTGGATCCGGGTGAGGCCTCGCGCACCTAGGTCCGGGTGAGGCCACGTGCCCCTGGGTCTGGGAGAGGCCATGCGCCCCTGGGTCCGGGTGAGGCCATGTGTCCCTGGATCCAGGTGAGGCCTCGCGCACCTAGGTCCGGGTGAGGCCACGTGCCCCTGGGTCTGGGAGAGGCCACGCGCCCCCGGGTCCAGGTGAGGCCATGTGTCCCTGGATCCGGGTGAGGCTGGGTCCCGGGTCCAGGTGAGGCCACGCGCCCCTGGGTCTGGGAGAGGCCACGTGCCCCTGGGTTCGGGTGAGGCCATGTGTCCCTGGATCCGGGTGAGGTCTTGCGCACCTAGGTCCTGGTGAGGCCACGCGCCCCTGGGTCTGGGAGAGGCCACGCACCCCTGGGTCTGGGTGAGGCCACGTGCACCTGAGTCTGGGTGAAGCCGTGCCCCTGGGTCCGGCCGAGACCAAACCAGAGGGAGTCGGACCTCCGTTACCACCATTTGTCCACCATCTAGAGCTGAGGGGTCAGTGCTGACATGTACACATAAGGAACTGGTGGACATTGAAATTGGGTCTCTAAAGAACTGTTGGTCCAGAAAGAAACTCACTACAGACTGATTCATCTGCCTGTCAGCATAACTATTATTGCTCGTCTCACATTCAGTTCTTATAAGTATATCTCTAGTGACACATGATCTCGCTCATCTAGGGGAAATGATGAACAACATAGACTGATGAACAAGAACAGAACCAGAAACAAGGAGGCATCGATCGGACTATCGGGCCTCAGAGGGAGGATAGGGGAGGTTGGGGGGAGGGGGGAGAGATCAACCAAAGGACTTGTGTGCATGCATATGAGCCTATCCAACGGTTAAGTTCAACAGGGGGTTGGAGCATCCATGGGGAGTGGTGTGTGATGGGAATGGGGGGATGATGACAAATATGTGACACCTTAATCAATAAAGAAATTTAAAAAATAAATAATAAATAAAAATAATTATTATAAAAAGTGTCCTGGGGGGTGAGGGCATGTATGGGGGTGGGGTGGGGGGGGACAATGGTAAGATATGTACACATATAATACCTTAATAAAAAAATTTAAAAAATAAAATAATAAAAAAGGTGAAGCTTTTAAAAGAGACAACAGCACTACCAAGAAAAAAAAAAAGTGTCACAGATTTGGCCAACGAAAGTGCCTTTAAGTTGGCTGCTGTGTCCATTTGACACATGATCTCGCTCATTTACCTCCTTAGAATTCTTTGAACATGTACTTTGCTCTCTGAGGTTATCTCCAATTCTATAGAAAGGAGGTAAATATGCCCAGCTCAGAGCATCAGTTTGAGAAATTGAAGAGAAAAAGTCTGAAAATAACAATCTATAATGTGTGGCATCTAGTATGCCCTTGCTAAATTTTATTTCTCTATTCCCACTTTAACTTTTTTTTCCCTTTCAATGTGATACCCCTGGCATTAGCATCATAGCATGACTACCAGAGAGAACACTGGGACATGTAACAGCAAGCAGGGATGAGCCCACATTTCCACGATGTGTGAGCTTCAGTGTCACTGCTGTGAGGGGTGTGATCAGCTGGGGAAGAGGCAAAACTTCATTGCACAGCCTCCAGAGAACTGAATGGGGACAGGCAAGCACATCTTCACCCCTTACCCTGCATTTCATGTTCTTTCCTGTCCTTTCACATTCCTCTCTGTTCCATGTGCTGTCTTATCCCCTGACTCTCCCTCCTAATAGAAAGTCAGAGAAGGGTGTGGACTCTGATGGAGAAAGACCAAGTGTGATGTCGAGTGTGCTAGACAGGCTCCTGGGGCGAGAGTGAGGATTCCCATCACTGGGACCCTTCAGGTAAGCCATTACCCTTTCCTCCAGTGTCTTCTATTCAACAGGATGACGATACCCAATGCTGTAGGAACATTGTGAGTTTAGGTCTGATCCAGGTAGGAAAGCAAGCTGTGGTTTTAGGAGGGGGGAAGAACCGGTGCACTTTTGAGTAATTACATTAACAGAGACACTTCAGATACTATAGAACTCTGCATGGTAGACATTAAATTAATCCTACACAAATGTCAGCTGTTTAGGTCAGGATTTTTCCAAGTGTGGTCCTCAGACCACTTCATTAAAATCATCAGTGAGTGCGTGTTAAAATTCCAGATTCCTCGGTCCACTCTAGGTCTGCTGAATCAGAACCAGGGAGGTGGGGAGAAGGTGTGTACATTTTGAGTAATATCTCCAGTTGTTTCTGGTATTCATCCAGGTTTTAAAAGCACTGCTCTGAATTTGCAACGAACACTTACTAAAATTTTCAATTCTTTGATGTCTAATTTCCTTGTCAACTTCTGCAACTCAGATTTAAATATCGGTGTCTGCTCCTGTCAACAAATAGGTAGCAATTTGTTCATTTATGTAATATTAAGTCATGGATTTATATATGAAGCATGGAAGGAGGCACTGGGGACACAGTACAGAGAGCAACACAGGCAAGAGCCCTGGAGCTCCATTCTAGTTTGGGAAAACAGACAGATAAACATCAGTAAACATGGCAATTCCATATGGGAATGAGTGCTTTGAAGAAAGCAAACATAAATATGGTAGAAAATGATGGGGACAGGGATTGTTATAGATGGGCTGTCAGTGAAGGAATTTCTCAGGAAGTGACATTGGAGCTGAGTCCTTCATGACAAAAGGAAAGCAGGCCTGGCAGGTCTTTGGGTCGCTGGCCCTGTGATGTGCGTGGCACCAGGTGTTCCAGGAGAAGACACCAAGCTCCGGTGGATGGATCCTGGCAAAGTGCAGATGGTAGGAGAGGAGGTCAAAGGGCAGACAGGAGCCACATCATCTGGGCCTTGCAAGGAGTTTATTCTGAGGGTGGAGGGTTGAGTGTGGGAGTGACATGCTCTGATTCATCTTCTCAGAAGGTGACTCTGGCTGCTGTGTGGAGAATGGACCGGGCAGGAACAAGCCAGCTGTGGGGATAACCATTAGGAGAACCATGCAGACTCTAGGTGAGGGACATGGGTGACTTGGCCCAGTGCTGCAGCAGTGTGCAGAGGACAAGGGTGCCCTGGACAGGGTGTGCTGCAGGTGGGGCACCAGCAGTGGCTGTGCATAGAGGGCACATGAGGAGAAGGCAGGATCCTGGGTGAGCCCTCGCCTTTCTGTAGCTGTGGGAGCCCCTTTCACGTCCCGCGTGGTTCAGGGTTCCAGTTCAGGGTTCGGGTTCTGGAGAAGGCCGCACACAAATGAAAAGAGACTAGAAAAGTATTAATTTGGGAATAATGGGGGGCCAGGCGGGAGCCCACCTCTAGTGGGAGGACTACCGCTAGGCTCTGGCCTTGCTATGCCTTTTATTGAGACTATGGGATACAACCATTACCCTTAAGCAGGTTTGGGATACACCCATAGCCCTTAGGCAGGTAATAAGTGGATTATCATATCAGTAAGGATTTACATAATTACAAGTTGGGGAAGTTGCCTCAGTTACCATTGTCTCAGTTAGATAGGGAGTGGCTGGCTCTGACCTTTCAGAGCTTCAAGGTTGACCAGCCTTTTACATCTTTTCTGTTAGTGAGACAATGGGCGGTTTCCGGCAAGTAGCCACATGCCGAAATGGTTGTTTCCTGAGATCAGTTGGTCCAAGTGCTTTAGAAATGTTCTCATGATTATCACTTGGGTACCTAACAGTGGTTATCCTGAAAACTAGTGATTTAAAACATGCATCAGTTAGTGCATAATTTTCAGTTGTAAGACTCTTTTTTATTTCTCTTTATTGCTGAGAGTATTACAGATGTTCCCCATTTCCCCCCTATGGCCCTCTCCACCCAGTTCCCACCCCACCCTAGGTCTTCACCACACTATTGTCTGTGTCCTGGGCTATGCATAGAAGCATATAAGTTCTTTGGTTAGTCTCTTCCCAACCTCCCACCCCCACCCCCATCCCTCTGAGATCTATCAGTCGGTTGTAAGACTTAATCTTTTAAACATATGCAAACTATAAAATTATGAAACTATCACATTCTATTTTTAAAAAACAGTTAGAAATTTTTGAGCTATTGCTGTGTGCCTAGCAATGTTCTAAGTGTTTTCATGTACTAAGTGAATTAATTCTCAAAACCACACCCATGAGGTAGAAACGATTGGTTTCCTCATATTACAGAAAAGGAAACTGAAGCACAGAGAGGTTCTTTCAAACTTGTGAGGTCACACAGCCAGCTATCCCATGTCTCTGCAATAGATTTTTTTTTAATTGGATTCTGGACAATTTATCCTTGTAAAGATCAAAACACAAAGCAATATTTTACTCAGCTTTTTAACTTGTTAGAATGGATTGTTGCCCTAGCTGGTTTGGCTCAGTGGATAGAGCATTGACCTGTGGACTGAAAGGTCCTGGGTTCGATTCCAGTCAAGGGCACATGCCCAGGTTGTGGGCTCAATACCTGGTTGGGGGCATGCAGGAGGCAGCTGATCAATGATTCTCTCTCATCATTGATGTTTCTATCTTTCTTTCCCTCTCCCTTCCTCTCTAAAATCAATAAATATATATTTAAAAAAAAAGAATGGATTGTCAACTTCCATTTTCTTACATGCAGGACTGGAAACTAGAAGTTCTATTCTGTATTTTTAAGAGACTATATACTAGTACATCATTGGCTTCCATCCTCTGCCCCCTTATAGGTAATCACTTTTATCAGTTCTTGTTTATCCTTCCAGTTTCTGAAAATATAATCAAATATAGCATGTATATTAGTTTTTTTTAAAGTTCTGTTCTGAGGTAAAAGGTAGCGTATTCTACACCAATGCAGTCCAATAGACATTTCTGTGGAAGTGAAACCATTCTGTATCTGTGCTGTGTGATATAAAAGCTGGTGAGCACTAGTGAGAAACTGAGTTTACAATTTTATTTAAATTTGATTTATTAAATGTAAAATATGTGAGTGGCTACTGTATTGGATAGGAGCAGCTCTACATACTTTTCTTCACCTTATTTTTCACTGAACTATGTATCTTAGAGATTACTACATAGCAGTCTAGCGAGGGAATCCTCATTTTAAAGCTGCATAGTACTCTAGGATGTAGACATATCTTAAATTATTCAACTAGTCCCCTGTTGGTAGACATCTGTGGTGTTTCTAGTCTCCTATTGTTATGAATTGTTCTGCAAGGAATAGTTTTGCACTTATGCCCTTTTACCTTTTTGCATTGTTTCTTTGGGGTATATTGTCAGAAGAGTGATTTCTGATTCCAAGAATATATATGTAATTTTACTAGATAATATCAGATCCCCTCCTCAGGAATTTTACATTGTCTCCAGCAATGAATGAGACTACCTCTTTCCTCACAGACTATCTAAGAGGAGCCCTGAGGGGAGGTGAATATGATGTGAGAAATCTGTGCAAACCATTTCATTAAATCAGGAGAATTAGCTCTTTGTACAAGGGTCCTAGTCCTGCGCTTGTCTTTGAGAACTATGGCTCTACTCCCTTCTGTCTCCTTGGATCTGGGCCCAGGCCCTCCCAACTGAGAGAGGAGGTCTTAATATGAAGCAGAAACTCCATGTCACCTCACAATACAAGGGGGAGTGACCTCCCTCTAGGGATAAGGCAGGTACAAAACCGGTTTGGAAATCCACCATTGTGACCTAATAAAGGGCTAAAGTAAAAAGTAAAAGCTGTAGGTAGTTCCTGCCATGAAAAAAAGCAATATTGAAACCTGACAAGGGTTACTTGTTCTGCGCAATCTGTCTGTGAGTGAGGACCTGTGAAGAGAAGGTAGGAGCCTATTAGTGCTATGCAAGAGGAGGGAGGGGTGGGTTACAGGTACAGCAGTTTCCCAAGGTTCAAGTTCTCCCTTTTCAACCACATGATTTTCTCCTTCGATGCTGAATTTCCAGGACTCGGGACCAATCTTGCTTGGAATGGAGTCCATATTATGTCAGACACCGTAGGGTAGACTCTAACATCCATCTTGCTCCCTGTGAACATTTTATATTTCAGGTCTAAAGATCAAGAAGCAAAGTGTGGGGCCCTAACCAGTTTGGCTCAGTGGATAGAGCGTCGGCCTGTGGATTGAAAGGTCCCAGGTTCGATTCTGGTCAAGGGCATGTACCTTGGTTGTAGGCACATCCCCAATAGGAGGTGTGCAGGAGGCAGCTGATCGATGTTTCTAACTCTCTATCCCTCTCTCTTCCTCTCTGTAAAAAATCAATAAAATATATATTTTTTAAAAAGAAGCAAGGTGTGGGATGCAGTTATGGAATTCCACTGACATGGCAATGCTTGGCCCAGTAAACACCCAGCACACATTAATCAATTAATGAGGTATAGATGCAGGAATAAGCAGAATAAGATTATCATCTCAATCTTTTTATAAACATGAATTTTTCAAAGGAGTTGTGATCACTCAGTACTTATTATTTCATAATCTGCTCTGAGGAAAACATTTTCTGTTTATAAAAATTATGCCTTTTCATTGGGATAAAAATAACATGTATTAAATGGTGAAAGATGCCACCTGGTGATCAGAGTCAGAATTGCAGGTGTGAAAGTCTCTTTCAGGGGTCTTGGCAAAGGGTGAGGTAATGGGAGGGTGGGAGGAAGGTGTATGAATTCCATTGCATATGCCAAAGCTTTCTGAAATTTTCAACACACTGTGGTGATCCTGATATATTCCTGCCTGTAGGGAAAGGAAGTCTCAGGGGCATAGTCTTCCAACCCCCACTCAGCCACAGAAGAATGGACCTTGGGCCTGGAATACTTCCTTACCTAGAGATGAAGAGCCCACACACAGCCTGTGTCAAGCTTGTTACTTAGTATGGGAATATCTTTCTCTGTTTCAGATGCAATGAGTACTCCTTTGTTTTGCTCAAGGGTGTGTGCCAATGACCTTCAGGCCAGCCCCTCCCCTTTCAGTATTTATCACATTACCAGTTAATTCTTTCTTTTTCCTCATTTTTTATTAAGGTATTATATGTGTACATATTTTACCATTACCCCCCACCCCACCACACTCCCAAACATGCCCTCACCCCCTGGAGTTTTGTATCCATTGGTTAAGCTTATATGCATGCATACAAGTCCTTCGGTTGATCTCTTAACTCCTCCACCTCCCTAACCTTCCCGCTGTAATTTGACATTCTGTTTGATGCTTTACTGTCTCTGTATCTATCTTTTTGTTCAACAGTTTATAATTCTTTTTATTATCCATAAATGAGTGAGATCATGTGGTATTTTTCTTTCATTGACTGGTTTATTTCACTTAGCATAATGTTCTCCAATTCCATCCAGGTTGGTGCAAATGGTAAGAATTCCTTCTTTTTATGGCAGCATAGTATTCCATTGTGTAGATGTACCATAGTTTTCTGATCCAGTCATCTGCTGACGGGCACCTAGGCTGTTTCCAAATCTTAGCTATTGTAAATTGTGCTGCTATGAACATGGGGGTGCATATGTCCTTTCTGATTGGTGTTTCCAGTTTCTTAGGATATATTCCTAGGAGTGGGATTACTGGGTCAAATGGGAGTTCCATTTTCAGTTTTTTGAGGAAACTCCATACTGTTCTCCACAGTGGCTGCACCAGTCTGCATTCCCACCAGCAGTGCACGAGGGTTCCTTTTTCTCCACATCCTCGCCAACACTTGTCGTTTGTTGATTTGTTGATGATAGCCATTCTGGCCGGTGTGAGATGGTACTGCATTGTCGTTTTGATTTGCATGTCTCTAGTGACTTTGAGCATGTTTTCATGTGTCTCTTTGCCTTCCTTCTGTCTTCTTTTGAAAAGATTCTATTTAGGTCCATTGCCCATATTTTTATTGGATCACTTATCTTCCTTTTATTAAGTTGCATAAGCTGCCTATAGATGTTGGAGATTAAACCTTTATCAGTGATAACATTTGCAAATATGTTCTCTCATACAGTGGGATTTCTTGTTATTTTGTTGATAGTTTCTTTTGCTGTAAAAAAGCTTTTTATTTTGATGTAGTCCCATTTGTTTATTTTCTCTTTAGCTTCTATTGCCCTAGGGGCAGTATCAGTGAAGAAGTTCTTTCGGCATATGTCTGAGATTTTGCTGCCTGTGGATTCCTCTAGTATTTTTATGGTTTCCCGTCTTATGTTTAACTCCTGTATCCATTTTGAGTTTATTTTTGTGTATGGTGTAAGTTGGTGATCTAATTTCATTTTATCGCATGTCTGTCCAATTTTTCCAACACCATTTATTGAAGAGACTGTCTTGACTCCATTGTATGTTCATGCCTCCTTTGTCAAATATTAATTGAGCATAGTGGTTTGGGTTGATATCTGGCTTCTCTATTCTATTCCATTGATCTATATGTCTGTTCTTGTGCCAATACCATGCTGTTTTGAGAACCGTGGCTTTGTAATACAGCTTGAAATCTGGTATTGAGATCCCTCCTACTTTATTCTTCTTTCTCAGGATTGCTGTGGCTATTTGGGGCCTTTTTTTATTCCAGATGAATTTTTGGAGAGTTCTTTCTAGGTCTGTGAAATATGCCATTGGTATTTTAATGGGGAGTGCATTGAATCTATAGATTGCTTTGGGTAGTATGGACATTTTAATGATGTTGATTCTACCAATCCATGAACATGGTATGTTCTTCCACCTGTTTACATCTTCCTCTATCTCTTTTTTCAGTGACCTGTAGTTTTCCGTGTATAGGTCTTTTACCTTCTTAGTTAAGTTTATTCCTAGGTATCTTAATTTTTTTGGTGCGATGGTAAATGGGATTGCTTTTTTAGTCTCTCTTTCTGTAAGTTCACTATTGGTGTATAGAAAGGCCATAGATTTCTTGGCGTTAATTTTGTATCCTGCTACATTGCCGAGTTCATTTATTAAGTTTTGAACTACATTGCCGAGTTCATTTATTCATTTTTTGATGGAGTCTTTTGAGTTTTTTATATACAATATCATGTCATCTGCAAATAAGGACAGCTTTACTTCTTCTTTTCCAATTTGGATGCCTTTTATTTCTTCTTCTTGTCTAATTGCAATGGCTAATACTTCCAGTACTATGTCAAACAGGAGTGGTGAGAGTGGGCATCCCTGTATTGTTCCTGTTCTTAGGGGAAATGTTTTTAGTTTTTGCCCATTGAGTATGATGTTTGCTGTGGGTTTATCATATATAGCTTTTATTATGTTGAGGTATTATCCTTCTATTCCCACCTTATTGAGAGTTTTTATCAAGAAAGGGTGTTGGATTTCGTCAAATGCTTTTTCTGCATCAATTGATATGACTATGTGATTTTTATCTCTCAGTTTGTTTATGTGATGTATCACGTTTATTGATTTGCGGATATTGTACCATCCTTGCATTCCTGGGATAAATCCTACTTGTTCATGGTGTATGATCTTTCTGATGTACTGCTGGAGCTGATTTGCTAGAATTTTGTTGAGGATTTTGGCATCTATGTTCATGAGGGATATTGGCCTATCATTCTCTTTCATTGTGTTGTCTTTATCTGGTTTGGTATTAGGGTGATGCTGGCTTTATAGAAGGAGCTTGGAAGTGTTCCTTCCTCTTGAATTTTTTGGAATAGTCTGAGGAGGATAGGTTTCAGTTCTTCCTTGAATGTTTGGTAAAACTCTCCTGTGAAGCCGTCTGGCCCCGGGCTTTTGTTTGCCGGAAGTTTTTTGATGACTGCTTCAATTTCTTCCATAGTTACTGACCTATTGAGCTGTTTAGTTTCTCCCTGATTGAGTTTTGAAAGGTTATATTTTTCTAGGAATATGTCCATTTCTCCAGGTTGTCCAGTTTGTTGGAATAGAGTTGTTTGTAGTATTTTGAAACAATCCTTTGTATTTCTGCGGGGTCTGTTGTTATTTCACCTCTTTCATTTCTGATTTTGTTTATTTGGGTCCTCTCTCTTTGCTTCTTGGTGAGCCTGGTTAGAGGTTCATCAATCTTGTTTATCCTTTCAAAGAACCAGCTCTTGGTTTTGTTGATCTTTTGTATTGCTTCTTTGGTCTCTATGTCGTTTATCTCGGCTCTGATCTTTATTATTTTCTTCCTTCTACTTACACTGGGATTTTCTTGTTGCTCTCTTTCTAACTCTTTGAGTTGTAGGGTTAGGTAATTTATTACCATTGTTTCTTGTTTTTTGCAGTAGGCTTGTAGAGCTATGAACTTCTCTCTCAAGACTGCTTTTGCTGTGTCCCATAGATTTTGGGTTGTTGTGTTTTCATTGTCATTTGTTGCCATGATGTTTTTTATTTCTTCCTTGATCTCTCTAGTAACCCAGTCATTGTTTAATAGTATGCTGTTTAGTCTCCATGTGTTTGATTTCTTTATATTGCTTTTATTATAGTTGATTTCCAGTTTTATGCCACTGTGATCTGAGAAGATACTTGATATGATTTCTATCTTCTTGAATTTGGAGAGACTTTGCCTATGTCCCAACATATGGTCTATCTTTGAAAATGACCCATGTGCACTTGAGAAGAATGTATATTCTGTGGCTTTGTGGTGAAATGTTCTGAAGATGTCATTTAATTCCATCTGGTCTGGTGAGTCATTTTGGATTGATATTTCTTTCCTGATTTTTTGTTTAGAGGATTTGTCCAATGGTGATAGTGGGGTATTAAAGTCTCCTACTATGATTGTATTGCTGTTAATCTCTCCCTTGATATCCTCCAGGAGTTTTTTTATGTATTTGGGTGCTCCTGTATTGAGTGCGTATATGTTTACCAGAGTTATTTCTTCCTGTTGGATTGCTCCCTTTAGTATTATGAAGTGGCCTTCCTTGTCTCTTGTTATGTCCTTCACTTTGAGATCTAATTTGTCAGATATAAGTATTGCAACCCCAGCTTTTTTTTTTCATTTCCATTCTCCTGGAAAACCTTTTTCCATCCCTTCACCCTCAGTCTGTGTGTGTCTTTTTTTCTGAGGTGGGTTTCTTGAAGACAGCAGTTATATGGGTCTTGTTTTCTTATCCACTCTGTTACCCTATGTCTTTTGATTGGGGCATTTAATCCATTTACATTTAAAGTTATTATTAATAGGTACTTACTTGTGGCCATTTTTATTCTATACCCGTGTTCCTTCTTCGCTTCCTACTTCTTTCTTTCTTTCTTTCTTTCTTTCTTTCTTTCTTTCTTTCTTTCTTTCTTTCTTTCTTACAGCAGACCCTTTAGCATTTCTCGCATTGCTGGTTTGGTGGTGATAAATTCCCTTAGTCCTTTTTTGTCTGTGAAGCTCCTGATTTCACCTTCAATTTTGATTGATAGCCTTGCTGGGTACAGTATTCTTGGGTTGAGACCCTTCCTTTGCATGACTTTGTATATTTCATTCAATTCCCTTCTGGCCTGATGAGTTTCTGTTGAGAAATCAGTTGCTAGTCTGATGGGGGTTCCTTTGTATGTAACTTTCTGTCTCTCTCTGGCCACTTTCAAAATTCTTACTTTGTCATTGGTGTTTGCCAATTTAATTATAATGTGCCTTGGTGTCAGTCTTTTGGGATTCATTTTGCTTGTGACTCTGTGAGCTTCTTGGATTTGTGTGGGTTTTTTCTTCTCTATATCTGGAAAGTTTTCTGTCATTATTTCTTCAAACAGGTTTTCTATTCCTTGCTCAGTTTCCTTTCCTTCTGGAACCCCTATTATGCGAATGTTGTTTTGTTTTGTGTTGTCCCAAAGTTCCCTTAGGCTCTCCTCTTGCTTTTTAATTTTTTTTTCTAGAAGCTGCTCTATTTGGGTATTTTTTTCCATCTTGTCTTCTAGCTCACTGATGCGGTCCTCTACTTCTTCTAATCTACTCTTGATGCTTTCTATTGAGTTCTTTACAGTAGCGATGTCATTTTTCATTTCTTCTTGGTTCTTCTTCATTTCCTCTTGGTTCTTACTCATATTGTTGAGTTTGTCTTCCATTCTTTTCAGCCAGCTTATGACCATTTCTCTGAATTCTTTCTCTGATAGGTTGCTGGCCTCTAATTCGTTTACTTCCTTTTCTGGTGATGCCTGTTTTTCTTTCATATGTGGGCTGTTTCTTTGTCTCCCCATGGTCTCTCTTCTCCGGATGACTGGTTATGTAGTTCTCTCTCTCCCTTTTCCCGGCGAAATCTGACCTTTCTGTGGTGGAGTGAAGAGCTCCTTTGAGTCCAAACGTTCATGCCACCTGGGACCGGTGTTTTGGGGCTCACAGCTGTTCGGCGGTCACCACATTTGTTGATTTTCAGGCCTCCGACAAGATCCACTTTTCCTTTCAAAATGGCGAGATTTCCCCATCCGAGCCCGTAGCTCCGGGAAGGGACCCGGCCACCATGGGTGCTGCCACTGTCAGGGGAACCCTGCCTAGCACTCCCTCACCTTCTCCTGGGGTTCAGCTGTCCCTTAGCTTGCTACCAAACACTGCCCATGCGACCCTCAGCTGTTCTTTCTTTCTGCTCCAGGACCAGACTGGGAACATGTCTGTCTATTCAGCCGCCATTTTCTCCTCCACCAGTTAATTCTTTTTTTTTGTTTAAGACATATCAAACAATATCAAAATATATATTAGAAGTTAAAATTATTCTGCCTCTCCTTTTGCCCCCAACATAATACAGTGGTAGTTTCCGTTAAGTTATTGATACCTATTCTCCAGATTATTTTCTCTATATGTAATACACTGAACTTACAGTCACACATCTATGTAAACCCATGCTCATATATATTATTTTGTATAATGAGACCATATTCTACATTATAATTTACTAGAGGCCTGGTGCACAAAATTTGTGTACTTATGGGGCCCTGCTCCCCAACCCTCCAATATTCATGTATTTTTGTGTATGTGTGTATATATGCACTTTTGGTTTTTTGTTAATCCTCGCCTAAGGACATTTTTCATTGATTTATAGAGTAGAAAGGAAGGAGAGAGACAGAGAGAAAAACATGGATGTGAGAAAGACATATCAATTGGTTGCCTCCTGCACATGCCCCGACCAGATCAGGCTGAAAAAGCGCTGCCAACAGGGCCGACTGCTGGCAGCCCACTGGGGCTCAGATGTTGAGCGAATGGCAATTTTCTGTTTCTGCTTCCACATCTGGTAGAGGTCCCGCTTGTAGGAGCTGCTGATGTAGCCACCACTTTCTGTCTTGATCTTCTTCTTGTCCTCTTGTCCTGACTGTCCCACAAACGGCTTCTTCTTCCAGTCCCACTTGAGCTGCTGCCGGCCCCTGGTCAGGTTCTGGGCCTCGCCCTCCATCAGGTCCAGGACAGTACCAGCCACCTGCTGCTCAAAGGCACCTCTGGTCCCCACGAATGCTTAGGACCCATTCACTGTCTAAATCTTTGAGCTGATAGGGGACATAGAAATCCTGGGTCCAGCAGCCGGGCCTCCTCCTTCCACCTCTTGGCTCCCCGTTCAGGTCCTGGCTGTTGCTGTTTTCGGCCCACAACCTCTATGAGACATCCTCCATGCTCTCTCCCGCCACCTCCTTCTCCTCCTCCTCCTCTTTCCCAGGCTGCTCCGCTTGGCCCACATCACCTAGCTGCTCAGGTCCCGGCTGGAGGCGTTGATCTCAAAGATGGTCGCCTGTGAGCGGTACTGCTTGATGCTGTCCCACCAGCCTCAGCTGCTGCAGCTCCTCCTCCTCAAAGCTCAAGCTGAAGAGGGGTTGTAGGCCAAGCCCCGCAAGGTCCAGCTCCTTGGCCTGCTTAATGGACTCTGGCAAGTACACTGGCTCCCCGCTTTTTGGCCTTGGAGCCGGGGCGGACACCCCTCCCCACTTTCGATGGCAGGGGAGCCGGGTGTCCGCGGCAGCCCCCCTCAGCGGCCACTGATCCGGTCTTTGAGAGGCGCGGGGGTGGGGGGGGTGGGACTCGCGAGTCCCCCCCCCCTGCTCCTCTCAATGACCGGATCGGCCACCCGAATGCTTGCCCGGCGCCTCTCAACAGCCCGATCGGCGGCTGATCCTGTCATTGAGAGGCGCAGGGCTCAGGACTCGCGAGTCCCGCCCCCCCCCCCCCCCCCGCCACCCCACCACCTCGGATCTGGCTGTTGAGAGGCGCCTCTCAATGACCGGATCGGCCGCAGAGTCCCGCACCCCGTGCCTCTCAACAGCCGGATCAGCGGTGGTGCTCGGGGCAGGACTCCTGAGTCCTGCGCCCTGCGCCTCTCAATGACCGGATAGGCCACCCCGAGTCCCGCCCCCAAGCCTCCTACTGCCCAATTGTGGGCGTAGCGGAGTGATGGTTATTTGCATATTAGCCTATTATTAGTAGGATTACTTGTCTGATTGACTAAATATTATTCTTTTCATTTTATTTATTTGTATTGGTGTGTTTCCAAGTGTTTGTTGGGGATTTATGTAACTTTTATGTGCATTGTCTGTCATTTTAAATAAGATAATTGACATATTAGTTTTAGGTATACAAGATAATGATTTAATATTTGTACATATTGCAAAATGATCACTACAAGTCTACTTAACATCCATCACCATATATGGCTATAATTTTTTTTTCTTGTGATGAGAATTTTTAAAATTACTCTTTTAGCTTCCCTAAATAAAATATAATACTGTTGCCAAAACCGGTTTGGCTGAGTGGATAGAGCATCGGCCTGCGGACTGAAAGGTCCCAGGTTCGATTCCATTCAAGGGCACGTACCTTGGTTTCGGGCACATCCCCAGTGGGAGGTGTGCAGGAGGCAGCTGATCAATGTTTCTCTCTCATCGATGTTTCTAACTCTCTATCCCTCTCACTTCCTCTCTCTAAAAAATGAATAAAATATATTAAAAAAATAAAAATAAATTAAAAAATATATATATATATATATAATACTGTTATGCAACTTTTCACTATATACACACACTATTATTCTTGAGTTTACTAATGTATTGATATATCTATAATAATAAAAGCATAATATGCTAATTAGACCAGACATCCTTCCAGATGTCCTTCTGGATGACCCGGATGAAGCCGGGGCTGTGAGGGAAGCCCTGGTCCCAGGTGCCTGTCAGTGGCCAGAAGGAAGCCCGGGTCCCAGGTGCTGGAGGGAAGCCCGGGCCCCGAGTACCAGAGGGAAGCCGGTGCCAGAAGCCAAGGAAAGGAAGGCCTATAGAATTATATATATTGATTGAACAATTGTGCTTTCTTTTCCTGTCATCTGTGGATGCCCTCTCTCCTCACCTAAGGAATGCTTGGTATCTGGATTCTGGAACCTACTTAAAGTTCTAGGAAGAGGTAACTGGGGGTCCAGGTCCTTGTGGAAGTTATGGTGACCTCTGTAGAACCTCACTAGGCCTCAGAGTAGTTAGTTGCCTGGTACAGTGGGCAGGACTAATGGAGGCTGAATGGGAGGGAAGGAACAGGGAGTCCAGCCTGACTGGAGTCAATAGTGAGGCTCCCGGGTGAGCAGACAGGGCTCAGAGGTAACTGACTGGACACTCCAGGGATCTGAGGCAGTCAAGATTAAGGACAAATTTGCTTCCATGGGACGCTGACTAGACCATTTACACACTGAAATGACACCAATGTTGGTAAGAAAGAAGGTGCCCTGCACATCTGTCACTGGTCCATGGGTTATTTTGGAGATCCTTCCATAACTCTATGTAGAGCTATTCATCATTCTTCTTTTTTAATTCTTACCTGAGGGTATGTTTATTAATTTTAGAGAGAGAGGAAAGGAGAGAGAAACATCGATCAGTTTACTTCTATACACCCTGACTGGGGATCAAACCCACAACCTAGATATGTGCCCCGACCAGGAATTAGATCCACAATCTTTTGGTGTATGAAACAGTGTCCCAACCAACTGAGCCACCCAGCCAGGGCCATTCTTCTGAGCCTTCTGATTATACACTGTTGTGTGGTTCTGTCACAGTTTAGTCATTCATCCTCCTCCTATTGATATTTATAGGGTGGGGCAAAAGTAGGTTTAGATTTGTTAGGATGGAAAACAATACAATAACAAATAAATAATAATATAAAAATAAACTGTATGTTTTGCATACTCACAACTATAAACCTACTTTTGCCCCACCCTGTATTTAGGTTTCTTTTATTTATTTAAAAATATTTATTTAAAAATAAGACCAGTAGGATATGTATATAATAACATTCCATTCCTTTGAAACTTCTCTAGTATTTAGGAAGATATACCAAACTTCAGTAAGAGATATTTATAAAGCTAGTGAATCCAGATGCCTTGATACAATATTTGAAGTGATTAGTTAGAAGTTCTGTACTCTATATATAGTAGAGTCTTAATATTTGCTGACACATGACTGCAAGTATGATTTAATGAGAACCCAAACCACCTTGCCAAAGAGTGTCACTTTTTACAAATTAAGTAGACAGTTTTTGTTGAATACAAAACATGGAGTGCAGAAATATGTGAATATTAGTGATATAATATTTAGCATACATTGGAGACCCAAGAAGAGGTCATTTATTCATTCATTATTTGAGTGTTTAATGTGGGCTTGGGGCCATGATTTTAGGATGAGCAAATGACCCTTAATGCCATTAAACAACCACCTTCTAGAAATGTAAACGCCACCAGCACTCACAGCCAAGGATCACCAAGTATAAAACCTCAACGGCTGTCATGGTCTAGAATCACAAGTGCCACTGTGTCCCAAGAAGCCTTCACCATGGACTGGTTACACAAAGTGCCAGAAAACACCAGAACCTATAATCATAGGTGCCATTAAAGTATTATCAAGTGCCACAATGTGCTACTAGTGTCACGAGACCTAAAAGTATAAGTTCTATCAGCTTCTAGGCCAGAGGTCAGCCAATTATGGTTTGCAGACTTACCATCTTCTTTACTGGTAAATGAAGTTTTATTGGAACACAGCCACACCTATTCACTTATACATTGTCTATGGCTGCTTTTGTGCTATAATGGCATGGGAGTAGTTGCAACAGAGACCGTCTGCCTGCAAAGCCTAAAATCTTTACTGTCTGACAAGTGTCATTAATTCCTAGAACCAGATTTGCCTCAAATATTATATATATATATATATATATACACACACACACATATATGTATATATGTATACACACACACACACACTTGACACACATTTGATTTTTTACAGAGAGGAAGGGAGAGGGATAGAGAGTTAGAAACATCTATGAGAGAGAAACATTGATCAGCTGCCTCCTGCACACTCCCCACTGAGGTTGTGCCCGCAACCAAGGTACATGCCCTTGACTGGAATTGAACCTGGGACCCTTCAGTCCACAGGCCGATGCTCTGTCCACTGAGCCAAACCGGTTAGGGCTGCCTTAAATACTTTAAATCAAAGCTGTTATCAAGTGCAACCAACACATAGAAACACAACTCTTTCAATGAGTAAGCATACAGAAAACCATCTTGGAGGAGTGATTAAGCACTGGGAAAAGCTGCTAAGAAAGTTTGTAGAATCTATCTTTTGCATTATATTCAGAATAAAATTATAGAATATAGACAAAGATGATAGGTTTCATCAAAGTTCTCATAATTGCTATTGACTCTATAATCTTGATCTTTCCTAGGGATATTGATTTTGTAAAAGAAGAAATAAAGAGGAAGGAGTAATAAATTTTTTTCATACATGAAAAAAATAATATCAGTTTTATACTTGCTTCATCATTTTACATATTTTCTATGCCTTTGGAGTAATTTAAATAGCATTGGGATTATGTTACCTTTAAAGGTTTGCTAGAATTCTGGAGACCCTGGAAAGATCTGAGTCTGGTGCTTTTTCATGGAGATTTATTTAACCTATTTTACTGTTTCTTCTGTGTAACTGGTGTATTTAGACTATTGGTCTCTATTGAGGTCAATCAAGGTAAATTGTATTTTTCTAAAAATGTATCCATTTTGTCTATGTTTTCCAATGTATTTGAGTGCAGTTCTGCAAAATTTTCACTTAAGAGACTTGAAACCCTCCTTTATTTTAAAGACTATATATCACCCTTGTCATTTTAAATTTTGTATACAGTCATGTGCCTCTTAAAGCCGGACATATGTGCTGAGAAAGGTGTCATTAGGCAATTTCATCATTGTGTGAACGTCATGGAGTGCACTTACAAAAGCCTTGGTGGTATAGCCTACTACTGTAATTGTATGTCCCATGCTTTTATGGGACTGGCACTGCAGTAGGTTTGTTTACACCAGTATCACCACAAACATGTTAGTAATGTGCTGATAGGAATTTTTCAGCTCAATTGTAATCTTATGAGACCACTACTGTAAATGCAGTCCATCATTGACTGGAAGATCATTATATGGTGTATAACTATAGAATAAAAATATTGAATTGACTCTGTATGTGTGTTTCTATGTCCCCTCTAGCTCTGCCACCTTAAATGCATGCCGACAGTTGCACCTTTATCCTCAGTTTAGAACAAAACTGGACTTCCAATCTTGTTTAGATATCTCAGAAAATAGGCTTTTCTGTCATAGAAAGGTGATGGATACAGAAGGATTGCTCCAGTTTAGTAAAAATCCAGAAAATGTTGGCTGGCTGTACCCATTAAGTCAGCTGCCAATCTCCATCCCTCCCTCCTCCTTGCCCAGCCCCCTGGTCTGAGATTCTCCAAGCTGCAATCCTAAGACCTAGCCACCAGGTGGCATTACATCTATCTCCATTTAAAATATACGCTGAGTGGCCAGATTATTATGATCTCTGAACACATAATAATCTGGCTATTCAGTGTGTGTGTGTGTGTGTGTGTGTGTGTGTGTGTGTGTGTGTGTGTGTAGTAGAGGCCCAGTGCATGAATTCATGCATGGGTGGGGTCCGGCCAGCCTGGCCAGGGGGAGGGGACATGGGTGGTTGGCCAGCCTGCCTGCTGGTTGAACTCCTGGTCGAGGGGACAATTTGCATATTAGCCTTTTATTATATAGGATATACACTGAGTGGCCAGATTATTATGCGTTCAGAGATCATCATAATCTGGTCACTCAGTATATATTTTTATTGATTTCAGAGAGGATGGGAGAGGGAGAGAGAGATAGAAATATCAGTGATGAGAGGGAATCATCAATTGGCTGCTTCCTTCATGCCCCCTACTGGGGATCGAGCCCACAACCTGGGCATGTGCCCTTGATCAGAATTGAACCTGGGACCCTTCAGTTCTCAGGCCAACACTCTATCCACTGAGCCAAACTGGCTAGGGCCATTTTTTTTTTTTTTTTTTTACTAAAAAGGAGTACATTTTGGAAATAAGTAAATATCATGATTTTTTTTTTTTTTACTATGACACCAATTCTGTTTGGAAACTCCACATGTATATTAAAGAAGTCCCATCTGCTTTTGATCTTAATCCACATCATGTAAACTGGTGTATCTTTTCCTTCTTAGTGGAGGTGTATGTACAGTGTGGACTGTACATATGGTTCTTACCAGAGATCAGGGCATTCACCCTCCATTTCCCAACCCCTCTACCAGCTGCCAGTGCTCTCCCACCACCTGTCTGTCATGCCCTGTTCATGACACACAGCTGTCTAGAACCC
Source organism: Eptesicus fuscus (assembly GCF_027574615.1). Classification (NCBI taxonomy): domain Eukaryota; kingdom Metazoa; phylum Chordata; class Mammalia; order Chiroptera; family Vespertilionidae; genus Eptesicus; species Eptesicus fuscus. The sequence goes on along the minus strand of NC_072473.1, from coordinate 71,787,988 downwards.
TCCAATGTGCTATCATCTCTCAGTCACCTCCCACCTGCCCTGTGCTGCTTTTCTCCTGCCCGCTGCTCACTGCCAAGGCACTCTACTGTGGTTCATCATATGCAGCCCCGGAGCATGTTTTATAGTCATCTTTTACATTATCTGTTTTTTCAGACAAAATTAGAATCATTCTGTACATAGGTTCATAGGCTGGATTTTAAGCAAGTGTATTATATATTTTTGCTCTTTGAAAAGCTTTGTAGAGAAATTTGTTAATGGAGATTGATTGGTGCCACTTTGTGCCAGAAGCCTGAACTGCAGCTTGAACACTAGAGCAGAGAGAGGGGCTGTGGCCCAAACCCAACAACCATGTTTTCTGAAAGTCTGAGTGAAAAGGGGTAATTCCTTGAGTACAGTGATACTGATGTCCTCTGTTTGGACATTTCATATATATGAAATGATACAATATGTGGTCTTTGGCACATCTGGCTTCTTCCACTGGCATGCTTTCAAGGTTCTTCCATGTTGTAGCATGTAGCAGTACATGATTGATTCCTTTTCTTAAAAATATTTTTATCGATTTCAGAGAGGAAGGGAGAAGGAGAGAGAGATAGAAATATCAATGATGAGAGAGAATCATTGATTGGATGCCTCCTGCACACCCCACACTGAGGATCAAGCCTGCACCCCCGGGAATGTGCCCTGACCGGGAATCGAACCGTGACCTCCTGGTTCATAGGTCAACGCTCAACCGCATAGGTCAAGATGAGCTATGCGGGCTGAGCCATCATTCCTTTTTATTGCCAAATAATATACCACATTTTGTTTACCCATTCATTAATTGGTAGACATTTGATTGGTGCTGCATTTGGTTATTATGGATAATGATGCTGCATACATTTGTATACTCTATTTTATGTAAATACTAGTGGCCCAGTGCACAGATTCATGCACATTGGAAGGAAATTAATTAGAAGGTGGCTGGTGGGGCAGGAGTGGGTGAGATGGGCCAGACAGGCCCTGGAGCCAACCTCCTTCAGTCCCTCCCCGGCTAGCTGCACCTGGGATGGTGCCTTGGCTTCAAGGGCGTCTGCAGTCACTGCAGCTTGGCAGTAAACCAGATTCGGAGCCAACAGTGCCCCAGCAACAACATAACCCATGGCTGAAGGTGGAATCATGCAGCCCTATGAGGAATCGGGCTCCCTCCTGTGTGGCTCCAGGTTGTGTCACCCGAGAATCACCACTGCCAAGTCACTGCAGCTCGGCAGCTCCTGCATTGAGCATCTGCCCCCTGGTGTTCAGTGTGCGTTATAACTACTGGACGGTCAGATGGTTGGTCACTTAGTCTTTTATATATATAGATGTGTTCTAATTTCTCTTAGCTGTGTACCTAGATGTGGAGTTGCTGGGTAATATGTTCAGGTTCTATGAAACTTTTAAGTAACTGTCAGATTGTTTTCATGACCTTGAGAGTCTTGAGGAAGTCAGGCAGTCTGTATTTTTTCTTGTGGTTAGAGAGACATTATGGACTTTGATAAAGAATGTCACAGAGTTGAAGTGCCCTTTTTGTCACATCATATCTGAGTGGACATGATACTCATGTGACATCAGTGAGTCAATGGAAATGTTGACCTGATTTAAGGTGGTTTTTTTCTGACTTTCCCAGTGTACAGTAACAATTTTCCATTCATCTATACTATGCCTTAGAAATGAGTCCTAAGTGGACCCTGCCCTTAGTGTAGAAGGCAGAATTAAGGTTCACCTCATGGAGGCAGGGTATCTACATATATTATTTGGAATTACATCCTAAAGACAGTTTGTCACCATTTCTGTATGTCCAAACTGAGAAAGAAAATACCTACCAAGAAGAACTCCTAATGGATAATTAGACTCAAAACTTTAATTTTATTTTTTTGTCTTTATTTAAAACATATTTATTGTTGAGAATATTACAGATGCTCCCTTTTTTCCCCCATTACTCTCTCTACCCTGTTTCCACCCCACCCCAGGTCTTTACCACCTTATTGTGTGTGTCCATAGATAATGCATATATGCATATAAGATCTTTGGTTAATATCTTCTCACTCCACCTCCCCTCTTCCCTCTGAGATTCATCAGTCTGTTCCATGCTTCCATGCCTCTGATTCTATTTTATTCATTAGTTTATTTTGCTCATTATATTTCTTGTTCATTTATTTTGATTTTTAGGTTCAATTGTTGATATGTATTTATTGCCATTTTACTGCTCATATTTTTACCTTCTCCTTCTCTTTCTCCTTCTTCTTCCTCCTCTTCTTAAAGAATACCCTTCAACATTTCATGTAATGCTGGTTTGGTGGTGATGAACTCCTTTAGCTTTTCCTTGTCTATGAAGCTCTTTATCTGACCTTCAATTCTAAATGATAGCTTTGCTGGGTAGAGTAATCTTGACTGTAGGTCCTTGCTATTCATCACTTTGAATATTTCTTGCCACTCCTTTCTGGCTTGCAAAGTTTTTGTTGAGAAATCAGCTGATAGTCATATAGGCACTCCCTTGTAGGTAACTAACTGTTTTTCTCTTGCTGCTTTTAAGATTCTCTCTTTGTCTTTTGCCCTTGGCATTTTAATTATGATGTGTCTTGGTGTGGGCCTCTTTGGATTCCTCTTCTTTGGGACTTTTTGTGCTTTCTGGACTTGTAAGTCTATTTTTTTTCACCAGGTAGGGGAAGTTTTCTGTCATTATTTCTTCAAATAGGTTTTCAATATCTTGCTCCCTCTCTTCTTCTGGCACCCCTATAATGAGAATGTTGATATGTTTGAAGTTGTCCCAGAGGGTCCTTACATTATCTTCATATGTTTTAATTCTTTTTTCTTTTTGCTCTTCATGTTGGGTGTTTTTTGCATTCTCGTATTCCAAATTGTTGATTTGATTATCTGAATACTCTACTGTTGAACCCATGTAAAATTATTCTTTATTTCAATTAGTGTGTGCTTAATTTCTGACTGGTCCTTTTTCATGTCTTTGAAATTCTCACTAAGATTCTTGGAAGTCTCACTAAGTTTCTTGAAGCTCTCATTAAGATCCTTGAACAACCTTATAACCATTGTTTTAAAACCTGTATCCAGTAGATTGCTTGCTTCCATTTCTTTCATTTGTGACATGTTTTTTTGTCTCCACACTTTGGCTGCTTCCCTGTGTTTGTTTCTATGTATTAGGTAGAACTATTATGTCTCATGGAATTGGTAGAGTGGCCTTGTGTAGTAGGTGTTCTGTAGGGCCCAGTGGCTTAGCCTCTCATCACCTGAGCTGGGCACTCTAGTTGCATCCCTGTGTGGGCTGTGTACACTGTCTTATTGTAGATGAGCCTTGATTGCTGTTGGTATCGCTGGGAGGAATTGACCCCCAGGCCAATTGGCTGTGATGACCAGCTATGATTACAGCAAAAGAACTGCTGTGCAGGAGATACCCCTATGGAGTAGGATTTGTTTCCGTGAGGCTTTGGTGCTCACCAAGTCTGCCCCCCTTGAGTGTGTTGCTCGTAGATGTGTAGAGTTGTAATTTTGGGTAGTCTGAAGTTGTCCACTGGATACACTGGCTATGGACCCTCCCAGGAGGTGCAAAGTCAGCCAGTGTACCCTGCCTGAGGCCACCCGGCACAAGCTACAGAGCAATCTGAAGATGGCTGCTACTTGTATTGGGCTTGGAAGTGCCCAGGTGAGGCCAGGCTGTGAAGCAAGGCAGGCTGGTACTAGTGCTGGGTCTTGGGACTCTTATTGATAGGTTTGGGGCATGCTGATGCCAACTGCTGCTTGTTTGAGAGATTTTAGAAAATTCTGAAGCCTGAGCTGCGACAGGCCATTCATATGGAAAAGCTGCTGCAAACAGCTTGGGTGGGGCTGAAAATTGGACGGGGTGGGGTCTCCTGCAATCACCAGGGTGGAGTGAACAATGTGGGCCATGCTGATGAAAACTCACATATGGCTGCCAGTCATCTCTGCAATGGGGTAAGTCCCAGCACAGGAACAATGACCCCTTCTGAAAAGGAAAATGGCGGGGGGCTTGCAACCTAGTTCAGTATCTGGTTAAAACTGTAGTCTTACTTCCCCACTCTGACTGACTTGGGCGGAGCTGCAGAGCAACCCCAGGGCCCCGCCAAAGCTGACTTGGGCAGAGCTGCAGGGACCCTCAGGGGCCTGCCACAGGAAGAGATATATAGGTCAGAGTCTCCCCACAAATTTAGTTCAGGCTTTGGATCTGGAATTCCCCTGGACTAGCAGACCTGCAAAATAAAGGTTAAACTTTCCTCCCTCAGAGTGCTGGCTGATCATTCTCCCGTGCACTCTGCCACAATACTGCGAGCACCCCTGTCTGGGGGAAGGCTGACCCTGAGCTCCTGCTCTGATGCCAGACAACCCAATTCTTCCCTGTATATCCATGGATCCCCCAAAGTCACTGCCTGACGCTGAAGCTCAGAGGAAGTGGGGCAATGTAAGTTTGTGTGCTGACCCTTTAAGAGGAACTGCTTGGGGCTCCAGCAGCCTGTGTGTCAGTCAGCCACAATCCCTGCTGGTTTCTACAGCCCAAAGTTATGGGGACATCCCTTTCCAGCTCTGAAACTATGGGCTGAGTGTCTGGTGTGGGGCAGAGACCTCTTTCTTCTCATAGGAGGTCTCTACAGCCGAGATATCTTTCTGGAAATACCACACGAGGTGTTGGACAGCTCATTCCATACCTGTGCCCCTCCTACCAGTCTTGATGTACTTTATTTCTCCAGGTGTAGGGCTTCCATTCATCCAGATTTCAGGTGGTCTGAATGATGGTGGTTCTGTATTTTAGCTGTAATTTTGATGTGGTTGTGGGAGGCAGTGAGTCCTGGCATTTACCTATGCTGCCATCTTGCTTCTCTGGACTCAAATTTTTTTTTAAAAAAAGCAGAGCCTAGCAGTCATTGCTAAACAGGTGCCTGTCATGAAAGCCACACTTCAGGGAGAAGCCTACACTAAATGGCCTGCCCCCAGCACTAAATTGCTTGCCTGCACTGTATTCCAGCCAGCTGAGCTAACTCTCATAAAAGAGTTCCTAGAATTATACACTGAGTGGCCAGATTATTATGCGTTCAGAGATCATAATAATCTGGCCACTCAGGTTATTTCAACCAATAGGACTAAGACTTTCCCCATCCAATCATACTTGTGCAGGAATATTTTCATTAGTATCTTCACTAACCAATCGAAGCCTCTCTATTCCACCCAATCAGGGAAATGCTTTTTGGACCAATCCAACTGTGAAGATTTGGAGTTATTTGTATGTGTTCAGAAGAATCAGAGACAAGTAGCAGGGACTTCTCTATAGTCAACTCCTCTCTGCCTAGAAGAGTACGCTTTCCATTCCAACCTAAGACTGTGTTTCCATGGCCCAACCTGAAACAATGAAAACACTCCCCAAAAGAGAGTGAAGATGTCCTGTCTAGGCAGGCTGAAGTAGAGCTACCTTGGCAAAAGCAGAGTGGACCAGAGCAGAGCTGAGCAGAGCAGACCTGTGTAGCCCAATAGGGCCAAAACTGTAACACTGGGCTGGGCTGCCTTATCCAAAGGCTGCCTCCCAGCCATGCTCTATCACAATTGAGCTGTCTGCTGTGAATAAAATCTCCCTTCACCCCATACTGGAGATTCCTATTGCCATTCAATTGGTGCCAATGACCATCTGTTAACATTTATTAATTCAAAGATGTATTTATATGGGTATGGATTCATGTATACTTATTGTGTAACTGGGTGTTTTTTTTTAAATATATTTTATTGATTTCTTACAGAGAGGAAGGGAGAGGGATAGAGAGCTAGAAACATCGATGAGAGAGAAACATCGACCAGCTGCCTCCTGCACACCCCTTACTGGGGATGTGCCCGCAACCAATGTACATGCCCTTGACCGGAATTGAACCTGGGACCTTTCAGTCCGCAGGCCGACGCTCTATCCACTGAGCCAAACCGGTTTTGGCGGTTGTTGTTGTTTTTTAACTCAATGTAAAGTCCAGCATGAAAATTGCCAATATGCAATAATTTTGATTTGTCAACCAATGGTCCTTAGCACCAATGTAATCCCCAGTTTGGGGGTGCAGTGAAAAGGGACTTTATTCTGTGTAAACAGCTTAAAGGTGATATGGCATGCCTATGAAAAGATCTGGCTGTGGAACAGCACAATAGTGCAACAGCTTAATTGTGAAGTAGCAAAGTTTGAAAGAGCATGGCTGTGAGGAGGCAATAAAACAAGGTGGCCCACTTGTACGTAGGGCAGCATCCAGCTCCAGGGAGAAGACTTCAGTGTTTCAGTTTCAGCAGGGAAGTCTTCAGCAGGGAAAAATTGTGCTCATCAAGATAGCTGGGAGCTCATTTATATAGACAGAACTCTCCATCCCTGAGTCATGATTGGTCTGTTCTCATATGAGGACTCCAAATTCTTGCAGTTTGATTGGTCCCAAAACCACTGTCCTGATTTGTATAACAGACCAACTCTGATTGGTCAGTGAGAATGATGGGGTGGGGGTGGAATAGAGCCGTGCAGCTTGGATTGGACAGGGGAAGCCTCGGTTCTACTGGTTGAAATACAATTCCTTTATAAGGGCTGGCTCAGATGGCAGCAACACAGTGCAGACAAGGATTTAGCTCAGACTTCACCCTGAAGCAGTTTGCCTGAGAGGGACCTGTGTAGGAAGGGCTACTAGACTCTGTTTTTAAATTTGAGCCCAGTTAACCACCAGGAGCCTTTCTTAGTAGGCATCTTCTAAGAGTTCAGATTTAACTAAGTCAGAAACGTGAAAGTTTTCTATCACCACCATTATACAATGTAAATATAGTACATTAGACAATGCTTTTTTAAAACCTGTTTTTACATTTATTTTCATGTTTTTACTTAACTAGTATTTTCCTTATACAATGATTGGAACCTCTCCCCACCCCCCAAAAGCACCACACTGTTAGACAATACTTTTACACAACATATTGTGTAGGTGTAAAGTCCAGCATGCAAATTACCAATGTGCAATTTGATTTGTCAACCAATGGTCCTTTGTACCAATGTAATCCCCGATTTGGGGGTGCAGTGAAAAGGAAACTATTCTGTGCAAACAGCATAAAGGTGATACAGCATGCCTATGAGAAGAGCATGGCTGTGGAACAGCATAATAGTGCAACAGCTTGATTATGAAGCAGCAACGCTTGAAAGAGCATGGCTGTGAGGAGGCACTAAAGAAAGGTGACCCACTGGTAAAGAGGCAGAGGCGTGGCGGCACAGCTCCACAGCTCGCTCCACTTCAGTGCTTCAGCAGCAAAAAGTCTTCACTAGTAAAGGAAAGTGTGCTCACCAAGACAGCAGGGAGCTCATTCATGTAGACAGAAATCTCCACCCCCGAGTCATGATTGGAACATTCTCATACAAATGAGGACTTCAAATCTTTGCAGTTTGATTGGTCCTAAAAGTACTGTCCTGATTGGCCAGAACATAGGCACTCTGATTGATAAGTGAAAATGCTGCTAGGGATAGAGCTGTGCAGCTCGGATTGGACAGGGAAAGCCTCGGTCCTATTGGTTGAAATACAATTCCAGGAAGCCCTTTATAAGGGCTGGCTCAGATAGTAGCAACGTACTACTTGTGTAGGCAAGCAGTTTAGTCCTGGAGACAGACAATTTAGTGCAGGTTTCTCCCTGAAGTGCAGTTTGCCTGAGAGGCACCTGTGTACCATAGAACTGGCTGCAAGACTCTACTTTTATTTTATTTTAGTATTTTATTTTATTAGTATTTTTTAGTATTTTATTTTTTATATTTATTTATTATTTATTTTATTTATTATTTTTATTGTATTTTATTATTATATTAATTATTATTATATTATATTATTATTATATTATATTATTATTGTTATATTTTAGTATTTATTGTTGACAGTATTATTGATGCCCCCCATATTCCCCTCCTTTGTCCTCCTCCACCCAGTCCCCACACACCACAGGCCTTCACCACAATATTGTCAGTCAATGGGCTATGCATATCCTATCTAATAATAGAGTAACATGTAAATTACCATCACTCCGCTATGCCCACGATTGGGCGGCGGGAGGCTGGGGGGCGGGACTCGGGGTGGCCTATCCGGCCATTGAGAGGCACGGATCCGCTGCCACTGAGGGGGGCTATCCTGCCCCCTGCGCCTCTCAACAGCAGGGTAGCCCCCCTCAGCGGCCGCGGACCATCAAAAGCGTGGGAGCTGGGTGCCTGTCTGCTCTGGCACCAGGCCTTTCAGAATCCTCCGCGGAACCGGAGGCTTCTGAAAGGCCTGGTGCACCAGCGGACAGGCACCCAGCTCCACCGCGAAAAGCGAAAGCATGTAGGGGACCCTACACGTGCATGATTCAATCATGCACTGGGCCTCTAGTATGTATATAATTTCTTTAGTTAATCTCTTCCGGTCTTCTATACACCCTCTTCTCAGAGATCTGTCACTCTGTTTCATGTATCCATGTCTCTGGACCTATTTTGTTCGTCAGTTTATTTTGTTCATCAGATTCCACATACATAAGTGAGATCATGTGATATTTGTCTTTCTCCGTCTGGCTTATTTCACTTAGCATTAATACTCTCCAGGTCCCTCCATGCTGTCTCAAAGGGTAAAAGATTCTTCTTTTTACAGCTGAATAGTGTTCCACTGAATTGTATCTAATATTTAGAAACACTTTTACCATTTTATTGCCCTCTCCAAAAATGCAAAACTAATGGTTTTAGAATGCCTACACAATCACATAAAATTCTATAAAGGAAACAGCAAAGCTTTCCATTAACATCATCTGCTGTGTGTTTCATATCTGTTTTGTTCATTGGACACAGAAGCAGTGTCATCACCCCTGTCCTGGCTGGTCCCACTGGCTGGTCTCAGGGAGGGTCTGTGATGCTGCTGCTGGGAGTGAGGTGGGGATGTTGCTGTTAGGTAGGTCACATTCCACATGGGCTAAATCTCAACATATTTCCTTGCAGAACGTTATCTTTTTATGGATTGGCTAGGTTGCAAATAAACTCAAGGGCATTCCACACATTAAGCAAGATGGAATCACAGGGACTGGATTTACCTTCCAGACGAAATACACGAGAAACAATAGTTTCAGACACTGAGCATCAGATATCACAGGACAGTGATTCCTGAGAGAGGAGACAAATGAGATGAGCCCTGTGATGGCCTCAGTTTACAGCTTTCAGAGAGGCTGCAGGCTGAGGAGCGGAAAGGAGGGACCAAGAAACTACACGTGGCCATGGAGAAAAGATGTGTGGAGTTCATAGGGCAGAGTCTGTTTTGGGGTCTGCAAAGAGCCGCCCCCCCCCCTTTGAGTTCCCCCTGAGGACTGATCAGTGCACACTTCTAAGGGTAAAGAGCCTTGCAGATCAGAGAGGAACCCTGTGTTCCCATAGCAGTGGGAATGGTTGTTCCCACAGCCCAGCAGGTGGAGTCCTCAAGATGTTGAACACAGCTGACAAAGAAGCAATCCAGGCACTTGGCCTTACCTGAACAGGCGGACACTCTGCTCAGGGTGGAGTTTCCACCTGAGCTCTCAGGGGTGTCACTCTGCTGAGGAGAGGGTGCTGTTGGGGGTTCCCAGGGACTCACGGGTCCTGAACTTGCCCTCAGCAGATTCTGTGTGGCTGCCAAGCTCTCCATCTAGCTGGAGTAGCTTACTGCTTCCCAGCTGATAAGACCTTCAATCTTACTGTTTATCAGGACACAGCAAAATAAAACGAACTGAAATACAACCTTTTCTCCAGTTAAATAGGAAGGAATTTAAAGTACTGATAATAAGCAATGTGGTTGGAACTTGGGCAACTGAGTCTGTGGAAGAGAAAGGCTCCCCAACATCTTGTTCCTTGTGACTCAGGGATTTTCCCAGTCTAAAGTAACAGCTTTCCAATTATGGAGGAGGTTGCAGGGAGCTGCCCTGACCCAGCACCCCTGGTCTCAACCCCGGGATTCCCCTCCACCCCCACCCCCAAGGGCTCACCTCCAGGTACAGTGTCCTCAGCGACCCAGCCCTGCCACCGATCCTTTGCCCCCGGCCCCACTGCTGAGACCCATCTCTCTTGGGCTCCAAGACAAGCCCCTGGCCCCTCCACAGTTATCCAGAGGCCCCAGCCTGGTGTGGGGCAGCGGAGGGGAGGAGCAGGACAAATGGGGGTAGAAATTGGAGACATCTGTAATACTTTCAGTAATATCAAAATAATAAAAGGCCAAGAGGCATCATGACCAAAACGACCAAATGACCAGTCACCAGGAGGTTCATGGAGCACCTCTCAGCCATAATGACCTAACAACCAGTGGCTATGATGCCCACTGTGGCCATTGAACCGACCAGATCAGGGGATGGAGCTGGCAGCCAACCTCGCAGCCCCTCCTCCCTGCCGGCCTGCCCCTGATCGGACTCTCCCACCCTCATCAAGAGCCGGGCCTGCAAAAAGGAAAAAAAAGAGCTGAGCTTCCTTCCCCCCCTATCAACCCGCCCCACCACGATAGGCCCGAAGCCCCTCCCCCTGGTTGGCCGGCCCCTTATTACACCCCCTCCCCCAGCCAGCCATTCCCCCAATGGGCCCCCACCACCCTAATTGGCCTACAGCCCCTCCCCCTGGTCAGCCCTGCCCCTGATCGCCACCCTACCTCAATAGGGGGTGGGGCTGGCTGGCCAACCTCCTGCAGCCCCTCCCCCAGCTGGCCCCACCCCAATAAAGAGCAGGGCTGGCTGGCCAATCTCTTGCAGCCCCTCCCCTTGCCCGGCCCCACTCCAGATCGCCCCCCCCACCCTGATCAGGGGCAGGGCCAGCCAGCCAACCACCCATGGCCCCTCTCCCAGGCCGCTGGCCCTTGATGGGCAACCCCCACCCACTCCATTTGGGGGTGGGGCTGGCTAGCACACGTCCCACAGCCCCTCCCCATCACTGGCCCTGTCACCAATCAGCTCCCCAACCTCAATCAGGGGCAGGGCCCCTGGCCAATCACCCAGGGCTCCTTCCCCCAGCTGGCCTAGCCCTGATCGGGCCCTGATCCAGGCGGGCTGGCCTACCAACCTCCTGCCATCTCCTCCTCCTCCCGACAGGCCCAACCCCGATCCGCCATGATTGGGGCCAGGCCAGCCAGACCCCACTCATGCACGAATTCGTGCACTGGGCCTCTAGTGTGTGTGTGTGTGTGTGTGTGTGTGTGTGTGTGTGTATGTGTGTATATATATAAAGTAACAGCTTTCCTGTGGGTGGAGTAGCGATTATTTTGTGTATTTACAAACACTATAAGTGTTTATTATAGGTAAAAATACAAAACGTAGAAAAAGAGAAGCTATCATGGGCTTTTAGTAACTTGCCAGCAGAAGGAAAAATCTGTTAGCAAGAGAGTGTTACGTGGCTGTCAAGCTTTGGGGTTGGACCATTGTTTGAATCCCTTCACTACCACCAGTGAGCTGTGTGACCTGGGCCAGTCTCTTAACTTCTCTGAGCCTTAGTTGCATTTGGAAAGGAATATTCCCTCCCTCCCAAAGTTATGAGGTCTATAAAATGTGAAGATTTGGCACAGAGCTATCAGTAGTGATCAGTAGTCATTGGGCACTAAATTGGTGTTCTCTGGGGGTGGAACCCAGAACATGGGGGTAAGAAGTTACCATAGCCTGCTGGCAGTGGTGAGTCCTGAATGACTGGGTTTTAATTACAGGAGCTCCTGTCTGCCTCTGATCTCCTCTCCAATCTGTACTTTGTCTGCCATGCTCCAGGCACTGGAGCTCATCATCTGCTACTGGAGCTGGTGCCACTCACATCACAGGGCCACTGACAATAAGGGCTGCCCAACAGTGGCTTCCTCTTATTGTTCAGAATTCAGCTCAAATATCAGTTCCTGAGAAAGAGCTTCAGTGAAAATCCCTCTATAATAATCCCTGTGACAGTTATTTTCTACTCTATTTGTGTATTTCCTTTTTTAAATGTATCTTTATTGTTGAAAATATTACAAATGTCCCATTTCCCCCACTGACCCCATTCACACTGCTCCTGTCCCCCCAGGCCTTCACCACACTATTATCTTTATTTTCTTCAAAGTGCAAACCCTATATGTAACTCCCCCATTATTGATTTACCTGCTTACTGCCAGTTTTTTCTAACTAGAATGGAACTCCAGGGCCTCTGCCTGTCTTGTTCTCTGTGCTGTGTCCCCAATACCTAGCTCAGTGCCTCATATAAATCATATAAATCAGGAGGACAACCAAGATGGCAGCATAGGTAAATACCTGAACTTGCTGCCACGCACAACCACATTAAAACTACAACTAAAAGACAAAACGAATATCATCCAGAACCATGGGAAGGCTGGCTGAGTGGAAATTCTACAACTAGAAGGAAAGAGAAAAGTGCATGGAGTCGGGTAGGAGGTACGGAGGTGTGGAAGTGTGGAGGTATGAAGGCACGCACGAGAGGGGCCGGCAACTGGGTACGCTGTTGTCTTTTTCAATCAGGAGGGAGATACAAGCTCCTGACTGCTCTGAACTCCACTTCCGGGCGAGACTCTGGGGACCCAGACTCATACCAAATATGGAGAGAAACTGGACTGTCTGGCATTGGGCTGGAATACAAGGGCGGCTTTCTCTCAGAGGTGCTTGCAGCGACCATTGTTCCTGCACGGTGCCATGGGGTGGGACTGACAGCCAGCCATTGCTGTTTGCTCCGCCCTGGTGATTCCCTGAGACCCCGCCCCACCCAATTTACAACCTCATCCAAGCTGTGCACAGAGGCTTTTGCATAGGAATGGTCTGGTCTTTTGCAATCTAACAAACTGCAGCTGGGTCAGAGAGCCCCAGAGCTTCCAAAAGAAGACCCAAGGCTCCACAGCATCTTGTATTACTTCACAGCTGGGCCTCATCTGGGCACCTCCAAACCCCAAACAAAGAGGAGGAATTTGCAGATCTCTCTGTAGCTCCTGCTGGGTGGTTTCAGGCAATGGCTGACTTTGCACCTCCTTGGAGATCCAAGAGCCAGTGTACCCAGTGGTCAGAGTGAGACCATCCAGATTACAACTCTTCACATCCATAAGAGACACACTCAGGGGGAAGACTCAGTGAGTGCCAAAGCCTCACTGAAGCAAGTCCTGCCCAATAAGGGTGTCTCCAGCACAGAAGTTTCCTATTGTAGACACAACTGGTTCTCACAGCCAATTATTATTAGCATTAATTTATGTCTACCATGCAGAGTTCTATAGTATCTGAGGTGTCTCTGTTAATGTAATTACTCAAAAGTGCACCAGTCCTTCCCCCCTCCTAAAACCACAGCTTGCTTTCCTACCTGGATCAGACCTAAACTCACAATGTTCCTACAGCATTGGGTATCGTTATCCTGTTGAATAGAAGACACTAGAGGAAAGGGTAATGGCTTACCTGAAGGGTCCCAGTGATGGGAATCCTCACTCTCGCCCCAGGAGCCTGTCTAGCACACTCGACATCACACTTGGTCTTTCTCCATCAGCTCCTGTTTCTGGGGCTCAGAGTCCACACCCTTTCCTGAGGTTTCACTAGGAGGGAGAGTCAGGGGATAAGACAACACATGGACAGAGAGGAACGTGAGAGGACGGGAAAGCGCATGAAATGCTGGGAAAGGGGTGAAGATGTGGTTCCGGTCCCCATTCAGTTCACTGGAGGCTGTGCAATGATGCTTTGCCTCTTCCCCAACTGATCATACTCCACCTCCCCACGTAGCTGTGGCACTGAAACTCACACATCGTGGAAAGTGGGCTCATCCCTGCTTGCTGTTACATGCCCCAGTGTTCTCTCTGGTAGTCATGTTATGATGCTAATGCCAGAGGCATCACACTGACAGAATAAAGGTGGCAAAGTAGGAATGGAGAAATAAAATTTGGTGAGTGCATATTGATGCCACACATTGTAGATTGTTGTTTTCACACTTTTTCTGTTCAATTTCTCAAAGTGATGCTCTGAGGTGGGCATCATTACTTCCTTTTGACAGATGGTGAGATGGGCTCACAGAGCAAAATACTTGCTCAAAGACGTCTAGGGAAATATCAAATGGACATAGAGGCCATCTTGAAGGACCTTATACTGGCTGATTCTGGGACAATTGGAGCATCAAAATCTATAATAATAATAACAAAGTATAACTCTTTGACCATAATAGAATCTATGAGTCACAGTGATATAAATAAAATTTGAATAAATACATAAATAATTGAATAATAAGGGAGAAAGGAAAGCTCTATCCTAAGATAAAGCCACCTAATAAATCTAGAAGGAATGAGGAATAAGAAAAGCAACACTTGACAATTGCCATAGTAACGATTGAAGTAAGAGTCCTGAACAGATGCTCAGTCTGTACCAACTCCCACAGCAGGCACTAAGTCACCATGGTAACCATGCTGGTCATGGAAAGCTGGAAAAATCTGGCTCCTAACATGTGCTGGAACAGAACAGTACTGACATAACACACAGAAATTAACTGCAAGTATTCCTCACTAGTGTTTCTGGAAGCTTCAGTATATACTAGTACAAATACATTCATACATAATGCCCTTTCTGTCTCTCTCACCAACCAAACTCCCAGGAATTCATTGTGGATGGATTTACGGTGAGGTTGAAAAAAAACACACAAAGAGACAAAAAACTCACAATTCAATAGATTAAATTCTAACTATGTATATATGAAAGCTATAAACCGTGTTCTTTCAGTGACAGGCTTTAATGCAGATGCCCAGTAGAATTGTATCTGGACATTTTTCTTCCTAGTTTCAATAGAGCATCAATAACAGATAAAAGCTGATTGAGAAATACATGCAAATACATGTTATGCATCAATTATCTTTTCTATCCCAGAGTAGCCTGTGCTTTCAAACAAAAAGATTCCTCAATATCTATTATACATTTGGCTGCTGACAATTCAGTGAAAATATAAACATTAGCAATTGTAATAAAAAATAATGGTGGTTATAGTAGCATAAAAAAGTATGGAATTTCCCTGCCTGGTTTGGCTCACTGGATGGAGCGTCGGCCTGTGGACTGAAGAGTCCCAGGTTTGGTTCCGGTCAAGGGCACATGCCAAGGTTGCGGGCACGGTCCCCAGTGTGGGGCGTGCAGGAGGCAGCCGATTGGTGATTCTCTCTCATCATTGATGTTTCTAGCTCTCTCTCTCTCCCTCTCCCTTCCTCTCTGAAATCAATAAAAATTAAAAATATTTTTTTTAAAGTATGGAATACTTAGTAATAATCTGGGATCAAACATGGCGACCGGCAGGAAGGTAGGGAGAGAGAGAGTGTGAGTGAGGAACCCATAGAGGAGAGTGTAGACGTGTGTGGTGTGTGTGTGTATGAGCTAGGGTCAGTTAGATTCTGCACGTCTTCCAAGGGGTTGCCTAACCGGGCAGTCCTAGACGGCGGAGCCCTGCGCACAAAGCGGACACATCTCCGCGGCATTGCGGACGCGGAGACCACGCCATCTTGAGAAACAGAGCTGCCTGAGACTCAGATCCTGACTTCTGACACAAACCAGGACCCTGCAGCCACTGGGGACAGAGAACTGCTATCATAGCTTCAGACCAACAGACAACAAGAATCCAGACTTCCCGGCAGAATTCCGTGAGTCAAAGAGCCTATCCCCCTCCCCGCAGGCGCGCAGACAGCGCCATAATAACTGATAGACCCGCCCCTCGCCCAAGCTGCAGAGCTTTATGCAGGGACTCGCTCCCCCTCAGGGAATTTGGCGCGTGCGGGACAGAAGCAGCTCCCTGTTGGGGAAATCTGTCAGTGCGCACAGAGGGCTCCCCTTCGGAGAATTTGGGGGAATTTGGCTTGCGGGTCACAGCTCCCCCTTCGGGGAATCTTAGAGCTTGCACAGAGGGGCTTCCCGTTGGGGAATTTGGCGCACAGGACGGACTCCGCCCCCCTTCCGGGACTCCGGGAGAGTGCACGGAGCCAGCTCACCTTCAGGAATTTAAGAGTGTGCGCCCTAGCCGGTTTGGCTCAGTAGAGAGAGCACACACAGGACGCAGCTCCACTTCAGGGAATTTGGCACGCCGGACACAGCTGCCTGGGATCCCTGACTCACAGCGCATTCACACTAAGAGCCAGCGACCCCAATTGTTGGTGCATGCACACACAGGGACCCTGATTCTCAACGAGAAACCGCACAAGGCAACAGAGACTCTGACACTCGAGTCTTGGTGCAGACACAGGGAAACTCTGACTCCTGGCACATGCTAAGGATCTCATTTTCGGCACATACCAACAGTGTGGTGCAGACAGGGCCCCTGATTCTAAGTGTGCACATGAGACCACACAGAACACTGGGGACACTGACCCTGGGCAAGTCTGGATCCCACCAACCAAAGGCAGCCACACGTTCTAGTGTCAGAGCACTTCAGTGAAACTCGGGTGGAGCGAAGTCCCCACAGCACACGGCCCAGGTCCACACAAACGGAAGCTTGAGCTTTCTGGTGATGGCCTGTCTTGACCTCCACTTAAGGCTACAAAGTTTCAATTATAAAAGATAAATAAATCCCATCAGAAATGGCTGCCACAGCCAAAACCAGTTTGGCTCAGTAGAAAGAGCGTCGGCCTGCGGACTGAAAGGTCCCAGGTTTGATTCTGGTCGAGGGCATGTACCTTGGTTGCAGGCACATCCCCAGTGGGGGGTGTGCAGGAGGCAGCTGATCAATGTTTCTCTCTCATCGGATGTTTCTGGCTCTCTATCCCTCTCTCTTCCTCTCCGTAAAAAATCAATAAATATATTTTTTTTTTTTTTAAAGAAAGAAATGGCTGCTGCCATGGAGCGAGCAGGAGGCTTGGCTCCGCTCCAGGCTACAAAGTTTCAATTGTAGAAGATAAATAAATCCCAGATACCAGGACCTCCACTTGGGTTGCCAGGGGGCGTGGCCAGCCTGCAAACCACCACAGTCCCCTCACCCAGGCCACCCCACGCCCCAAGGGAACCCCCACCCTGATCTGGGACACCCTTGAGGGCAAACCAGCTGGCCCCCACCCATGCACCAGGCCTCTATCCTATCTAATAAAAGAGCAATATGCAGATTGACCATCACTCCAACACACAAGATGGCTGCCCCCACGTGGTCAATGATCCTGCCCCCATGTGAACACAAGATGGCCACCACAAGATGGCCAGCGGGGGAGGGAAGTTAGGAGGGACCAGGCCTGCAAGAGAAGGCAGTTGTGGGCAATCAGGCCAGCAGGGAGGGCAGTTGGGAGGGACCAGGCCTGCAAGGGAGGGCAGTTAGGGGTGACCAGGCTGGCAGAGGAGGGAAGTTGGGGGCGACCGGGCCTGCAGGGAAGGGCAGTTGGGGGGGACTCAGGCCTGCAGGGAAGAGCAGTTGGGGGGGACCAGGCCTGCAGGGGAGGGCAGTTAGGGGTGACCAGGCCTGCAGGGGAGGGCAGTTAGGGGCAAACAGGCTGGAAGGGGAGCAGTTAGGCATCAATCAGGCTGGCAGGGGAGTGGTTAGGGGGTGATCAGACTGGCAGGCAGAAGTGGTTAGGGGCAATCTGGAAGGCAGGCAGGTGGGCAGTTGGGAGCCAGTAGTCCTGGATTGTGAGAGGGGTCCCAGATTGGAGAGGGTGCAGGCTGGGCTGAGGGACACTCCCCCCCCCATGCACAAATTTTGTTCGCTGTCCCGTGCGCCAGGCTGGGTGGGAAGGCCTGATCGGAGTCAGCGCTTTCTGTCGTCGCCATGTCCGGAGGTGGTGTGATCCGTGGCCCGGCAGGGACAATGACTGTCGCCTCTACGTGGGTAACTTACCTCCAGACATTCGAACCAAGGACATTGAGGACGTGTTCTACAAATACGGCGCTATCCGCGACCTCGATCTCCAGAATCGCCGCGGAGGACCACCCTTCGCCTTCGTTGAGTTCGAGGACCAGCGAGACGCGGAAGACGCGGTGTACGGTCGCTATGGCTATGATTACGGGTACCGTCTGCGGGTCATCCATGGGCATTAGGAGGCTTAAACTGGGCTGGGTACCTGAGGGAGAACTCCAGGAAGACAAAGGTTGTAGGGAGACCCTAGAGAGCTGGGTGAGAGAATGAGGGGGAACCCTTTGACATCCCACCACCATGGCTACCTGAACATCTCTGCAAACATTGTGGGGTCCAGTCTAAAGCCGGGCCGCCGGCTTAGCCCACACCTGCAAAACAGGAGAGAGAGGGGACTTTCAGGAATCTGCCCAACTCAAAAGAGCACAACAGTTCAAGATACTCTCAAGGAAAAGATCCTTAATGAAGTAAGTGCCCATAAAACTCTCGGATCTGCTGGCTGAGTCCACAATCAACCTTTTACATATGCAGTCCCTAGGTCAAAGCCTCAACTCCCAGGGACCAAGGCATCACAGCTCAATCCCTAGACATATAAAGAGCAGGGTCCTATTGCCCGGGAGTTTCCTCGAAGAGGCCGTGGTACAGGCCGAGGCGGCGGTGGGGGTGGAGGTGGCGGAACACCCCGAGGCCACTATGGCCCCGCATCCAGGCGATCTGAAAACAGAGTGGTTGTCTCTGGACTGCCTCCAAGTGGAAGCTGGCAGGGTTTGAAGGATCACATGCGTGAAGGAGGTGATGTATGTTATGCTGAAGTTTACCGAGATGGCACTGGTGTCGTGGAGTTTGTACGGAAAGAAGATATGACCTATGCAGTTCGAAAACTGGGTAACACTAAGTTTAGATCGCATGAGGGAGAAACTGCCTACATCCGGGTTAAAGTTGATGGGCCCAGAAGTCCAAGTTATGGAAGATCTCGATCTCGAAGCCATAGTCCTAGCGGAAGCCGTAGCGGAAGCAACAGCAGGAGTCGCAGTTACTCCCCAAGAAGCAGAGGATCACCACGCTACTCTCCCCGTCATAGCAGATCTCGCTCTCGTACATAAGATAACTGGTGACACTTTTTGTAGAACCCATGTTGTATACAGTTTTCCTTTACTCAGTACAATCTTTTCATTTTTTTAAATTCAAGCTGTTTTGTTCAGAATGGACTAAAGTGTTGAATTGCATTCTTGTGTAATATCCCCTTGCTCCTAACATCTACATTCCCCTCATGTCTGGTAAATTGTATTTTAAGTGATGTTGTACACAGGATTGTTTAAATTTAGTTAATTCTCCATTCTCTTCAGACTGTGATATTGTGCAAATGTTTATTCTGCTCTGGTTAGTGTGAACGGGGATGTTAGGGATGTTTGTGGTTATGTTACCTGGGGAAGTTCTTATGTTTATCTTGCTTTCCATGTGTCTTTCTGTAGACATATCTGAAGAGCTGGATAAGAATGCTTTGGATTAAGGATTGTGCAGCACATTTCAATCATTTAAGGATTGTCAAAAGGAGGATTGAGGAGGATCAGATCAATAATGGAGGCAATGGTATGACTCCAAGTGCTATTGTCACAGATGAAATTGTCAGTATTGACCTTATACTAAAAGGCAAGCATTAAAAATGATATATATGCATCTACCTTAAAACACTTGCAAGCTTCTTATGCAGTTATCTTTACCTACAATTGCTCTGCTCTTTAAACCTTGGCAATTGTGGAAAAATTATATTGCCCATTTGTAGCAGTTTATTTTGCTCCCTTCCTCCCTTTTTTGTCTTAATGGGGACTAATGTGGGAAGAACTGGCTAATTTGTCCCAGTGCTTAGTTACAACTGTTAATGTGTGACCTGCTGTTGGTGTACATGTGTGCAGGAAGCCACCCATTGTCTTCACTATCAGAGAAGTGTGGACAGGGATCCCGGAATGCTGGTGACCCTTGACTTGAGCTCTGGCAAAGGTCAGGGCTGTACACCCACTGTTTAGTCCAGACAATGGTAGCTGAAGCAACTTCCCCACCAGACAGTCAAGTAAATCCTTACTGATAAGATAGTCTGCCTGTTACTGGAAATTGCCTGGGCTATAGGTGTGTCCCAAATTGAATGAAAGGATAGCAAGGCCCGTGCCCAAGCGGAGTCCTTCCTCTTGAGCTGGGCTCCCGTCTGGTCCCCCAATATTTCCAAATTATTGTTTCTTGTCTCGTCTCTTTCATTTGCGTGCGGCCCCTCTTCCAGAGCCCGAACCCTGAACCACATGGGACGTGGGCCACCTTCACATCTGGCGCCTCAACGGACCTCTGGAGGAGAAGACTTCGCCTAGAGCGAAAAACGAAGGTTTCACCGGCAAGGTGGGGAAAAAAAAGTTTTCACCGGATAGGTGGGGACACCATATAGGTGGGGAATTTCACCGCACGAAAAGCCCACGGTCAGCTGCAGAAATCGCTATCTGTAAGTAGGGTGGGAACATAGCTTTTCTTTAACCAGGCTAATGGGGCAGAATTCAGTTATAAAGTAAACTTTATTATAGACTTTTGGTTTGCATGCTTAAGGAATTAAAGTTTCAGAAGGTATTCTCTTACAGTTTTTGCTTGATGTTATAGAACATAACCCTTTGTTTCTGGAAGAAGGTACATTAGATCTTGATTGTTGGGGAAAAGTTTGTCAAAATTTGAAAACAGCTCAGCGGCAGGGAAAAAACTTGCCTCCAAACTGTTTCTCCTTGTGAACCACGGTATTGCATTTACTAGAGCCTTTTAGAGAGGCTAAGGAGGATAAATCGCCTTCCCTTGCACCCTCCACTCCCAAAGAAGAAGAAGAAAAAAAATTGGAGGAATGGCCTTCATGGCCCCCTCCACCTCCATGTCCTAATCCTGAAATGTTTAATTCGACATTAATAGTATCACCTGTGCAAAGAGCTATCTGAGAAGGATTACAGGAGAAATTATGAATAATATTTCTTCGCTCCTTATGATTGGTATTCTCTGGCTCGTGCAACTCTGGATGGAGGAGATTATTTACTGGATGAAGGGAGAATTTTTGGAGAAATGATTCGAGCATGTCAGAATGTGGGGTCAGGCACTTTTCAAGCAAATTTACCCGCTGCTGCTATAACAGTGGGAACTAAAAGATGTTATAATTGTGGAAAAACAGGACCAAAAAAAATTACTAGGTCTTTTGGCAATCCTGTAAAATAGGCACCCACTCTCAAGAGTGTTATTAAGTCTCATTTTTGCCATGTTTTTATTTCGCAGTCCATCATTTAAGATTTAGGCAAATGAAACATTTCCCAGAATTTAGGGATGCATCTGGGATTTCTGTACCTGTGAATAGAAAAGCAAGCTTAAGAAAACGCATGCGCTCCACTGGAATTTGGGTGACTTCTTGAGCCCCAATCTTTTCACGGATGCTACAGAATAAACCAGACTGTTTTTTCTTTAAAACGATGGTAAAAATGACACAAGGAAAATATACAGGCTGTATTTAGGCAATAGGATTAATGCTTCCATAATAATGATAGTTCTTGAATAATAATGTATCGCATTACAAGGTTGCCTCCCAAATCTTGGAGGCACTCCTGTTTTTTATAAAATGAAATAATACTTTAGCGCTGAAACAGGTTTGGCTCAGTGGATAAAGCGTCCGTCTGCGGACTGAAAAGTCCCAGGTTCGATTCCGGTCAAGGGCATGTACATTGGTTGCGGGCACATCCCCGGTGTGGGGTGTGCAGGAGGCAGCTGGTCGATGTTTCTCTCTCATCGATGTTTCTAGCTCTCTATCCCTCTAACTTCCTCTCTGAAAAATCAATAAAATATATCTTAAAAAAAATAATAATACTTGAGCATTGAAGCCAATAAAAGTCAATAAGTTATCTCTGTTATAGTATTTACCAAAAGACAATGCCTTGGGCAGTAATTAGCTTTGAAATCTTAAAGTTGTTAGAGCATAAATAATAAAAATATCTAAAAGAATTTGTGGTAAAGCTTTTCAGTAATAATATATCAATGATAAAGGGCCAGCCGCTCTTCTCCATGTAAAAGCGGAGAAGCCGCCAGCGGCAACGTGTTATCTCTTAGGAAAAATGTGGCAGTTTTAAAATTCCCCTCCCCCTGCCTTTTGGCCAGAAACATAGCTTTCCAAAGCCTTTAGTAACTTAAGACTTTAGAACATTGCTAAATTAAATAATAAAAATTATTGGACATCTGGGTATTTTAAAATAGCAAGATACTAAAATATTAATCTAAATTTGCCACATATGAAAAATCTAGAGGATAGAATTTGATCTATTAATTGAATATGCCTTGCATTTTATTTGAAATATATCTTTTAAAATGTAAAATTATTATTAATTTGAGAAATGCTAAGTATTTAACTTGCTACCTGAAATTAGAAGCTTCTAAGGAAACGCACAGAAAATAAATTTCTTCCAATAAGATGGAAAGAGACTGTCTCAGAACTATTCTGAAGTTAATAAATATCTACACCCCGTTTTTCCCCTTAGGAAGCGTGCCTCTGATTTATCTTCATAGAAGATTCCCCCAGACAAAGGAAGGTAGAGGCAACTAGAAAAGACCCCAGCCCATTTTTATTTTTATTTTTGAATAGTCCATTGGGAATATACTGAAATTCTAGAGAGGGGCAATGCCTGAACCAGGGACAAAAGACACTGCTTTGGTAATTTTTAATGCTGGACATTCTCTGGTGTAAACTTTTAGTGTGTTCTGCACGCCTGTATAAGAGTGTTGATGTTTTTGTGTCTCTTTGTTGTTGTTTAATTAATTAATTAATTAATTTTTTATTTTTTATTAAGGTATTATATGTGTACATATCTTACCATTGCCCCCCCAACCCACTCCCATACATGCCCTCACCCCCCAGAGTTTTGCGTCCATTGGTTATGCTTATATGCATGCATACAAGTCCTTCGGTTGATATCTTATCTCCCCCACCTCTCCCTAACCTTCCTGCTGTAATTTGACCTTCTGTTTGATGCTTTACTGTCTCTGTATCTATCTTTTTGTTCAACAGCTTATAATTTTCTTTATTATCCATAGATGAGTGAGATCCTGTGGTATTTTTCTTTCATTGACTGGCTTATTTCACTTAGCATAATGTTCTCCAATTCCATCCAGGTTGCTGCAAATGATGAGAATTTCTTCTTTTTTATGGCAGCATAGTATTCCATTGTGTAGATGTACCACAGTTTTCTGATCCAGTCATCTGCTGACGGGTACCTAGGCTGTTTCCAAATCTTAGCTATTGTAAATTGTGCTGCTATGAACATAGGGGTGCATATATCTTTTCTGATTGGTGTTTCCAGTTTCTTAGGATATAGTCCTAGGAGTGGGATTACTGGGTCAAATGGGAGTTCCATTTTCAGTTTTTTGAGGAAACTCCATACTGTTCTCCACAGTGGCTGCACCAGTCTGCATTCCCACCAGCAGTGCACGAGGGTTCCTTTTTCTCCACATCCTCGCCAACACTTGTCGTTTGTTGATTTGTTGATGATAACCATTCTGACAGGTGTGAGATGGTACCGCATTGTCGTTTTGATTTGCATCTCTCAGATAATTAATGACTTTGAGCATGTTTTCATGTGTCTCTTGGCCTTCCTTCTGTCTTCTTTTGAAAAGATTCTATTTAGGTCCATTGCCCATTTTTTTATTGGATCATTTATCTTCCTTTTATTAAGTTGCATAAGCTGCCTGTAGATGTGGGAGATTTAAACTTTATCAGTGATAACATTAGCAAATATGTTCTTCCATACAGTGGGGTTTTTTGTTGTTTTGTTGATGGTTTCCTTTGCTGTAAAAAAGCTTTTTATTTTTATGTAGTCCCATTTGTGTATTTTCTCTTTAGCTTCCATTGCCCTAGGGGCAGTATCAGTGAAGAAGTTCTTTCGGCATATGTCTGAGATTTTGCTGCCTGTGGATTCCTCTAGTATTTTTATGGTTTCCTGTCTTATGTTTAAGTTCTGTATCCATTTTGAGTTTATTTTTGTGTATGGCGTAAGTTGGTGATCTAGTTTCATTTTTTTGCATGTCTGTCCAATTTTCCCAACACCATTTATTGAAGAGACTGTCTTGATTCCATT
Source organism: Eptesicus fuscus (assembly GCF_027574615.1). Taxonomy (NCBI): domain Eukaryota; kingdom Metazoa; phylum Chordata; class Mammalia; order Chiroptera; family Vespertilionidae; genus Eptesicus; species Eptesicus fuscus. Next base: position 71,764,078 of record NC_072473.1, on the reverse strand, counting down.
GTATGTTCATGCCTCCTTTGTCAAATATTAATTGAGCATAGTGGTTTGGGTCGATATCTGGCTTCTCTATTCTATTCCATTGATCTATATGTCTGTTCTTGTGCCAATACCATGCTGTTTTGAGAACCGTGGCTTTGTAATACAGCTTGAAATCTGGTATTGAGATCCCTCCTACTTTATTCTTCTTTCTCAGGATTGCTGTGGCTATTCGGGGTCTTTTTTTATTCCAGATGAATATTTGGAGAGTTCTTTCTAGGTCTGTGAAATATGCCGTTGGTATTTTAATGGGGAGTGCATTGAATCTATAGATTGCTTTGGGTAGTATGGACATTTTAATGATGTTGATTCTACCAATCCATGAACATGGTATGTTCTTCCATCTGTTTACGTCTTCCTCTATCTCTTTTTTCAGTGTCCTGTAGTTTTCTGTGTATAGGTCTTTTACTTCCTTAGTTAAGTTTATTCTTAGGTATCTTAATTTTTTTGGTGTGATGGTAAATGGGATTGCTTTTTTAGTCTCTCTTTCTGTAAGTTCACTATTGGTGTATAGAAAGGCCATAGATTTCTTGGCGTTAATTTTGTATCCTGCTACATTGCCGAATTCATTTATTAAGTCTATTAGTTTTTTGATGGAGTCTTTCGGATTTTTTATGTACACTATCATGTCATCTGCAAATAAGGACAGCTTTACTTCTTCTTTTCCAATTTGGATGCCTTTTATTTCTTCTTCTTGTCTAATTGCAATGGCTAATACTTCCAGTACTATGTCAAACAGGAGTGGTGAGAGTGGACAGCCCTGTCTTGTTCCTGTTCTTAGGGGAAATGGTTTTAGTTTTTGCCCATTGAGTATGATGTTTGCTGTGGGTTTATCATATATAGCTTTTTAAAAATATATATATATTATTGATTTTTTACAGAGAGGAAGGAAGAGGGATAGAGAGATGGAAACATCAATGAGAGAGAAACATCGACCAGCTGCCTCCTGCACACCCCCTACCGGGGATGTGCCTGCAACCAATGTACATGCCCTTGACCGGAATTGAACCTGGGACCTTTCAGTCCGCAGGCCAATGCTCTATCCACTGAGCCAAACGGATTTCGGCTCATATATAGCTTTTATCATGTTGAGGTATGACCCTTCTATTCCCACCTTGTTGAGAGTTTTTATCAGGAAAGAGTGTTGGATTTTGTCAAATGCTTTTTCTGCATCAATTGATATGACTATGTGATTTTTATCTCTCAATTTGTTTATGTGATGTATCACATTTATTGATTTGCGGATACTGTACCATCCTTGCATTCCTGGTATAAATCCTACTTGGTCACGGTGTATGATCTTTCTGATGTACTGCTGGAGCTGATTTGCTAGAATTTTGTTGAGGATTTTGGCATCTATGTTCATGAGGGATATTGGCCTGTAATTCTCTTTCATTGTGTTGTCTTTATCTGGTTTTGGTATTAGGGTGATGCTGGCTTCATAGAAGGAGCCTGAAAGTGTTCCATCCTCTTGAATTTTTTGGAATAGTCTGAGGAGGATAGGTTTTAGTTCTTCCTTGAATGTTTGGTAAAACTCCCCTGTGAAGCCATTGGAGCCCGGGCTTTTGTTTGCCAGAAGCTTTTTGATGACTGCTTCAATTTCCTATATAGTTACTGGCCTATTGAGCTGTTTAGATTCTTCCTGATTGAGTTTTGGAAGGTTATATTTTTTTAGGAATATGTCCATTTCCTCCAGGTTGTCCAGTTTGTTGGAATAGAGTTGTTTATAGTATTTTTTAACAATCCTTTGTATTTCAGTGGGCTCTGTTGTTATTTCTCTGCTTTCATTTTTGATTTTATTTATTTGGGTCCTCTCTCTTTGCTTCTTGGTGAGCCTGGCTAGAGGTTCATCAATCTTATTTATCCTTTCAAAGAACCAGCTCTTGGTTTTGTTGATCTTTTGTATTGCTTCTTTGGTCTCTATGTCGTTTATCTCCGCTCTGATCTTTATTATTTCCTCCCTTCTGCTTACACTGGGATTTTCTTGTTGCTCATTTTCTAACTCTTTGAGTTGTATGGTTAGGTAATTTATTACCATTGTTTCTTGTTTTTTGCAGTATGCTTGTAGAGCTATGAACTTCCTTCTCAAGACTGCTTTCGCTGTGTCCCATAGATTTTGGGTTGTTGTGTTTTCATTGTCATTTGTTGCCATGATGTTTTTTATTTCTTCCTTGATTGCTCTGGTAACCCAGTCATTGTTTAATAGCATGCTGTTTTAGTCTTCATATGTTTGATTTCTTTGGATTGTTTTTATTGTAGTTGATTTCCAGTTTTATGCCACTTGATCTGAGAAGGTGCTTGATATAATTTCTATCTTCTTGAATTTGAAGAGACTTTGCCTATGTCCCAACATATGGTCTATCTTTGAAAATGACCCATGTGCACTTGAGAAGAATGTATATTCTGTGGCTTTGGGGTGAAATGTTCTGAAGATGTCAATTAATTCCATCTGGCCTAGTGAGTCATTTAGGATTGATGTTTCTTTGCTGATTTTTTGTTTAGAGGATTTGTCCAATGGTGATAGTGGGGTATTAAAGTCTCCTACTATGATTGTATTGCTGTCAATCTCTCCCTTGATATCCTCCAGGAGTTTTTTTTATGTATTTGGGTGCTCCTGTATTGGGTGCGCATATGTTTACCAGAGTTATTTCTTCTTGTTGGATTGCTCCCTTCAGTATTATGAAGTGGCCTTCCTTATCTCTTTTTATGTCCTTCACTTTGAGATCTAATTTTTCTGATATAAGTATTGCTACCTCAGCTTTTTTTTTCATTTCCATTCGCCTTGAAAACCTTTTTCCATCCCTTCACCTTCAGTCTGTGTGCATCTTTTTTTCTGAGGTGGGTTTCTTGAAGACAGCAGTTATATGGGTCTTGTTTTCTTATCCACTCTGTTACCCTATGTCTTTTGATTGGGGCATTTAATCCATTTACATTTAAAGTTATTATTGATAGGTACTTATTTGTCGCCATTTTTATTCTACACCCCTGTGTTCCTTCTTCACTTCCTATTTCTTTTTTTTACAGCAGACCCTTTAGCATTTCTTGCATTGCTGGTTTGGTGGTGATACATTCCCTTAGTCCTTTTTTGTCTGTGAAGCTCCTGATTTCACCTTCAATTTTGATGGATAGCCTTGCTGGGTACAGTATTCTTAGATTCAGACCCTTCCTTTGCATGACTTTGTATATTTCATTCAATTCCCTTCTGGCCTGATGAGTTTCTGTTGAGAAATCAGTTGCTAGTCTGATGGGGGTTCCTTTGTATGTAACTTTCTGTCTCTCTCTGGCCGCTCTTAAGATTCTTTTTTGTCGTTGGTGTTTGCCAATTTAATTATTATTATTATTATTTTTAATGAATCTTTATTGTTCAGATTATAATTGTTTCTCCTTTCCCCCCGATATCTCCCCACCACCCAGTTCCCACTCACCCTCTTCCCCACTGTCCTTATCCATAGGTGTATGATTTTTGTCCAGTCTCTTCCCGTACTCCCCACACAGACACCCCCTTTCCCCTGAGAATTATCAATCCACTCCCATTCTATGCCTCTGATTCTATTAAGTTCACCAGTTTATTCTGTTCCTCAGATTTTTAATTCACTTGACTTTTAGATTCACTTGTTGATAGATATGTATTTGTTGTTCATAATTTTTTATCTTTCTTCTTCTTTTTCCTCTTTTTAAAGAATACCTTTCAGCATTTCATATAATACTGGTTTGGTGGTGATGAACTCCTTTAGCTTTTTCTTATCTGTGTAGCTCTTTATCTGTCCTTCAATTCTGAATGATAGCTTTGCTGGGTAGAGTAGTCTTGGTTGTAGGTTCCTGCTATTCATCACTTTGAATATTTCTTGCCACTCCCATCTGGCCTGCATGGTTTCTGTTGAGAAATTAGCTGATAATCGTATGGGAGCTCCCTTGTAGGTAACTAACTGTTTTTTTCTTGCTGCTTGTAAGATTCTCTCTTTGTCTTTTGCTCTTGGCATTTTAATTATGATGTGTCTTGGTGTGGTCCTCTTTGGATTCCTTTTGTTTGGGGTTCTGTGTGCTTCCTGGACTTGTAAGTCTATTTCTTTCATCAGGTGGGGGAAGTTTTCGTTCATTATTTCTTCAAATAGGTTTTCAGCATCTTGCTCTCTCTCTTCTTCTGGTACCCCCATAATTCTGATGTTGGTACGCTTGAAGTTGTCCCAGAGGCTTCTTACACTATCTTCAACTTTCTGAATTCTCTTCTCTTCATGCTTCTCTGGAGGAGTGTCCTTGGCCTCTTTGTATTCCAAATCTTTGAGTTGATGCTTGCGATCCTCTAGTCTGCTGTTGGGTCTCTGTATAATATTTTTTATCTCAGTCAGTGTATGTTTAATTTCTAGTTGGTCCTTTTTCATATCCTCGAGGATCTCATTGAATTTATCGGCCTTTTCCATGAAATTCTTGAAAAACCTTATAACCGTGGTTTTGAACTCTATGTCCAGTCACTTGTTCTCCTCCATTTCTTTGGTTTGTGATCTGTTTCCTTGCCTTCTCATTTTCGCTGCTTCCCTGAATTGGTAGGGTAGCTTTGTGTACTAGATGTCCTATTGGTTCAATGGGTCAGCCTCCCAGTTACTTGAGGTGGACACTCTTGGTTTACCCTTGTGTACTGTGTGTCCCCCAGCAGGAGCTACAGCAAGAACTAGTTTTCTCCTCCTTTGCTTGGGCGGTTTTGGAGCAGTCTGACTGGAGCTGTAGTTTATTTGGTTAAGCTGCCACAGAACAGGCCATTTATATGCAAAAGCCGATGTGTGGAGCCTGGGTGGGTTTGTAGAATGTGCAGGGCAGGGTCTCAGGGCTGGGCGGGGTCTCAGGGCGTCACTAGGCTAGGGCATGGCCAACGGCGATGGCTGCCATCAGCCGTCTCTGCCTTTCCACGTTTCCAAGTCCCTGCGCCCCGCGTTCCAGCACAGTAAAACAAAGATTGCTGGGCACACCTCTGCAAAAAAGTCACTCTCACTTTCCGACCTGATGGCTGAGAGTCCAGCTTCTCCCCGTAAGTGTCTGGGTCCCCCGCGTGTGCCCAGAAACTGGATTTCAGAGTGATCGGGAGCTTGTCACCCTGTGGGTTGAAGAAAAACCGCGCACCCAGTCGCCCGCCGCCAGCCCGATTTGCGCGCCTCCGTACCTCAGCTTTTCAGCATTTGTGCTCCTTTCTCCCCTTAGTTGTAAATCTACCACTCAGCCAGCTTTCCCGTGGTTCTGGGTGGTAGACATTTTGTCTTTTAGTTGTATTTTTGAAATTGTTGTGCGAGGCAGCAGATTAGTTGTTTAACCATGCCGCCATCTTGGTTCCTCTTCCAAACTCTGCCAATTTAATTATAATGTGCCTTGGTGTCAGTCTTTTGGGGTTCATTTTGCTTGGGACTCTGTGAGCTTCTTGGATTTGTGTGGGTTTTTTCTTCCCTATATCAGGGAAGTTTTCTGTTATTATTTCTTCAAACAGGTTTTCTATTCCTTGCTCAGTTTCCTTTCCTTCTGGAACCCCTATTATGCAGATGTTTTGTTTTGTGTTGTCCCAAAGTTCCCTTAGGCTCTCCTTCTGCTTTTTAATTTTTTTTTTTCTAGAAGCTGCTCTACTTGGGTATTTTTTCCTACCTTGTCTTCTAGCTCACTGATGCGGTCCTCTGCTTCTTCTAGTCTACTCTTGATGCTTTCTATTGAGTTTTTTACTGCAGCTATGTCTTTTTTCATTTCTTCTTTGTTCTTCTTCATTTCCTCTTGATTCTTACTCATTTTGTCGAATTTGTCTTCCATTCTTTTCAGCCAGCTTATGACCATTTCTCTGAATTCTTTCTCTGATAGGTTGCTGGCCTCTAATTCGTATTACTTCCTTTTCTGGTGATTCCTGCTTTTCTTTCCTATGCTGGCTGTTTCTTTGTCTCCCCATGGTCTCTCTTCTCCGGATGTCTGGTTATGTAGTTCTCTCTCTCCTGCATTGATTTAAAGGCACAAAATACCACACAACCAGGTACAATACAAAAGGCACTGAACAGAAATGTATTCACAATATTAATAACCTCAAATAAAGCTGACCAGCAGAGAAAGGCAAATTAGGGGATAGGAGAGAAAGAAGAAGAGTAAAAAGAAAGAAAAGAAAAAAAAAGTAATGTCAAAATGAACTTGGGAAAAGAAATAAAAAGTAAGAGAGACAAGAATGATACTAAGTGAGAAAAGGTTAACAAACTATATATATGGGGAGAAAACTCCAGTAGAGCAACCACTAATCCCAGCAAATGCCAGCAACAAGTACCTGGAGATTAATACAAACTACAACACCAACTAATATCAAGCGAGGGAAGGGAAAACAGAAGTTAAAAACAAACAAAAACAAAGTAAACAAAATAACCAAACAAAAAAAGAGAATAAGCAAAACAATTTCACAAAAAAGCATAAAAATTCGATATAGTCAACATTCAAGCACACAACAACAAAAGGACAGAGATAAAAACAATTTTTTTTATTGCTAAGACAGCAAAGAGAGAGGCGTGTATGGACTTGGAGCAGGAGATTGGAAATTATATAAGTAAGCTGATATTTTAGCAGGGGTAAACAGAAAGAATAGGGAAAATCTAAAGCAGGAAAGGGTTAAGAGAAACAGGACAACAAAAGGGGAAAGGTTAGGAAGAGAGTGATGGCATAAAGGTAGAGTTGAGATAGGGTAAAACGATGCTAAAGGAAAGATGAAAATAGAATGTAGAACACTAATCCCAAAGTAAAATGAAGAGAAAATACAATGACACTTTAAAAAAAGGTAAAATAGTAGTAGTAATTATGCTGATTGAAAATAAAAATGTAATAATTAAAAAGGTAAAATCAAGTGAGCAAAAAAGAAAAAAATTAGTTTCTTAAGTAAAAGTTGCAATAAATGAAAATAAAAAAATAAAAATGAAAAAATTAAAATGAAAAATAAAATAAATAAAATGTGCAGTAGTGAAGGTCATTCACTTCCTCTATTGTTCTGTTTGGCACGCCTGTTTCCCAGTCCGGACAGTATTGCAGTTCCCTGCATTCCACTGATCCTCAGTGTTGTGAGCCAGTCCTGATTTTTAAGCAGGTGGTGTCTTAATTTCTCGTATTCTTTTATTTTTGATTACACAAGAGTCAATTTGTGATTCAGCCCCTGGGTGGCAGCGTTTCTGGATTGACTTACAGGTCTCTATGGCCTCTCTAGCCTTCTTTCCCTGTGGCACTCAATACTGGTTTGTGGAGGTGGGCTGCCTCAGAGCTGGCTCTCCAATGGTCACTCCCTGCTCCGATCCCCAGGTTCCAGAAAAACAAATTCCCCCTGCAGTTTCCCAGGATGTCCCCAACTGGGTGATCCTTGCTTAGTAATCAGAAACAAGGAAATGAAGAGGAAAAAGCCCAAGTGTGCGAACAATGGGTCCGCACGCAAGTCTAAACAGCCTGCACACCTTTGCAATTCTTAGGCTGTCCCTCCACATCAGATCAAAATGGGTTTCTTTTTAGAGATCCCTTCTGTTAGCAGCTCTGAGGACCCCCTTCCACATTCATGGATCATGCCAGCCCCACCAGCCACGGACTTTTCTAGGCACAAACTTGTCAGGGACCAAGAGTCGGTCAAAGGATTAACCCTGACCTTCAGTAAGTTACTGTAACTAGGCCCACCTCCTCTTACCTGAGGACAAAGCATTTCTTCTGTAGCCGCCCTTCAACTGCCACACCCTTTATCTATAGTTACGACTTTAGCCGATTATCTAGGTCAGCCCCCACCCCTCCTAGGCATCCACCCTTCTAGAAATCACATATAAGGAACGCTGTAAAAATAAAGTTTTGAGGCTTGATCAGAATCCCTTTTGTCTTGCCTCCATTCTTTGCGTCCCTTGTCTGTCTCTCATTCTCTTAGGTGCGCCGCCTCGGTACCCTCGTTAGAAGACCCCGCAGGCCGGGGCATTACTGGCGCCCAACGTGGGGCACGAGAGTCGGCTCTCCGGGGAACATCTGCACATCGGTCCGGCCGGACACCCTCTTGAGTCGCCGCGGAACGCCGCGAGTGAAGACTTGCCTCTTGAGTCGCCGCGAGTGAAGACTCGCCTCTTGAGTCGCCGCGAGTGAAGACTCGCCTCTTGAGTCGCCGTGGAACGCCACGAGAAAGACTCTGTCACTTGATCGCTGCGGAGCTGCCCGTCCGTGAGTATGATCTGATTGTAGTTGAGTATTGCAGATGATCTTTTCAGACAAGATTTAAGAGTGAATTCCTTGTGAGAACTAGTTTTTATCCCCTTTGATGGACACTTTGAGCTTCTCGATTCAACCTCCAGTCCGCTAATAAGCACTCGTCTCGCCGATCCGGGAAGAATGAAAGGTACCGCGATCTGGCTAAGCGAGATCTCTGAATCACTCTGCGGTTCCTCGTCATGTCTCTCGCAAACCCTGAGCTCACTCTGTATACGTGAGCAGGGGCCTTTGGGCAAACAGAGATTGTTGACAAGACAACTGTCCTAGGCATCGGAAACTCAGGGCTGACCTGGCACGGGGTTTATACGTCCCAGAGGCTTACGCGGAGGAGGCAAAAAATTGAGAAGCTCCCACATCAACATGGGCACCTCTCTCAGTTCTCACGAGGAATTCCTCGGTGGGCTCAAGGAGTCCCTCAGGACGCAAGGAGTAAGGGTAAAAAGAAAGGCATGTCCCTGGTTTCCACTAGTGGGCACCATCGATTCAAAGCGATGGAAAAGAGTAGACTTTTGACCCAGAGAAAATCCCTAAAGGTTTACCATTACTGAATCTTCCCCCTAAGAAGGAGGTGGGGGAAGGGAGACACGTGGCGATCCAATATGGACGCCACTCCCCAAGAAAGCCACTTTGAAAGGCCTCCTCTTCGCCATCTTTATTTATTTTCCAGCTAATGACTTAAAGCTTTTACGAATTCATAAATGCATCCGGGATTTCTGTGCACATGTAAGGGGAAAAGGCCAGTTTAAAAACGAGTGCGCATAGTTTTGAGCTGAACTTAACTCTTTGCTGTGTACAGAATAAAAACCCGAGACTCTTTTGGCCTTAAAAATGGCAGAGATGAACCGGGGAAAGAGATATAGGCGGGCTTCCCAAGGCTCTTTTGAAATTTCCCGCCCAGAGGTAGGTAACCACCAGGAAGTAGAAAGCAAGTTTACAGGTGAATAGTTATGGGTTTGTTTCTTGACTTCCTCAGCAGGAAAAATTCTTTAAAAAATTTAGTGGCTGTGCCAAGCCTATTGGCTGGAAATTTAAAACTTTTAAGTTCAAATAATCTAAATGTATTGAAATTTAAAATAATGAAATGTTGATCTGAGTATGCCTAGTATGAAGTCTAGATGATATAAGTTAATTAATTGAATATGCCTTATATTTTATTTGAAATGTATCCTTAAAAATGTAAAAGTATTATTGATTTGAGAAATACTAAGTATTTAATTTTGCTACCTAAAATTTAAAGCTCTGAAAGTTTAAGGTCTCTTTTCTCTCCATTAAAAGGTTTTAAAGCTACACCCTTTTTTTATGGAGGGAGGGATGGACATGCCCTTCCCCTAGCGTGCAGGTAGGCTGGTTCCCGCCAGCGGCCATTTTTAAAGAATGTTCATTTGCATTTCAATGGCTACACCTTTTGCTAGCTGACCTTCCCAGAAAAGGTCAAGTGGTTTTTTCCTGAAAAGGTGGCTCATTTAAAATCAACTTTCCACCAGTAGTCATTTTTTAATACTTATAAGTTTGCTTCTCAGTTTCCCTAGGCAGAAATAACATGGTTTAAAGTTGACTATTAGATTTTAAAATTTATTCTTAAAGCTATAAAGGTGTTATTAATCTAAGAACTGCAAATATTTGACTTGCAAGCTCTGAAAGTTTAAGATTCAGATTGAATTGTGAGAAATTATAGAATTGTGGTAACTAAATGCCTAGAGTATTGCAACTTAATTTTTGAGAAAATAAAATGTTTTCTCTTAAATAATTAGAAATTCAAAATATGTTACTTCTTGGTCTGATTTTAAAAAGGAAATTCTGTGATATAGTTTAAATTTAATTGACATTCTTTAAGATAATTTAAGTATATAATCTTTAAATCATATATATTATATATTTGATCTTTCCAGGTGTATTTCAAGGTTTTGAGAGTGGCTTTTGAGACATTTCACTGGGCCCTTGAGGTGTATTTCAAAAGTCTATTCTCTCTTAAAATAAATATTTTTTTTAATTAAACCAATTGATACTTGAAATTGCATGGAAAGCTTTATCAAATAAAAATTAATTGATATATTTTATTAAATGTTATGAAAGTTTTCACCTGTAAGAAAGGCGGAAACAATATATTTCTTAAATATAGCCAAAATTTTCAACAACAGTAGAATTTCATAGAAAGACAAAAGCCTCAAGTAGCCTGCATTTTTGAATCGGCTGGAGGTGGAACAGTGTTTATACTTTTGGGTCAGACCAATAAAGTATCAAATAAGTTTAATGAATGTTTCTTTCCTTTTTTAAATTAAAGATACCTACTTAAGTTACCTTATAAATTTGATTTTTAAAATATAATCAATGTCTCATATAAATTAAGTTACATGAGAAGCCAATGTTTTATAAGTAATTGAATCCTGACTCGTAGCCGCCTGCATTCTTAATTAAGCTAGAGGAGGAGCAACATTTGCAGCTTGTGAGGCAGCCACCATCTTGCCTGCCCCTCTGGCCACGTGGTTACTGCCCGCCATCTTGAAATAACAAAGGCCAACCCCTTTCTTTAAATAAGCCAATGTCTTTGTAAGCAATTTAAATAAATCTAAGAAAGTTACTGAAGCCTTCCCATGATCCCTCTGTCTTAAGAGGATACCTTAAAAATATAATTCTAAATTTATGAAAAGGAGAAATTTTAAAATTTTAAATTCTCTTTCACTAGTATTTACAGTGTAAACTAAGATTATTGTTAAAATGTTAAATCTGAAAGTAAATTAGTAGTCAGCCTTACTGTAAGAGTACTTGTAATGTAGCTAGCTAGTCGCCTGAGGCTTGTCTTTCAAACTGTAACCATACTGATTGCTTGTTATAAAAAGAAAGACAAAGAATCTTAAATGAAACTCTGTAACCTGAAAGTTATTTTGGAAGGAAATAGAGAGGCTTCCTTCAAATATCTTACAGATTGTAATTGATAACCAATGCATTAGGCCTCAGAAGGTGTAGAAATGACTTTTAGAAATTATTAGGAGGCTTTAACTGGTTAAAACCGTTTCTATACAAAAAGAAATTGATAGCCAGTTTGAGATTGAATTGCCATGGCCTAGAACAAAGAATATTCTTACATGATATTTTATAATTTCATTATAATTTTTGATATTTTACAACAGCATATTGTACAGTTATCCCAAACTTACAAATTAATTCTTTGAATGTTTGGCAGCAATTTATAAGTACATGAAAGGATTTAATCCCTTCCACTGTGTGGAAGGCCCCCAAGGAAAGCATTTGAGGGTTAGATTTGCTCACGGCAGAACAGGGAGGAATATGTTTGGCTCTACAGGAACGATGCTGCTTCTACGCCAACAAGTCTGGCATCGTCCGAGACAAGATCAAGAAGCTACAAGAGAACCCGCTCTGGAGTGGACTTAATGGACTCCTCCCCTACCTCCTCCCCATCCTTGGTCCCCTTGTTGGTTTTCTCCTTATTCTTACATTTGACCCTTGGGCATTTAGAAAAATAACCGACCTCATAAAACAGCAAATAGATTCAGCTTTAGCAAAACCCATTCAGATTCATTATCAATGCCTGGAAATGGCCGATAGGTGGGGCTCGGTTTACCAAGAACACGAGCACCTCCGGACCCAGACTCGCTCCTTCCCTATGGGGACAGCATCTTAACCAGAGGGATGCTTACCTACGCTCTAGCCAGAGCCAGAGGTATGGGTATCGAACCGGGTGCAGAGCAAAGCATTGCAAGGGAAGGTTGGGATATTTTTCCAACCTCCTCTGGATTTCCCTGAGAGTATACCTGGTTTGCATAGAGGTTGACATCGATAAAAACAATGGCTCTGCCTCTCCTCCCCAAAAGATGTCAAGAGCCACACACGGTGGGTATGCAAAGCCCACGGGAGGAACCAGGTCAATGTCTCCTCGGTCGATTAATGCCCACTCCCGTTTCTTAAACAGAGAGGGAGGAGATGTCAGGGACCAAGAGTCGGTCAAAGGATTAACCCTGACCTTCAGTAAGTTACTGTAACTAGGCCCACCTCCTCTTACCTGAGGACAAAGCATTTCTTCTGTAGCCGCCCTTCAACTGCCACACCCTTTATCTATAGTTACGACTTTAGCCGATTATCTAGGTCAGCCCCCACCCCTCCTAGGCATCCACCCTTCTAGAAATCACATATAAGGAACGCTGTAAAAATAAAGTTTTGAGGCTTGATCAGAATCCCTTTTGTCTTGCCTCCATTCTTTGCGTCCCTTGTCTGTCTCTCATTCTCTTAGGTGCGCCGCCTCGGTACCCTCGTTAGAAGACCCCGCAGGCCGGGGCACAAACTTTCCTGGTCCTCCAGCTCCTGCAGCACGAGCGTTTCTCCCACCGCGACCAGAGACCTCACCTTATCCCAGGCGAAATCTGACCTTTCCATGTTGGAGTGAAGAGCTCCTCTGAATCCACATGTTTGCGCCAATTGGGGACTGGTGTTCTGGGGCTCCCAGCTGTTCGGTGGTTGCTGCAGTTGTGGTTTTCAGGCTTCCGATAACATCCACTTTACCTTTCAAGATGGCGCAGTCTCCGCGTCCGAGCCCGTAGCTCCGGGAGGGGAAGCAGTCGCAGTTGGGGCTGCCAGGTCAGGGGAACCCCGTCCAGCAGTCCCCACCTTCTCCTGGAGTTTTGCTGTCCCTTAGCTTGCCAAAAAACACTCCCCGTGCGACCCTCAGCTGCTCCTTCTTTCTGCTCTGGGACAAGGCTCGGAACACATCTGTCTATTCTACTGCCATTTTATCTTCTCCCTGTTTAATTTATTTAAAGAAGAGGCAAGTCCCGCTTTGGGGAAGCCTAGTTATGTGTGGTGCGGTTGAAAGCATGAGAGAGATTGCAAGAATGTCCCAGCAGCTGCCAAGAATTCTTAATCATGGGGCTCTTCTTGCTCTCCCTCTCAGGGTTCAGCCACCAGAAACAGCTAGTGAGATTTCTGTTTGTCTGCAATATAATTTTGACTATCTTTTTAAAAATATATATTTTATTGACTTTTTACAGAGAGGAAGGGAGAGGGATAGAGAGTTAGAAACATCGATGAGAGAGAAACATCGATCAGCTACCTCCTGCACACTCCCTACTGGGTATGTGCCTGCAACCAAGGTACATGCCCTTGACCAGAATCGAACCTGGGACCTTTCAGTCCGCAGGCCGACGCTCTATTCACTGAGCCAAACCAGTTAGGGCTGACTGTCTATCTTTTAGAGATTTTGGTTTGCTCTTCTCTTGTTTATTGTGAGAATAAACAAATCATCTTTTCTGTCAAAGAAAAGTTTAGACAGCTGCCATTTTGGACTGCCTGACTTGGCAGCCACCATGTTGGCCACAGGGCTTGCCGCTCCCCTGGGGCCACCATCTTGAAACAGCAAAAGCCAACCCCCTGCCTTTGAATTAGCCAATAGGGAAAGACTGTGCACCTGAACTCCAATCAAGAGCAAGGGATAGGTCACGTGCATTCTTAAAACACTCTACTTCAGAAAAGAACTTGCAAAGATTCAGAGTCAAGTTCAAACAGGAAACTTTCAGGGTGGTAGCATGTGTCCAGTCAGGGACACTGGGCCAGCCAACAGTCATGATTTCCCTGTGGGGGCATCTGCCAGTGATACTCTGGGTATTTGCATTTCACAGATTGGGAGAAATTATACATTTGCGTGCAGCTCCTCTTCCAGAGCCTGAACCTTGAACCATGTGGGACGTGGATCACCTTCATACATGTTGGGTACAGGGTGTCTTTAATTCCAACCAGATAGAGTATAATATCAATACTGCTAAATCTGCATGTCCTCCATGTGACTGATATAGCATTGTTATTTTATTTTTTAAAGACAAAATGAAAGCAAATTATAGAATTTCAACATATTGGTGTAGATAATCTAGTTGGGAATATACTTTTAAGTATCATCTTTCCCTTTAAACTAATATTCATAATTGACTCATGTTTAAAACACTTTAATTTACAAATTAAATTGCAGATGGGAGCATTAGATTTAGTTTAGACTTAGGTGGGTAACAATACCAGTAAACGTTTCAAATACATAACTTTTTGCAACCACAAAACCTGTAATATGCTGTACAGTAACAAGTGTTGGCATTATCAGTTTAACTGTAAATATAAAATGCTTCTTCCAATTAGTTTCTATGATGATTAAGTTTCTAAAGTTTATCTGAACACCATTTAGAAACTTGTTTTGGGGAGTTTGATAGTTATTGATGTACATCTGTTAAACTGATGACAGACATAACTCATCATTCCCCAGAAACCTTTTTTGATTAGATATCTAACATTTTGCCTCCTCTTTTTTGGTTTTGCTGGTTATAAAGGTTTGGATTGGAGAGGGCTCACTGGATCCCAATCCTTGGAGCTGGATCATTGGATTGAAATCATAATGTGGATAGGATAGGGAGGATGAATTACAAGGACTCATGGAGCGGGATAAGATTACCAGGAACATAGGAGTGGATTCCTGTCCCAACCAAACCGTATTTGTGTGGATTTTTTTTAATTCAACTTAACTAGAAGCCTGATGCATGAAGGTTTGTGCTAGAATGGGCTTTTCTTTCCCTGGCTGCCGGCACCACCTTTCCACTCCGGCCCAGCCCCTTTCTGCTCAGGCCCTGGAGCTGCCTCTTTCCACTCAGGAGCTGCCTCTTTCCACTCCATCCCTGCCTTCCCATGCTGCCCAGAGGCCCTGAGAGACCAGGGGTGGGGCAGAACACCTGCGTTGTCACCATGGCAATGGCACAAGTGTCCTGCCCCCATCACTAGGCGCCTGTATATGCAAATTGACTGCCATCTTTGTTTAGTTAATTTGCATATCACTCCTGATTGGCTGGTGGTGTAGCGGAGGTATGGTCAATTTACATTTTTGTCTATTATTAGGTAAGATTGGCTATTCCAAAGATTTTTCCCTTATTTTTGACTATTGGAGCCCTTAAGATGCACGATGGAATTGTGTTTTGCATTTTTCTGGTAAAAGGAGAAAAGTGTGGACATGGAGATATACACTAGAGCAATCTCCTTGGAAGGATTCAGCACGAGTAGATGGTAAACATTTAAAAGGGAAAAGTGTGTGGGGGGGGTGTTTATAATAGTAAATCAGTGATTCATTTTTAAATTTAAAGAAAACAAAATTGGAGTTGAAGAATAAGTAAGTTTACAATTGGCTGTTGCCATTTTTCTTTGAAAAATAAGCGTTTTTTAAAAAACAAAAAAGAAGAATACATCAACTTTATTCC
Organism: Eptesicus fuscus; assembly: GCF_027574615.1. Taxonomy (NCBI): domain Eukaryota; kingdom Metazoa; phylum Chordata; class Mammalia; order Chiroptera; family Vespertilionidae; genus Eptesicus; species Eptesicus fuscus. The sequence goes on along the minus strand of NC_072473.1, from coordinate 71,748,584 downwards.
TTATATAGGTGAGATTGAAGAAAGTGGCTTAGATATGGTGGCAAGTGGGCAACCTATTAATGAGCTCCAGATTTTGACATACTTGTCTACTCAGCAGTGTTGCATTGGGACAATCACAAAGACCAGAGACTGCAATGCATATCACTCTAATGCTTTGTAAAGGAGCCCTGTCTATGTGTACAAAAAGTGGCTTCCTTGCTAAAGGCAATCTCTGTAGAAGGAGAAAGTAGTTCAGGAAACCTTTGAGAAACACTTCTCAAAGTGAATAAACACCCCTTGTTCTGAATGAATATTCACCAACTTCTGAGGCTTTCCTTCATGGAACCATTTGTAGCAGTACCATTTTAGTGTCTTAATTTATGTGATTCCATAATTACTATGGAATTATTTTCCAAGACTAGTGTGAATATCATATAGTGTGAAAAGTTTCCTTGGAAATCCTTTCAAGAAGGGATTGATGAAGTGCTCATAAATGCACCTACACATACATAAACCAATACACAATCTATAGGCAAAATTATAATAACTTCTTACAAAGCATTCAAGTATAAGGAAATCCCTGGCTTATCTACACTAATAAAAGAAACATGTAAATTGACCATCCCTCCGCTATGCCCACCAGCCAATCAGGAAGGAGTATGCAAATTAACCCAACAAAGATGGCGGTGGCCACGGAGCTGGAGTGAGCAGGAGGCTTGGGTTGCCCCTGGCGACAGAGGAAGTCAAGCTTCCCACCTGCCCTGGCCTCCACTCAAGGAGGGGCTGGGAGCCTGGGTCACTGGGGGGTGTGGCCAGCCTGAAAACAGCCCTCAGCCCCTTACTCAGGCTGGCCATTCCCTCATGGAGTAAGAGTCCCTGCTGGGGGGGCATGGCCAGCCTGCAAATAGCCATCAGCCCCTCACCCAGGCTGCCCCATGCCCCAACGGAACCCCCACCCTGATCTGGGACACCCTTCAGGGCAAACCAGCCAGCCCCCACCCATGCACCAGGCCTCTATACTGATAAAAGGGTAATATGCTAATTAGACTGGGAGACGTTCTTCTGGACAAAGCGGTGGTGGCAGGGCCGGGGTAGAGGTGGTTAGAGGCCTAGAGGAGAGGGCAGTTGTGTGTGATCATGCCAGGATGGGATGGCAGTTGTGGGTGATCAGGCCAGTGGAGGGGGGCAATTGGGGGTGAGCAGACCAGCAGGGGGGCCAGTTGGGAGTGAGCAGGCCATCAGTTGGGGTCAGTTGGGGGTGATCAAGACAATGGGGAGCAGTTTGGAGTGAGCAGGCCAGCAGGGTAGCAGTTGGGGGAGAGCAGGCCAGTGGGGAGGGAAGGTGGGGGCAATCAGGCCAGCAGGGGGGGCAGTTGGGGGTGAGCAGGCCTGCAGGCAGAGTGGTTAGGGGCAATCAGGCAGGCAGGCAGGTGAGCGGTTAGGAGCCAGCAGTCCCGGATTGCGAGAGGGATGTCTGACTGCTGGTTTAGGCCCGATCCCTGTAAACCAGCAGTAGGACATCCTTTGAGGGGTCCCAGATTGGAGAGGGTTCAGGCCGGGCTGAAGGACACCCCCTCGGTGCATGAATCTGATGCACCGGGCCACTAGTCCTATATAATAAAAGCCTAATATGCTAAGTGTCCAGTCATCTGGTCATCCATTCAACCAATCAAAGCGTAATATGCTAATGAATGCTAAGGCTGCTCAACCACTTGCTATGATGTGCACCAACACCAGTGGGCAGATAATCAACTGGTCCACCAGTTGCTATGACGTGCACTGATCACCAGGGGCATACATTCCAGTTGGTAGGTTAGCTTGCTGCTGGGGTCCGGCAGATCGGGACTGAATGAGACAGGCTATACATGCCCTGGAGCCCTCCTGCGATACCTCCCTGGCTGGCCAACCTCTTGTGTCCCTCCCCAACCCCGATCGTGCACCAGTGGGGTCCCTCAGCCTGGCCTGTGCCCTCTCACAATCCGGGACCCCTCAGGAGATGTCAGAGAGCTGCTTTTGCCCGATCCTGCAGGCCAGGCCAAGGCACCCCACTGGTGCACAAATTCGTGCACCGGGCCTCTAGTAGAGACATAAAGTAGAATGATAGTTGCCAGGGGATGTGTGGAGTTATTGTTTCACAAGGATAGAGTTTCAGTTTGGGAAGATGAAAATGTTTTGGAGATGGATGGTGATTATTCACCATATTGTGAATATATTTAATGACATTTAACTATACACTAAAAAAAAGTTAAAACGATAACTTTTGTATTTTACTATTATTTAGAAGGTATGTATGATTTCACTTATATATGGAATCTAATGAACAAAATAAACAAAATAGAAACAGACTTATAGATACAGAAAACAGATTGACAGCTGTTAGAGTGGAAGGGGTTGGTGCAGTACTGGGTGAAAAAAGGCAAGGAATTAAGAAAAAACAAACAAAAACGCCTCATAGACACAGACAGAAGTATGGTGATTACTAGAGGGAAAGGGGGCTTGGGGATATAGAACCAAGTAAAGGGGGGATAAATGGTGATGGAAGGAGACTTAGGGTGGTGAACACACAATACAGATGATATATTATAGAATTGTACACCTGAAACCAATATAAATTTATTAACCAATGTCACACCAATAAATTCAACAAAAAATTTTTAAAAAGAATGTATTATTGATTCATGCAACAAAGTTTAAGAATCTCAAAATATTATACTGAATGAAAGAGTATATACTGTATGATTTAATTTATATAAAATTATAGAAAATGAAAACTGATTTGTATTGATAGAAAGCACATCAGTGGTTGCCTGAATGAGGAAGTTGTCACATGCAAGGATGTGAGGTAAATTTACTAAGAGGCAGAAAGAAACTTGGACGTGATGGATATGTTCATTATCTTGACTGTGGTGCTAATTTCATGCACGTATACATGTGTCAAAACAATGAAATTTTAGAGTTTAATTATGTGCAGTTTAAGTAAATTATACCTTAATAAAACTGTTATTTTTATTGTGGCAAGGGCACTTAACATAAGATTGATCCTCTTAAATGTTTAAGTGTACAATATAGTGTTAATTAAGACACAATTTTGATAGCACATCTCTAGAACTTATTCATTTTGCATAAATGAAACTTTATACTTTCAAATAACTAAAGCTATTTTAAAATGTATGCTTCATGGATTGTAATAATCTAGGAGCTTGTTATAAATTCAGGGTCTCAGACTCATCTATTAAATCAGGATCTGTAAATATTTCTCTCTTTTCCTAGTCCAGCTGCCATGAGTAGGGGTGGCTGGGGATAGAAAAATGAAAGAAAGAGACAGACACAGAAATAGAAGGAAAAAGCTGGGGCCAGGTGGGACAGCTATCCTCTGATATGGACTGGGACAGAGACAGTGACCCGGAGCCAATACAGCAAGTTTATTTTATACAGCAAAAAACAGGAAGTTTTACTAAAAGTGAAGACAAAGGAGATTATGTGCATTCTTGGGTGGGCCCGAGTCATATTCATTCCTGAGATAACGTAACTTGACCCCCCCCCGCTTGCACCTGGGCTGACAATACTCTTGCCTTTTGGCAAAGCGTGTTTCCAGGATGTGGCTTTGCCGACGCCACTGTATTCAGCTGACAATAATTAAAGAAATGCCCATGTGCCTTCCAGGCGCTCTCTACAAGGATCTACATTTTAATGAGATTCCCAGGTGATTTTATATAAAACTAGAGGCCCTGTGCATGAAATTCGTGCACAGAGGGGCGTTGTCCCTCAGCCCAGCCTGTATCCTCTCCAATCTGGGACCCCTCGAGGGATATCCGACTGCCCATGGGATCGGGCCTAAACGGGCAGTCGGATATCCCTCTCACAATCCAGGACTGCTGGATCCCAACTGTTTGCCTGCCTGCCTTCCTGATTGCCCCTAACCGCTTCTGCCTGCCAGCCTGATCACCCCCTAACCACTCCACTGCCAGCCTGTTTGCCCCCAACTTCCCTCCTCTGCTGGCCTGATCACCCCTAACTGCCTTCTCCTGCAGGGTTGACCACCTCCAACTGCCCTCCCTTGCAGGCTGGGTGCCTCCCAACTGCCCTCTCCTGCTGGCCATCTTGTGGTGGCCATCTTGCATCCACATGGGGGCAGGATCTTTGACCACATGGGGGCAGCTATATTGTGTGTTGCAGTGATGATCAATCTGCATATTACTCTTTTATTAGATAGGATAGAGGCCTGGTACAGGGGTGGGGGCCAGCTGGTTTGCCCTGAGGGTGTCCCTGATCAGGGTGGGGTTCCCTTGGGGTGTGGGACGGCCTGAGCGAGGGGCCTGTGGTAGTTTGCAGGCCAGCCACGCCCCCTGGCAACGCAAGCAGAGGCCCTGGTATCTGGAATTTATTTTCTTTCTACAATTGAAACTTTGTAGCCTGGAGCGGAGCCAAGCCTGGGGCTCCCTCTGCAGCTGGCAGCCATTTCTGTTGGGGTTATAATTGAAACTTTGTAGCTTAAGTGGGTGGGCCTGGCCAGGGTGTGCAGAAAGCTTTGCTTCCCCTGTTGCCGCCGGCAACCCTGGCCTGCTCTCTCAAGATCCGTTCTGCCGCCATTTCTGTTTGAATTTGTTTACCTTCTATAATTGAAACTTTGTAGCTTGAGTGGAGGCTTAGGCCTGGCAAGGGCAGGCGGAAAGCTTGGCTTCCTCTGTTACCTAGGAAACCTTGCTCTCTGTGGCTGTAGCCATCTTGGTTGGGTTAATTTGCATACTCGCTCTGATTGGATGGTGGGCGTGGCTTGTGTGTGTGGCTTTTGTGGATGTGTCTGAGGTGTGGTCAATTTGCATATTTGTCTATTATTAGGTAGGATAAATTTTTAGAAACACTGCTTTAATGAACATATATGATTTTTGCAGAGAAGAATATAAGGAATAATTTATTTTTGGAGAATGGATTATAAAACTACTATATATTATGATTCTTTTCTTCCCCAGTTTTATTGAGATATAAATGATGTGTAATATTGTATAAGCTTAAGGTATACAACGTAATGATTTAATATATGTATATTCTGCAAAATGATCACCACAATAAGTTTCCATCCATGATCTCACAAAGTAATCCATTTTGTCCTTGTGGTGAGAACTTCTAAGATCTACTCTCTTAGCAACTTTCAAATCTGCAATATAGCATTGTTAACTAAAGTCATCATGTTGTATATCACATTCCCAGAACTTATAACTGGAAGTTTGTGCCATTTTAACACCTTCATCCAATTCCCCTACCCCACCCCCATCTCTGTTTTATTAGTTTAGGTTTTTTTAGATTCTACATATAAGTGAGATCATACAGTATTTGTCTTTCTCTGACTTATTTCACTTGACACAATGCCCTTAAAGTTCACCTATTTGTGACAACATGGATGGACTTTAAAGGCATTGTGTCAAGTGAAATACATATAAAATTATCACACTATATATTTATATTCTCACATTTTCATTATCTATTCACCCATCAATAAACATGTAGGTTGTTTCCATGTCTTGACTATTGTAAATAATGCTGAAATAAACAGGGGGTGCACATATCTTTTTGGGACAGTGATTTTGCTTCCTTTGTATATATAATGTACTTTCCGGCATATAAGACGACTGGGCATATAAGATTTTCCTGAGTTAAAAAGTTGTTTTATACGCCGGAAAATACGGTATATTGGACTATATTGATGGGATTAGATATAATGGATTAGATATATTGGACTACCGTATTTTCCGGCATATAAAACGACTTTTTAACCTAGGAAAATCTTATACGCCCAGTCGTCTTATACGCCGGAAAATATGGTACCCAAAAATGGAATTGCTGAGGAATACCCATACTGTTTTTCATAGTGGATGTACCAATTTACATTCCTACCAACAGTGAACAGGGTTCGCTTTTCTCCACATAATCGCCAGCATTTGTTGTCTCTTGTCTTTTTAAAATTTTTATTTATTGATTGATTGAGAGAGAGAGAGGTTTGCTGTTTCATTCACTTATGCATTCATTGGTTGCTTCTTGTATGTGCCCTGACTAGGGATTGAATCCACAACCTTGGTGTACCTGGCAACAACCCAACCAATTAAGCTAGTGTTATCTCTTGTCTTTTTTATGATAGCTATTTAACAAATGTGAGGTGATATCTCATTGTGGTTTTGATTGGAACTTCCCTAATAATTAGTGATGTTGAACACCTTTTTCATGTACCTGTTGCTGATTTGAATATCTTCTTTGAGAAAATGTCTATTCAGGTCCTTTTCCCAGTTTTTATTTGGATTATTTGTGGGTTTTTAAATATTAACCCCTTATCCGATAAGTGGTTTGCAAATATGTTCTCCCATTCCAAGACTGTCTTTTCATTTTGTTGATTATTTCTTTTGCTGTGCATAAGTGTTTTAGTTTGATGTAGTCCCACTTGTTTATTTTTTATTTTGTTTCTTGTGTTTTAGATATTATATCCAAAAAAATGATTGCCAAGACTCCTGTCAAGAAGAAACTTTTCCCCTATGTTTTCTTCTAGGAATTTTATGGTTTCAGTTCTTACACTTCAGTCCTTTAATAAATTTGAGTTAATTTTTGTGAGTGGTGTAAGATAGGGGTATAGTTTCATTAATTTGCACGTGGACATCCAATTTTCCTAGCACCATTTATTATTGAGACTGTCTTTCCTCCATTGGGCATTCCTGGCTCCCTTGTAAAACATTAGTTGACCATCTATAGATGAGTGGCTAAACCAGTCTGCATTCCCACCAAAAGTGCACAGGGTTCCCTCTTCTCCACATCTCAGCCAGCACTTGTTGTTTATTCGTTTATTGATGATAGCCATTCTGACAGGCCTGAGGTGGTATCTCATTGTGGTTTTAATGTGTATTTATCTGATCATTAGTGACTTTGAGCATTTTTTTCATCTGTATGTCCTCTTTGGAGAAGTGTCTATTCAGGTCCTTTGCCCACTGTATAATTGGATTATCTTCCTGGTGTTGTGTTGTATAATGAATTTTCCCATTTTTGTCCACTCAGTAACCAGTATATATCTACTGAGCACCCACCAATGACAAAAGGGCAGTGAAAGATAACATGACCAATGTGACGCAAAATATTTCAGGGTCATGAAAATAATGATGTAGCATTTAGACTGCCACTTACAGCTGTGTAACCTTGGGCAAGGTACGTTATCTCTGAAATAGTTTCTTGTGGATGAAAATGGTGAAATGAGATTCCATACATAAAGTGCTAGTATAGCGCCTGGGGTGGGGGGATGTGGATTAGGCTAAAGGGGGAATAAAAGGTGACAGAAAGAGACTTGTTTGGGTAGCAAGTGCAGGATGCAGAATGCAGATGATGTGTTATAGAGTTGTACACTTGAAAATTGTATGATTTTATTAACCAATGTCACCCCAATAAATTCAATAAAAATGAAAAATAAATAAATGAATAAAAATAAAAAGCAAACAAAACCTCTATTGTGCTTATGCATATAGGACATTTGGGTAGAAATTCACTTGTGAAGCCCTAACCCAGTGGTCGTCAAACTCATTAGTCAACAGAGCCAAATATCAACAGTACGATTGAAATTTCTTTTGTGAGCTGAAAACCAACTTCTGCGCATGGGCCACGAAGTTTCAATCTCACTGTACATGCACGCCCGCACATGGTATTTTGTGGAAGAGCCACACTCAAGGGGCCAAAGAGCTGCATGTGGCTCACGAGCCGCAGTTTGCCGACCCCTGCCCTAACCGGTTTGGCTTAGTGGATAGAGCGTCGGCCTTCGGACTGAAGGGTCCCAGGTTCGATTCCGGTCAAGGACATGTACCTTGGTTGTGGGCACATCCCTGGTGGGGGGTGTGAAGGAGGCGGCTGATCTATGTTTCTAACTCTCTATTCCTCTCCCTTCCTCTCTGTAAAAATCAATAAAATATATTTTTTTTAAAAAAAGAAATTCACATGTGAAGTTTGAATTGGCTCATTTAAATCTTGAAGTTTGCCTGATCAGTGGTGGAGCATGTGAATGATGACTACAGAAGTACTATTTAATTGAAATTTTCTTTATGGATATATGCTCATCTGTTTGTATATCAAATGCTTATCTATCAGATCTTACTTATTTAAAATTTGTTTATTAAGTGAATGAGGTTTTTAAAAATATATATATATTTATTGATTTCAGAGAGGAAGGGAGAGGAAAGAGAGATAGAAACATCAATGATGAGAGAGAATCATTGATTGGCTGCTTCCTGCACGCCCCCTACTGGGGACCGAGCCAGCAACCCGGGCATGTGCCCTTGGCTGGAATCGAACCTGGGACCTTTCAGTCTGCAGGCCGATGCTCTATCCACTGAGCTAACCAGCTAAGGAAGATCTTACTTTTATAATTTTTGTTACACAAGTATTCATTTACCTCATTAAAAGTATAAATAAGGTAAGTTAAAAATAAAACACTCAAGTCCCTCCAGCTACAATCAGTTAGATTCTGATATGTCATTCTAGTTTTTCTCTTTGCATGTAAACTATTGTTTCAAAAAGAATATCATGCTTTACTTAATATAGATTTCTTTAATTATTTTTAACTGATGCATAATATCTCATGTTATAGAAATAATGTTCTGGAAATATTGTAAATTATTTAACTAATTTACTTCAAGAAGTGCCACAAGGACGTTTCAGTACACCTATCCCCTACTTTAGAGATGTCCAGATCAGCAACACTGTCCTGGTGGGTGAGTGATGGCCCCTGAGCAAGACATGTGCTTCAATGTGCTCAAGGTCACCAAGGCCACTGGCACCAAGAAGCAATTCCAGAATTTCTGAGAAAGGATACCTGCCCACTCTCCCAAACAAAATAAAATAACATTATTTTCTCAAAATGGAAAGTATTATATAGACTATATATTTGCAAGTATTATGTAGAGCCTTCAATAAATTATATGAAGCCTGAATACAGGAATCTTTTTCTTCAACTGCAAAAACTTAATTGACATGAATATTTTCAGTGTTACAAATACACAGAAAGGCAATTAGATGCTAGATTCTTTAAAAGACATATGGATGATGATAGAAGTAGTCACACCAATAACTGGGGAAACCTTTCCCCAAACACACTCTTACTCATAACCCCAAAGTGAAGCTGCTTTGATTAAATGTGGTATGGAGCACACAGATCCAACCCACTCTCCCTCCCCCTGAACCTCTTCAGTGCCTTCTGAAGCATTTTCAGGTAATCCTCGAACTTGAAGAAACACAGATTGAAAACCACTGCCCTGGGGTAAAGTATTCCACTGGTATGCTGGAAATGGCTTACAGATATGCTACAAATATTACTTCCTTCAGTGCTCAGTGGTTGCAGCAGCAATCAGGCAGATGCAGTCACTGGGGCTGATGCCTATAATGGAGAGCAGATGGGTGTTTATCACAGTACAAATACCATTTTCTTTTTTTTATTGATTTCAGAGAGGAAGGAAAAGAGAGAGAGAAACATCAATAATAAGAGAGAATCATTGATCGGCTGCCTCCTGCACACCCCACACTGGGGATCAAGCCTGAAACCTGGGCATGTGCCCTTGGCCAGAATCGAACCTGGGACCCTTCAGTCCTCAGGCCAATGCTCTATCCACTGAGCCAAACCAGCTAGGGCCAAATATCATTTTCTATGTGTGTCACAACATGATAAAAATTGGAAGGAATAATCTAGAGAACAGAAATATTCAGTGTATAGCCATGGCTATAAAATAATGATTCTGGTACAACTCAGAAACTGGTTCTGAAAGCAGTTCCAATGTTGCAAGGAATCCTATCTAATAAAAGAGTAATATGCAAATTAACCATCACTCTGCTATACCCACAAGACACACCCACCAGCCAATCAGGAGCAAGTATGCAAATTAACCCAACCAAGATGGCTGTGGCCACGGAGCAAGCAGGAGGCTTGGGTTTCCCTGGCAATGGAGGAAGCCAAGCTTTCCACACACCCTGGCCAGTCCAGGCCTCTACTCAAGGCTACAAAGTTTCAATTATAGAAGATAAATAAATCCTATACCAGGGCCTTTGCTTGGGTCACCAGGGGGCGTGGACGGCCTGCAAACCACCACAGGCCCCTCGCCCAGGCTGCTCCATGCCCCAAGGGAACCCCCACCCTGATCTGGGACACCCTTCAGGGCAAACCAGCTGGCCCCCACCCCCACCTGTGCACCAGGCCTCTATCCTATCTAATAAAAGAGTAATATGCAAATTGACCATCACTCCAATCCACAAGATTGCTGCCCCCATGTGGTCAAATATGGCTGCCCCCATGTGGACACAAGATGGCCAGCAGGGGAGGGCAGTTGGGAGGGACCTTGCCTGCAAGGGAGGGCAATTGGGGGGGACCAGGCCTGCAGGGGAGGGCAGTTAGGGATGACCAGGCCTGCAGGGGAGGGCAGTTAGGGGCAAATAGCCTGGCAGGGGAGCAGTTAGGCATCAATCAGGCTGGCAGGGGAGTGGTTAGGGGGTGATCAGGCTGGCAGGCAGAAGCAGTTAGGGGCAATCAGGAAGGCAGGCAGGTGAGCAATTTGGAGGCAGCAGTCCTGGATTGTGAGAGAGATGTCCAACTGCCCGTTTAGGCCCGATCCCTAAACGGGCAGTCAGACATCCCTTGAGGGGTCCCAGGTTGGAGAGGTTGCAGGCTGGGCTGAGGGACACACACCCCCATGCACGAATTTTGTGCACTGGGCCTCTAGTTACAGTATAAGTGTATGGCTTTCCATGGGGGCTATTTTAAAGGATAAGATTCATGTGTACTTATATTTTGATGCGTTTTTAAGGAGTGCATTCAATCACATATTGTAGTGTATAGAATTAAGATGGTTCTGATAAGAGTAGTGCTTCATATTTTTAAACTAAAATAGCATGACTACTCATGAAAATCACACAATATAGGATGTACCTAGTGGAGCATACATACTCTTTCCAATGCAATATTCATTTTCTATTTTCAAATAAAAATGTCATTCCATCATCGAGGAGAGGAAATAGCACTTTCTTGATTCAAAGCAAAGCATCTGTAAACACGTTACTGTTTTCCGCATCACTCTTCCCCAAACCATTACTAACACATTAGGTCCTTTGTCCATTGATGACATATTTTAGAACTTCCACAGAGTACCTCACTGTACTGTGGGAAGTGGAGTGGCAAGAGTTTCTTCTTCCCACATGGAGGATTAACAACTTCTGAAGAAAAAATCTACCTCAAGTCTTTTATACTCCGCTTTATTTTGGGTACCACAACCTGAGAACAGCCAAGTTTAGTTTGCTAAGTGAAATGTTCAATGTATACACACACACACCATTTGGCAAGTTTCTGGGGTTCAAGGAAACCTTGGCAATGACTATTGAGAAGACATGGCATTACTAGGAGAGAGGGCGCCAGAGTTTCACAAAATTTGACAACAGGGTACATAACACTGTCCTGCAGGGAATAGGTGTCCAGAGATAAGCTGAGAGGTCCCTACGATTTCTGAAAGCAAAATCTGCATGTTGGTTTACTGAAGAATTTTATCAGCTCATTATTAATTCTGATGTTGTCTGAAGCTTATTTTACACAATAATGACCAATCTCTAATCTGAATAATTTGAAATATATTTATATAATATTTACAAAGCTGTAACTGGAAAGCAAGTCTGCTCACCATGAAGCTTGTGCTTGTCTCATTAATAACCCCCATTCTGTCTCGAGCTTGCTAGTCTGCTGACTGTGGCTGTTGCCTGTGTGGGTCCATATCACAATGTCAGCACATTTAAACTCTTCATTCTTCTGTTTTTAATTTAGTTCACAAAATGTAAAGTGGTATAACTGTTCTGGTTGTCAGTTGGTGGTACTTAGAAGGGCCTGAATTGAGATCACATGGGAAGAGTAGCAATGAGGGGACATAAATAAAACAAAGTGATATACACATGTATATACACCACTCTCCTTTTCCCACTAGGTGATGGGATCCATCCTCACGTCCCTAGAACTAACACAACAAAATGTAGAGGTATGATTTAATTGTCACATCCATAATACAAAATATTATGTAATTTTTAAAATATTATAAAAAACATATTTTGCCTCTGAGTAGCAAAAATTGAAAATATTAATACTGAGTGATGGCAAGTGTATGAAGAAATAGACATTCATGTTCTGTTTGTTGAGAGGATGTGTTTTGAAGGTCAGTTAGCCAATATATATCAAAATTTGTAAATGTTCTTGAAAAGGGAAAGAAAAAGCAGCTCCTGACATTTAGGAACTGGCCTAGAACTCACAGCTAGGCCTTGATGTTCACTTGTTGAATATAAACAATTTCACTGAACATTAATGTCAAATAAGGCCACTCTGTGACTGTGATGTATCAAGACAAAAACAAGACCACTCTGTAATCATGTATGAACACAGATAAACATTGTCTCAATCACAAAAATGACCGAATAGCCCCCTATTCTTGATAATATGTATGATTGCTACTTCTTTACTTATCATTTTAGCCTTGGCCTAGTCGTACCCATTTGTAGAGTAAGACTGATATAGATACCAAATCACATAATTACTCATGCTTCCTGACAACTTTCAACCTACAGCAAAGCCTCGCTTTCTGAAACCCAACCAAATCACCTAACACAAGTCCCAACACTATAAGTCATTTCTAAACCCTCTTACTGAAGCACACCACGATTCCCCATGGTATGTACTCTATGTCTGTGCAACTCAACTTTTTCAAATATAAGCATGTTCCTGGTAGTTTTTGGCTGGAGGGCATCGCCTATCTATCTATCTATAGATATAGATCTAATCTAATAATAGACAAATATGCAAATTGACCGCACCTTCGCTACACCTAAGCCACGCCCACCAGCCAAGCCACGCCCACCAACCAATCAGGACGAGTATGCAAATTACCCCAACAAATATGGCGGCTAATTTGCATATCAAGACAGCGTCCAAAGAAGCCAAGAGCTGCAGAAGGGAGTAAAGCTTCGAAGAAGCAAGCAAGTGGGGGGGAGGAGAAGGGCGGGGCAGAGGCGGGGCCGGGGGCGAAGGGAAACGCAGGCGGGCTGGGGGAGAAGGCGGGGCGGGGGACAAGGGCAGGGCGGAGGCGGGGCGGGGGAGAAGGGAAATGAGGGCGGGCTGGAGGAGAAGGTGAGGCGGGCGACAAGGGAGGAATGGAGGCGGGGTAGAGTGCAGCAGGAAATCCTATTGCAGGATTTTTCCTGCAACGGGAAAACTAGTATATATATAAAAGCCTAAGTGACCTTTACAACTAGTCAACCAAATAACCAGTTGGCAGGTTGCTATGACGCACACTGATGACCAGGGGGGGAGATGCTCAACACAGGAGCTGCTCCCTCGTGGTCAGTGCACTCCCACAGCCAATCTCCCACGGTCCCTACCTCTGGCCGGCTGGCCCCAATCGGCCCCAATCATTGGCCAGGCCAAGTGACCCCACCTGTGTATGAATTCATGCACCAGGCCTCTAGTAAAGATCTAAACAAAGAATCAATTTTCACAGGAAAAAGAATATACAAATATGCTAAAGAATATGAAAGAACATGCTAAAAAGTATGTTGCATAAAAATTACAAAATGCTAATGATAGAAATGAAAGATGGTCTAAATGAGATATTCAGGGGTGGGCAAAAGTTGGTTTATAGTTGTGAGTACACAAATCAGTCTATTCTTGTATTATTATTTACTAAAGGCCCGGTGCATGAAATTCGTGCACTGGGGGTTGGGGGTGTCCCTCAGCCCAGCCTGCACCCACTCCAATCTGGGATCCCTCTCACAATCTGGGACTGCTGTCTCTCAACCGCTTGCCTGCCTGCCAGCCTGATCACCCCCTAACCACTCCTCTGCCAGCCTGATCAACGCCTAACTGCTCCCCTACTGGCCAGATGGCCCCAACTGCCCTTCCCTGCTGGCCCGGTAACCCCCAAATGCCTTCCCCTGCTGGCCTGGTTGCCCTAGCTGCCCTCCCCTGTCGGACCAGTCTCCCCCAACTGCCCTCCCCTGCTGGCCTGGTCCCCCCCACAACTGCCCTCCCCTGCTGGCCTGGTCCCCCCCAACTGCCCTCCCTTCAGGCTGGCCTGATCACCCACAACTACCCTCCTCTGCTGGTCTGGTCTCCCCCAACTGCCCTCCTATGCCAGCCCAGTCGACCCTAACTGCCCTCCCCTGCAGGCTATCTTGTGGCCATCTTTGACCACATGGGGGCAGCCATCTTGTGCAAGGGTGTGAGGGTTAATTTGCATATTACCTCTTTATTATATAGGACTAGGGGCCCAGTGCACGAATTCGTGCACCTTGAAAGGAACTGTGGGCCGCAAGGCTGGGGTGGGCCCAGGGGCGGGTCTTGGCCCATCCTCCATGCCCCCCCCAGCCCCTCCTGCCATGGCCCCCAGTCCCCTGTCTGCCGGCAGCCCCACTCCCGGCCCTGGCCCCACTCGCATCTGCTCACAGCGTGGAGCCATTGGGGCCAGCGCCAGCAGCGGGTGTGAGTGGCAGCTGCTGCCCTGATTGCCCCTCAGGAGCATGTAGAGGTGGAGAAGCCCTCAGGGGCAATCAGGCCAGCAGCTGCTGCTTGCACCCACTGATGGCACCGAGCAATCAGGATCAACGTTGGGTGTCAGCAGTGGGTGCAAGCAGCGGCTCCAGTGCTGGCAGTGGGTGCGAGCAGGGCCAGCACTAGCAGCAGGTGCAAGCACCGGGCAGGACTGCGGTGCACGGGAGCAAAGAATTTTCAGTAACCACCAGAGGCTCGCCCCAATGACAGCAACCAGAACCCCACCTTGGTCTGGTGTCCTGCTTACCTGCTCCACCATCCTGCCATGGCCGATGCCCATCATGTTCCACATGCACCCCCTATTGGTCAGCACATGTCATAGCGACCGGTTGTTTGGTTGTTCTGGTGTTCTGCCATTCGGTCTATTTGCATAATTACCTCTTTATTATATAGGATTAACTAGAGGCCCAGTGCACAAAATTTGTGCACTCATGGGGGTCCCTCAGCCTGGCCTGCACCCTCTGGCAGTCTGGGATCCCTCGGGAGATGTCCGACTGATGGCTTAGGCCCGCTCCCCATCAGTTGGACATTCTTAGCACTGCCACAGAGGTGGGAGAGGCTGCCTCCACCGCTGCTGTACTCGCTAGCCATGAGCCTGGCTCAGGGCTTCTGGCTGAGCAGCGCTTGCCTTGTGGGAGCACACTGACCACCAAGGGGCAGCTCCTGTGTTGAAGTCTGCCCCTGGTGGTCAATGCATGTCATAGCGACGGGTCGTTCTGCCGTTCAGTCGATTGGCATATTAGCCTTTTATTATGTAGGTTTATTGTATTACTAGTATATTCTGTACCAGTGATGGGCAACCTTTTGAGCTTGGTGTGTCAAACTTTGCCAAAAAAACTGAGCATAACTCGGGTAGTGTGTGACTTTGAGGAAAAAACATTATTTCGCGATATTTATAGTTTAAATAACATAAATGTATAATTGTTATATATAATTGTATTTAATAAACCAAAAACTACATATTTAACTTACCTGCTTAGTGACTTCTGTGTTCATCCGTCAGTCGGTTTCTTTTGTTGGTCTTGATATTATTTAGCTTGTGTGGGGTGCTGTGAACTAAGATAATGAGGGGGAGGAGGAATTCTTTAACTAACCTGCCTATTAGTGACTTTTTTGTTGCTGAATTTCATTGGCTAAATCTTCAATTGAAGGTTGGTATTTTGTACACTTCAGGCCCAAGCAAGCGCTACTAACTTCATCTGTCAATCTGTTTCTTTTGTTGGTTTTTATATTATTTAATGCTGAGAATAAGGCCTCACAAAAGTATGTAGAGGGAAAAATTGTGAGTAAAGCCATTGCTATATTTTTCAGGGTGCTAAAAGTGTCTGGTAGTCGGTTCCAGGCACTCCAAATTTCCTGTTCGTAGTGGCACTCCTCTTGATTCTCCAAGCGACACCTTTCCAGATTCTCAAGCTTTGACCTCAAGTCGCCAAACACCTGAGCCCAGATACTGTCTTGAAATACTGCAAGTTGCATCTCCAAATCATCAATTTGCATCCATTGGAAACCATTTAATTCCAAACTACTGTAGACTACTACATCAGGATACTTAATTATTTTCATGGTCTGTTCTAGACTTCTAAATTGACTAAATCTATCACTAACCTGGTCAAGTAACGAGTCTAAAACATGCTGGTACTTCATATGCAAGAGTTCCATTTCATTTTGTACAGCTGCACTGGCCTTCTCAAAATACTTTGTTCCTCGAGGAAAATACTTATAAGTTTTAGTTTCTACATCTCGCTTGAAAATTTTAACTTTACTTTCAAAAGCTTTTATGTATCCAAACATAACGTCAATACTTTTGCCAAAACCTTGTAACTTTAAGTTCAGTTCATTAATATGAACAGAGATCTGTAAAAAACATCAGGGTGTTGACCCACTTATCATCAGTAAGCTGAGGAAAGTTTCCCAGATCCTTATCGTCAAGAAATACCTTAATTTCTTCAAAGCACTCCACAAAGCGCTCAAGAACTTTGCCTTGGGTCAGCCATCTTACATTATTGTACATCAGCAGTCCACTGTAGGTGGAATCAACCTCCAGTAAAAGTGCCGAAAATTCTCGCTTGTGAAGGGGGCGAGCAGCTATTAAATTAACTATTTTTGTAACAACTGGCATTAAGTCGTTTAAGTTGGTGAATCCTGCCTTGGCACATAAAACCTCCTGATGGATAATACAATGAAAAGGCACAATCGAATGTCCAATAGCTTCTGTAAACAATTTGACAAATCTGACTTTTTTCCCCACCATATTTGGTGCCCCATCTGTCGTCACTGACACAACTTTAGAGATAACAATGCTTAGGTCACGAAATGTTTGTATAACAACCTTACATATTTCGCTTCCTGATTTACTTGTTGACACTGATACTAACTTTATCAACTCTTCTCTCATTGTGAGACCATCAGAATATCGACCAATAATGGCCAACTGAGCATGTGATGTGACATCAGTAGTTTCATCAAGAGAGATGAAAAAATATTTACACTTGCTTATGTCTCTCTTTAATTGATGTTGTACGTTTGTGTTCAGTCTCATTATTCGGTCTTTTATGATATTTCTACTGAGTGGTAACTCAGATATTCTCTTAATAATTGCATCTTTATTCTGCATATCGTGAAATAGAACTGGTGCACATCTTAGGAGAGTTTCTTTAATAAATTCTCCCTGACTGAGCGCTTTTCCATGCTGAGCTATAGAGTGAGCAATGCTCAAACTTGCAGATGTTAAATTTGTAGAGCCTTTCATAAATTTAAGGATGGAATTAGATTGGCTCTTATAAAGGTGTAGCTGCCTGGAAATGTATTCCTTCCTTTCATCCTCACTTTTTTCCAAGAGCTGGGAATGATTAGTTTCAAAATGTCTATTTCTATTCCACGTTCTGCTTACTACCGTTTCAGTACATAGAACGCAAAATGATCTGCCATTTTTTTCTATAAAGCCATACATCTCGGTCCATGTCTCTTGAAAGGGTCAGCCACTGCTACTATCACTTCCTTTACTTAACCTTAGTTTTTTTATTTTTTGGGATCTCCATCAGGGGGGCAGTGACAGAAGATAGAATTATAGATAGCTTGTTAGGCCTGCAGGCAATTAGGGGTTAACTAGCCTAACTAACCACAAAATGGTGCATATAACTGTCTTTTAGGAAAGGGCAGGGTTAATAAGCAGTAATAGGGGTTAATAAGGATGCACAACAGTAATAGTGGTGAAATGGAGTCTGCACTATGGAGCAAGATGGTGTTCCTTATGTGAATTAAAATGGCTGCCGCTATTTCTAATGGCGGGAAATGGCACCCATAGCACGCCACAAACCCTCGCCTCTCCCAGCCTCCCCCTCACTTACCTCAGTAATGATGGATTAGAAATCCATGACACCCCAGAACAGTAGATAATGGTTGCTGTGGTTAACTGTTATTTGGTTACTGGTAATGGCAGGGCCCCCAGAGATGCGTCCCCCGCTGCGTTCCGCTGCTCCCTGCTCTGCCGGCAAAAGTGAGGGCAACAATCCAGGCTTAACCGGAAGTCCCAGAACTAGTCGCTCTGTGCCGAACTTCTGTTGTTTTGGCCTACAGACCTCCGGCACAGAGTGTCTAATAGGGGAGGATGAAACATTTGCGACTAGAGTCTTGGAGTTAAGAGTCTAACTCCAAGACTCTAGTCGCAAATGTTTCATCCTCAGGAGCAGCAAATGTTTCATCCTCGGCATGCGGCCGCCTCAGCGGCCGCGTGTCATCAGAAATGGCTACGGGTGTCAGTGCTGACACGCGTGTCATAGGTTCACCATCACTGTTATATACAAACAACTGTAAACATACTTTTGGCCCCTGCATATTCTCTTAATGCATCAGAAGATTCAATATTGTTAAAATGTCAGCTATCCCCAAATTGATCTATTGTTCAAAGCTATCTCAACCAAAATCCCAACTGGAGGTTTGATAGAAATTGACAAGCTGATTCTAAAATTCATACGGAAAAACATGAATAATAACCAAAAATAACCTTGCAAATAATAAAGTTAGAGGACTCACACTGTCTGATTCAAGACATTATAAAGCTATAGCAATGTATAGAATATGTAAGTTAAACATATACTTACCACATGATCCAGCTATCCCACTCCTAGGTATTTATCCAAGAGAAAAGCAGCAGTTGTACATGAATGTTGATAGCAGCTTTATTTCTAATAGCCCAAATCTGGAAGCAACCCAAATTTTCATCAACAGGTAAATGGATAAGCAAACTGATATAATCATATTGTGGAATACTACTTGACAATAAAGAGCAATTACTATTGATACATATAACATGGGTGGATCTCAAATAATTATAGTAAGTGAAAGAAGCCAGACATCCTCAAAAGAATACATGTGCAGATTCCATTTAGATAAAATTAGTAGCCCAGTGCACAAAATTCGTTCACATTAAAAGGGAATTAGAGGAAATATTTTAATATCGCTATTTGCCCTTTCTCTATAATTGAAGTGTCAGAGATGAAAGAAAATTAGTAAAATGTATATGAAAATCTTCCTCCTGTCAGTCTGGGGCGTGCCGTGGGACCAAGAGTCAAGTCCCCACCCTCCTGCTTGTGCCTCAAAATCATGCAAGACCCAGCCCCGGCCAGCCCCACACCCATTGGGCAAGATCCAGACTCAGCTGGCCCCACCCCCTTCAAGCCCCGCCAGGCAGGGGCACAACCTCAGGTCCCCGTCAAGCCCTGCCACCTGGGGGCGCAGCCTCAGGTCCCCCGTCAAACCCCGCTGGGCAGGGGGTGCAGCTTTAGGTCCCTCAGCACACGCCGGGTGGGAGGCAAAGCCTCAGGTCCCCCAGCGCATGCTGGGTGAGGGGCACAGTCACAGTTCCCCTGGCACAACCTCAGGACCCCTGCCCGGCACCAGGGCGCATGGCCTGAGGTCCCCCAGACTGGCACTTGGGTGGGGGGGCGTGCCTTGAGGTCCCCCGTCAAGCCCTGCCGGGCGGGGGGCGCAGGCTCAGGTCCCCCGGCCCAGTCCAACACCACGCTGCCTCAGGTCCCTATGGATCACTCTTTATGGGAACCCTGTCTCCACTCTGGGTGCAGCCATCTTGTGATGGTATGAGGGTTAATTTGCATATCACCTCTTTATTATATAGGATTACAGAAAATGCGAATGATTCTATATTGTCATAAAGCAGATCAATGGTTGTCTGAGGGCAAGAAGACACCGAGTGCTAGGAGGGAGGGGACTACAAAGGAACTTTTCAGGGTAGTAGATATGTTCACTATCTTGACTGTGGTGATTGTTTCATGTGTGTATACATATGTCAAAACTTATCAAATTGTATACTTTGAATATGTATGGGTTAATGTATGTCAATTATATCTCAATAAAGCTATAAAAAGCATGTGGCAGATATGTTTAACCTTTTGCACTCAGATGTCGAGTGTGACTCAACACGGTTAGCATTAGAATAAAGGAATCGAGAAAAAAGCAAGCGAGTGCAAAGGGTTAATACTATAACTGAAAAGATAACTGGAAAGACGAAAGCGCAAGTTGCAGAACACTACAGCCTTATTTTTCCAAGAGAATTTGTGCATATTATTTAAGAGGATCCTACCTTATAATAGAGAAACATGCAAATTGACCGCACCTCTGCTATGCCCACAGCCAATCAGAGTGGACAAGATGGCGGTTAATTTGCATATGCAGGCGCTGAGCGGCCTGGGTCCAGGAAACATCCTCCGGACCCAGGCTGCTCCTAGCCTGTAGGCCTGTGCTTAGGTCCTGAGCAGCAGGGGTCCCAGAACACCCCCTGGCCACTCAGTGCCTATGAGTGTAGGCGCCAAGCAACCTGGTGGGCGGAACATCCCCGCATCATGACGCCGGGATGTTCCGCCCCGCCCCAGTGGCTTGCAAAGGCTCCTGCACAAAGCAGCGGTTTGGGGCCATGCCCCCAGCCAGGTGCCCAGGACCGGGGGCTGCCGCTGGCCTCTGGGGTGTGCCGAGACCCTGGCGGCCACTGCTGTGTGCTGCCCGGGTCCCTGCAAGCCCCCAGCCTGAGCACCTGGCTGGGGGCGTGGCCCCAAACCGCCGCTTTGTGCAGGAGCCTTTGCGAGCGGTTTGGGGCCACGCCCCCAGCCAGGCGCCCAGGACCGGGGGCTGCCGCTGGCCTCTGGGGTGTGCCGAGACCCTGGCGGTCACTGCTGTGTGCTGCCCGGGGTCCCTGCAAGCCCCCAGCCTGAGGCCCATGGTCAAGGTTGGCTGCTGGCCTCCCCAAGCCGCTTGCAAAGGCTCCTGCACAAAGCAGCAGTTTGGGGCCACGCCCCCAGCCAGGCACCTAGGACCAGGGGCTGCCGCTGGCCTCCTGGGTTTGCCAAGACCCTGGCGGCCACTGCTGCGTGCTTCCCAGGGTCCCTGCAAGCCTCGAGCCTGGGGCCCATGGTGGGGCTGGCTGCTGGCCTTGGGGCATTTGGAGACGGGATGTTCCCACCCCGCCCCAGAGGCTTTCCAAGCTCCAGCACCAAGTGGCAGATTGTGTCCACGCCCCCAGCCTAGCGCCCTCCACAGGGGGATGGCTGCTGACCTCTGGGGTGTGTGGAGACCCTGGCAGCCACCACCACGTGGCAGGGACACGCCCCTAGCCCAGTGGACACAACCCAGGGGCTGCATGAGCTGCAGAGAATACACCTTTTTAAAAAATTTTTTTAGTGATTTTTTTTATTTTTTTTTAACAGAGAAGAGGGGAGAGGGATAGACAGTCAGAAATATCAATGAGAGAGAAACATCCATTAGCTGCCTCCTGCACACTCCCCACTGGGGATATGCCTCCAACCAAGGTACATGCCCTTAACAGGAATCAAACCTGGGACCCTTCAGTCTGCAGGCCCACGGTCTATCCACTGAGCCAAACCATTTTGAGAGTAAATACCTTTTCTGACAACTCATTGGCTAAGCTCCCTGTAGACCACCAATTGCAGTGTTCTTGGTAATTTGGGTTATAAGAATCCAAGAAGGTAATCTAGGGTTTTTCCACCACACTCTTGAAGGAAAAAATGAAGGTCCCTTGAGGGGTCCCAGATTGGAGAGACTACAGGCTGGGCTGAGGGACAACACCCCTCCGCTACCCTCCCCTCCCTGCCGTGCACGAATTTCGTGCACCGGGCCTCTAGTATGTAATAAAAGATTAGGCAATATGCACCAACTGTTAACACACACACAAATTGAGTGATTCAAAAATATGCTGCAGTAACACATTTATTGACATGCAAAGATATTCACAATATACAGATAGTGGGGGGAAAGCAAGTTATAAACATAAATTTACAGTATGATCTTGTGTTAGTTTCTTGTTTAAAAATTTCAAAGCATATAACCTACTATTTTTGCACACTGGGACATTCTCTTCAACTCAGATCAGGGGTTGTAGTTCCTACCATGAACTGTAGAGAACACAGCCACAGTCCAAAAGTCCTGGGGATGCTTTCTGAACCATGAAGACTTCCAGGAATCACTGTTATGTCAGTTGAGACAGCAGCTTCTCTCCTAGCTTTCCTGTTCTGTGTTGAGAAAGCTGCAGTTCTGGGTCTAAATTTCTCCGATTAAGTCTATCCTGTAGTTTTAGCTGGTACAAATGCAGAATGTAGACTAGACTACTAGTAAATGATGGATCCTTTTGACATTTCATGACACATATGAAATAGAAAAAAATCATAAAAAATTAAGCTATGATTTTGCAAGGAGGAAGCAGTATTTTTAAAATGTAATGTA
The DNA here is from genome assembly GCF_027574615.1 of Eptesicus fuscus. Classification (NCBI taxonomy): domain Eukaryota; kingdom Metazoa; phylum Chordata; class Mammalia; order Chiroptera; family Vespertilionidae; genus Eptesicus; species Eptesicus fuscus. The sequence goes on along the minus strand of NC_072473.1, from coordinate 71,726,275 downwards.
TGAAACAATGTACAGAATGAGTCATTCTCTTGACAAAAAAATATAATCAGGTTGAAAAAGATAAGGATATAGCAAATTTTACTTGCTAATGACTCCAAATTTACATGTTATTCAATAGTTTTGGGTACCTACTACTTTCCAGGCGCTGCCAGTTCATATCCATACACTCATCCCAGACTTTTCTCCAGAACCCAAATGCCTAATGGACATGTGCATTTGGAGGAAGTAAAGAATTGCAAAACTGGCAGGGGCATTATCTACAGCAAAATGAATCATTAAAACCAGTCTCTGAGCCTTCAATGCCACCATCTAAAAAAGTGAGATGACTGTAAAGTAGCATAGTAAATGTTTGTTTGTTTTTAATAGAACAGCTATGCCACCTGCCTCTATGGGAATCTAGGAAAAAAGTATTTAACCTCCCCAATTCTCATTGGCAGTAATCTACAATGAGTCATACAAAAAAGAAATAACTACCAGTACCTAGACTCACAGGACCATTGCCAAAAGAGGGGAAAAAACTGTATAGTGCCAACACATTTTCTGACATAAGAGCAGGTATTTAGCAAATGTTTCCTCCTTATACCTACCTCCTTTCTCTTCTGTGAAATGACCTCAACAAATGAAATAGCCTAACAATGAGTTATAAATGTAGTAGTGGCATTTAAAAGTGAATCTTACATTTAATTAGGATTCAGGGCCATTTCTAGGTTGTAGAATATGCTATATGATGTAGGCAGAATAGGAGGAAAATGAATTCTTATATTAAACAACTTATAGACACACCTACCTCCTTTATGTTGAGAGTGTACATTTCACAATGAATGTGCAAATGCATGTATGATCTGTTAGTTATCTTTTGGTGTGTATATGCCTTACTTCTGCAACTAGATTATAAATTAAGGCTATTTTTTTGCCATTTGAAGCCACAAATGGATCTAAGCAGATACTAATGAACAAGTTAGCTTACTTAGGATGAACTGGTTCACTAATTTATTAAGTAAAACGTTGAAAAGTGCCCCATCTACACAAGATAAAAATCAACATTTTCAACTCACAATGTAATAATACTTGATACCCCAAAAATGGTCTAGCTCAAACCTAGAGACTACCACAAGTGTTCAAGATGTCATTTATAATGTGCACACTATAACAAACAAAATATTATGCAAGGCTCTTTGAGAACAGACAGCCTATCAGAATTTGGAGATTATTCTGTGTTCTATTTCTGGTTCATTTTACAGTGTTTCAATAATCGCTTTAACTTCACGGAAAATGTCCATGAGTGTACAGTAACTAGAGTGATCGACAACTACAATTGATCCCTTTCTGATATGCTCCTTTATGTTAATAAATATGGCCACAGTACTAACGAGATTGGCTTTTGCTTCTTTCTGGTTAAAGACTAGTTTTAACGCTGCCAATGACCTTATATTGATCATGTCTCTGGCTGCAACTGGGTTTTCAGACATATTCAAAAGTACCTTCAAAGCAAGATTTCTGGTTTTACGATTTCCCTGGGAAATCAAATAAAAAAGATCTGAAAGATAGCAGCCAACAATATGGTGACGGTTAATATCGGTAGTCAGTTGCCCCAGTATTTTTAAGCCAGATTGCTGTCCGGGTGAGTTCAAGGGAAAACACATGGTTTCCTTACACATATGTTTAACATGTAATTCAATCCTGCGGTGTCTTTCATCCCCAGAAGGATTATTCAGTGTAATTACAGCATTTTTTCTCATTTCAGAGGAAGGAAAACTAAGCAAGCTTTCAATAAGTGTCACTACACCGACCTCATTAATGAAATCTTGGGCAAATGGATGAACCTTAATGACCCCCATTGCAATTTGAGCTACTTTATGAATGAGAGGATCAGTAGTTGACTCAAGTAAGGCAACAAGTTTTTCAAATTCCTCAGAATTCATGTAACATTCCATTTTGCAAGGACAAGCAAATGGCTTAATCCCATTCATCTCCCTGATCTTGATTTGGCGTCTAATCTCCTCTATAGTCTGCATGCAAGGGTCAGAACCAAACGGGTGCTCCGGGAGAGACTCTGCGCATGAGACTATGCTCTTAGAAGAGCCCTCTGTTTCCTCAGGCACCGCATGAGCATTTTCCTCAGATGAGCCCAGGACAATATATGAAGGAGACCTTGTCTCAGGTGTGACTTGAGATCTAAATCCTAACACTGCTGGAGTTACAGCAGGGGCATTGGGCCAGATAGTTACCTCAGACCAGTCCTTGGGCCTATCTTTTTCATTAATTTCATCCACAGGCTGGGGCTTAACTATTCTGCTCACAGGTTTAGGATTAGGGTCAAAACTAGTTTCATCTCCATCCCAAAACCAGTTCCCAATAACATTCTCTTCCTCCTCCTCTTCAGCCCCTGACCTAGCTTTATAGCTAGTGCTGGCCACAGGCTTCAACTTCTCAGCACAGGATGGGGGACCACTATCAGCTTTACCTTCATCCTTGGCACTGGAACTATTATTAGTCTCTTCTCCATTCCAGAACCTAGAACCCACACTGGTCTCTTCCCCAGCACAGGTATCAATACCAGCCTTATCTTTACACATGGACTTGGTCTTAGCACTGGCCTTAACCACAGAACGACACCGAGACACTTGAGTGGCCTCATCTTCAACTTTGGGACTGAAATTTGCTGGGGCTCTTTCTTTCCTTTCACTAACAATCTTCTTCTTAGACACTGCCTTCACCTCTGCCACTGCATTTGCCTGAAACTCTGGCTTGGCCATTGCTTTGGCCTGGGTCTTGGCTACAGGTCTGCCTACGCCAGTAGCTTCCCTCTTTGTTTTAGCTTCTACACCAGCCCTTTTTGCAGTTTTGCCCTTGTTTCTTTTCCCACCCATGGTTAAAGCCCAGTTGTATGGATAGCCCTATAGTCTTGGCCTTGGTTCTCAACGAGTCTGAGGTCACTATTTTGACACTTTCACGGGATCAGAGACAAACTTTGTAGCAAGAATTAGAGTCAATTGTCAGTTCAGCAGTCACACAGTCCCCTTTCTGGACACAAAACTTCTGTCAATGATACAGACAGAGGGCAGAGGCACTCAGACTGAGGGAAGATGATGGTTCCTGAGTGTAGACTTGCTGAAAGTGAATATCTTCCACCACACCAAGGCCACCACAGTCACCGCTGGAGATGGACCTAAGATGGAAGAAGGAAATGGGCTTTAAGCCTTTTCTAACTGTGCTCATCTATGCAGACAGCCAAACAGGACATGAGAGAGTAGAGATGGACTGTTCGGTAGGAGAAGTGGGAGTTACCTCATTTTATCCCTTCCACACTCCCACTAACGCCCAACATCCTGCTCAGGCACTACCACACTCTTCTCTGCATTAAGTAGGATCAGGGATGATGGGAAAGTTTGCTGAAAGTGAGAGAGGCTACAAAACACCCAGTGCCTTTGGTATACACCACTATACTATCCAGGTCTATCCAGGTAGGCCTCACACCAACCTGCACTGATCTTCCTTTCTTGATTGCTTCCAGTGTTGATAAGCCCTACAGCTGAAATCACAGGCAGACCTATGGACAAAAACAGGAGGGACTGGAATTCAGTTTCAGTAAACAGACATGCACTTTGGTTTCTAGACCCAACACCTAGGTATCTTTCCAGATCTGGGGCTTTAGCTATACAGTTGGCCCTTGAACAATGCAAGGGTTGGGGTGCTGAAGTTGGAAATCTATGGATAAAGTCGGCTCTCCACATACATAGATTCCCAATCAGAGTTGAACCGTGAACAATGTAGGTTTGAAATGCAGTCAGCAGAACTGTGTGGATCAACTCAATTGTGGTAAACTGAAAAAAATCCTCATATAAGTAGACCCACGCAGTTCAAACCCATGTTGTTCAAGGGTCAACTGTATGTTTCTGGCTTTGTCCTCCTCATGGTTTCCCTCCCCATTTCCTGGGTGTCTGTCAATTATCCTATAAGCACACTCCTGTCTCACCCCCCCTCCCCGCCCCCCATTTCCTAAACATGAATGTGAGGGCACAGCTGTCTAGAATGCTGGAAGACAATGGCTCCATCTGTCTCACCCACTTCCCAACCCCAATTAGTAGGGGTGCTCATGCTCACACTCACCTTGGATCCAAATGAACAATTTTGGTCTTCTTTCTTAATTAAATTCAAAGTCAACAGCTACATACAGATTTCTACAGGAACAGATAAAGGAATAAACCTACAGAGATAAACAGGCAGAGGAGAGAAAACAGAAGAAACTGAGATGGCCCAACACCCATGACAAGTGTTATAACATATGCTTTTGTACATTCAAGGTCATGTTATATGTTTCCCATCTGTCTGCTCTTGCCCAATGATTCCCCATTCATCCCCCTAAGACCTGCAGTTTGTCTAATTACATACATCTCCCAACTCTGAAGTCAGTCATTTTCCCAGCAGAGGCCACACCTCTTTTCCCTGAACAAAAATATGAGGTGTAAGAGTGGGTAGTGAAAATAGGCAAATGTATTTAGAAAGAAGGCAGTAAAGATAATGGGGACTATTCTTTCAATAGGATCTTTGCATGCCCAAGCCCTTTCTTCTCTATGCATACATACTAGTAGATCCTATCTCATTCACCACCTATACCAGCCAGCCCACAGTAGGGGACCTCAGGAGATACTCTCTTTCCCACCAAAGAACAGTCCTGTAGCTAGAGATGAGTCATGCCATACAGAAAGAGGGAGGAGTTTTCAGCAAAACACCAGGAAAATGTTGACAATAATAGAAAAATATCAGGTTAATGGACATATACCCAGAATTCAGGACTTAACACCTCCTTTTCAAGAATCAGGAAATAAGTAAATAAATGTCTCTCAGCACCCCTGGTTCCTCAAGTATCCAGCTTTTGTGAGATTGCCTCTGCACCAAAATGAGAGGCTGTGAAGGGTTTATGGAGATGGAATTTAGTTTGAAATAAGCAGACTGACTTCATGCATTAGAAATGGACTCTTCAGAAAACTGTCCCCTCTGTTCTGAACCGCCATTACCTCAATATATTAAAGTAGGCTGGGGTGTTGAGTAAACAGTTGCCAAATAAGAAAGGTGAATTAACAGCACATTATTTGTTTATATGGACCCTTCCCGTGAAAATCGATAGGCTTCTCAGCCTGTCATTTGCTTGAATTTAATTTGGTGCAAGATCTAAACATGGAAGGAAAAAAAAAACTGCTGTATTAAGAGGCGGATAAACATTTCATTTTGGTGTATTCTTAATTTAACTAGTCTTACTTGTGCTTAAATCGCCAGACCTACCACGCAAACATGAGGCTTTGGCATCAACGAGGTGCCTGTGGGAAGGGAGAGCACCCAGAACGCAGGGCCCCAACAGGCCCCTTCCCACAATCAGGGCCCCGAGTAGCCATCGCCCCCGCCCCGGCGCCCCCGCCCCGGCGCCCCCGCTCCGCCATTTCTCCCCCAGTAACCGCCCCTCAGCCCTCTCCCAGCACAGACACCTCGACGGCGGGGCGCCAGGAGAGCTGGCTGGGGGGCAGCCGGCGTGCTTCGCCTCGGCAGACGCCCGGGGAGCCCCGCGGCCACCCTGCGCCTTGGGCCGGCCCGCGCCGCCTCCTCGCCAGGGTCCCCGGCGCTGCGCGCCTCTCGGGGACCGGCGCCGACAGCCCGGGCGGCCTCCTCCTCGCCAGGACGCCAGGGTCGGGGCGCGGGCTGCAAGCTGGTGGAGAGCGGGGGCCCCCCGCCGCCAGCCCCCACTTGCCTCACAGGCTCAGGGCCCGGGTGGTCGTCCTCCCCGCCTCTCACAGCTCCTCACTCAGATCCCCACCGCCTTCCGCGCGCCCCGAACCGCAGAGAGGCGTCCCGCCCCCGCGCCGCTGCACCAAAGCCGGCAGGGCAGGGGCTGCGCAGGATGCGACAGAAGCGCTGGCAGCGAGGGTGTCGGGAAGGGGGCGGAGGGATACGGCACGAATGGGCTCGACGCCCCCCCAGGCCCACCGTAGTTCCGACCCGAGGGGGCGGGGCCGGGCCAGAGGAGACCCAGCCGGGGGGGGGGGGGGGGGGGGGGGCAGGTTGGCGCCAGGCCGCCCCAGAGGACCAACGCGGCCCCCTGCCTGGCGACCACCCCCCCTGTAGTGCCCTTCCTGGCACTGCAATCTAGGGGGCAGACGGGCGGGGGTCTGGGCGCCGGATCGGGAGGTCCAACGGAGCTGCGCTGGACGCGGCAGCGGAAGGATACAAACCGCCCTTGTTCTGTGTGAATCCCCAGACTGCTCTGTCTGCCTGCCTCCCCCTCCATCCCACCAGCCGTCCTTCCTGACGCTGAGGGGAGAGGAGGGGCTGTGGGGACTGCAGGCTGTGAGGGGGAGAGGAGAGCCAAACATATTTTAACTTCCCTGATAATTACGCAGTCTGAAATTGGGTGAATAGACCCTCAGCAAGAAGTTTTATGTTAGGCTGGTTAGCAGTTGAGCTGTGTGTAATGTTTGCTGTAGCTGTAGGTGCCAGTGTTCAGATTCCTCTAGTGTCCTTATTTTTGTTTTCCTTATCTTTGGGCTTTCCTAATTACTCCTTGCAGAATCTATGCACATTATAGCTCCTTTAGCTGTACTCCTATTATACTGGACACTTGTGACATGGTAAAAATGTGTGAAATGTTCTATAATCTTACAATTAAATTCTAGTCCTTTGTGGGCCTTGGTCCCTAGGCTGTGTCCTTCACAATTATTTCCTAGCTTCTTTCTCCCTCTTACATGAAAATGGAAGACTAGAGTGGGGTGGTTAGGAGGAATGCCCTTCCTTTATCAGAGATAAAGCTCTGGGAAAGTACTAGTATTTCCACTGCAGAGTAGGTCTTGTCATGGAAAAGGCTCTGGGTGTATTTCACAGGAGCACACTTCCCCTCCCACTGCCAGAGCCATCAGATCTTTCTGGGGTCTTCACTGTAAGAACCTGCTAGAGTTCCTGGATTTACTAGTAAAGCCCATGAAACCTCTAAGACTGCAGTTTGGGTTTCTCACTCTCATACTATCCCACACTCAGTCTCCAGCAATTTGTCAAATTTACTCTTTAAGTCTTCTGCCCTGTTTATGTCTCTAGCTGTTTGTGCTCTATGTAAGGACAGATAGGTTGTGACTCCCCAGATTTTTCTTTTCTCCAGAATTCGGGGTGGTCATTTGCCCTGTGACATGTTTTCTTATGGGTCTAAGATAAGTCTTGGATTCTCAGTTTGTTCAGTTTTTTTCTTCTTCTGGTTTTCAGTACAAGGGCAATGACTTCCAAACTATTTACATGGTAACTGACATTGGAAAGCTGGCCTATGGATTTTAACCCTGTAGCTAAAGGCCAGTGAACAGCTTTTGTCCTATTCTTCTCAGCTGAACTTCAGATCTGAAAAATGAGAAACTATCTAATATTCTGAAATACCTGCATGTATCAGGTCTGTCTAGTTCCTTTTTAAAATGTCATCTGGTCATATTATGGGGTAAGCTGGGGTAAGTAGGGAAGAGTAGATAACTCCATGATGACTTTTAGTGGTCTTAATTGCTAAGACATTGCCCTGTGCTCTTTATTACTATAACCTAAATACTTTGTAATACACTGTTTTGCCTACCATAACTAAGCCCTTACTAAAAGAACATCATTTTTGCATAAGTATGCCTCCCTTCTCCTTGTAGTCATGTGTCTCTGGGAGGCTGATCCTAGTTCCAGGGTTGAATCTGCATTGTCTAGGGGTAATCCATTCTCTTGGTACTCTCTGGTTTAGGAAGGGTGATGATCTAACCCTGACTCTGCTCAATGAGACATTAGGAGAAGACTGCAGAATAACGAAATAAAGTGTCCTCACTCATAAGTAAAGGAAATCAGGAAAAACTGTCTTCTTTTCTTAGGAAGTTGCTTGACTCCTAGAATCACTGCAGCCATCAAACTTCCAGCCTTCAGATGGAAGCTGATACTGTGAATGGCAGAAGGAGATAGAATAAAAAACAAGTCCTTAGCTGAATCAAACACCCATCTAGGCTTCAGTACATCCAATATCTGAATCATAAGTTTTCTTATTTAGTTTTAGTTCAGTTATTTGTTATATGAAAATGGAACAATCTTAAATGTATGCTCATGTAGAATCTCATGTACGCTCAGGCATAGAACAACTCTTCAGTGAATAATAGTTCCTGACTTTTCTCATCAGTGAGCACCTACTTCTTAAACCAGTGGCAGAACTCATGTTTCCATGTGAAAGGAAAAGTGTAATTCTGAATGCCTTGCCTAATGATTGCTAGAGGTCTGACAATTGTGACAATTGCTAGAGGTGTGACAATTGTGATATAAAAGGAAAGCCTTGGGCAGAAAACCTAAACCCTTACTTATCTAGGGGGGTTCAGAGATACATTAAATACTTGAGCTCATAGATAAGTCTGGTTTCAATTTTGAGTCATTGTGTGAAAGTGCACCCTTATGAAATGTCCATAATATCAAGATATCAGAGGTTATCTGTGTTCAATTCAGAGGCCTGTATTGAGTTTGAGAAAGATAAATTCATAGTGTCAACAGAAAGGTTTGGTTAACTTTCCCCAGGCATACTGCACTAAGCAACACAGGTATAAAAACAGTTGGATATTTGGGATTTATCAAGAGCTTGGAATTTGCTAGGACAGTGGAACCAGGCACTACATGATAAGGTAGAAGCATAGTAAAAATGATGGACTACGACTGACCATTATGCTGGGTGTAGAGAGTACCTGGGAAGGCACATGAGCATTTCTTTAATTACTGTCAGCTGAATCCAGTGGTATTGGCACAGCCACGTCCTGGAAACACGCCTTGCCAGAGGCAGGAGTGTTGTCAGCTTGACCTTCAGCCCAGGTGCCAGGGGGTGGGTTTCGTTATCTAAATCCAGCCAAGCACCAGGAATGAATACAACTCCGGCCCACCCAGGATGCACATAATCTCCTTTGTCCTGACCTTTAGTAAAACTTCCTGGTTTTTTTTTTTATAATATATTTTATTGATTTTTTACAGAGAGGAAGAGAGAGGGATAGAGAGTTAGAAACATCAATGAGAGAGAAACATCGATCAGCTGCCTCCTGCACACCCCCTACTGGGGATGTGCCCGCAACCGAGGTACATGCCCTTGACCAGAATCGAACCTGGGACCCTTGAGTCCGCAGGCCGACACTCTATCCACTGAGCCAAACCGGCTTCGGCCTGGTTTTTGCTGTATAAAATAAACATGCTGTATTGGCTCTGGGTCCCTGTCTTTCCATCAGAGGACAGCTGTCCCACCCAGCCCCAGCTTTTTCCTTCCATCTCTGTGTCTGTCTCTTTCATTTTCTTAATCCCCAGCAGCCCCTACTCAGGAACCGAACCACTCTCTAGCCACGCTGGACATGGAGAAGAGAGAAATATTTACAGTTGGAAGGAAGGAAAAGCTGGAATAGACTGATACATAGGAAGAAGGGGATAAGGAACAAGAGGTCTAACTATACACAGGTTTCAGTTTCTTTATGATGAATAGAGTACTTTGCTACAAGCTGTAAGTGAGACAGGCTAGTATGTCAGAACAAGTGGAATAGGAAAACTGAACAAACTGGCAGAGCAATTTATAGTAGATACAGAAGGTCATCTCCCCAGAGATAACATCTAGGGCTTGGTTGTATTAGAACTCCAAGCCCAGAAAAGCAGCAAAACCAGGTAGGTGACACCAGGACCAGCTGCAATGACTAAGGACCCTGCCCTGACACTGACCAATCAGTGGAGACCATAACCCTGAAGGAGCACACCTAGAAAACTGATGAATATTCTGCTGAGACACCCCCCCTAAGATTCCTGCCTTCAAGAAAGAGATAAAAGCTTCCAAAGGACCCAGCACTCACCCTCTCCCTCTGGGGAGCAGCCCTTGCCATTCCCTTTCCCCTCTTCTTCCCTCCCTTCTCCCTCCCACAGGCACACATCTCCTAAACTCTAAGGGACCCCATGAGACTTGCATCCAGGGCAGCAGTGGGCAATGGCAGTTCATCCCCTGAACCTGACCCCAAGTCCCCCTTTTCTCTGACTTATTAGTAAGCCAAAGCAGACCAGCCTAGGCTCATTTCCCTAGCCCTTTATTATTTCACTGTCCCCAGCTTTACTAGTAATAAATGTCCTCTAAAATTCACCTGGACTTGTGTTGTGAAATTGTTCCTGCATGAGGTCAAGAACCCACACACCATGGGTCCGCCCTAGTCAGACCCTCTAAGGGCCAGGACCCCTTTCCAGTAACATAAGGAAAATCTGATGATGAAGATAGTGACAGTGATGATGGCAGCTTTTAGTGATAATCAGCACTACAGGGATATAGACATAGCATAGTGGTAATGCACACCAACTCCAGATTCAAACTACAAAGGTTTGAATCTCAGCTCTTCTGTTAATCAGCTCAGTGAGCCTGGCCAAGTTACTTAACCAATCTGTGCCTCAGCTTCCTCATATGTAAAATGGGGACAACAACAGTATGTACTCCATAATTTTGTTTTGAGGATTAAATAAGTTAATACATTTAAAACCCTTAGAATAGTATCTGGTACAAATCAAGCACTCAATATATCAATACTACTATTATAAGTAACAAAAGGCTCAGGTGTTCCAGTCAGACAGATGACTTTGATTCACACTTCCAGAGTCCAAGTTTCTTCCTCTATATTACCTCTATACGAATTCTGTCTTATTCATTAAAAAAAGACTCCAGTACATAGCATAAAGAAACAAATGCTAAAATAGGGGCAAATAAAAAACTGTGCAGAGGAGTTACTTCCTACCAAGGGGCAAACAGTAAAGGTGAGAGTATCAGAAAGACTTCAAAAAGGATGAATATGTTTCCCTAGATCACTGATGGGCAACCTTTTGAGCTTGGTGTGTCAAACTTCGCCAAAAAACTGAGCATAACTCGGGTAGTGTGTCACTTTGAGGAAAAAACTAACTCCAAGACTCTAGTCGCAAATGTTTCATCCTCAGGAGCAGCAAATGTTTCATCCTCGGCATGCGGCCGCCTCAGTGGCCGCGTGTCATCAGAAATGGCTACGCGTGTCAGTGCTGACACGCGTGTCATAGGTTCACCATCACTGCCCTAGGCAGAGAAAGGATTGTGAGAGTAGTGATGATTGAGTGAACATTGGGGAAAGGCAGAGTATAATTGGGTTGGGAAATAACAGCCCAATGTGGCTTGAGTGCAGCAAAGTAGAGCAGGGTTTGGATTAGGGTAAGGTACCTGAGAGTGAGTACCTCCTCAAACTGTGTCCTTATCTTATTCTAGTCCTGACCCTGACTTGGAAGAAAGTGTTGGGAGATGGAGTTGGAAAGGTGGAATTGTATGGAAAGATGAGAGCCTTGAAACCCTGCATCGAGAACCTGGTAGTATTTTATAAATGAGATCTCACTGAAGGTTGTTCTTTTGAAACTGGGGACAGAGAGTGTCAGTGGGTGCTGAGTCCAACTGTGCTGTAAGAAAATACCTTTCTTTCATTTATGACTGGAGAGATGACAAATCCACTCTAAATTTATCTCCAGGAAGGTCAACTGACATTTAAAAAAAAAAATCCTCACCCGGAGATATGTTTTTCATTGATTCTAGAGAGAGACAAAGGGTGAAGGAGAAAGAGAGAGAGAAACAACAAAACGAGAGAAAAACATCGATCAGTTGTCTCACATAAGTGCCACAAAAGGGGACTGAACCCAAAATCTGGGTATGTGGCCTGACCAGAATCGAACCCGCGACCTTTTGGTATACAGGACAACACTAACCACTGTGCACATCGGCCAGGGCTCAAATGACATTTGAATGGACCCTTATTATCTTATTACATGAGATCCACGTAATATTTATCCAGAAAGGGGGCAGAAGCAAAAGGGGCATGTGAGTGGTGAGGTTTTTACTTCAGCTATACCCCAGAAAAATTGAGGGATGATTCTGGCCAAGGAGTGATCAGAATATAATCATCTTCATTTTTGGACACACACACACACACACACACACACACACACACACTACTTACCCTGCTCTTTGGCTGAGACTAAAAAATTCCATAGGTGTGAATAGCTTAAGTATTTGCTTACCATGAAAGTAGGACTAAGAGGTATCCAGCAAGCCCACAATGTGAAGCTCCCCAAAATTTAAACACATTGCCCCCAATAGGAATTCTAGGCTGAGCGAATTCTGATAAGAAAAAAAATTATAGAGAACTTTAAAAATTATGCAGGCATGTGTCACAGAAACATATGCTGCCCACCCCCCATAATATATTCTGCTGGGCTCTGCCTCCTTCATTTTAACTTATTTATGTATGATGCATAGGATCAGAGGTAGGTTTATAGATATTAATCCAGCGGTGGCTGCCAAGAGAATGACACTTATTCTGACATCAATTCTTTGACACCAACTACCTGGAGTTAGCATTAGACTCCACAGATTTAAGGCAGTCCTTAATACTGCCCCCATTTCAGATAAGATGCCAGTTACAAGTCTTGGGGACAATGACCCATGCTTCTGATTCAGGGGTTCCCATGACCCTCTCAGGTTTGATAATTTACTAGAAAAACAGAAGTTATTAAAAGTACTATATTTCACATTATAGTTTTATTATAAAGGCTACACATAGGACAAGGTCTGGAAGGATCTTAGACACATAGCTTCCATGCCCTCTTCCCATAGGTTCAGGGCAAATCACCCTCCCTGGATATCAGTGTGTTTACCAACCAGGAAGCTCCACAAAGTCCTGAGTTTTCATCGGGGATTCTTTATATATGCATGATTAAATCAATGGCCACCCGATTGAGATCCAAATCCAGCACTCCTTCCCTCTGTGGTCTAAGATTCTAACCTCTAATCATGTGGTTGGTCCTTCTGGTGACCAGCCCACATCCTAAAGCTATCTAAGGGCCCACCGTAAGTCAGTTCATTGGCAAAACAAAGACACTCCTATCACTCAAGAATTCCCTAAGGTTTTTTAAAGTTCTGTTCTAGGAACCAGGGACAAAGTTTAGATAGATTCTTTCCATACCACACTATGTTTGAGGTAGTCTCTTTTGTCAAACTCTATAACCACACACACATAGACCAGAGACAACAGAGCTTAAGCCAAAAGACCATAATCTGAAAATTGGCCCCAATACTTATCTTACCAGCACTATATTGCTGGAGAGTGGAGGAAAGAGAATAACAAAGGAGGCAGGGATAAGAGAGGAGGAGTCAATCCTAGGCCTCAGTCTCTGTAACTTTACCCCACAAGTCCACTGCTCAATCCTAGCTTTTAAATGTAAACATGAGGGCCTGAAGTAGTATTACAGCATAGTTTCCACTCTACTAGTATACTGAGAATAAAAATAAGGATATGAGTAGCTTTAGGGAAATTAATTACTTCCTAGTGACACTTTCCTAAACTGCCTTGGCGTGTATCGTAGGGGCATCAGGGGTTCCCATGACCCCCTCAGGTTTGGTAATATTCTGTTGGAAAGAAGACAAGAACTTTTCAAGGGCTGCCACCTAGGATGAGACCAAAGGAACAAGTCCTAAAAACTGGGCAGAGAGCAAAACATCTGTAGAGGGGAATCTACAGGACCATCCACAGAGCAGTTTCTGCAACTGTTTCCCAGAAAGATCCTACTCTGAAGCCCAGAACTAAAAAGTCAGGGAGCCTCAAATGGAATAGCCACTTTTGTATTCCCAGATGGGAGGGAGATGCTGCCCAGGGCTGAGATCCAGATATTCTCTTGGGAGTTTAAAGCTTGGCAGTATCCCAAAGAGAAATCCTCTGCCAAAGGTCTCAGCATCTAGGTTCCCTCCTCCTGAATCTGTCTCCAAACCCTTCTCAAGAGTTGTTCAAATTGGGATTCATTCCTCTCTTGCATCTCCAGGGAGCTGGAGCCTTGGAGCATAAGGCAGATATATTCCCCACCCCCCTTCTTCTCTTCCCTCCTCTCTCAATTTTGAGCTGGTCACGATTTCCAAACTCTAGGCTCCCCTGAGCTAACTTCCTCCATGTGTCCACCTCCCTCACCCACACGTAGAAACAGAATCACACAACACTGGGAAGGGAGCCTGGGGGTAAGGAGACAGGTGTTCAGAAAGCAGGAGGGTCTCAGGCACTTCCTCTACCAGGATGTAGTCCAGTTCCCAACCTTTGTTTGGCCATGCCTCACCTAAGCATCTCTAAAATCCTGATGCCCGCCCCGTGACATATAACTCTTATTATACAAAAAGTGAACTCCTATTCTCATGTAGGAAGCCTAAAAGGCCATTAACTTGGTCTAAATAAGATTCCAAAGAACATGGCATCCATGAAAGAGAAAAATAAAAGAACAAAAGGACAGTTGAAGTACTGAGGAAGAAATCACTATGAAATTGTTAAAAAATAATAATATGAAAAATAGCAAATAAAGTTTCAAAACATATAATAGAGAACTGAAATGCATAAATATGTCACAATACATATGCATATACTGTATATGAGGCCCCTAGAACCATAAGAAATGCAAAAAATTCACTGTTAATAACTCATTCTCGAATTGCCCCCCTTAAAAATCAAACTGCCCCCTCCTGTGGGGTGTGTGCCCCACGCAGGGAACCACTGATCTAGTCTCAGCCACCACCTCCTGTAGATGCCATTTCCAGGTCTCGAACCCACCTTCTGCGTTCCTATCTCCTCTGCAAGCGACCACCGCTTCTCTCCACTTGTGCCTCCCGCAGGATGACTTCCTGCTTCTTGAGCTCCTGGACGAAAGACAGACCCAGCAAAGACGCTCTCAGTTGCCCGCGGGGCTGTTTTCTCTATCAACAAATACTGTATTTCTGGTCTTCTGCAACTAGGTTTCAGGCTACTGCGGCGCGGAGAGACAGCCACCCACCCACCATAACATCCTACCAGTCCTCCCGCAGCAGTCGGACGATCCTCAGCCTTCCTGACTCTTTTCAGTAGGATACACCTCTAGGCCCGCCCAAAGGCGAGCGCGGTCACATGATCCACCGTCAGACCATGTGACCATGCAGTCCCTTTCTGCCACAGCCTCCTGCAGTACAGGAAGGAGAGCAGAATCTTCTGCCTCTGGGATTGAGCTGCTGGCTATGGAACCTGAAGCTCCTGAGAATGGTGAAGATAGCTAGAGGAAGGCTGGATTTGGAGCCAAAGCTTCAAGTCCGAGGCCTAGTTCTTGTTCTATGGGAGCCCAGGGCTGGCAAGGAACATTGGATGAGGAATTTAGAGACAAAGTGACTTTATTATTTCTAAAATTCAGGGTGCCATGTTAAAACACACACAAGATCTGTCCTAAAAATTATTGCATGGCAAAAGAAACATTCAAACTCCAATTTCCACCATCAGGATGATCCCTATTAACACTTGTGGTTTGTGAAGGGAGGCAAAACTGCCATTTTTCCCTATTCCATAAACCAGTCATTTTCAACCAGTGTGCTGCAAGAATTTTTATATTTTTATTTTTTTTAAAGAATTTTTAAAATGTGCAATATCTGACTATTTAGTCAGGGGCACTGACCTCTTTCCCCTTAGATTGTCAAATAAAAAAATTACATCAGCCAACACAACAATAGCTGTCCTGTGTGAATGAATCACAGTTATACCTGTTTTTTTGTGTGTCAAACTGGCAAAAATAGATATTTTTGGTGTGCCGCAAACTTTTAGTCATTAGTTTATGTGTGCCATGAGATGAAGAAGTTTGAAAATTGCTGCATAAATCTTGCATATTACAAGGGGGAGCACGTTGAACTGTCAGAAAAATTATACAAAACTTGGGTAAAGAAAACAGGTTACTGGATATCATTTCAGTGCAGGGCTGAGCTTCACTTTCTGTTGATTGAGCAGGCTTTCAATTCTATGAGGCTGATTCTAACTTGTAGATATTTTGTCTAATAGATATAGAAATGATTTCTGTTCAGTGGAACAGATAACCTCAATGTCTAAAATTTATTGCCCTTATGATATTAACCAGTTTTGTATTTAACCCAGCAATGATATCCTAGCATTTATTTTCTATGTATGTATGAAATTTAACGTACTATATTGTTTTTATTATATTGTATATATTGTATACACTTACCTCCTTCAACAATTTTCATAATCTTAGCAGTTCATTGTGCTGAAAAATATTTCATGTTCATTTTTAATTTGAATTATAATTTAATCTTTTAAAAAATTAACAGCATCCCAAGACAGAAAATAGCATTTCCACCATGTCTAAAAATAATAAAATGTATTTATCACAAGTCTGGATTCCCTCTCCAAACCATTTATATTCCTGACTTCTGCAATTTCTATCTGAAAGTATGGTATGATATTTTTACTTATTATTGTAGAAAAATACACATAACATAAAACCTATCATTTTTTAAAATATATTTTATTGATTTTTTACAGAGAAGAAGGGAGAGGGATAGAGTTAGAAACATCAATGAGAAAGAAACATCAATCAGCTGCTTCCTGCACGCTCCCTAATGGGGATGTGCCCGCAACCAAGGTACATGCCCTTGACCGGAATCAAACCTGGGACCCTTCAGTCTGCAGTCCGCAGGCCGACACTCTATCCACTGAGCCAAACTGATTACAGCAAAACCTATCATTTTTAAGTGAACAATTCAGTGGCATTAGGTACATTCACAATTGTTACTCCAAAAGGAAATGTTATCTTTTAAATGTAATAGTCATGTAAAAGAAGTGCCATCTTTGTACAGTCAAGAGAGTATATAAACTTAGCAACCTTGATAATTTATTTTTCTTTAAAGCATTTCATTTAAAAAGCTAGTTTTTCTAAGTCTCATGGGAGTCCACTTTTAAAAAATATATATTTTGATTTTTTACAGAGAGGAAGGGAGAGGGAGAGTTAGAAACATCGATGAGAGAGAAACATCGATCAGCCGCCTCCTGCACACCCCCTACTGGGGATGTGCCCGCAACCAAGATACATGCCCTTGACTGGAATCAAACCTGGGACCCTTCAGCACACAGGCCGATGCTCTATCCACTGAGCCAAACTGGTTAGGGCGGGAGTCCACTTTTCTTTCAAACTTTTCTAAGTGGTTTTTATCTCTAAATATTCCTTCTAACAGAAATAGTTTGTTTATTTATATAAATACTAGTGGCCTGGTGCACAAATTCGTGCACATTGAAAGGAAATTAATTAGAAGATATATCTTAATATGACTATTTGCCCTTTCTCTATAATAGAGGTATCAACCAAATTCATGATCAACAATGACAGATCAAAACACACACGTACGAATGGCACCAGCAAGAGCTTTATATGTATTGTGCATGCACAAGTCAACTTAGCCTTTATAGATAATAGAATAAACTTGCTTAATTAAACCTGCTTTCAGATTTTTTTTTGAGAAGTAAGCCTTTATTTCCTTGTTTTCCAAATAGTTGGCTGAGCTGGTTGCTTTTTGGTAATTAATCAAAGAGACCAAATTCCATATCCTCATCTGACTCCTCCAACTCTTCCTTTGCTTCATCCTTGGCTGGGGCTGCAGCAGCAGCAGGAGCAGCAGTGGTGGCGGCGGCCACAGGGGCAGCAGCCACGGAGCAGATGGATCAGCCAAGAAGGCCTTGACCTTTTCAGCAAGTGGGAAGGTGTAATCGGTCTCCACAGACAAAGCCAGAACTCGCTTGTACCCATTGATGATAGAATGGGGTACTGACACAACAGTTGGATAACCAATCTGAAGGCATACGCTGGCAACATTGCAGACACCCTCCAGGAAGCGGGAATGCAGTTGCCTCTGTGATGTCAAGCACTTCCGGGTTGTAGATGCTGCCATTGTCAAACACCTGCTGGATGATCAGCCCAAAGGAGAAGGGGGAGATGTTCAGCATGTTCAGCAGTGTGGCTTTGCTGGCTCCCATTTTGTCTCCAGTCTTAATCAGCTGTACATCTGTGGGTGTTTCTCTCTTTTCTGCATCCAGCATGGAAAAGGAGCAGGTCTGGTTCCTGAGTAGAGGAGCTGGGGGTTAACCTTTTGCACTCGGATGTCGAGTGTGACTCGACACGGTTAACATTAGAATAAAGGAATCGAGAAAAAAGCAAGCGAATGCAAAGGGTTAAGAAATAAAAGAAAGAGACAAGACGCAGAAATAGAAACAAAGCTGGGAGCCGGGTGGGACACAGTCCTCTCTGATGGAGGGACAGGGACCCAGAGCCCACGCAGCATGTTCATTTATACTCCCAAATACCAGGAAGTATCACCAAAAGTTAGGATCAAAGGAGATCATTTGCATTCTTGAGTAGGCCCAAGCATTCCTGGTGCTTGACTGGATTTACATATCAAAGTCACACTCCCCGACACCTGGGCTGAAATGAAGGCCAAGCTGGTAACACTCTTGCCTTTTTGGCAAAGCATGTTCCCAGAGCGATGCTCTGCCTGTCGCCCTGAGTTCAGCTGACAATAATTAAAGAAATGCCCATGTGCCTTCCCAGGGGGCCCTCTGCAACTCAGTATTTCAATGGTTCCCCTGGAGATTTTAGTGATGATGCCTAAAGCCTGGAAGAAGGAGGTTTTCTCTGGCCCCAGACCAGTGTTCTGGGCTGGCACAGTGACTCCACACAGGGCAATGGCACCAGCACGGGCAGCAGCTGGCACCTTATTGGCCAGCAGCATGTCCCTGATCTCAGTGAGGTCCTCCGTGGTGAACACAAAGCCCACATTCCCCCAGATATGAGGCAGCAGTTTCTCCAGAGCTGTGTTGTTTTCCAGATGTCCTCGGATGGCCTTGTGCATCATGGTGTTCTTGCCCATCAACACCACAGCCTTCCCACGGAGGGACATGCAGATATGCTGCATCTGCTTGGAGCCCACATTGTCTGCTCCCACAATGAAGCATTTTGGATAATCATCCAGAAGTTGTATGATCTTAAGGAAGTAGTTGGACTTCCAGGTCACCCTGTCTTCCCTGGGCATCATGGCAGTGTGTCAGGGATTGCCACGCAGGGTTTAAAGACGATGTCACTCCCACGAGGATGCCTGGTGAGAAGAAGCACCTGTTTTCTGATTTAGCTAAACTTTTTCCAGCCCAGTGAAACACCCCAACTTCTCTTTCAGGTAATTGTTAGCAACACAGCAGTAAATATCAACATGAAGCAGATTATTATTGTAGATCACTCAGGGAGAACAAAGGGTAAAGTACTTAACTGCAGTAGTGTTTGACTATATTCTGTACAGTGAGAAAACCTGAAGTCATTTTCAAGGTCCACCATTCCTTACTTCATTTCAGTCGGGTCAAGTTTCTAAGCTTTCGAAATCTCCATTTTCCAGCTAATGAAAAGAAAATAGTATCCCACTGAGTCTCCTATCTACCTACTCCAGGACTTCTGTGAGGATCAAATGAGATGAGGCACGGGAAAATGCTTCACAGACATTTGGTTAACGTGTAAAATGTTTCCACCTGTGCTCCTGGGCTGAAGAAACTCTAAGGAGGTTAGTTGCTAGGGAGAGGAAGCCAGGCGTTGCTATGTGATGTCATTACCAGGAACCTACCACAACCGGTCCAGGCTGGACTGGGCTGTGGGCTGCATTCTGCGCTATGGGGTCTTGGCAGCATTGGCTATGATTTGGTGGGGTTTCGTTCCAGGGTGGTGGCGGGACCTGTGTCCCACTTGGGAGTGTTAGTTTGTCCGTGCCAGGTCCGTGGTGCCAGCCAGTGCGTGTCATGGCAGCTCCTGCGTTGAGTATCTGCCCCCTGTTGGTCAATGCACATCATAGTGACCAATCAGACCATAGGAGGAACACTTATTAGCATATAAACCTTTTATATATATAGATATGTTCCAACATGTCTTCCTATAACTTGAGGCATTAGAAGCATATTAAATGAAAAAAAAAAAAAAAAGCCCTGTGCTATTAATTTTTCTATCTCCCTGATGTCTGTCTTCAACCTTTTGCACTCGGATGTCTAGTGTGACTCGACACGGTTAGCATTAGAATAAAGGAATCGAGAAAAAAGCAAGCGAGTGCAAAGGGTTAAAATATTTTTTATCATGGTAGATTTTATTCGACTTTGGAATATACGATGTTTCTTAAAAAGTCACATTGAAATTGCAAAGAAGTTGTTTAGTCACACACAAGTTTTTAAAATGAGATCTAGCCCTAGCTGGTTTGGCTCAGTGGATAGAGCTTCCACTTGGGGACTGAAGGGTCCCAGGTTTGATTCCTGGTCAAGGGCACATGCCTGGGTTGCAGGCTTGATCCCCAGTAGGGGGCATGCAGGAGGCAGCTGATCAATGATTCTCTCTCATCATTGATATTTCTCTCTCTCTCTCCCCCTCCTTCCTTCTCTTTAAAATCAATAAAAATATATTTAAAAAAATAAAATGAGATCTAGTATTCCATAGATCAGCAGTCACCAACCGGTGGTCTGGTGGTGTTCGGACCACTGGTGGTCCATGAGAAAATTTTGGTAGTCCGTAGAAAAATTTAGACAATATTTGCATTTTTATGTTTTATTAATCCTAATAAAAAATTATAAACAAAAAATATTCTAAGAAATTCTTATATTCTGACTGAATGACAATTTTTGCCTTTACATTGCACTAAATTCACAAAATGTACTAGAGCAGGGGTCCTCAAACTTTTTAAACAGGGGACCAGTTCACTGTCCCTTAGACTGTTGGAGGGCCGGACTATAGTTTAAAAAAAACTATGAACAAATTCCTATGCACACTGCACATATCTTATTTTGAAGTAAAAAAACAAAATGGCAGAAACACCCGCATGTGGCCCGTGGGCCGTAGTTTGAGGACGTCTGTACTAGAGTCTAGTACATTTAATGAATTCCCCTTTCTAGTATCTAGAGAGGGGGAAACAAGAGAAGTGCAAGTGGCTTCAGTATTGTTTCGGCCATTACAGCAGTCACCCGCTCCGCAATTACTGATTCTCATCCGATTGTTTTATTTTATTTGTCTATTGTATGTACTAGTAACTGTGTATTTTCTTTAACTTTTATATTTAATGACATCAAATAGTTTGATTTTAATAACCATCTTTTCTTGTTTGGTTTTAGATTTGAATGAAATAAACCCAAAATGAGTGAAAAAAAAGGAAAGGAATATTTGGCATTTCTTTAGTAATACAAAAGATAATCCTATATAATAAAGAGCTAATATGCAAATGGTTGTCACACCCTTGTGCCCTTGTGCCGGGGCCAGGGGACCTGAGGCCAGGCTGGGGGACCTGAGGCTGTGCCCCCCCGCCCGGTGGGGCTTGACGGGGGACCTGAGGCTATGCCTCCCGCCCAGTGGTGCTTGACAGGGGACCTGAGGCTGCGCCCCCCACCCTGCGGGGCTTGATGGGGGACATGAGTCCGCCCCCCCCGCCTTGCGGGGCTTGATGGGGGTCTCGCACAATTTTGAGGTGCGCATGGGTGGGCGGGGACTTGAATCTGGGTCCTGTGGTGCACCCCAGACTCTGACAGGAGGGAGATTTTCATATACATTTTACTAATTTTCTTTCATCTCTGACACTTCTATTATAGAGAAAGGGCAAATAGCAATATTAAAATATTTCCTCCAATTAATTCCCTTTTAATGTGCACAAATTTCGTGCACCAGGCCACTAGTGTAATTAATAATAGTAACAATAGTAATATGTGTACTTTACTGTGAGCTGATGAATGAATCAGAGTCTCCATAGTCCTTGTCAGGCACCATTAGGAAGAACATTAGAACTGGAGGCGGAGAGAAGAAAAAACTCAAAGTATCAAGAAAATATGATTCAAATTACTTGAAATTTGGATCTGTTCAAGAACCTGGTAGTGAGCTGTGGATCCACGGCTGCTTTGTGTTGTGTGTTCTGAGAGTTTATCCAATGATGCCATGAAACCTTTGAAACTCGAAGACACTTGCAATCAAAACACCCAGATTTATCTAAAAAAACACTTGAATATTTTCAAAGAATGCGTGAAAATATGCAAAAGCAAGTACTTGCTCTAACAAAAATGACTGTTTGTAATAAATCCTTATTAAAGGCTTATCTGATAGCACTTCAGATCACGAAAAATAAAAAGCCGTATATGATTGGAGAAGAATTCATGAAGCCTTGCATGTTATAAGCCTGTGAAGAGGTTTTGGCAAAGCAGGCTGTCTAGAAATGGAAAGCAATTCCTATGTCTGCTAACAATGTCAAAAGCAGAATTGAAGACATGGCTGAAGATATTAAAAATCAAGTTATAAATTTTTTTGCCCAAATGATTTTCCTTTGGCTTGTTTTGACACCATGTATGTTTTACCTGGGTGACTTGCTGTTAGCATTACAAATGAAAGTTAATTTTCTAAAGTAAAAATTTTCTAGATGTAATTTATTTGCAGGATATTTTTCCTTACATGATATTCTTCTACTATCCCCCCTTTTTTGGTTTAAATATTGGGAGGCTTTTGGAAATTTTATGCTGTAATCTTGATAGCTTTTAAATTTTACTTTTTTGCACTAAAATGTGACTGCTTTAGGTTCATTATATGTTACGCAATTTTACCATGAGATGAACTACCAATAAAAATTTTAGTTAACACTTTTAACTAAATTTTTTTAAAAAATATATTTTATTGATTTTTTACGGAGAGGAAGAGAGAGGGATAGAGTCAGAAACATCGATGAGAGAGAAACATCGATCAGCTGCCTCCTGCACACCCCCTACTGGGGATGTGCCCGCAACCAAGGTACATGCCCCTGACCAGAATCGAACCTGGGACTCTTGAGTCCGCAGGCCGACGCTCTATCCACTGAGCCAAACCGGTTTCGGCTTAACTAAAATTTTTATTGGTACTTCATCTCATGATAAAATTGTGCACCATGTAATGAACCTAAAACAGTAATATTATAGTGCAAAAAATTAAAATGTAAAAGCCATCAAGACTACATTATAAAATTTTCAAAAGCCTCCTAACATTTAAATAAAAAAAGGAGGGTATAGTAGAAGAATATCATGTAAGGAAAAATAACCTGTAAGTAAATTACATCTAGAAAATTAATACTTTAGAAAATTAATTGTAAGGCTAAAAGCAAGACACCCATGAAAAACACACAAGGTGTCAAAACAAGCCAGAGGAAAATCATTTGGGCAAAAAATGAAATAGGATCCCAAGTCAAATTTATAGAAAATATTCCTTTATTAACTTTTGGTCGAGAATATGTTTGTATATTTTCAGAAAACAATTCTGAGACCATGTGGATTCCAGCAACAGAGAGGAATCGACAGGACTACTCCAGCCATGAAGACAGAAGAAAAGCAGTCCAGAGATGGAAGATGCTGACGTGGTCTTCCCATACTAGCAGTTAGCAGCTGTGCATCACTGTAGGTTGCCCAGGACCAAACCAGAGAGAGTCGGACCTGCATTACCACCATTTGTCCACCATCCAGAACTGTAATGTCAGTGCTGACAGGTACACATAAGGAACTGTTGGACATTGTAATTGGGTCTCAAAAGAACTGTTGGCCCAGAAAGAAACTCACTACAGACTGATTCATTTCCTGTCACCATAACCATTATTGCTTGTCTCATTTTCGGTTCTTATAAGTGTATTTCTAATAGCACATGATCTCACTCATCTAGTGGAAATAATGAACAACACAGACTGATGAACAAGAACAGACCCAGAAACAAGGAGGCACGGATCAGACTGTCAGGCCTCAGAGGGAGGGTATGGGAGGGTGGGGGTAAAGGGGAGAGATCAACCAAAGGACTTGTGTGCAAGCATATGCGCCTAACCAGCGGTTGGGGACAACAGGGGGGTGGGGGCATGTGTGGGGAGGGGTGTGGGATGGGAATGGGGGGATGAGGACAAATATGTGATACCTTAATCAATAAAGAACTTAAAAAATAATAAAAATAAATTTGTTAAAATTTAAAAACCTTTGAAGATTTTATGATTAAATAAGTATTTATAATGTTGTTATATTAACCTTTTGCACTTGGATGTCGAGTGTGACTTGACACGGTTAGCATCGGTAGCAGCTTGAGAAAAAAGCGAGTGCAAAGGGTTAAACTAGGGCCCAGTGCACGAATTTGTGCACCTTGAAAGGGACTATGGGTCACGAGGCTGTGGTGGGCACAGGAGTGGGTCTCGGCCCATCCTCCACGCCCCCGCCCAGGCCCCCCCACCACCATGGCCCTCCGGTCCCATCTGCCGGCAGCCCCACTCCCGCCGCTGCCACTCCCACGTGCTGAAGGTGCCGGCCCCACTCACACCCCACTGATGGCTAGCAGTAGGTGTGAGTGGCGGATGCTGCCCTGATTGCCCCTCAGGAGCAGGGGGAGGTGGAAAAGCCCTCAGGGGCAATTGGGCCAACAGCCACCGCTAACACCCAATGATGGTGCCAAGATCGGGACTGGCACTGGGCGCCAGCAGTGGGTGCGAGCAGGGGCTCCGGTGGCAGCTGTGGGTGTGAGCGGCGGCTCTGGTGCAGGCAGCGGGTGTGAGTGGGGCCATCACCAGCATCAGATGCGAGCGGCAGCTGCAGACCCTGATCACCCCTCAGGAGCAGGGCGAGGTGGAGAAGCCCTGAGGGGCAATCAGTGCCGGCAGCCACCGCTCATACCCGCTGACAGTGCCGGGTGCGAGTGGGGCCAGCACCTGCAGCAGGTGCGAGCACCTGGCGGGACCGTGGTGTGCGGGAGCAAAGAATTTTCAGTGACCACCAGAGGCTTACCCTGATGACAGCGACTGGTGCCCCACATTGTCTGGCACCACCACTTACCTGCTCCATCATCCTGCTTCAGCCAATGCCCACCATGTTCCGCACTCTGCCACCTGTTGCCGATGCCTGCCATATGGTCAGCATACGTCATAGCGACCAGTTGTTTGGTTGTTCCACTGTTCAGTCTATTTGCATATTAGGGTTTTATATATATAGGTAGGTGCATTTCATATTAATAAAATTGATCTGATAATTTTACAAATGTATTTATTTTTAAAATCATATTAGTGGTCCGCGGGATTTGAAATTATGAATTTAGTGGTCCATGAGGTCTGAAAGGTTGGCGACTGCTGCCATAGAGGATGGTATTCTTCTCTATTTCACCAGAGGAAAAAGCATCAGTGTCATTTCATGCCAATAAATAGATCATTTTTGAAAGATGCATGGTATTTCCTTAATACTTTCTTTGGACTAGTATCACAAAGAAAATCTTACTCCTGACTCCAGTTCATTTGCTATCTTACCCATTCATTCTTGTTGTTGTTCATATATTTTTATTGATTTCAGAGAGGAAGGGAGAGGGTGAGAGATAGAAACATCAATGATCAGAATCATTGATCGGCTACCTCCTGCATGCCCCACATTGAGGATCAAGCCTGCAATGCAGGCATGTGCCCTGACCGAGAATTGAACTGTGACCTCCTGGTTCATGCGCCAATGCTCAACCACTGAGCCATGCCAGCCGGGCCCCATTCATTCTTTCCATGGCACTGAAGCTACAACTTTATTTTGAGTTATAAAATATGTAGATTTGGATACCTTAGCTTTCCAAACTGGCCTCATTTCAATGCATCCTTCAATAAACTTGTCTCACCTATTCCAGGCAGACAGGATACATCCACGTTACTAAAACTGATTTTTAAATTATATATTACCACTGGTCACTTCTTATCCTATGCTTCAGTGACCAATTTAAGGGGGTCCCTCTTCTCTGAAACATTCCTCAAGTACCACAGCCCACACAGTAAATGTCCTCCTTCCTAAACTCCAGAAATGGAATTTTCCAATGAGGGTATGCTTGTCATACTTCTAACTATTTATGTTTGTAAGTGTGTACAATGTATCTGCACCCGGATTTTAAAGTGAAGGGTCACTTCTGCCAATTTTCACACAGAACTTTATTGAAAACACAGACTCAAATAGAGAACCATATGTTTAAACAACAAACAACAGGGTAGCTCACATAGGCAACTCAGTTCATTGGAAGCTCAATACTGAAAAATACTGCAATCTGGACAGCAAGACAAATATCAACAAATATGTTTTCAGCTCTAATATTCATTTGGCATCCACAAAATGATCCAGCTCAAGCCAAGAACTGGACAAAGTTAACAACAGCATTAAAAATATAAGTTACAACACAAAACCAGACGGTGAAAACCAAAGCACTACTCAGGGCTCTTTGGGAACACAAGGCTGATGAGACAGGTGGTTAATCACATTAGTTTGGTTGTCCTCCATCAGGATCGTTTTGATTGTCTATTTGGGTTTGTAGTGCCTTAGCTAACTTCTCAAATTCGTGGAATGCAGACATAAACGGCACAGGACTGAAATCAACAATTAAGGCTACTGTTCCATTTCTCATAATAGTATTGATATTCTGAAACATTTTAATAACAATTTGAATATTTTCATGTGACTCTTGTAAGGTAAAGAGACCCACAAATACCGATAGAGCTTTGGTACTGAATAGTGTTTTTGCCACCATAGGATTTTCAGACATGTTCAACAGCATTTTCAGAACATAAAACTTCGTTGTTGCATCTCCTGTGACTAACAGGGAAAGAAACTCAGACATAAAATTGGCAACCAGTGTGTGATAGTCAGTAGTCATAGTGAGGTGTCTAAGCAGCCTTAATCCAAGAAGTTGCTCAGGGGAATCCAAGCCTTGTGCAAAGGTTTCCTCACACACTTGACATATGAATGTCTCAATCATGTTTAGATGTGGATAAGGTGGAGCCATGAGAATCATATTTTCCAAAAATTTTGTCCTAACTCGGGAGGTGGGATAATCAAGCAAGGTTTCAATAAGCGAGACAACACCTGAATCCCGAATGAAATCTCGGGTAAACTGAGAAGCACTTCTCGTACCCATTGCAATTTTATATATTTCCTGAATAAAAGGATCGCGAACCTTTTCCATTAACAGGAGGAGTTCATCAAACTCTCCAGAACCAATTTTAAGTTCACATTGTATGCAGCTGCAAGACCAACTCTCAGGCTCCGCACTTTCCCTGGTCCTAAGGTGCTCTCGAATTTCCCGGACTGACCGGTAGGAGGGTTCACACTGAAATGTGAGCTGATTGGCCTGAGGGGAAGATTCCTCATCTTCCCCTTCCGCTTTATTGGGCTTTCCCTCAAACAGTTCAATGAATGCAGAGGATGCTTCTCCAGGAATTCTAAAGGAGGTTGGGGATGGGAAGCCAATCCTATAAGGGCCAGGTTTGTAGTCAACAGTGACCTCTTCCCAGGTTCGAGGCCTGGATGCTGTATTAATTCCCTCTTCAGCTAAATCTCTGAACCTGGAACTAGCCCTGTACACAGGATTGGGATTTAGATCAAAGCAAGCCTCATCCCTATCCCAGAACCAGGACCCAAATATGGCCTCTTCTTCAGACTCCTGCCTGGTCTCCTCTCTGGCCACAGCCCCCAAACTGGACTTTTCCTCCGTCCAGAACAAGGATCCACCAATGGCCCCCTCCTCAGCCCCTGGCACGGACTCACAGATGGCTGAAGCCCCAGCCTCCACACCAGCCTCTTTCTCTGCCCAGAACCAGGACCCAATGATGACATCCTCCTCAAACTTGGGCTCATGCTTGACCCTATTACTGTTATCATCTTTCTGGGCCCTGGGCTTCAAGACAGTATTAGGCTCCTCCTTGTCTCTGGGCCTGAATCTACTAATGATCTCTTCAGGCAAAAACCAAGACTCATTATAGTACTCATCTTCAGACTCGGATTCAAAAAAGTCCTCTTTCTTTGTCCTGAGTTTGGACCTAGCATTTGCCTCGTCCCTGACTCTGGGTCTGAACAAGTTATTGGTATTTTCTCCAGGCCACAAGCAGAATGGGTTGCCAGACTCCTCCTCAGACCCAGACCAGGAATCAATATAGGGTTCTTGCTTGGATCTGGGCCTAGACCTGGGGTTAGGCTGATGTTTAGCCCGGTGCCTGGACCTGGTATTGGTCTCTTCCCTGGGCCATGATCTGACACTGGCCTCTTCTCCAGCCCAGAGAGAAGACATTGTAGAGGTCTCATCCGCTGACCAGAATCCAGATTCATTAGATGCTTCCTCTCTGGCCCTGGGCCTGGGATAGCACCAAGACCCCGTATTAGTTTCCTCCTCTGATCCAAACCAGGGTTGAATTCCTGACTGACCCTGGGAGCCAGGAAAGGTCTCAGGATCCATAGTTACCAGTTCCCTATCTACAGATAGGGCTATGGGTTTAGCAACTGATCCAGACTCAGTACTGACCAGTGGCCAGGCTGCTGCATTGGTTTGGGGCATGCCCTCCATTTGGGACATTACTTCAGCTCCAAATTCAGCCTGGGCCCAAGCCTGGGCTTCATCCTTGGGCCTTGCCCCAGGGATTGCCTTGGCCTCAGTTTTAGGACGTGCCCCACCTACTGCTCTGGCTTCAGTTTTGGGCCTTTCCCCAACCATTGCCTGTGGTTCAGTTTTGCGTCTTGCCCCAGACATTGCTTGGGACTCAGTTTTGGGCCTTGCCCCATTCATAGCCTTTGACTCAGTTTTGGGCCTTGCCCCAGGCATGGCCTGGGTCTGGTTCCTAACCTTGGGTCTGACCACCATCTGGACATCATTCTCTCTCTCAGCCCCACCCCCAACCTCTTCTCCAACCTTCTTTTCAGGCTTGGCCTGGGCACTAGGTTCAATCTCAGCCCCAGTCATAGTACCCGTTACAGAAAAGACACAGTTAAAATATCAGTAGCACAGTCTCAGCCTCTACCACAGATGTGTCACAGTTCTCTATCTTCACACTCTGATCCTTCAGTGATTCAGACGATACAGTTAGAAATAAGAGTTAGAGTCAATCACCAGTCCAGTAGTCAATAAGCCTCTTTCCCAAGACCAGCCACAGCCAATATTATAGACAGGTTGCAGAAGAGGCACAACCAAGCTGGGGGAGAATGGATGGTTCCCAGGTGGGTGCCGATCTGTTGAGGGTGGTGGTCAGCAGCAATTCCAATACCACCAGAGCTGCCACTAAAGGTGAATCTAAGGAGAGAGATCAGCATGGGGCTTTGAGTCTCTTCCAATTGTGTCACTCCAAGCGGAGACTCACACACAGAGACTGAACCTTGAATTCTTGGTGGAGCTGTTTGGCTCTTAGAAAATCTGTCACCCTCATTCCCCCAGAGCTGCCACATACTTGGCCTGCCACAAAGTAAGTGTGAGGTTGGTAGGGAAAGTATGTTGGTAATGGGGCTAAGGAGCCCCCAAACTAGACCCTAATCACTTTTGGACCTGTGTTAGTCTCAACTATCCCACCCTTTTACCCACTCCCCTACTAACCTGCTCTGATGTGGTGCAATATCCCCCTCCTTGCTCTGTTCCAGTGGTATTCAGCTTTTCAGCAGACAGCAGGCTGTCCTATGGACAAGTAAACATACAAGAGAAAATGAACTCTGAGTGCTTAGTTGACAGGCAGACACCCTGACGCCTGATGCAAACACCTCCCTTTCTATTTAAGGGTCAAATTTTTCTAATGTTTCCTGTCTCCTGGTTCTTGACCCCAGGTCTTCTCTCATTCACAGCCCACACGTACCCAAATATTTCTAAAACCTCCTGCAGGAAATGCACAGGGGAGGCTGTAGCAGTGTGTAAATCTGGCAGGGCAGGAGAGGTGGATCACAAAGACCTGCCATAATCTTACTCAGTAACTGTACCTTGCATTGTCCCTCTTTGCACCAACCTGCAGAGAACTGAGCCAATCTCTTCCTCTTTTCCTTCCTTGCAGAAAGTGACCAGCCTTAAAGCAAGCCTATGGACAGACAGACAAAAAGATAGACAGTCAGGAGACCATGGTAGCAACTGAGCACTTGATGGGAGTCCAACACCAATGATGGGAGTCCACATGTTATTTGTCTTTCAACATTTAGGGTCTTCTTGGTCAAATACTCTCGTTTTTATCAAGTCCCTCTGTTTCAGGATTCCAGATAACGACATATTTTCTTGACGTCACAGTTTTCCCATTGCTCCCTTCTCCAATTCTGAGGATTCACCACTAGGTGCACCACATCCCTTTGCCTTGCGCAGCATAAATTGGGGGAAGGGCTCCTGCATATTCTAGAAAACAGGTTGTGCAGTGGCACTTGTAATTACGAATCTGTCTCACCCTCGCCTCTGAGCCCATCTTTTTCTGCCCACTTTTGGTTGAAATAAAGGATGGAGGTTAAGAGAAGTATCTAGAAGCTGGTACACAGGGAACCCCCCCATTCGGGTATCCAGTCAATTACTGCTGTCCACCAATCCCCATCCCCACACACCTCCAGATCCAGGCTATTTTCCTGCTCCAACTTTCTCAAGCCGCTCCTCTAGAGATGCACCCTGCAGCCTGAAATCGCCAGACCTACCACGCAAACATGAGGCTTTGGCATCAACGAGGTGCCTGTGGGAAGGGAGAGCACCCAGAACGCAGGGCCCCAACAGGCCCCTTCCCACAATCAGGGCCCCGAGTAGCCATCGCCCCCGCCCCGGCGCCCCCCCCCCGGCGCCCCCGCCCCGGCGCCCCCGCCCCGGCGCCCCCGCCCCGGCGCCCCCGCCCCGGCGCCCCCGCCCCCGCCCCCGCCCCGCTCCCGCTCCCGCTCCCGCTCCCGCTCCGCCATTTCTCCCCCAGTAACCGCCCCTCAGCCCGCTCCCAGCACAGACACCTCGACGGCGGGGCGCGGGCGCCAGGAGAGCTGGCTGGGGGGCAGCCGGCGTGCTCGCCTCGGCAGACGCCCGGGGAGCCCCGCGGCCACCCTGCGCCTTGGGCCGGCCCGCGCCGCCTCCTCGCCAGGGTCCCCGGCGCTGCGCGCCTCTCGGGGACCGGCGCCGACAGCCCGGGCGGCCTCCTCCTCGCCAGGACGCCAGGGTCGGGGCGCGGGCTGCAAGCTGGTGGAGAGCGGGGGCCCCCCGCCGCCAGCCCCCACTTGCCTCACAGGCTCAGGGCCCGGGTGGTCGTCCTCCCCGCCTCTCACAGCTCCTCACTCAGATCCCCACCGCCTTCCGCGCGCCCCGAACCGCAGAGAGGCGTCCCGCCCCCGCGCCGCTGCACCAAAGCCGGCAGGGCAGGGGCTGCGCAGGATGCGACAGAAGCGCTGGCAGCGAGGGTGTCGGGAAGGGGGCGGAGGGATACGGCACGAATGGGCTCGACGCCCCCCCAGGCCCACCGTAGTTCCGACCCGAGGGGGCGGGGCCGGGCCAGAGGAGACCCAGCCGGGGGGGGGGGGGGGGGGGCAGGTTGGCGCCAGGCCGCCCCAGAGGACCAACGCGGCCCCCTGCCTGGCGACCACCCCCCCTGTAGTGCCCTTCCTGGCACTGCAATCTAGGGGGCAGACGGGCGGGGGTCTGGGCGCCGGATCGGGAGGTCCAACGGAGCTGCGCTGGACGCGGCAGCGGAAGGATACAAACCGCCCTTGTTCTGTGTGAATCCCCAGACTGCTCTGTCTGCCTGCCTCCCCCTCCATCCCACCAGCCGTCCTTCCTGACGCTGAGGGGAGAGGAGGGGCTGTGGGGACTGCAGGCTGAGAGGGGGAGAGGAGAGCCAAGGCCAGACCACCCCAGACATCCTGGGGTGGCCCCCAGGGTTTCTTTTATTGTTCACAAGGGAGGAGAGGGGAGGAAGGTGGGAGAGGGCTGACATGGAGGCCTCACCATTTGTTCCTCTTCTATAGGATGGCAGATCTAGACCTCTAACCCTGGCAAACAGTCCAGTGCTCTGCGCCCAGAGTCGTTCTTTCTGCCACACTGCTTTTTCTCTCATTCGAAATGATTATACGTGTTGCCATTTTGCGGTCCCCACAGTTGCCCAAGAGTTCACTTCCCTGCCAGGACCCACGATGGCCATGCAATCCCCCCTGCCTGTAGCCCCATAGCCAAGTGTCAAGCACCAGGTAGGGCAGGTCCTGGCTCCTCTTTCTCTGGTTCTGTCTGTCAAGTCTTCTGTGGCAGTCACATCCACGCTATCAGGATCTTTGGCAGTGTGGCAATGTGGCAGGGATTAGAACCAGCTTGGATCTCAGCCACTTCCCATCTACACCTGTCTAGTTTGCCCAGTCATTCTTTGGATAAGGCCCTCCTATGCATGTACCCAATTATCAAGACAGAACCTGGGCATTCCTTCACTCCTACATCCTTCCTCTAGTCTTGAGCCCCTCCTTTTTGTGCCACATCCAAACAGCAATAATGGTTAAGCACAATTCAGGTTGAACACAAACTTGCTGGCACTGATCCCCCTTTTTATTTTTTTAAAATATATTTTATTGATTTTTTTACAGAGAAGAAGAGAGAGGGATAGAGAGTTAGAAACATTGATCAGCTGCTTCATGCACGCCCCTACTGGGGATGTGCCCACAACCAAGGTACACACCCTTGACCAGAATCGAACCTGGGACCCTTCAGTCCGCAGGCTGATGCTCTAGCCACTGAGCCAAACCAGTCAGGGCATTGATCCCCTTTTGAAAACCGAATTAAATGGCACCCCTCACTGCAGTAGGTTGTATGAAGGTCCCCAAGCATGACATGTCTAATTCTCCCGAACCTATAAATGTGTGATGTTAAATGGCAAAGGAGAATTAAGGCTATTGATGGAATTAAGAATGCTAATCAGCTGAATTTAAAGATTAAAGATATGCTGCATTATCCTGGCCAATGTAATCTCAAAGGTACTTTAAATGTGTAAGAGCCAGGTAGAAGAATCAGTGTTACAGTGAAGTTGCACGACAAAGACTGGACATGCTGACAGGCCATTGCTAGTTTTGAAGATGAAAGGAAGACATGGGTCAAGGAATGCAGGCAGCCCCCAGAATCTGGAAAAGGCCAGGAGACAGATTTTTCCCTACAACCCCTTGGTGGAACGAATTCCTGCCATCGCTTTTATTTTAGATCAGTGAGACCTTTTAATGTTTCCAATCTCCAGACCTGTAAGATATTAAATTGTCATTATTTTAAGCCACCAAGGCTGTGGTAATTTGATACAGCTGTAGTAGGAACCACATTTACTGACCAGCCTGATAAAGTCCATTCCCCTTGACTTTTCTTTTTTGGGGGCTTGATCCCTGGGAGGATCAATTTTGGGGCTCATCTCTCACCACTATAACAACCCTCTCCAGCAATCCCCTTCTCTCTGTTTTCTAAAGAAGAGAGATTTTTGTAAGAATTTTTGAGGTTCATGTTGGAGAAAGATCCTATTTGCTGAAAATCACTGTTTCCCAGGATGAAAAGGGAAGCATATTCTTACCATGAAACTTCATAGCATTGTTTATTTGTTTTTAGATATTTTATTATAACTGTGCAATGTTTAGGTAATACCAAAAAAATGTTTGGGGATGACTGTATTTGGTATCTGGAGATAATGGATGCCAATTATCAGAGGACAGCCACTTTTACTATGCAGTTTAAATGGCGTTAGCTGAATTGTGGATTTTTTTTCTTTGTTCCACAGTATACTCTCTTGGGTAAATACTAGACTTGAAGAAGGGAATCTGAATGAGGCAGGTTAGTTAGAAGCTAGGAAAATTCCTTGGCAAGTGGAATAGGGAAACCGAGACATAGTTAAGTGGCCAAGCAATTTACAGCCAGATACTAAATCTTCAGTGCATGTCATTGTGAGTGGCCTTAGCATATCATTAGCATATTATGCTTTGATTGAACGGCCGACTGGTGGACAAGACACTTAGCATATTAGGCTTTTATTATATAGGATACCAGATAGGTGAAATGTCATCTTTAAAATCCAGAGAGCAAAGTAAAGATTGAAATAGGATGCTAGTGACTTATGTCTGTCTGACTGCTAATTAATATAATATTTAGTTCTTCCTAAAAATGATCCCAGTCTGACTGCAATATACATTGTTCCATTCCCCATTATCACTACTAGGCTCTACATCAGCAGGGTTGCCTAAGACCATCGGAAAACACAGATATTTACATTACGATTCATAACAGTAGCAAAATTACCGTTATGAAGTAGCAACGAAAATAATTTTATGGTTGGGGGTCACCACAACATGAGGAACTGTATTAAAGGGTCGCGGCACTAGAAAGGTTGAGAGCCACTGCTCTAAAGCATGCATGTGCATTCTCTCCATTCCCTCCTCAGGTGTGTATCTTTGTTGTTGTTTTTTTAATCCTAAACCCTAAAGGTTCCCAGGAGACTTGCAACCAGGGGAGCAGTAGGCAGTGGTAGCTTTTCCTGGGCTAACCCCCTGAACCTGTCTCCAAGGGCTCTCTTTTTGCCTAACTTTTCAGTGAGCCAAAAATCAGCTCTACCTAGGCTCACTCCTGTTGCTGTGATCTTGCCTCTTCTATTTAGAGCCCTTCCTTTGTCTTACTGTGCCCAGCTTTAATAAATGTACTCTCAAAATCACTTGGACTTGTATTGTGAAATCCTTCCTGCACAAAGTGAAGAACCCACATGTTCCAGACTGTGCAGGGCAGACCGCCTTGGTCCTGGTCTTTTCCAGCGACATGACTACTGCTGGGATCTGTGGGTGTGTGTGAATCTCTTTGACTCTAAATCTAAACTGCTCCTTCTCTTTCTTAAAGCTACTTGTGTCTTTCATTCATTCATTCAACAAGTATATAATGAGTACAGACTTCGTTCTAGGCACTAGGGATGCAGTGTAAACAACAACAAAAAAAGAATTTCCAGTTCTTATGGAGCTTACATTCACTTGTGGTTTCTATATTATTTAATTTCCTAACTAAAAGTTTATAATCATGCCAGCATAAGGTATCTGATAATACTCAAGGCGCTGGAATATTGATTCCAAGATATTTATTGACAGGGGAGTGGATCTGCAAAAGGTTGATTTTACTGTGAGATTTTGAAATATTCTTTTTGTGTAACTTGTTCTCAATTCATTGATAGAATAGGTGTTGCTGGTGGAAAATAGGGCTCTTCCAGGGAGTCAAGAGAAAAGCATTTTGGGGACCCACGTGTGGAAGGATGAGGTGTAGCGGTAAGATTTATTGGAGCTGGAGCAAACACAAAGGACTGTCCCCTAAGTGCCCAATGTCTCATCTATGATCAGATGGTTTAGCTCCATCCAGCTGTGTAAGAAGCCAAGCATTATCTTCACCAAGCCCAGAAAAAGGGCCAGAATCCAGAGATGTTATGCCATTACCTGGTATCAGCAGGGCATGTGAGGCTTTCGCAGTTCAGTTAAGACTATGCCAAAGCTTAGTCCAGCTCAGTCTCTATCTCCATTCAGCTAGCTTAGTCTGTTCCCTGCTGTGCTCCAGCTGGTGCAGTGCTACTTCACCAAACCTGCGCTTGGAGCGTTGCAGCTGCTATGGAGAGAGAACACACCCAAAGAGGTGAAGGAAGTGGCAAACGTGCTACCAAGAGGGGCCTTTGTTAGGCTTTGCTTATATTATCTTAGGCTTAGGAGAGGCTTTTCTTTCTTTCTTTTTAAAATCTTTATTGTTGAAAGTATTACAGATGTCTTCTTCGTGTTTTTTCCCTCTTCCACCCCATACCCGCCCCTCCCAGGCCTTCACCGCTCTATTGTCTGTGTCCATGGGTTATGCATATATGCATATAAGTTCCCTGGTTCATCACTCCCCTCCCACCTCCACCTTCTCTCTGAAATTCCTCAGTTTGTTCCATGCTTCCATGTCTCTGGTTCTATTTTATTCATTAGTTTATTTTGTTCATTAGACTTTACATATGAGTGAGATCATGTGGTACTTATCTTTCTTGGACTGGCTTATTTTGGTTAGCATAATACTCTCCAGGTCCATCCATGCTGTTGCAAGTGGTAAGAGTTCTTTCTTTTTTACAGTTGCATGGTATTCCATTGTGTAAATGTATCACAGTGTTTTTTTAATCCACTCATCTGCTGATGGGCACTTGGGCTGTTTCCAAATCTTAGCTATGGTGAACTGTGCTTCTATGAACATATGGGTGCATATATCCTTTCTGACTGGTGTTTCTGATTTCTTGGGATATATTCCTAGAAGTGGGATCACTGGGTCAAATGGGAGTTAATTTTTTAATTTTTTGAGGAAACTCCATACTGTTCTCCACAGTGGCTGCATCAGTCTGCATTCCCACCAGCAGTGTATTAGGGTTCCCTTTTCTCCACATCTTTGCCAACACTTGTCATTTGTTGATTTGTTTATGACAGCCATTCTGACAGGTTTGAGATGGTACCTCATTGTCATTTTGATGTGCATCTCTCGATGATCAGTGACTTTGAGCGTTTTTTCATATGTCTCTTGCACTTCTGTATGTCCACTTTGGAGAAGTGTCTATTTAGGTCTTTTGGCCATTTTAAAAATTG
This sequence comes from Eptesicus fuscus, assembly GCF_027574615.1. Taxonomy (NCBI): domain Eukaryota; kingdom Metazoa; phylum Chordata; class Mammalia; order Chiroptera; family Vespertilionidae; genus Eptesicus; species Eptesicus fuscus. The sequence continues at coordinate 71,690,060 of NC_072473.1, read as the reverse complement.
GATTGTTTGTTTACCTTTTGTTTAATTGTATGAGTTCCCTATATATTTTGAAAATTAATTCCCTATCAGATGTATCATTGCCAAATACATTCTCCCATGTAGTGGGCTCCCTTTTCATTTTGTTGACGGTTTCTTTTGCTGTGCAGAAGCTTTTTATTTTGATGTAGTCCTGTTTGTTTATTTTCTCCTGAGTTTCCTTTGTCCTAGATGTATCTGTAAACACACTGCTACGAAAGATGTCTGAGATTTTGCTGCCTACGGTTTTTTCTATGATTTTTATGATTCCACGACTTACATTTAAGTATTTTATCCACTTTGAGTTTATCCTTGTGTCTGGTGTAAGTTGGTGATCTAGTTTCATTTTTTTTTTTTTTTGGATGTATCTGTTCAATTTTCCCAGCACCATTTATGGAAGAGACTATCTTGACTCCATTGTATGCTCTTGGAGAGGCTTTTCTTTTAAACTAACCAATCTCTTGCCTGGCTTTTTGCAAGCTTGTGTTGGGTCCTCTTGTCTTTATTCCCAGGTTTTCCAGGCTAGACTCTGCTCCTTTATGGTGGCCATCTTGGTTCCTACTGCACATGTCTCAAAGTAGAAAGCCCACCCCTGCACCATCTTGGTTTCTACTGCACATGCCTCAGTAGAAAGACCTAACCCTGTGTCATGCAGGAATGGACAAGTGGTCCCCTTGGGAGATTGGAAAGCTGGTCCTTCCTCCCTACACGTGGGAAGGGGGGTGCAGAGAGATGTAATCCCCTTGACAGGATTCAGCTATCCTCTGGAGTGTCTGAAGCTATAACTTCCAGACCTATGTCTCATTAAGTATAACTTTCAGACTCAGCTAGGCCCAGCCAATCTAGCTCCCTTCTCTTTTGTTAACTCCCAGCTGCCTATGCTAACACAGGCACAATATGCAAATTAACATTTATTGAACTGAGGAAAGTCCTATTTTAAGCTCTTTATGTGTATACTAGAGGCCCGGTGCACGAATTTGTACACCAGTGGGGTCCCTCAGCCTGGCCTGCAGGATTGGGCCAAAACTGGCTCTCCGACATCCCCCAAGGGGTCCTGGATTGCGAGAGGGTGCAGGCCAGGCTGAGGGAACCCACTGGTGCACGATCAGGGCCAGGGAGGGACACAGGAGGGCTCCAGGACCCGTCTCGGTCAGTCCAGATTGGCCAGACCCCAGCAGCAAGCTAACCTACCAGTCGGAGCGTCTGCCCCCTGGTGGTCAGTGCACGTCATAGCGACTGGTCGACTGGTCAACTGTCTGCCCCCTGGCGGTCAGTACATGTTATTGTGAGTGGTTGAGTGGCCTTAGCATATCATTAGCATATTATGCTTTGATTGAACGGCCGACTGGTGGACAAGACACTTAGCATATTAGGCTTTTATTATATAGGATACCAGATAGGTGAAATGTCATCTTTAAAATCCAGAGAGCAAAGTAAAGATTGAAATAGGATGCTAGTGACTTATGTCTGTCTGACTGCTAATTAATATAATATTTAGTTCTTCCTAAAAATGATCCCAGTCTGACTGCAATATACATTGTTCCATTCCCCATTATCGCTACTAGTAGTTGTGTAAACTTGATTAGCCTCTGATACGTAAATTTCTTTAGTCTAAGTACCTGACATTAAGCTTTTGATTGCCAAGGTATCTATTTCAAAAGACATCCATAATGCATAATGACATTGCCAGCTGTATGACACAGCTACTAGGAAAACAACTGGATAATGAATGAGGCCACCCTCACCTATGAAGTTCTCTTTTTCAGAAAACCCTGGGTAACGTAGATAACTGAATCCTTAAATGACCCCACTTTATCCATTCCACAACCTATTTAAAGTTTTTATACTCTATGTATTTATTTAATCTTCATCCAAGGATATGATTTTATTGATTCTAGAGAGAGGAAGAGATAAAGACAGATAAAGAAAGAGACATCAATGTGAGAGAGAAACATCAATCTGCTGCCTCCCATATGTTTCCCAACTGGGGATAAAACCCACAACCTATGTATGTGCCCTAACCTTGAATTGAACCCACAACCTTCTGGTGTACGGGACTATGCTCCAACCGACTTAGCCACCTGGTCAGGACCCTGCTCTTAGACTTTAAATAAGCCAATGAAGAGTGAACCTATAGAACCCTAGGCTCCTCACCCTCAGATCTAATGAAAGCAGAGCCCCAGGTTTGTTGTATCATCCCCCTCGCCTGCCCCCACCCCCAACATTACTAGCTGAGGGAGCCACCATCAATAGGCTCATGATCTATGGAACAATTTCAGAACCAAACATTCTCCCAAGAATTAAGCCCAGGATACAGAAGGGCTGTGGAACAATTTCAGAACCAAGCATTAAGCCCAGGTTAGAGAAGCAGCTGTGATGCTTCATCATACCTACAACTCTGCCCACGCCTCCACCCTCACATCCCACATCCATGCAAGTAAACTTGCACACTAGAATATCCCTTGCCTGTGCAGCTCAAATGATCTCCAGTCTTTCTCAAACATTGTGGGCATGGACCTGGGTTTATGCCCACTTAGTTTAATTTGCCTCTGTTCTCTCCTTCATGTGCCTCAGACAAACTTTTTTTCTGGGATCTCCCTTTTGTCCAAGTTTGAGCTAAACCCTGTTCATTCTTAGAATGTATCTATTCGTCTATCCCTGATTTTCAAGAGCTTTGCATAAGAACTCAAGTCACTTGCAGTTGGGACCAAGCAGACCAGGTTGAATTCTTGTGATAAAATTGGCTTAACAGATGTCTACTTCCAATAGAGACTGAAGAGCCTTTGGGAAAGATCTCAACCTAACTTTTACTTCTTGAGACAAGGCATATCTGGAGAACTGGTGGGTAGACTTGACCCAAGAATATTTTCAGTTCATATTTGGTGTGAGTTCTGCTTTAAGAGAATTTATCCTGAGGGAAAACAGAACCAGGCACAATGACCTCAGCCCAGGAACACTACCTTGTCATTAGGGGAATACAGCTATTCTAATGGCAGCACGTGGATTAGGGTTCCTATTTTTTTCTGTTCTAACATATGCCCTCAACTATATGTCATAACAAAACGCAGGTTCATAAGTTATCCCAGAAAGCACTGTTTTAAAATAAACTCTGTTGTACTCTGGTGTGCAAATCCCATTTATAAAGTGCAACTTAAAGAGAGGAAAACATCCTTCTCTCTATTCTCTAGACTACTCAGCTCTGACATGATGAGGACTCTAGGTATGGGAAGTGGTTGGGAAAATTAGAAGGAGCAGTTGGAGGGATTTAAGTGTTTGACAGTAAAGCTTAGTGTGGCAACAACACTTGAAAAAAATCATGTGAAATCCACTGAAATTCAGGACATGGAAAATACTCCTTGAGGATTGCTAGATATAAAGGGGTTGATGAGGTGAGGTTATTTGATTTGCAGGGAGAGGAAATCCTGAATTTCCACAATGCCAGCAAATATTGACATTTAATTGAATGTCAAATTACTTTCAAAATGGAAAGAAAATGAGAAGTATACAGTACCTTTTGTTCTGTTTCAGAGTACCTAACCATCACTTACTTATTTTACTTATTTATTTATTTTAAAAAATTTGTTTGTTAATTGACTTTAGAGAGAGGAAAGGAAAGGGAGAGAAGGATAAAAACATCAATGATGAGAGAGAATCATTGACCGGCTGCCTCCTGCACACCCCCGGATTGAGCCTGCAACCCGGGCATGTGCCCTGACCGGGAATCGAACTATGACCTCCTGGTTCATGGGTCAACACTAAACCACTGAGCCACACTGGCTGGGTCATCACTTACTTATTGCATCACTACCATGGGACATCATCACAGCCTGTGTCCAGCCAGCAAAATAGAGGGAAAAAAGAGTAGAGGTAGTCCACCTGCCTCTTAAAATCCTCAGTCAAGAAATGCCCACATAATTTTCACTCATATTCCACTGACTGGAATTCAATCACCATTTTTTAAAAATCCTGTCTGTTTATAAGCAATGCTAAGACAATTAAATATCCACATGTAAAAGAATAAAGTTGGCTCAGCAAATCAGGGAGAGTGGAACTTCCTTGACCTGATAAAGAATATCTACAAAAACTCTATAGCTGATATCACACTTAATGGTTGAAACTAGAAGTTTTACCATTAAGATCAGGAAAAAGTCAAGTATGTTCCCTCACACTACTCCTTTACAACATTATACTGGAATTCATAGTAAATGCATTAAGACCAGAAAAAGAAATTAAAGGAATACAGATTGGAAGAAGAAATAACACTGTCTTTGTTCACAGATGACATGATTGTGTAATGTAGAAAATCTGAAAGAACAAACAAAAAACTCCTGGAACTAATAAGACATTTTAACAAGTTTAGAGGATAAGGTTAATAAACAAAAGTCACTTGTTTTAGTATGTACTAGTGGTGAACAAGTTAAGTCTGAAATGAATAACATAATACTTTTAGCACCCCCAAAAGAAAGTTGGAGAAGCTTTATTATTTTCATACAAAGCAGACTTCAGAGGAAGGTAAATTATCAGGAATAAAGATCCCACTACAAATGATAATGGATCAAATCAAAGACATAATAACTCTTAATGTAAGCATGTCAAACTCGTGGCCCACGGGCCGCATGTGGCCCACAACAAATATTTTTGTGGCCCAGCCAATATAATGGTATGTAAGAAATGTTTTAATAAAAATTTTGTGACTTAATTTTTACAATATCCTGTTATATATAACTAGAGGCCCATTGCACAAAATTCGTGCGGTGTGTGTGTGTGTGTGTGTGTGTCCCTCAACCCGGCCTGCACCATCTCCAATCTGAGATCCCCCTGACTGCCGGTTTAGGCCTAATCCTTCTCACAATCCGGGACTGCTGACTCCTAACCGTTCGCCTGCCTGCCTGATTGCCCCTAACTGCTTCTGCCTGCCAGCCTGATCACCCCCTAACCTCTTCCCTGCCGGCAGAGCTGCGGGACCCCCAGGCTTCACCACATGGAGCTACTGCTGGGCCCCTCCTCCACTGTGCACGCGGCCATCTTGTGATGATGTCGCGATGGCCATCTTGTGATAACGCCACGCAATGCCACGTAGGCATTTATTATATAAGACTAGAGGCACAGTGCATGAAAATTCATGCACTGGGGGGGGGGGTCCCTAAGTCCAGCCTATGCCCTCTCGCAGACTAGGGGCCCTCGGGGGATGTCCAACTGACAGCTTAGGCCCGTGTCCTGCGGGGAGCAGGCCTAAGCAGCAATCTGGTCTCCCTCTGCGGGAAGCGACCCGTGGGCTGATTGGAGGATAGCACCAGCCAGTGAGCAGCTGGCCCCGCCCCCCGACGGCCCCTCCACCACCACCCCCTGATCGCCTTCATGTCCCTCTGCCTGCTGGCAGCCGCTTTGGCTGGCCTGGCGCCACCCACTTGCCGGCCCTGCCCCTGGTCAACCAGTTGTTCCACTGTTTGGTTGAATTGCATATTAGGCTTTTATTAAATAGGACTAAAGACCCAGTGCATGAAATTCCCTCAGCCCAGCCTGTACCCTCTCCAATCTGGGACCCCTCGGGGGATGTCCGACTGCTGGTTCAGGCCCGATCCCTCACAATCCGGGACTGCTGGCTCCTAACCACTGGCCTGCCTACCTGCCTGATTCCTGATTGCCCTTAACCACTTCTGCTTGCCAGCCGGATTTCGCCCTAACCACTTCCCTGCTGGCCCGATTGATGCCTAACTGCTCCCCTGCCAGCCTGATTGCCCCCAACTGCCCTCCCCTGCTGGCCTGGTTGCCCCCAAATGCCCTCCCCTGTAGGCCTAGTCACCCCAACTGCCCTCCCCTGCAGGCCCAGTCACCCCCAACTGCCCTTCCCTGCAGAGCCGGTCGCCCCCAACTGCCCTCCCCTACTGGCCTGTTTGCCCCCAAATGCCCTCCCCTGCTGGCCTTATCGCCCTCAACTGCCCTCCCCTACCGGTCTGTTCGCCCCCAATTGCCCTCTCCCCTGCTGGCCTGATTGCCCACAACTGCCCTACCCTGCCAGCCACCTTGTGGCGGCCACATTGTGATGATGTCACATAAGGGTGTGATGCCACCTAGGCTTTTATTATATAGGATTATCAATAACAAACTACAATGTTCACTAATGACTGATTACTATAATCATGTTGCATTTATTTCTCTTATGCACCTTACACACAGGCGCACCATTTCTCTCCACTAATACTAGCAGCGAATATTTTAGCAGTCGATTGCCATGTCATTAGTCTTGTAATGACTTGTTTGGTGTGCACAACAGGAAATATTTCACTTTTGGAGAACAAGAAAAATAGGTTTATTTGCATTACGCTTATTAATTTGTGCAGTTATTCAATGTCTGGTAAGTTAATGTTCAAGAAAAAATATTATTTTTTATTAAAATGTTCTTTTTATGCTAACAACTACTCATTTATTTCAGCCCTTTATATTCAGCATGTCTCTATTGAAATAAACCTACGTTTCTATGAAAATTGAAGCTTTTGGGTTTTTACGGCCCACATAAACATAAACCTTGTTTATTTGGCCCATGTTAGCCTTTGAGTTTGACATGCTTGCCTTAGTGTGTATGCCTTAATGAAAGAGTATAAATATATATGAGGCATAAAATTATTATTTATGGAAAGCATATAAGTACATGCTATTGTCTCACTTCCTTAAGTAGTTTAGGTTCTATCATTGGATCAAGTCAGATTAGTATAACTCAATTATTTTGACCTCACAGCAGAGGGTTTAAAAGTTATATCATATAGGCTTCTTCAAGTTTGGATTAGGATAACAAAGAAATATTATAAACAACTTTATGCACATTAATTTTATAATCAAGTTGAAAAGGACCAATTCCTGGACACCATGTATCAAAAGTCACACAAAGGAAATAAATAATTCAAATAGATTCTATTTTATTAAAATATATTTTATTGATTTCTGAGAGGAAGGGAGAGGGAGAGAGAGAGATAGAAACATCAATGATGAGAGAGAATCATTGATTGGCTGCCCCCTGCACAACCCCTACTAGGGATCAAGCCTGCAACCCGGGCATGTGCCCTTGACTGGAATCGGTCCTAAACCCTTCAGTCCAAAGGCTGACACTCTATCTACTGAGCCAAACCGGCTAGGGCTAGATTCTATTATAAAAGTACACAATGGTTCCTTGTGGCAAAAAAATGTTGGACCCGAAAGCCAGAATTAACTGTAAGAAGAAAATTAATTCCTTAATGGCAAATAAGACCACTAATGGGAGCCAAATATCTTATGAGAGAGGTTAATAACCTCCAAATAGAGGGATGGGATGAATCTGGAAAGAGAGAAAGTTCTGAATAGAGTATTCTATAGATACTTGCTCCAAATGGGTTTTGAATAATAAAAGAAATGGTTTACTGACATTCTATAATTATTTACTTTGTGTTTTTATTATATTATTTGTTTTTATATTTATCTTGATTGTAGACTTTCCATTTTCCAAAATTATGAGAAATAAATATTTATTGTTTAAGCAAACAAACAAACAAACAAACAAAAAACACCCATATACAAGAAATAAAATCTGTGAGGCAAAAACTGATAGAATTGCATAAATAAATAGATGAATCCACTATGATATTTAAACGCCACACTCCTCTAAAGTAACTGACAGATCCATCAGGCAGAAAATCAGTAAAGACAAAGTTGAACTGAACAGCACAGTCAATCAATAACTGACATCTATAGACTATGCCATCCAACAACAACAGGATATAAATTCTCAAACTCACATGGAACACATCAAGATGGACCACATTCTGTATCTTAACAAATTTAAAAGAATAGAAATCATGCAATATATGTTCTCGGACTACAATGGAATAAAACTAGAAATCAATAATAGAAAAATAACTGAAAGCTCTCAAAATACTAGAAAATTAAACAACATGTTTATTAATTACATATGGGTGAAAGAACTCTAAATTTAAAGCAATATTTTAAAATGAACCAAGATACAACTTTCAAAATTTCAAGGATATAACAAAAGCAAAAATCAGTTGGATATTTATACATTTGAATGCATATATTAGTAAAGACAAAATATCGTACATTTAAAAGCTAACCTTTCACTTTAGAAAACTAGAAAAAGAAGAGCATATTGAATCTAAATTGAGCCAAAGAATAAAAATTAGAGCAGAATTCAGTGAAATTGAAAGCAGAAAATCAATAGAGAAATCAACTGAAATAAAGTTGGTTCTTTGGAAAGATTAGAAAAATGGATAAGCCTCTAACTTGACTAATTGAGAAAAAAGAGAGAAGACACAAATTATCAATATCAGAAATGAAAGAGGTGACAGCACAATTGAATCTATTAACATTAAAAGGGTAATAAAGAAATATTATAAACAACTCTATGCACATATTTGATAAACAAGTTGAAAAGGACAAGCTTTATTATTTTCCTGTTATTCCTGGACACCATGTACCAAAATTTACACAAAGGAAATAGGTAAGTTAAATAGATCTATAACTATTAAAGAAATTGAATCAATAATTGATAAACTTCCAAAATAGAGAGTGCAAGGCTCAGGTATTTTCACTGATGAATTCTATCAAGTATTTCAGTAAGAAATTATACTAACTCTCTACAAATGATAGCAGAGGTGATACTTCCTAATACCAAAATCGGATAACTATCCTATATAATAAAAGGCTAATACGCAAATCAACAGAACAGTGGAATGACTGGTTGCTATGAAGTGCACTGACCACCAGGGGGAAGACACTCAATGTAGGAGCTGCCTCCTGGTGGTCAGTGCACCAGAAGCTGGGCTCACGGCTGGCGAGCACAGTGGCAGTGGCAGGAGCCTCTCTTGCTTCCGTGGCAGCGCTAAGCCGTCAGTCGGACATCCCCTAAGGGCTCCCAGACTGCGAGAGGGTGCAGGCTGGGCTGAGAGACCACCCCCCCGACCCCAAGTCCACAAATTTTCTGCACTGGGCCTCTAGTATATCATAAAGCAAGATATAAAAAGCCTCAACAAATATTAATGAGTTAACTCTAAAATATATAGAATATATATCATAATTAATGGGATTTATCCCAGGTATATATGGCTCATTTCAGCATTTGAAAATCTATTAATGGAACAAATCACATCAACATGGTGAAGAAAAAAATCCACATAATCACATCAATACATGCAATAAAAGCATTTGACAAAATATAACACCTATTCATGATTTAAAAAAAAATCTCAGCAAATTAGAATGAGGGTAGCTTCTTCAACTTAATCAAGAGAAGCTAAAAAAAATTTCAGCAAACATCATACTTCATGGTGAGAAAGTAGGTGCTTTCACACTAATATCAAGAACTAGGTAAGGATGATCCCTCTTCACCTCTCCTAATCAACATCATACTGGAAATCCCAACTAAAGGAATAAGATAAGAAAATAAAAGGTACACAGATTAGAAAAGAAGAAATAAAGCTTTTTTGTTCTCAGATTGTGTATGTACAAATCTCAAAGAATCAACCAAAACACTCATAAAACTAGCGATTATAACAAGGTTTCAGGATACAAGTTTAACATACAAAAATCAATTTCTTCTCTACAGACCAGTAATAAAATTGAAATTTGAAATTAAAAGTGCAATAACATTTATGTCTGCATCCATAAATAAAATACTTAAGTATAAATTAGCAAAATATGCACAAAACCTACAAAATACAATATGAACTAAAAAACACTGATGAAAGAAATCAAAGATCAAAGTGAATGGAGAGGCACTCAATGTTTATAGATAAGTAGACTCAGTATTGTTAAGACATCAGTTCTTCTCAACTTTGCTTGGATTTCAAATCCAGGCAAATTACTTTGTGGATATTGAAAAATTATTCAAACGCTTATTAAAAAAAGGCAGAAAAACAAAAATTGCCAACACAATATTGAAATATAAGAATAGACTTCCAGTCAAGATGGCAGTGCAGGTAAATGTAGTACTTGCCTCCTTCCACAACCACAGCAAAATTACAACTAAACTACACAACAACCATCATTCAGAACCACCTGAAATCTGGCTAAAGGGAAGTACTAAAACTAGGGAAATAAAGAAGAAGCCATATCGAGACTCACAGAAGGGGCAGAGACACAGAATGAGCTAGTCCACACTCACATGTAGGCTATATCTCAGCTGCAGAGGTCCCCCCTGAGGAATCAGGGGGTTCCAGCACCACACCAGACCTCCAGCCCAGGATTCCAGTGCTAGAAAGAGAAGTCGCCATAACTTTTGACTTCATAAACCAGCAGGGATTGAGGCTGAGGAAGACAAAAGGATGCTGGAGTCCCAGACTGTTCCTGTTAAAGGGTCCATGCACTTACTAGGTGTACCAGTTAATAATGCGGATTTTTTTCAATAGATGGAGTTATACATATGTTGATATATATGCAATTTGATATGTATGCTATTTTGTTGTATTGACGGCAAGCTTCAAAACTTCATATGTCAAATTTGCTGAAGGTGTTAACATCATAGATATTTTACGCTTAAAAATGTCAAATTTTGTGCCAAAAAAAGAGCATTTGAGGGAAGTTTTAATTCATTACTTTATTTGAAGAAAAAGTTATCGTATACTTCGGGAAGCTTATAGTGAACATGCTCCATCTCAAGATACTTGTGAATGCTGGTTTAAACGCTTTAAAAGTGATGATTTCAATGTGAAAGGCAAAGAACTTCCAGGTCAATCGAAAAAGTTTGAAGACCAACAATTACAAGCATTATTGGATGAAGATACGTGTCAAACTCAAAAACAACTTGCAGAAAGATTCAACATTGCTCAGCAAACAATTTCCGATGGTTTACAAGCAATGGGAAAGATTTTAAAGGAAGGAAAATAGGTGCCACATCAACTGAATGAAAGACAAGTGGAAAACCGAAAAGTCATCAGTAAAATGTTGCTTCAACAGCACAAAAGAGTCTTTTTTTGCATTGAATTGTGGCTGGTGATGAAAAGTGGATTTATTTTGAGAATCTGAAATGCACAAAATCATGGGTTGATCCAGGTCAACCATCAACATCGACTGCAAGGCAAAATCGCTCTGGAAAGATGACAATGCTCTGGGTTTGGTGGGATCAGGAGGTGTGGTGTATTATGAGCTTCAAAAAGCCCTGAAACCGCTAATACTGATCGCTACCGACAACGAATAATCAATTTGAACAACGCTTTGATCATGAAACGACCAGAAGTGCCAGAAGACACGGCAAAGTAATTTTGTTTCATGATAACGCACCATCACACACTTCAAAACCAGTTAAAGACACGTTAAAAGATCTTGCCTGGGAAGTATTAACCCACCCGCTGTATTCACCAGACCTTGCTACTTCAGATTACCACTTGTTCTGATCGATGGCACATGCACTTTCTGAGAAGCACTTCAAAACGTATGAAGAAGTGGAAAATTGGGTCTCTGAATAGTTTGCCTCAAAACAAGAAAAGTTCTATTGGGACGGTATCCACAAATTACCTGAAAGATGGGGGAAATGTGTAGCTAGCGATGGACATTACTTTGAATAAAGTACTTTTGATGTTTCTCTTGAAATTATCGTGTTTTCTTTGATTACAAAACCCGCCATTATTAACCGTTACACCTAGTATTTGGACTCTCTTCTCTGAGCTCCAGCACTGGGGGAGCAGCTTGAAAGGCACCAGAGATGTAAAGGGAGAATTTGAACTGTCTGGCATCAGAGCGAGAGCTGGGGATGCAGCTTTCTCCCAGACAGGAAATTCCAATGACCACCTCCTTAGGTCTGATTAATTCGCTCTTGGCTCACAGAACTCAGAGAAACATTTTATTTACCAGATTAGTGGTTTATTATCAAAGGATATAACTCAGGAAAATCCAGATGAAAGAGATATGGCAAGGTTGGGGAAAAGGTGCAGAGCTTCCATGCTGTCTCCCAGTGCTCTACTATCCCAGAATCTACATGTGTTCACAAACCCAGAAGCTCTCCAAACCCTATCTTTTTTTTTTTATGGAGGTTTTATTACAGGATTGATTAAATCATTGGCCATTGGTAATTGATTCAACCTCCAGCCCTTCTCCTTTCCTAAGAGGTAGTGGTAGGGTGGTTGGATGAAAGTTTCAACCCTGTAATCACATAGTTGGTTCCTCCGCCAATCAGCTATCATCTTTAGGTGCTTTCCAAAAGTCACCTCATTAATATAAACCCAGTCATGGTAGAAAGGGGCTTGCTATAAATAACAACACACCCATTTTACTTCAGTGGCTCTGAAGTAAATTTCAGGAACTAAAGAGAGACAAAATAGAATCCTACCTAATAAAATAGTAATATGCAAATTGACCGCACCTTCACTACGCCCAAGCCACGCCCACCAGCCAATCAGGGTAAGTATGCAAATTAACCCAACCAAGATGGTAGTTAATTTGTATATGCTGAGGGAGGGAGTTTAGACTGAAGAAAGCAGAAAGCAAGGCAGCTGTGCAGGCGGGGCGGGCGGTGGCGGCAGCGGGTGGGGCGGATGGTTTATGGGGTGGGTGGTTGCCACAGTGGGCGGGGCGCACAGCGAAGGCTGAGGCATGTGCGGCCTCGGTGGCCTCGGTGGCCGCGGCAGCAGTGGCAGGCAGGGCAGGGCCGCTGCGGGTGCTGTGCGCAGTGGCGCACAGGGCCGCGTCAGCCATGGAGCTGGCGGAGGCAGCAGTGGGCGGGGTACACAGCAGCAGTTGAGGCGCACTCGGCCTTGGCAGCCTCGGAGGCAGTGGGGGTGGCGGGTGGCCTCCTAGGCTGCCAAGGCCATGTGCGCCTCAGCTGCTGCTGTGTGCCCCGCCCACTGCTGCTGCTGCCAGCTCCGCGGCTGACGCGGCCCCGTGGCCCGCCGCCCGCCCTGCCAGCCCCGCCAGCCCCGCGGAAGCCCTGTACTTGCAGGAATCTTCCTGCAATGGGCTCCTTGTGACAAAATAAGCCGCTATTACTCTTATCACTCAGGAAATTTCAACCATTTTGGGAGCTGTCAGCCAGGAACTATGGACAAATACAAACTATATATGAGAAGTATATTTTGGTCATTGGAATGACCAAATATATGCATATTTCTTACAAATCACAATATCACACAAAGCTTGTTACAACAACTTTGATAATCTAAGCAGTATGGTACAGTAAACGCTCAATTTTGTGGACCTCGATTTAGTGGATTTCATATTTAACAGACAAAATTTCCAGTCCGTATGTCATATGTGAAGATTAACACCCTGTTCATTTTAAAATGCTTTGAACTAAGATTTGCTTACAGTCAAATTAACAGCTTTTTTGGTTATTAATTCACTGTTACTTTTAACAAATTTTAGCTAACAGGTCATAAGTTTGAAAAACACTGCTGTAATTCTACCAACATAAGTAAATATTACATATCTACAACTATAGTGTACATATTTAAATCCAAGAGTCACCATTCGCAAACAATGTTCAGTGAATGATTAGCATGTGATCACAAAGCATCGAGCTTGGTAATTGGTTCTGTTGTCACCTGGTGTGACTTTCTACAGCAGTTTTAAAGCATGCTGGCCAATGTTCCCTTGTATGTTCAGCCATGCCCCAGCTGCATGCATTTGTTTACTTGAGGTGACTGGTGAATGTACACATTTACTAGAACTCTTCAGTATAAATTTAAAATTATAGTAATACATATAGAAAACTTTTCTGTGAGATTAATACTTAATTTTCATTACAGAAATGTGTCTTCATAAGTAAAAACAGGTCAACTAATTTGTACATTTTTTAACATACCCATTTGGAAAACCTACTTTATTATGTAACGGACTTTTGGCTTTAATGGACTCCCCTTGCTTGAATTAGTCTATTATATCGAAATTTTACTGTACTGACAAAAAGTTAGATAATGAACAAGTGAAACAGAATAGATAGCCCAGAAATAAACCCCTGCATACATGGCCAAATGGTTTTTGACAAGGGTACCAAGACCATTCAATGGGAAACAAACATTCCTTTAAAAAATGATGCTGGGAAAACTGAATATCCTCATGCAAAATAATGAATTTGGACCTTTGCCTTACATCATATACAAAAAATTAACTCAAAATGGATCCAAGACAAACTTAAGAGCTAAAACTTTGAGACTGTTAGAACATAGGGAAGAACTTCATGGCACTAGGTTTGGCAATGATTTATTAGATATGACAAAAAAAACATAAGATAAATAGATAAATTGGACTTCATCAAAATTAAAAACTTTTGTGTATCAAAAGACCATTTCAGGAAAGTGAAAAGGCAGTCCCACCGAATGGGAATAAATACTTGTAAATCATATGATAAAGGGTTAATATCAACAATACATGAAGAACTCCTAAAACTCAACAACAAAAGACCAATCAAACCCATTTTTAAAGTTTTCATTTTAAGGGCAAAGGTCATGAACAGACATTTCTTCAAAGAAGACATACAAATGGCCAATAAGCAAATCTATAATAATAAAAGCATAATATGCAAATCAACTGAATGGCTGAACAGTGGAAGGACCGTCTGGACAACCTTCCAGACGACCTTCCGGACGAGGCCGGGGCTGCGAGGGCCGAGCCCCTTGCATGAATTTCGTGCATTGGGCCTCTAGTGGAAATATATTCAACATCACCAGATATTAGGGAAATACAAAGCCCAACCACAAGATACCACTTCACACACATTCAAACTGGTCAAAACACAGAAAATAACAAATGTTGGCAAGGATGAGGATAAATTGAAACCCATGTGCACTGCTGGTGGGAATGTAAAATGCTGCTTCTTTGGAAAACAGTATGGAAATTCCTCAAAAAATTAAACATATGATAATTCTATTTTTAATAATTCTACTCTAGTTATATACCCAAAATAACCAAAAGCAGGGACTCAAACAGATATTTGTACAACCAGTGTTCTTAACATAATTATTCACAATAGCCAAAAGGTGGAAACAACCAAAATGTCCATTGACAGACAAAATATTGCTAAAATAAACTAAATATTTATATAAATTGAAAAGAATCCTTTGTTCATGGATTGGAAGACTTAATGTTATTGAGATGGCAATACTCCCAAAGCAATCTATAGATTGAATGCAATCCCTGTCAAAATCCAAATGGCTTTTTTTTGTATAAATGGAAAAGCTGATCCTAAAATCATATAGAATGGAAAGAGATAGATTAACAAAAACAATATTGAAAAAGAAGAAACTTTGGAGCACTTACACTTCCTGATTTCTAAAGTTATTACAAAGCTATAGTAATCAAAACCCCCTGTGGAGTAAAGATAGACATAGAAATGAATGGAATGAAATTAAGAGTCCAGAAATAAACCAATATGTCTAGGACCAATTGATTTTGACAAGGGTGCCAAGTCCATTCAATGGGAAAAGAATAGACTATTAAACAAACCCTTGAGTGGGAATGTAAAATGGTGCCATTGCTGTGAAAAACTGTTTGGCAGTTCTTCCAAAAGCTAAACATAGAATTACCATATAGCACAACAACTCTACTTCTAGGTATATTCAAAAGAATTGAAAGCAGGGACTCGAACAGTACACCAATGTTCACTGCAGTGTTATTCATAAAAGTGGAAACAATTTAAGTGTCCATCAACAGATGAATGGTAAACAAAATGTGGTGAACACACATAGGAATATTACTCTCTCCCTCCCTTCCTCTGTCTCTAAAATCAATAAATAACAATTTAAAAAAACTTAAAAAGGAATAAAGTTCTGATACATGCTACAACATGGATAAACTTTGAAAATGGCATACTAGGTGATATAAGCCAGACACAAAAGGACAAATGCTATATGATTCTACTTAAAAGTAGACTGGTGATTACCAGGGGCTAGAGGGAGGGGGGAATGAGAAATTATTACTTAATGGTTGCACAGCTTCTCTATCAGGTGATGAAAATGATTTGGAAATAGATTGTAGTGATGGTGTCAATTAATTGTACACTTAAAGTCATTAACATGCCAATTTTCATGTTATGTATTTTACCACAATAAAAAGGCAAATTTAATAACATGTTGAAAGTGATAAACCATAAATGCTTAGGTAGGAAATGAAGGTAAGGCAGAAGTGGTCTACACAAAGGTAAAAGATAAGGATCAGGTGTATCAACACACAAATTAAATTTGGGATGGGCAATGTACTTTACTAGGAGCTATGTGGGGGTACAGAGTTAAAAAGTGGTCACATATGCTAGCTCAAGATTCAGAATGCAAAGGTTTGAATCTCAAAAGGAACAAAATAGAGGAACAACAAAAACAAATTCAATGAGCTTGGTCAAGTTATTTAACCCAGTCAATATCTCAGCTTTCTCACATGTAAAATGTGGATAACAGTATCTACTCCATTGGACTGTTTTAGGAATTAAATGAGTTAATACAAGTAAAGCACATAGAACAGTATCTGGTACATAGTAGGCACTTCAATAAATGTATAAATGTTAATTATTATTACTGTACATAATAAAAAAAATCAGTCTTTGGAGTCAGACACTCTCAAACCCAAGTTTCCCCCTCTATACTAACTGTCCCTAAACACAAGTTCAAACTTAAAATTAAGATTCCAAGACATGATATAAAGACACAAATGCTAAAATAGAGGAACAAAACAAACAAACAAAAAAACACACCTCTGGAAATGCAGAAGGAGCTATTAATTTCAACGTGGGGGAAGGGAAGATAAGGGTGTCAGAGAAGACATCAAAAAGGACCTGGCATTTTCACTGAGCTCAAAATAATGAATTAGTTTCCCCATAGGCAGAAAAAGGTTATAAGGGCATTGCATCATAGTGAACAGCATGAGGAAATGCACAAAAGTGGGAAAAGTAAATGGAATAGTCAACAAATACTCCAGTGACTTGAATATAGGTCAATTAGTGGGATATAATGGGGAAAATGGAAAAGTGCTGAAGAATAAAGAGTTTTGAAAGCCTTGCTAGGGAACTCGGTGATATCTTATAGATAAATTTCCACTGAAAGTTCCTCTTTTAAAATTGAGGGCATAGTAGAGGGCCAGTGGGTGCCAATAGTCCAGCTGTGCTGGAGGAAGATTCCTTGCAAAGAGTCCAGGTCCTTTTTGACGTCTTCTCAGACACCCTTATCTTCCTTACCCCATGTTGTAATTAATAGCTCCTTCTGCATTTCCAGAGGTGTGTTTTTGTTGTTGTTCCTCTATTTTGTTCCTTTTGCAAGATGAGATATCCACACTAATTTTTACTCCTGGTCACAACACTTTAATATAATTAACATCTTGATTAGCCCTGATACTACATGGGCTTGCCTGAATTATTTTACCAGGAAAGGAGATGTAAGTTTTTGATCTCGAGGACACCCCAAGAATAATTTGGCAAATGATTCTGTCTCCCCTGATTCCCGCCCAAAAAGAGACCATCAGTTACTTGCTTTGATACAAATACTGACATACCCCACACTCACCCTTCTCTTTAGCTGATGGAAAAATCTATAGTCATCAACTGATTAAGTGTGTGCTCCATAGGGTGTTCGAGACACAGAATATTCCAAAGGGCGTGGTCCAATTGTATAGTGAAGGTTCTCAACTCTGAAAGCAGTACCCAGAGCTGGAATTCCAGGCTTTGGGAGTTCTGTGGATTAAAAAGCAAGTTATAAATAACTTAAAAAATCATATAAATTGCAATTGCACATTCCAAAAATCTTACCTGCTTTTTTTTCAGGTAAGCTTAATGCCCAAGTGTGATCAGTTGTCCTTCATTTTAACTCCTGGATGTATGAAATAGAAGTTCAGACTTTATCTTAATAGAACTTAAATCAGGGATAGCTGCTAAAACTAGGGGTACATGACACCTTGTTAAGATTTTTCAGTTTAGGCCTTCTGCCCAATACATAAAATGTTAAGAGAGAGAGGAAGTTCAATAGAAAGACTAATATTTGTACACTGATCCTAATATCTCTATCTCCCAATTCTGGGCAGTAAAGAGGATAACAGCAGCAAAGGAAGCAGAGGTTAGAAGAGACAGAGGTGACCCCACATCCCAATCTATACTCTGGCATTCTATGCCACAACCCCCAAGCCAGAATCTAACTTTAGTTAAGTTTAAATAGGAGGAGTTGAGATAGTATAGACAACATGGCTATACTAAATTGTACACCTGAACTCTGTAAATTGTACACCTGAACAAATAGGCTAGTGGGATAGGGGAATTAATTTCTTTCTAGCAACGTACTCCTAAAAGACCTCGGTATCCTATGACTGTCTCTTAGAGTTGAGCTCTGACCAAAAGGGATCAGTGAAAACTGACTGTGCCCTGGCTGGTTTGCTCAGTGGTTAAAGGGTCAGCCTGTGGACTGAAGGGTCTCAGGTTCGATTCAGGTCAAGGGCATATACCTCAGTTGCAGGCTTGATCCCCGGCCTCGGTCCAATCGATGTCTCTCTCACATAGATGTTTCTCTCTCTCTGTCTCTCCCCTTCTCTTCCACTCTCTCTAAAAATCAATGGGAAAAATATCCTGGGGTAAGGATTAACCAAAAAACAAAACAAAACAAAAAAACAAGGTTGCCATCAAGGATAGGCACAAATAAGTCCAAAGGATTGGCCAGCAAAAAAAAAAAGAAAAGCAAGGATGAGACTAAATAGTCACCAAGGCAGGATAAATGAAACTATACATGAAGCTGTTTCGTAGTTGGTACCCAGAAAGATCTTCCTCTGAGGCTCAGGACTACAGGGGGAGGGATCTCAGATGAAGCAGTAAATCTGGTACCTCTAGATGGGTTACCTGGATGTTGAGGGCAGGGTGGAGTTGTTGTATCACAACCACACTTCCATGGCTTTGCTGAATGAGTGTGAGAACTGGGAATCATTTTGGGGGTTAAAAAGTTAAAGGTATCCTGATGACATATCCTATGCGAAAGGCTGAACTCAGACTGGGATGAAACCATCTGTGTTCCCTTTCTCCTAAGTCTGTGTCTTCACCCATGTCCCCAGATTGGTCCAGATGTCAGCCAGTAGCAGTCATGTCTTCTTGCGTACAGAGTGATTCTACTCTTTGAACATGCAACTAAAGGATCTGTCAATGTGAACTTGTTGTGTTGGTATCCCTCTACACACACAAACAGTGCTTTTTAATATCTTTGTACTGGTTGTGCTTTATCCCTGACTATACTTCAACTGAAGAACTAGGACAATTTTTTCACCAGTTTTAGCATGCAACTTTATTATGTAAATGAAGTCTCAAATGAATACACTTATGTCGATATAAAGCACAGAAGTATAACTTACTCAGGATGAACAGTTTCAGTATCAGGTCATGTTACACAAATAATGAAAATATCTCAATTTATATAGCATAATAAAAATGAACAAATATTTAAGTTCTCAACATCATTTGGTATCCATAAAATTGCCTTCTTCAGACAACAGAGATAACATAAATACTGAACTTATAATATGCATTGGTTTCATATTACACCAAAAATTATTCAAGGCCTTGTGAGAACATTCAGCTATTCAGAGTTTGAGTATTAATCGTATAACTTTATCTCTCACCTCAGGATCACTGTGTTCTGCTAAGTCTTGGAGTTTCTGACCAAACTGTTTTGCTTCCTGGAATATGGAAATAAGTTCATATTTAGTGAACTCTTCCTTGGTAAATAACTTCACCTTCTTTTTGAATTGGAAATTTATATTCTCAAAAATTTCAATAATATTAAGAATATTGGCCTTTGACTCATTCTTGTTAAAGGGTGCAACCAATGATGACAGTACTTTGGCACTGATCAATTCTCTTGTATTGGCTTGATTTTTAGACAAGCGCGAAAACACTTTTAAAACATAAAACTTGGTTTTGACATTTCCCTTGTTTAACAAGGTGAGGAGATCTGGAATATAATTGGCAATCATATGGTGATTCTCAAATTTCACACTCAAGTGCTCCAATAATTTTAGTTCAGCAAGTTGCACAGGGGAGTTCAAAGGATAAGAGATTATGTCCTTACAGACTTCATTTACATATGACTCTCCTGTTTTTGCTTCTTCAGAAGATTCAGAGTTGTCATCCACTTTATTTAAAGCTCTCGGGTGTTCTTTAACATTGGGATTATTGACCAGGTTTTCAATCATAACAGTAATACCTACATCATGAACTATATCTTGGGTAAATGGATAAGCAGGACTGATGCCCATTATCATCCTTGCTATTCCATGAATGAAAGGATCCCTAGTTAACGTAAGTAGGGCAACAAGTTTATCAAACTCTTTAGGCTCTAAAGTGAAGACACGTGATTTGCAGCGGCAGGTTTTTGGATTGGGCCCATACTTTTCCCTATACCTAATCTGTTCTTTGATCTCAGCTAAGGTCTGGAAGTAAGGCCCATCATCAAAGGGTGGGATCTTGGTCAGAGGCCGAATACCCAGAGGAGTTTCAATCAAGGTTGCAACCAGAGTCCAATTCCCTTCTGGAGGCAAGGATGGTTCCCCTCCATCTATTGGGACTAGGACACTATACCTGGCCCTTGACCATGCTGCTGCTTTTTGCTTTATAGTAAGTTCAGGTTTGGGTGTGGGCTCGGGCTTTTCCTCGATCTTAGGTGGTGGAGGTTTATAAACTTGATAAGGGTTCTCTTCTTCAGGCCAGAACCAGGATCCTAAACTAGGCTCTTCTCCAGTCCAGAACCAGGAGCAGACATTTTCTTCATCCTCATCATTGGACTCGATTATACCAGCTCTGTCCCCATCCCTGAACTTGGTGCTGGCCTCTTTCCTTCTCAGGGGTCTGGATCCAATATCGGCCTTATTATCAGCCTTGGAAAAGGACCTGATATTGGCTTCACTTCCAGCATCAGCCTTGACTTCATACTTGTACACAGCACTGAACCTGGATGTAGGCATGGCTTTAGAATTGTTTTGGGGCACTACACCAAGTTCTGCCAGGGGTTTTGCCTTAGTTTCAGCCATGACTCTAGTCTTACTCTTTGCTTCCATCTTGCTCACTTCCTTTGCCATAGCCACGGCCATAGGTCACTTTCTGTGTCCTGGCCACTGCTCCATCCCCAGCCTTGGCCTGGGTCCTGTTTTCAGTTCTGCCTCAGCCACTGCCTTGGCCTGGATTTTAGCTTTGGCAGGGCCACTGATTATAGTTTTCAGGCCAGCCCAGGCCTCTCCTCTGTCCTTGCCTTGGCCTCAGAGCCAGTCATGATCAAAATTAAAGTTAAGGCCAATTTATACACCCCCACCCCTGTCACAGCCTTAACCAAAGGTCCATCCCAGGTTGGTGTTTTCATACAGAGTCCAGTAGTCACTCAGCCCCCTTTTCAACTACAGGCTCTGCCAGTGATATAAACAATGTGCAGAGAAAGCTCACTCAGAAGAATGGCTGTGTGCCTGAGCGCAACCCTGTGGAGGGTGGTGGTCTTCAGCCCCTCCAAGGCCACCAGATCTGCCACTGAAGTTGGACCTAGGAGTGGAGGAAGGAAATGGGGCTTTGAGTATCATCCAATGTTTTGCTCATTTTGACAGGAGAGGACGGAAACTCAGTGCTAAGTGGGAGAGGTAGATAATTAGCAATCTCCCCCTTAAATTCACACTCTTCAACTGCAGATGCTACTAATCTTCTTTCCAGACACAAAACAGGAGTATGGAGAGTGGGAAAGCTGGATGGGAGTGAGACAGAGAAATCCCTAGATCGGCTCTTTACCCCTGCTGGACCCAAGCACATCTCCACTACCTCATCCTACATGACTACTGAGGATGTCTCCATCCACATCCATACCAATCTGCACTGATTTGGAGTAATTGCTCTTCCTTTCCTTGCTTCCAATGATGATAAGCCCCACAAAAGATCTATGGACAGATAATCAAACAGGAGGTTATGGAAACTGATCTCTTGGTAGACAGACCTTGTACTTTCCCTATATTTGTACTTTTTCCAGTGTTTTCCTCCTTCTGGACCCTTCTCCCCATTGTCCTGCTTTAGGACTACTCCTCTCCTTCCTGCTGCCAACCATTTTCCTCTTCAGTGACTGCCCTAACATTTTCCTTGTTTAGAATTGGGCTAGGGTGAAGCATACGGATAGGAAAATCAGATGGGAAGTTAGAAAAGCAGATGTTACCCTTCTGTAACCCTAATGGTTATGGACTCCCAACTAAATCAGCAGTGGATCCAACAGGGCAAACAGAAGGGATATAATTCTCTAGTCCCTTTACCATCACGCCAATCTTAACAGACACAGGGCACTTTTCATCATTTCCTAGCTTCAAGTTGGGTTACCATGCATAAACCTTCACAACTGTGAGTTCTACAGACTTAGAGAACACACAGAGATTTACAAATGCAGAGATAAACAAACGGAGACACAGTGGAGACTGAGTCCTTGGTAGACAGCAGCATCTAGGACACCAATGCCTTCTTGATACAGATACTTTTTCGCCAAAATTTTCTACCTCCCCTTCTCCCAAATCTCCAATCTTCTCTGCTTCATTCCCCAAATCTGACAACACAAACATCCCTGCGTTATAGCGGTGGTGTCAATAGGGATGGAATCCTCAGCCATGGAAGTTCGCTGGGAAATCAATGAAAAGTATTATTTTCATATTTCATCTAAGTTCTTATGTTTTCATACTCTCCCCAAAACCTATCAGTTGCTTCAACACAATGAGAGCATTAAAGACTGTTCAGAAAGCTGGCAGATAGGAGATCTGGAGTTTCCCCTAGACCCCTACCTGCTCTAGTCTTAGCTATCTACCACCTTCAAAGCACTGCCCATTCAACAAAAATTAGGCTAATTTTCTTTTTCTTATCCCGTCCCTTCGAGGTCCTCTGCCCCCTACAGATTACAGAAGCATGGAGTACCGCAAACTTAGAAACAGACCTACACATATAAAATGCATTGATATGCATCCAGAAACCAAATTAAACGACGGTTGGGAGAGACTTGGTTATTACTGGTCAGACTAGTAACCAGGACATGAGACCCTTTTCTAGTTCAGGGCCTTGATTATCAAACACTTACAACCTGCATTTACCCTCTCTCCCTTCCTGGACTCTCCAGGCAACTTTTCTTAACCAATAGCTGCAGCCCTTCCTTCTATTATATAATCCGCCACTTCTCCACTAGAAGCTGCTATTACACTCCTTTCCCTTCCCAAACCCGGTCGGAGGTGGGGTGAGGGTCTGAAAAGTCAAACTAACAAGAGACGTATCATTTTAACTTTATCGCTGTGTGGCGCTCAAATTACCTCCGTCCCTCTATCACTCTCACCGCCCACGCCTCACGACCAGGTCGCGTATTCCACATTCATCTCTGATACCCATATCCACATTCCCAAACCACACCCGCCTTCTCACTGACCTGCTCTGCTTGGATCAGGGGCAGTTTTCTCATTTCCTTGCCTCAGGGGATGCCGTGCCCTACAGAAAGAGGGAAGGACAGTCAGATGGACACAAGGACACGAGACAATGGCGGCGACTGTGTTTGGGGATTGGCCCCGCGCCTGGGACGAGATACCTGCTTTATCAGATTAAGGGCCGTCATTGCCAAACAATAGTCACTTTTGGGCATTTCCCTTTCCTTCTCATCCCCAGGGTTCCTCAGAGACACGCTCCTAGTGACTAAATTAACAGCTACCTTTCCCTCCGCAGGCTCTGCCTGGTTTCGTCTCCAATATCAAACCCGACAGCGGGAGGAGCTAGTGTAGTTTAAGGTGGCCCGGCCACAGAAAGCGGATTGATACCGAGCTGTGCAGGACGCCACTTCTCTGTCACTGACTTCCGCCCCGCTACCACGGCTGTTTCCGGATTGGAATGTGCAGCAGCGGGAATCTGGAGATAGAGAAAGCAGCGCTGGATGGAGAGAAGCAGGCTTTTGTCAAAGGGCCTAGGTTTTAGTTCCCCTCTTTTAGGAGCTCCCCGCAGCAAGCCTACATTCCCCCGCCCTGTAATGTTCGCGGGTTTCGGGCGGTGACGTCAGTGAACCAGCTCCAGCCTGACTAGGCGGATGGATACCAAAGTGTCGTATTTACACATTCATGTCACCAAAGCGCCGTATTTACAGGTTCACATCACCAAGTCCCCCGGCCCACCGAAATGGGCAGGTTGAGGTAAGGTTGGGAGAGAGGCTCGAGACTGAGAGACGAGGATAAGTTCTAACCTATTTCAAAACTGTATGTCCCCTCTTTGAGAGAAGCCCTTCCACACGAAATGGGGCGCTGCTCTGGTCTGATTTGTTGATCTGGAAAGCTGCTCTGGTCTGATTTGTTGATCAATATCAAACACCATAGTCTTGTTTCTTCCTAAGTCTCTCGCCCTTGTTGCTTACCGTATTTCCTACAGGGAAATGGTCAAGTTAAAGGTGGGATAAGGATATAGGGAAAACAAATGGAAGAGAGAAGCATATGAATACCGAACTACCCTTGTGTGTACATGTCCCATTCTTGTGTTCTGCCTCCCCTCCTGATGCCAACGATGATATTTTTCACACCTAAATATGTGGGAGCTTGAGCGTGGGCATGAGGAAAAATAATTCTGTACTCATGGAAGAGGATTAATACTCAAATATCTTTGTGCCCACAACCCTTCCCTCCCAATCTCATAGTTTGCTTGTCACCTACAATGGAGGATGAAGTAGAACAGAGGTAAGCAGCTACTGAAGTGAGAACGGATTAAATGCTAAATTATCCCATTATCCCATTGTGCGCCCCTTCTAGGCCTGACCCACCACAGCTCCTGCACGAAAAGTCAGGTGGGTAGAGGACGTGTCAGGAAAGCAGGCTGAGAGAGGAAAGGCAATTTAAGGCCGGACTCTGGAGGTTCTGGGGTGGCCTTCCCAAGTTCCTCTTGCACTGTTCAGGGGGCCACAGAGGGGAAGAAAGTGGGAGGGAGCTGCCATGGAGGTCAACTATTTTTCTGTTGGTTTATTTGTAGTATTTTGCAAATTGCTTTAAAAATGTTTCAGAAGATTTTAGTAATATAGGGAAAATTCCAAAGAAATGATGCCAACTGAAAAAATATTCTGTAAAACGATGTTATCTAGATGATGTTATATGGGTAGAGTATGTATAAAGAAAAGCAAAAAACAGCAATGAAGATTGTGCTCGTGATTTGGATTGTGAGAGTTTTTCCCCCTTTGGTTTTTATAGTCTCTGTATTTTCAACTTTTCAATATAGTAAGTATATTATATTCTTGAAAAATTCAGTGCCATTTTTGAACTCCACTGTAGATTTTTAAAGATTATGACAAAATATAGATGAAAGATGAAACAGAGGGCCAGAGACCATGGGATACCAGGATACAGGCTTTATTGGAGAGAAGACCCCTGCCGGCTGCCTTCCAGAGGGAAAAAAAGAGGGCATGCCGGGGTGAAAGCGCCTTTTGAGGGGAGGAGAAGAGGGGATGGGGCTTAGGGCACTCAGCACACGCTGATTGGTAGTATCATGTAAGGCACATGATTAGGGACCTAGGGACTTAGGAATCAGGGGCTTAGGGTATTTGGCAGGTGCTGATTGGTGGTTCAATGGACAGTCCATATAAGGTGTTCAGGAATGTCCAGCTGCAGGTGGAGTTTACATCATACTCTGTCCATCAGTTGGGGGAAGGGAGGATCTATCATTCCAGGCTTTTGTTAATATTAAAAAAAAAATTGAGAGTCCGGGCAAGGTCAGGGGGTGGAGGTCCATCTTCCATAACTGCTTCCAGCTGAGAGGGGGCGTTGTTAGGGGCATCTACCCGGGGTCTCAAGGATTCTGGTGTTAGGTTCTGAATTCAGTGCCAGATAGATCTCTCCCACCTTCTGGTTGGTGAACGCCTGCATTCTGTTCTGCAAGAAACTAGTGAAACAACGCATGAGACATGGGCCAAAGAGCAAAATTAAGAGTATAGATACCAGTGGGCCTAATAGTGGGAGGTGCCATGGAGTAAGTGAGCCACAAACAAGTAATGTTTTCCATGCTGGATGAGGAGTGCAGCTCCAAGAGACTGGTTGGTGAAGTCTTGAGAGCAATCCTGTTGAGTCACTTGGGAGGTAAAAGCTGGTCCTGAGGCTGCCACAGCATCACTTGTCTGGTTTTGCTGCTTTTCTGGGCCTGAAATACAACTGAGACTTAGATGTTATTTTTAGGGGGAAAAGAGTAGGGGTCTCAGTTGCCTCACTAGTGATATGAAAGGGGAGAATAGGTTACCCTGGGGGTGAGGTTTTTGTTTTCCCAGGTTTGCCCCTTGCTGGGCATCCACATGTTTCTTGTAGGTCCTGAAACAGGGTTTCAAAGTAGGTAGAGCAGTGGTTAAGCTCCCTGTGGCAGTTCCAACTCCTGCTGTGATGCTGAAGGTTAGGAGGAGAGGGATTATCTGGACTCCTCTTTTGTGTCAGATATGATGGGTTACGGGGACAGGTAAAGACTGATTATTGGGGCTGCAGCTACATTGGGTGAGAGATAGATGAGAGTACAGGTTCCTGTCCAGCTGATGGGGAGACAGATGTATGTGTTTTCCTCACAGGGGAAGAAAAATCCCTGTCATGGAGTCAAGCTGAAAGGTGTAGGGAGAAGAGGTGGACTAAAGGGTATGAGATTCCTTTTTGAGGGTGGTCACCATGGCACTACCAATAAGGGGTGACAGATGAGTGGTTGAGATTGTATTGCAGTGAAAGTGGGAGGGAAAGGGAAGGAAAGGAGTAGTGAGAGCCAGGGACCTGGATGGTTGGATAAGAGGTTAGACACTGTGAATATTCTGGTTTAGCTTAAGAAGTATCCAGCAACCTTGTCCTGCCAGGCTTGGAGACTGAAGCCTCACTTTCTTGCTCAGAGTAACTTCTTTCTTTCTTTTTTTCTTTCTACTTTTCTCCATCTCATCACATGCACCAACCTTCACAAATTTCATTTTCAAATTAGCCTTCAAACCTTCTTTCTATGTCCTTCAAAAATGCATAACCATGCCTCAGACCTTCCATTAAGTATTTCTAAAAATGTCTAGCAATCTATGTTTCAGTACTGTATGCTAGAAAAGGCAGCGGGGAAGGGAGCAGGCTCCGTAGCCGGTTCCCAGGATAGCCAGGCCTCTAGCCCCTTCAGTCCCAAACCAGCACATTCTTCCTACAGATAATGATCATAGAGGAGATAAGGAGATAAGGCGTTTACAGTCCAAGGAATGGCTTGGCCTTTTGGGGTAAGAGAGTGAAACTGAGGTAGGTAACTGTGGTTTTGGGACAACTGGGTTTTATTGAGGGGATGCATGGTAGCCCTGGCTGGGCACCGAGGTAGAATGAGAAAAGAGTGAATGGGGGAATTTAGTAAGATGCAGTGTAGAGGTGAAGTGGCTAATGGCTGTGAGACTAATCCGTCAACTCCCATAATAGAGACTGAGGAGGGGACAAGGGTCCCAGCGAATTCAGAGAGGGCAGATTAAGTGGCCTAGTGTCAATTAAAAAGGAGATCGGCTTACCTGCCACCACAGTCATTACCCGAGGCTCTGTCCTGGTGATGTAAGTCTGTGGGGTCCTGTCAGGGCCTGGGCAGCTTCTTCGGTGGCCAGTCCCAGGAGGTCTGGGAGCTCCAAACCGGATCCAGAGGGCGGCCTGCTGGACTGGCTGAGGCCAGACCGGAGGGCCAGACTACAGTTTGATTTCCAGTGGCCTTCCTTCTGCACCTTGGGCGGGGCCCAGGCAGGGATCTCGGGTTTGAGCAGGACTTGGCTCAGTGTCCTTCCTTGCTGCATGTGAAGCATGGGCCCGGAGGAGGCTTAGCCCCTGACTTACCCGCGGTTGGAGGACTGGCACTTAGTTTGGAGTTCGTGAGAGCGGTGGCTAGGAGCTGGAAGGCCTCATAATGGGCCTCAGCCTTGGCTGATCTCGCCTTTGATTTTGGATTTGGGTCTCCTTGTCTCTATTATTAAAGACCTTAAAGGTCAGGTTAAGAGATCTTTTGAGGGGTTTGTGGACCTGCAGTTGCAGGGAGTAAAGGTGGTCAGGTCAGTGGAAAAAGAAACCTGAGATGCTTCTCAATCTGTGAGGCTGGACATAGAGAATGGGACATGGACTCAAAGAGTGTGCCCTCAGTTCCTGCTGCCTCCCTCAGGGGTAGAGTGGACCCAGGAATAGAAGAGGCTGTTGAGGAAGGCAGTCTTTGGGCCTGAGAATGAGTGTTAGATGGAAAAGGCTGTTTTGGAGCTCAGGTTCTCAGGATTTGGGCTCAGGGACTGGGGAGAAGGCGGCTGCTGGCTAAGAGGGTCTGAAGAGAAAGAGCCTAGGCATTTTTCAATTTGAGAAAGATCAGAGAGTGAGAAGGGAAATGGCCAGCCACCTGTGAATTCATTTGCTGGAGGCCACAGGAGTGGAGATTAGGTGGACAGCACAGGGGAAGGTGGTGGTGGGGTTAGAATTCTCAGAGGTAGAAATGCCCCATCCTGCCTCCCATAATGAGGGCGGGACCAGGAGGGGCTGCGCAGGGAGGGGCGTGCAAGCACTGCTGCAGCTGCTGCTGCTGGTCAGTGGGCGGGGCCAGTGTGTGTAAAGGGAAAAAAAAAAAAGGCTAAATGTACTCCCAGAGTTCGCCAAGGACTTCTGCACTCCAGCGTTGACCTGGGAAAAAAAAGTGCTTAGTCAGAGAGGGACAGGTTTAGGGTTGTAAGGAGGTGGTGGAAGTGAGACACATGGAGAGAAATGATCCGCTGGGTTGAAAGAGTCAGAAGACAGAGAAAGGGGTTTGAGAGGGCAAAGAGGACTTCCAGAAGAGTAAAGCAAGCGGGGAGAGCGAGGGTGGGGGGGAGAGAGGAAGCCTGTTCGTAGGAATCTCTGATGCTTCCTTGTCTGGTGGCAAAAATTATCTAGATCTCAGAGGATATTGGAATCAAAAGTGCTGTTTCGAGTTTATATTGTGGCCAGGTAGAGCTTTTCAGGCCACAGAGAGACATTGCTTTGGTTTGATGTCAAGCAAGGAGTTTGGATTGAGAGGTTCCCATGACTGGAGGGAAAGGGCTACCGAGAAGTTGGGGAAGGAATAAGAAGCATCCTTCTTTTCCCCTAGCCAACCCGTAGAAAGAAAAAGACGAGAGAAGGTTGCCAGGTCGTCACCCTGAGACCTTTCCCGTGGAGTAGAGCAGAGTTTTCCCGGCCAGGTACCTGGGCTTTCGTAGAATGTAGAACCTGTAGCCGAGTAGTCGGGAAAACTCTGAGGCCCTTTCAGGTCAAGGGAACCTGCGGGGGGGGAATCCCTGAAGCCTACCGGTTAGAAGGAAGCGACGAGATTCCCACGTGTCCTGGCAAGGCAGGGTTTGAGAAGTGTTCTGAACAGGCCAATCAACCCAAAACCATGCCTCAGAGCAGAGCCAGAGCAGGAGTCAGAAGCTCGGGGGCTAGGTCTGGGGATTGTCCACGTTCACCCAGGTTCTTCGGCACCAAGATGAAAGATGAAACATGTGGCCCCAGAAACATGTGAATGCCCAGCAAGGGGCAAAACTAGGAAAACAAGAACCTCACCCCCAGGGTAACCTCTTCTCCCCTTTCATATTACTAGTGAGGCAATTGAGACCCCTACTCTTTTCCCCCTAAAAATAACATCTAGGTCTCAGTTGTATTTCAGTTCCAGGCCCAGAAAAGCAGCAAAACCAGACAAGTGATGCTGTGGCAGCCTCAGGAGCAGCTTTTACCTCCCAAGTGACTCAACAGGATCACTCTCAAGACTTCACCAACCAGTCTCTTGGGGAAATCATGCTGCTGCACCCCTTGTCCAGCATGGAAAACACTACCTGTTTTTTGCTCACTTACCCCATGGCTCCCCCGACTACTAGACCCACTCTTAATTTTGCTCTTTGGCCCATGTCTCATGCGTTGTTTCACTAGTTTCTTGCACAACAGAATGCAGGCGTTCGCCAACCAGAAGGTGGGAAAGATCTATCTGGCACTGAATTCAGAACCTAACACCATAATCCTTGAGACCCCGGGTAGACGCCCCTAACGACGCCCCCTCTCAGCTGGAAGCAGTTATGGAAGATGGACCTCCACCCCATGACCTTGCCCGGACTCTCAATTTTTTTTTTTAAATATTAACAAAAGCCTGGAATGATAGATCCTCCCTTCCCCCAACTGATGGACAGAGTATGATGTAAACTCCACCTGCAGCCGGACATTCCTGAACACCTTATATGGACTGTACATTGAACCACCATTCAGCACCAGCCAAATACCCTAAGCCTCCGATTCCTAAGTCCCTAGGTGCCTAATCATGTGCCTTACATGATACTACCAATCAGCGTGTGCTGAGTGCCCTAAGCCCCATCCCCTCTTTTCCTCCCCTCAAAAGGCATGTTCACCCTGGCATGCCCTCTCTTTTTCCCTCTGGAAGGGAGCCAGCAGGAGTCTTCTCTCCAATAAAGCCTGTATCCTGGTATCCCATGGTCTCTGGCCCTCTGTTTCATCTTTCAATAGACAGCATAAAATTTACCACTTTAATCATTTTAAAGTGTACAATGCAGTAGCATTACGTATGTTCACAATGTTGTATAACCATCATTATCTAGTTACACAAATTATTTACAAACCCCATATTATTAAGCACTTACGCTCATTCTCCCTCCACCCAGGCCCTGGCAACCATGTATCTGCTTTCTGTCACTGTGGTTTACCTATTCTAGATATTTCATATAAATGGCTTTTTTCACTTAACAAAGTATTTTCAGGGTTCATCCACATTTTAGTGTATGTTTTTTTAATTGTGGAAAAAAATTACATAACAAACTTACATTTTTAACCATTTTAAAGTCAACAATTCAGTGGCATTTAGTACAAATTTTGTACAACCATCATCACGATATAGTTCCAGAACATTTCATCACCCTAAAAGGAGATCCTATGTCCATTAAGATGTCATGTTCCATTTCCCTTTGGCTCCTGAGCCTGGCACACACTAATCTACTTTATTTTATTTATTTTTTATTTATTTATTTATTTATTTATTTATTTATTTAAATTTCTTTATTAAGGTGTCACATATTTGTCCTCATCCCCCCATTCCCATCCCCCACCCCTCCCCACGGATGGCCCTACCCCCCTGTTGTCCCCAACCATTGGTTAGGCTTGTATGCATGCACACAAGTCCTTTGATCTCTCCCCCCTACCCCCACCCTCCCCTATCCTTTCTCTGAAGCCCGACAGTCCGATCGATGCCTCCTTGTTTCTGGGTCTGTTCTTGTTCATCAGTCTATGTTGTTCATCATTTCCCCTAGATGAGTGAGATCATGTGTTACTAGAAATATTCTTATAAGAACCGAATGTGAGACGAGCAATAATAGTTATGCTGACAGGCAAATGAATCAGTCTGTAGTGAGTTTCTTTCTGGACCAACAGTTCTTTTGAGACCCAATTTCAATGTCCACCAGTTCCTTATGTGTACATGTCGGCACTGACTTTTCAGCTCTGGATGGTGGACAAATGGTGGTAATGCAGGTCCGACTCCCTCTGGTTTGGCCACGCCTGGACCCAGGGGCGCGGCTTCACCCGGACTCAGGAGCGTGCGGCCTCACCCGGACCTGGGACCCAGCATTACCCAGGCCCTGGGGTGTGTGGCCTCACCTGGACCCAGGACCCAGCCTCACCCAGATCCAGGGGCGCATGGCCTCACCCAGACCCGGGATCCAGCTTCACCCGGACCCAGGGGCGCGTGGCCTCACCCGGACCCCGGGGCGCGTGGCCTCTCCCGGACCCAGGGGCACGGCCTCACCCGGACCCGGGACCCAGCCTCACCCGGATCCAGGGGCGCATGGCCTCACCTGGACCCGGGATCCAGCTTCACCCGGACCCAGGGGCGCGTGGCCTCACCCAGACCCCGGGGCGCATGGCCTCACCCAGACCCAGGGGCGTGTGGCCTCCCCCGGACCCGGGATCCAGCATTAATCTACTTTATATCTATGGATTTTCATACTTTGAATGTTTCATATAAGTGGAATAATACATTATATGGTCCTTTGTAACTTATTTCTTTCAGTTAGCGTAATGGTTCATACATGTTGTATTAGGCATTCCTTGCAAAATCCCTTTGTGCCAGGACCCGTGCCTGCTTCTGTGGGCAACTAGGTAAAGCATATGACTAAGTCACACTGTCTCCAAAGGCCAATCTCTGGAAGCACTATGTGTCCATTCTCATTAGTATCTATTGAGAAACTGCCTATGTAGTCAAGCCTGATGTGTCTGCTAGAGACTGCCAGAGTGAATGGGGGAGCTGGGGATGGAGAGGGAAGGGCCTTTCAGTCCTGGACCCATTGCTCATGGTTGGGCACAGGAAGAGAGATCCAAGACACATAACATACAATGTGTAACATCACTCTTTATTATGAAAAAGAAAAAAACACACACAACCACAGTGATCATGAATGGGAAGAATAAATAGAACAAATGGCAGTTCAGGTGGTTAGGTAACTTTGGCTTCTTGGTCAGCCAGGCCTCCAGCCCAAGTCATATGTATGGCTTTAGGCAGCAGAAAAGAGAAATAATGTGGATGAAGACAAAGATGACACCAAGAGGTCTTTTTAAGGGATTTGTTTGAAGACCTCCTCTGGGATCTTGCCCTGAGTCTGGAGAGGAGGAGTCAGGGTGTCAGAAGAGCCAGCTCCCTGTAAATCTATGCTGGTGCCCTGAGTTTTAGTCCAGGGCACCAGCCTCCACCTTCTTGGACTCCCCCGAGGCCCAGAAACATCTATCTTTAACCCACTTGATACCCAGACCTCACCTTGAGCGTAGCGAAGACCTGAGCAGCTTTGATGTAGTCCCACTCATTGTCCTGAAGGCACCTGGAGTGGGAGAAGATCGAGTGATCTCCATCAGTACCACAGTACAGACACACCGACCATGCAATGCCACCACTAAACCTATGCCAGTAAATCTATGCTGGGATACATGTACCAGAATGAGCACTATGTGTAATGAGGAAGAAAGACCTAGTGAAAACCAAAACGTCTGTCACTAGCATTCGTTCCCACTAGAATGAAAAACAGAGATGTTCAAAAGATCAAGGGAGCTTACTATACAGTATATTGATAAAGAAAGATGTTCAAGAAAATAACAAATGTAAATTTTAAAATACAAATTTCCAAATCATTTTAAATTAGTTTATAATGTACACACTGTAGTGTTCATCATTTTAAGGTGAAACATCCACAATTCAGTAATTTTCTAGTATAGTCACAATATTTTGCAATAATCAGAACTCTGAATCTAACACCAAGGCATTCTTATCGCCGTAAATAAAACTCCTTACCCACTAGCAGTCACTCTCTAGTCCCCCATTTCCCCAGACCCTAGTAACCATTAATCTGCTACCTGACTACATGCATTTTCTTATTTGGGTATTTCATGTAAATGGGCTTACCATATATAATACATGGTCTTTTGTGTCTGCCTCTTTCACTTAACATAATAGTATCAAGGTTCATCCATGTTATGACAGGTATCAGAACTTCATTCTATTTTATTATTGAACAATATTCCATTGTGTAGATATACCACATTTTATTTATCCTTTACTAAATTGATGGACATTTAGGTTGTTTCCACATTTTGGCTGTTAAGAATAATGCTGCTGTGAGCCTGGCCAGCATGGCTCAGTGGTTGAGTGTTGACCTCTGAACCAGGTCACAGTTGGATTCCCGAGCACATGCCTGGGTTGTGGGCTCCATCCCTGGTGTGGGGCATGCAGGAGGCAGCCAATCCATGATTCTCTCTCATAATTGATGTTTCTGTCTCTCTCTCCCTCTCCCATCCTCTCTGAAATCAATAAAAATATATTTTGAAAAAAGAAGAATGCTGCTGTGAATATTTGCATACAATTTTTGTGTGAACGTATGTTTTCAATTATCTTGATATATATTCACTAGAGGCCCGATGCATGAAATTCATGCAGAGGTAGGGTCCCTAGGCCTGGCCAGGGATCAGGGCCAATTGGAGCCTTCCAGCTGCTGGCCAGGGCCTCCCTTCCCCAGCTGCCAGATGCCAGCTGGGGCTTTCCTTCATTCTGCACCACCCCCTGGTGGTCAGTGCACATCATAGCAAGCGATAGGTCTCCCAGTTGAACTCCAGTGGGAACAATTTGCATATTAGGCTTTTATATATACTGTATACCAGAGGCCCGGTGCACGAAATTCGTGCACTGTGTGTGTGGGGGTGTCCCTCAGCCCAGTCTGCACCCTCTCTAATCTGGGACATCCCTCTCATAATCCAGGAATGCTGGCTCCCAACTGCTCGCCTGCCTGCCTGCCTGATTGCCCCTAACCATTCCCCTGCCAGCCTGATTGAAGCCTAACTGCTCCCCTGCAGGCCTGGTTATCCCCAACTGCCCTCCCCTGCAGGCCTGGTTGCCCCCAACTGCCCTCCCCTGACGGCCTGATTGCCCACAACTGCCCTCCCCTACCGGCCATCTTGTGGTGGCCATCTTATGACCATATGGGGATGGCCATCTTATGCAAAGGTGTGATGGTCAATTTGCATATTACCTCTTTATTATATAAGATAGATGAGTGGAATTGCTGACTCATAGGGTAAATGCATGTTTAACATTTTAAAAAAATATATTCTATTGATTTTTTTTTTTTTTTTACAGAGAGGAAGGGAGAAGGATAGAGAGTTAGAAACATCAATGAGAAACATTGATCAGCTGCCTCCTGCACACCCCCAACTGGGGATGTGCCCGGAACCAAAGTACATGCCCTTGACTGAAATCGAACTGGGGACCCTTCAGTCTGAAGGCCAATGTTCTATCCACTGGGCCAAACCAGTTAGGGTCATGTTTAACATTTTGAGGACCTTTCAAACTGTTTTCCTTAGTGGCTATAACATTTTCCATTCCCACCAACAAAATATGAGGGTTCCAGTTTTTCCACATTTTTGCCAACATTTATAGCCATCCTAATATGTGTTAAATAGTATCTCATTATATTTTTGTTTTGCATTTTGCAAATGACTAATGATGTTAAGTATCTTTTCATTTGCCTTTTGGTCAGTTTTGGATAAATGTCTATTGAGATCTTTGTTCATTTTATTTTATTTTTGAGATCTTTGTTCATTTTAATTGAGTTATTTGCCTTTTCATTTTTGAATTCTAAGAGGCTTTTTAAATATATATCCTGGATACACATCCCTTGTCAGGTATATGATTTGAAAATATCATCTCTGATTCTGTGTGTTGTCTTTTCATTTTGTTAGTGTCCTTTGATGCAAAATTTTAAGTTTTGATGAAGTACAATTGATTTAATTTTAATTTTTTTGTTTGTGCTTTTAGCATCAGATGTCAGAATCTGTTGCCTAATTCAAGATAAAAAAGAACTTAACCCAATATTTTCTTCTAAGATTTTTATAGTGTTAGCTATAACTTTTGATTTGTATTTGTATATGAGATAGAGGTACAAATTAATTCTTTTGTGAGTGTGTATCCTGTTGTCCCTGAATCAGTTACTGAAAGAACTATTCATTATTCATTGAATATTTTTGCCACCCTGGCTGAAAATCAATTATCCATAATGGTGAGGTGTGTGTGTGTGTGTGTGTGTGTGTGTGTGTGTGTAGATTCTAATTCTATTCCATTGGTCTATATGTCTATCCTTAGCCAGTACCACATGGTATTGATTGCTGTAGCTTTGTACTGTTTCGAAATAGGGAAGTTATGAGTCATCTTTATTCTTTTTGAAGATTATTGTGTCTATTCTGGGTCTACTGCATTTTCCTATGAATTTTAGAATTAACTTATCAGTTGTACAAAGAAACCAGCTGGGATTTTGACATAATTGCATTGAATGTGTATATAAATTTGGGGAGTATTGCAATCTTACTATTAATTCTTCTGATCCAGAAACATGGAATATCTTTCTACTTATTTAGGTCTTTTAAAATTTATTTCAACAATGTTTTGCAAATTTTGTAGTATACATTTTTTGTTAAATTTGTTCTTTAATATGTTATTTTTGATGTTATTATAAATGAAAATGTTTTCCTTTTTTTACTCTTTGTTGTTATATTACATATGTTTCCTTTTTCCTCCCATTGACCACCTCTAGCCCACCCCTTGTCTTCACCATCCTATTGTCTGTGTCCATGGGTAATGCATATATGCATACAAGTTCTTTGGTTGATCTCTTCCTACCTACCCACCCTCCCCTGCCTTCCCTCTGGGGTTTGATAGTCTGTTTCATGCTTCTCAATCTCTGGATCTATTTTGTTCTTCAGTTTATTTTGTTCACTAGATTCTACATATGAGTGAGATCATGTGATACTTATCTTTCTCTGACTGGCTTATTTTGCTTAGCATAATACTCCCGATCCATCCACGCTGTTGCAAATGGTAAGAGTTCTTTCTTTTCTACAGCAGCCTAGTATTCCATTGTGAAAATGTACCACAACTTTTTTTATCCACTCATTTGCTGATGGGCACTTGGGCTGTTTTCAAATCTTACCTATTGTAAATTGTGCTGGTATGAACATAGCATGCATATATTCTGATTGGTGTTTCTGATTTCTTAGGATATATTCCTAGAAGTGGGTCACTGGGTCAAATGGGAGTTCCATTTTAAAATTTTCAAAGAAACTCCATACTGTTTTCCACAGTGTCTGCATCAGTCTGCATTCCCACCTTTTCTCTACATCTTGCCAACACTTGTTGTTTGTTGATGATAACCATTCTGACAGGTGTGAGGTGATAGCACATTGTCATTTTAATTTGCATCTGTGATTAGTGACTTAGAGTATTTTTTCATATGTCTCTTGGCCTTCTGTCTGTCCACTTTAGAGAAGTATATATTTAGGTCCTTTGCCCATTTTAAAATAGGATTGTTTTCCTTTTGTTAAGTTGTATGAGTACTCTATATATTTTGGAGATTAACCCCTTATCGGATTGTTCATTACTGGTGTACAGAAATATAACTGATTTTTATGTATTGATCTTCTATCCTGAAATCATGCTGAACTTGCTTATTAATTATAAAATTTTAATGTTTTCCTTAGGATTATATACTGTATATACAAGTTCATGTCATCTGAACAATATATTTTTAAAAATAATTTACATACTAGAGGCCCGGTGCATGAAACCTGGTGGGGAGGGATTCCTCAGCCCAGCCTAAACCCTCTTGCAGTCCAGGAGCCCTTGGGGGATGTCCCTGGGGGTAGTGGGCCTAAGATGGCAGTTGGACATCCTTAGCACTGCCACGGAAGTGGGAGAGGCTCCCGCCACCACTATTGTACTCACCAGTCGTGAGCCTGGCTTCTGGCTGAGTGGGGCTCCCCCTGTGAGATCAGGCTGAAACCAGCTCTCCGACATCCCCCGAGGTGTCTCGGATTGCGAGAGGGTGCAGGCCAGGCTGAGGGACCACAGCAGTGCAAGATCGGGGCCAGGGAGAGACACGGGAGGTTGGCCAGCTGGGGAGGGACCACAGGAGGGCTCCAGGGAGTATCCGGCCCTTCTCGCTCAGCCGGCCGCTCTCACTCAGCCGGCCCATCTGGCTCATTGGGCTGGACCCCAGCAGCAAGCTAACCTACTGGTCAGAGCGTCTGCCCCCTGGTGGTCAGTGCACATCATAGCAAATGGTTGAGCGGCCTTAGAGTATCATTAGCATATTACACTTTGATTGGTTGAACTGCTGGCTGGTCAACTGGACACTTAGCATATTAAGCTTTTATTATATAGGATATCAAAATAAAATTAATATACATGCTTTATGAGCTCTTTTTGAAAGCACATCCAAATAATTATTTTTACAAATTAACAAGTTACCATTATCCATTCCTTTGCCCTCCCAGCTCTCTCTTATTCCCATAGATTCCCAGCACTCACTTCTGAGACCACTGGAGGCTTATCCCAGACTGGGTGGAGAAAACCTGCACCATTTCTTGCTGTTCCTGGGACAGGGTAGACAGGGAGCTAAAGGTGGGTGTAGGTACTGGAATGGAGAGTGCACTTTGGGTTTCTTCTATCCTGGCATTCCCCACAGTCAATATATCGTTCACGATGCACATACTGGAAGAAAGATGGGCCCTCAGACTCCCAAAAATGATCCTGCCCCCACTGCCACTCAGAAACCAGTTTCCTTCTATACCCCAACTGTGCCTGCCCCCCAGATTCCTTGCCTGGTACCTCTGCCTCTCCTACTAACTCACCTTTGAATAGATTGATTTATGATTCTGAGGACCAGTTTCACTCAGTTTTTAGATTTAGTACTAATGCATTTACCCTTTACAGCAGCCCAAGGAATGGATGCTCTAATTCCCATTTTCAGAAGGGGACAATGAGTCACTAAGGTCTTACATCTTCACCAAAGTCACTCTAGTCTGCTATTGAGTATTGAGATCAGAAAAGAATATGGTATTCTGATTCCAGAGCTCACAGTCTTAACCACTAACCTATACCTTTCTTTGGATCTACCTGTTGGCTTTCCACAATACTGAGAAAAGTTCCAGGCTGCACCACCATATTCCTACACCACGGGAATTAGGCTGGGATGGGTGTTCATTCCCATGTTGTACCCACAACACAGCACTTACCTGGAATTGCTGCCAGAAGACAAGATGAAGGTCCGGGTGAAGGCATGGACAGACCCTTGAGACTTTCCTTCCACTTCAATAACAACAAAAAAGTAACCCCTCTTAGAGTTGTACATACTTTTCACACAAGCAGCATTCCCCAATCAGGGACTTAACCGATACTCTTGCAGCACCCTGATGGGAACCAGATCAGGACAGTATTTCACTGTGACTCAGGAGGGAGTTTCAAGGACTGAGAAGACAACAATAGAGATAATCAACTCCCAGTAATAGGACCCCTAACGTGTCACATCTTCTGAAAAACACATGTTCACTTGATTCACTTTTTAAAGCATTCCTAGAAAAGGATATTACTAGCCCATTTTGCAAATGAGAAAATGGAACCGTCTGATATTGGGTCCTATGTCACAGAGTAAAGAACTGAGATGAAAGCTATAAAACTCTACAGGTTGAGTCTCTAATATCTAAGCTGTGTTGAGATAAAAAGGCATGGATGCATGTCAGAACACAATAGGTTGGGGGCAAGGTAGGTGTGGGAGAAAGGGAAGGGAAGGGGAGGGGGAAAGAAAGGAAAGGGGAAGGAAGGGAAGGGAAGAGAAGGAAAGAGAAGGGAAGGGAAGAGAAGGAAAGAGAAGGGAAGGGAAGGGAGTAACCTGGGAAGCAGGGGAAAGTTTGGGAGTAAGTCCAGTTAGGGAAAGAGAGTAGTGGGGGATCTGGGGAGTGAACTCTACATACACTCACCTTCCTTAAAAACCCCACTGACAGAAAAACAGAGCATAATTTCCTGAAAGGAGAGAATAGTTATTAGGGCTCTCAGTATCCTTCTAAACCTCCTACCCACCTCTGACTTTCTTGGTCTGCAGGAGAGAGAAAACAGGTGCTCACCGTGTGGGCCCACAGGTCTACCACATAGGAGTTAAGGTCATGCTGAGTTTTGGGGAACACACAGAGGGAGTTCACAATCTCACACTTTGTATGTTTCAGTAGCTGAACCCGCAGGTCTGTGGAGGAACGAGAAGGGAGGGTTGGGCCCTTGGCTACTATGATTGCCCCCTTTACACCCCCTTTCCTATACTGATTTCATATCATGCAATTACCAGAATCCTTGACTTCCTTCATATTCCTGTTATCCTTTAAGTACTTGCACAAGCTGCTTCTAGGGGAAAAAGAGAAACAGGAAGTGGTGGTCCAGACAGGGTAGGTGTTTCCAAGAGCTGGTCTATGTCTGCTGGGGAGCAACATGGCCCAGGATCAGAGTCTGAGCTGTGATACTCACAGGGCTGGGTCTTCGGAGTTGAAGGCAACAGTCAGGGAGAAGCAGGCCTCCTCGTGGTAAGCGCTGAGGAGACTCTCTCGGTCTTCAGAATCATAAATCAAGTAATATCTGTGGGGGAAAGGGGAACAGGCTCTCTCTCAGATTTGGGCTCACCAAGGGGCCTTGAAAGCTTCTATTAACCCACGAGCAGACCTGTGTTGTGTAGCCTTTCCTGTCCCAGTCCTCCTTTGCTTCATGATCCCAGGGATACTTACTGAAGCAGGAATTGAAAGACTAGATTCTTTAGGGTCTGAGGTCCTTTAAAGCTTTCCTGGAATCAAAAGACGACTTCAAAATATGTAGGTAGACAAAGCATCCCTTGTTACACCCCAATCATGCTTGATCTGTTCTCACCTTACAGGGTTTTATTATGTCCATGTCTACAATGTCAATTACAGTTGGTGGAGGTAAATCCTGGCCATCCTGAAGAAGGGAGGAATAAGTTAGCAGTATAGGGAGGTGGTCCTGGGTGATTAAGGGAAAGGATGGACGCAGGAAATGGTGAAGATCAGAGGTCAAGGGTGAAAAGGACCTGGAAATTCCATGGGCAAGATTCCAGTGGGTGTCTGCATCATGAGGTTCTGGAAGTCTCTACTGTTTTATTCAACGTGTGTGTGTGTGTGTGTGTGTGTGTGTGTGTGTGTGTGTTTCTCCCTCTTTCACTTTTCCTCCCTCCTGCCCTCGTTCCCTCTCTCCCTGGCTCTCTTTCTCTCTGTGTGTGTATACAGTTTTGCAGAGATATTCATGTCTTTTTTAGAAATCCATGTCCCCCACAATGGAGAAGGCTCTGATGCAAACATGTAATCTAAGCAAGACACAAAGGGCTTGAGGGCAGGTGTGGAGGTTGTCAATGTAAGTAAGAGATGATGAATGTAGGCACTTACCAAGCGTAACAACTTGGGGAAGTATTTCCTGATGGCGCTGTCCAAATGCAAAAAGAAAGAAGTGGTTGATAGTTTGGGTTGCAATGCTTCCATTTACTTAAAACACTGATGTAATGAACAGAGACGGGTGTTCTGCCCACCCAGAATCCCCTTTGCCCGCCTCAGCCTCACATTTCAAGGCTTCTGGGTCTACTTCCCTGCCGAGCACTGACCATCTGCCATATGGAATCTCTGAAACACAGTCTCCTCACCTCTCTCCACACCTTCACATTCATATTACCTCCCTTCTTTCCTGCATCCCTCACCTTTTCCCTCTATCCCTCCCTCCCTCTCCATCCTCCTGGTTAACTCCTGCCTAGAAGGCCCTGCCTCCTTCCTCAGTGCCACAACCCTCAGCATTTGGATTCCAGACTCCAGAGCTCCTTCTCCCTCCCTGCCTCCCTTTCCTTCTTCCAGGCCACCACTGATGGCTCCAGAGAGAAGAGGGAATGGAGTGGGGGCCCAGGGCTCTGCCACCTCACTGGGGATCCAGCATCCTGCCATGAACAGGACATGCCCCAGGGATGGCCCAGGACCCTAGGGCAAGGGGGTGATGGAGGGAGGGATTAGGAGACAGGGAGTGGAAGGGAGAAGGATGAAGACAGAAAGAGTGAAAATAGGAGCAGAGATTGGGAAGACACAGAAGAGTAGAGGCACAGGATAAAGAGAAAAGTAAAGGGAAGGGAAAGAAGCTCTGCCCTGGCAGTGGGGGTGGGTCAGGGAAGAAGAGAGAAGAAAAGGGACATGGCTCCCCTGCAGCAGCCCTTTCCTTCATCTGCCCCTGGCTGGCCCTGGGTCTCCAGGTAGGAATGGAAAACATGCACCTGTTGGCCTGAGGGCCAGAAGATGCTGGCTGAGCCTTTGTCACCTATGAGAGATTAATATGAACTGGGCATGGGAAACACAGCAGCCATGGGATCAGGAGACCTTTCCAGAAGGGTCAGGCCCCAGCTGAACTTAGGGTTGGGGGTCTGTGGCCCCATCTTGTGATCACCACCTTCTCTCCTCATGGCCCCTGTGCACCTGTACCTGTCTTAGTTGGTTCCCTGCCTAAGGAATCCTATTCATATCATATTACCCAGGGCTCCTCTGAATGATTAGGCAGGAAGTGTGGAGGAAGGGGTCGTGTCCTTGAGAGGACTTTCTTTCTCAACCCTCTCTGCCCTCAGCTTTCCACTGCTTCTTCAAGAGGCCCTCTGCTAATTTCTGGCCCTTTATCTAGGGAACTCTGGATTCTCCCAAGGAGAGCCCAGCTCCTGGCATTGGGCCAGAGGAATGGATGCCATGACAGCAGCCCTCTGTGGGAATTGGCAACAGCATGGGGTGGGAAAGTCCTCATGTCAGTGTGGGATTGTAGAAGGTTCTTCCCAGAATAGGATAGGGATACTCTATATCATCTAAGAAGCAAGAAGCCCTGTCTGAACATGAGGCCCTGGGCTAGAAGATCCTTCTTAATGCAAGGAACCAGCATCTGTCTCAAGACTGGACACCCTTGGTTCTTGTGATGAAGGAGAGTCCTGTTTCCTGGAGCACACTCTTGGGAGGGCATGCTAGAGAATGGTGGGTGCAGAGAAGTGGAAAACAAACTCCACATGAGGTGATCAGGTCAGAGAAAGGAAAGGAGACTTTTTAAAATATATATATTTTATTGATTTTTTTTTACAGAGAGGAAGGGAGAGGGATAGAGAGTTAGAAACATCGATCAGCTGCCTCCTGCACACTCCCTACTGGGTATGTGCCCGCAACCAAGGTACATGCCCTTGACCGGAATCGAACCCGGGACCCTTCAGTCCACAGGCCGACGCTCTATCCACTGAGCCGAACCGGTTATGGCAGGAAAGGAGACTTCCAAGCTCAGGTGAGAGTTGCATACAATGAGAAATAAGAGGGCAGGGCCTGTGGTCCTCCCAGAGGACTAGAGGTTCTATGTCTTGCAGAGGGACAGAGTCAGGGATAATTTGGTTCTTAGGGGGTGGAGGAAAGAT
The DNA here is from genome assembly GCF_027574615.1 of Eptesicus fuscus. Taxonomy (NCBI): domain Eukaryota; kingdom Metazoa; phylum Chordata; class Mammalia; order Chiroptera; family Vespertilionidae; genus Eptesicus; species Eptesicus fuscus. Next base: position 71,647,323 of record NC_072473.1, on the reverse strand, counting down.
CTCTCCGAAAAAGGGTAACAATGGTTTCACCAACCTTATGTAAGTGGGCTGGTTTGGGAAGGTACTGCACAAGGGGTTCCCTTCCAGCCACAGCTCTTCGAGCTTCAGCCCTTTTATCTTGTCCAACTCCCAGGCTGACTTTAGCTGAGAAATATGGGGGAAATTGGAAAAGAAATATCAGGAAAAGAGTACATCTGGGCTCCTGCACCCACAACCCCCTCTCTCTCCCACAGGTACTTTTGCATCCCTCCTGTCATCACTCTGATGACCACTACCACCCATTCTCAACCCAACTTTGACCTGGCTCCCTCTTCTCACCTGATTTTTTGCAAGGTTCAGGATCTTGATTGTGGGGGCAATCTGCATAATCTCAGACAGGCCATCCAGCTGGCACAGTTTGTTCTTACATAAATTCAGGGACAACAGCTTTGGGGAAGAAGAGTTAGAGTGATGTTTACCATCTAGGACCTGAGAGACAAATCTGCCCACTGTCCCATCTGTTCCACCCCCTACTGTAACACCAGCACTGGGTCTAAGGCCTCACCTCAGGGAAATCCTTTTTGATGATCTGCAAGGTGGCAGCCATGCAGTTTCTTCGATTTAGGATTATAATAATATCATGGCCCAGTAAGTCTTCAGGGAACCAAGAGTAGGGAATCAGAAGGTTGAGGGTTCCAGGACCAGCACCTCCCTCATTACCATTTCTAGGTCTCCCTCTCAGGCAGATTCCTCTGTCTTCACCTCCCCTAGAATTACTAATATTAGCTGTACCTGGGTCAAAGCGGAGCTTATGAAGGTCAAGAGCTTTCTGAGAAACATCATAACGTTTGCTTATGGTCAGCTGCAGAGGGAGATGAAGAGAGCTGCTATGAGGTTATTGTGGTGATAGGGAAATTGGGGACTGAAGGAGGAAGACGTGGGTCTGAGTGTGGGCACACAACATGCCTTATGTCTACATTACCTTTAGCTGCTCCATTTTTTCTGGCTCCAACTTATTGCACACAGAGTAGGGTACAGAAGAACTATTAACAAAGACAAATATCTGCAAGAAGAAGAGGTGGGATAAGCACCCGAAACTCTAATACCAAAGAAGGTTAGTAGCCTCTGGCCTGTGTTCAGAGAGTATCTTCAACATATACCTTTTGGTTCTCCTCATCACAAATCTTGCAGTTTATATCCTTCAATGCAGAGGCAGCACTAGCATCCTGGACAAAGAAGTGGGCCAGGTGTTTAACATAGTGGAACTACATGGATTAAAAGCAACAGCAATAATGTCAGTGGCCTCTGGCCCTAGCTGATCCACATCTCTCCCCCCTTCCCTGAGCCTCCTCATCTGGCTTTACCATCCCTCTTACATCCACTGGAGTGAAGGGGACACTGCAATGGCTCTGGATTGAATTCATTAGCCATGTCCTGTCATATTTTATCCCATAAGGGACCTAAGGATGAGACAAGGGGAAGGGGTGGGAGAGAGGAGAGACAACATGGAAATAAGGCTAGAGAATAGCCCAACATAGTGTTTCATTCTGACCTCCTACCAAACTTTAAAAGACTTTAAAGTAGGGACCATTAACATGACTTCAACGTGTTTTTATTTATTTATTTATTTTTTGTTGTTGTTTTTTTTTGCCAGATGGATTTTCTAATTATCCTTTTTCTCTATTCCAATATTTACCTTCCAAATAATCAAATTTAGATGCTTAAAATGAGCTTCCTTTAATAAGGCTCCAGGGAAGATCCTACCTATTAAAGACCCTACCTGTCTCTCTGATAAAACACACACACACACACACACACACACACACACACACACACAACAAAAAAAAAAAAAAAAAAACCTTTAGAAAATCAAATGGAGACATCTAGTGAGGAGTTGCTCCATCTCCTTGGCAGTAGTTTCTACCTTTGCCTGTAGTTGACCTTCCTTCAGTCACTCTGTTCCCTTTTTACTGCTTCTCTGAACCTGACCTTTGGATAATCAAAGATGTTAATTCCTCCTGATCTTAAAGTTCCTAGCATCTTTATATGAGATCAACACAACTCCCCTTGATCTGCCTCTTACACATTTCTTGCATTTTGTCAGGATACTCACTGTGACCTTGAACCAGTCCCCCAGGGTTCCATCCTGTGTGTTTTCCATTTGTCTTTCTGGAGTTCTATCTTGGTATGCTTTAATCCACTTCACACCAATATTGTTAGGGTGGAAGTTAGAGAGGGTTCTGTAGGGAAGTATATAGAAGTAAGTGTTCAGATATGTATAGAAATGCTAAAAAGTTTCCTATATGTGCTCACCTCAATTATAACAGGTCTACAATTGGGAATGTTCAACCATTATTCCAGTTTTATCACTCTTCACTTTTACAGCAAGAAAAGAAAAAGAAGAGAGAGAAACCAAGATGGCGGCATAGGTAAACAACTGAACTTGCTGCCTTGCACAACCACTTCAAAACTACAACTAAAAGACAAAATGGATATCATCCAGAACCACGGGAAGGCTGGCTGAGTGGAAATTATACAACTAGAAGAAAAGAGAAAAGCGCACTGAGACTCGGAGGGGGTGCAAAGGAGCAGAAGTGAAGTGTGGAGGTACGGAGGCTCGCATGGAAAAGGGCTGGCAACTGAGTACGCTGTTGTCTTTTTCAATCGGGCAGGAGACACAAGCTCCTGACTGCTCTGAACTCCAGTTCCGGGCAGGACTCTGGGTACCCAGACTCATACAGGGAGAAACTGGACTGTCTGGCATTGGGCCGGAACACAAGGGCGGCTTTTTCTCAGAGGTGCTTGCAGCAATCATTGTTCCTGCACGGTGCTGTGGGACACAGAGAGCCAGGGACCTCATCGGGGCAGGGCTGATGGTCAGCCATTGCTGTTTGCTCCGCCCTGGTGATTCCCTGAGACCCCGCCCCACCCAATTTACAAACCCACCCAAGCTGTGCGCAGAGGCTTTTGCATATGAATGGCCTGGCCCTTTGCAATCTAAAACCTAACATACTGCAGCTGGGTCAGAGATCCTCAGAGCCCCCAAAAGAAGGCCCAAAGCTGGACAGCAGCTTGCATTGCTTCACAGCTGGGCCTCATCTGGGCACCTTCAAACCCAAAACAAAGAGGAGGAATCTGAAGATCTCTCTGTAGCTCCTGCTGGGTGGCCTCAGGCAGTGGCTGACTTTGCACCTCCTTGGAGATCTAAGAGCCAGAGTACCCAGTGGTCAGAGTGAGACCATCCAGATTACAACTCTTCACATCCATAGGAGGCACACTCAGGGGGAAGACTCAGTGAGTGTCAAAGCCCCACTGAAGCAAGTCTTGCCCCATAAGGGTGTCTCCAGCAAAGAAGTTCTCCCATCGTAGACACAACTGATCCTCAGAGCCAATTGGCCTGGAGGTCAATTCCTCCCAGTGATACCAATAACAATCAAGGCGTAACGACAACAAGACTGTGCACACAGCCCACAAAGGAGTGCATCAAGGGACTCCACCTCAGGTAATTGGGGAGGCTGAGCCACTGGGCCCTATAGGACACCTAGCACACAAAGCCACGCTATCAACACAGGGAAGCAGCCAAAATGCGGAGACAAAGAAACAGGTCACAAATGACAGAAATGGAGGAAAGCAAACTACTGGATATAAAGTTCAAAGCCACTGTTATATAGTTACTCAAGAATCTTCTAGAAACCTCTGAGAAATTTAGTGAGACCCTTAAGGATATGAAAAAGGACCAACTAGAAATTAAGCATACACTGACTGAAATAAAGAATAATATACAGAGATCCAACAGCAGACTAGAGGATCCCAAGAATCAAGTCAAATATTTGAAATACGAAGAAGCAAATAACACCCAACCAGAAACAAAAAAAGAATCCAAAAATATGAAGATAGTGTAAGGAGCCTCTGGGACAACTTCAAGTGTACCAACATCCAAATTATGGGGGTGCCAGAAGAAGAAATAGAGCAAGATATTGAAAACCTATTTGAAGAAATAATGACAGAAAACTTCCCCTACCTGGTGAAAGAACTAGACTTACAAGTCCAGGAAGTGCAGAGAACCCCAAATAAAAGAAATCCAAAGAGCACCACACCAAGACACATCATAATTAAAATGCCAAGGGCAAAAGACAGAATCTTAAAAGCAGCAAGGGAAAAACAGTTACCTACAAGGGAGTACCCATATGACTATCAGATGATTTCTCAACAGAAACTATGCAGGCCAGACGGGAGTGGCAAGAAATATTCAAAGTAATGAATAGCAAGAACCTACAACCAAGATTACTCTACCTAGCAAAGCTATCATTTAGAATTGAAGGTCAGATAAAGAGCTTCACAGATAAGAAAAAGCTAAAAGAGTTCATCACCGCCAAACCAGTATTATATGAAATGCTGAAAGGTATTCTTTAAGAAGAGGAAGAAGAAGGTATAGATAAAAATTATGAATAACAAAGTGACAACAAATACGTATCTATCAACAAGTGAATCTAAAAATCAAGTGAATAAAAAATCTGATGAACAGAATAAACTGGTGAATATAATAGAATCAGGGGCATAGAAAAGGAGTGGACTGACAATTCATGGGGGGAAGGGGGTGTGGGGGGAAGAGACTAGACAAAAATCATACACCTATGGATGAGGACAGTGGGGGGGGAGGGTAAGGACAGAGGGTGGGGTGGGAACTGGGTGGAGGGGAGCTATGGGGGGAAAAATAGGAATAACTGTAATAATCTGAACAATAAAGATTTATTTAAAAAAAAGAAAATAAAAAGAAGACCATGGAGAGTGAAAGAGTTGCATAGTCCTAGGTGCTGCTACATGCAAACCAGGCTATCTGAATAGTTACTGTCATATTTGAGGGTCCTTCTGGGAACCCCTCATTGCCTTGTTTCCATCATCCTCCTGAAGGTGAAAGGCTGATGCTCATACCTACCATATTCATAATGAAGTTTCCCCAAAATTATGGAAAAATACCAACCTTTATTTTTCCTTGCAGAGAACTACTGCTATTATTGTAATTTGAAATTGAGAACAAAAATAAATTTGAAGACACATCAGTGGTCACGTACCGTGTACTACATCTTGGCCTAACATTATCGTAGGGAGGCCAAGTGTCAACCTGCCTGAGTGGAATAATCACACAAACCCCAGAAAGAAAATGCCTCTACCCCTCTAGATTTGAAAGTCTTACTCAAAAGATGGTATAATCAGAAAAGAAATCTTCAAGTAGGGAGTAACTGTAGAACCGTTTAGAAAACGAGACAGGATTTATAAAGAATAAAAGTATTAACATACATGGGCTATACACTAGGAAGGCATATGAACTTTGCCTTCTATCAGGACTCTCTAATCTATTAACCCTGCCACAACCTGGGAAGCAAACTCATACCTTCAAAATATAATCAGATACAAAATTTATTTCATGACTAATTAGCAAGCTGTACATTCTTTTTCAGTACAGTCCAAACTTCAATGTCAGATGAGACTGATGTAACAGCTTCCTAAACTGTCCCCCTCCGTCCAGCCTTGCTCTCAAAAATACTTTGAAATATCATAAGTAAGCTTCCTTTTTGTTCATCTGGAAATAGATATAGATAGCAATATGGTTAGAGAACACACTCTGGAGAGATCCAAGATGGCTGCTGATGGGACTGCAAGCTGCAAGATAGTGTGTGAGTGAAAGAACGAAAGGAGAGTGTGTGGATGTGTGGTAGTGTCTGTATTTGTTAGTGAGGGACAGTTATATTCCAAGGAATTGTTGGGGACTGCCAGACCAGGCTCACCTGGCCAGGCAGCCTCTACTGCTGCTGAAATCTCTCCGAGAGCAGCTAGCTCTGCCACGGAAACCGTGCCATCTTGAAGGGGAGAGTGGCAGTGATCTGAAGCCCAGCCTTACCTTCAACAGGGAACCTCGGATATCTCCCAGGATCCTACAACCACAACCCCCAGGGATGAGCTTCCCCAGCTACGAATCCAGGAACACCAAAACTCCAGCCTCTCCGACCCCGGGGGCCTAGAAAGTCTGTCCAGAAGGAGACAAAGAAGCGCAAATACGTGGACAAGCCCTGCGCCTTATCACAGAGCGGAGAGAAGGAACAGCTGAATCGATTAATATCCACCTGGAACTGGCAAATTAAACACAGGTCAGATATCGCCTAGGGCAGTGGTCGGCAAACTCATTAGTCAACAGAGCCAAATATCAACAGTACAACGATTGAAAAATTTTTTTAATGTATTTTATTGATTTTTTACAGAGAGGAAAGGAGGGAGATAGAGTTAGAAACATCGATGAGAGAGCAACATCGATCAGCTGCCTCCTGCACACCCCCCACTGGGGATGTGCCCACAACCAACGTACATGCCCTTGACCGGAATCGAACCCGGTACCTTTCAGTCCTTAGGCTGACGCTCTATCCACTGAACCAAACCTGTTTCGGCCTATTGAAATTTCTTTTGAGAGCCAAATTTTTTAAACTTAAACCTCTTCTAATGCCACTTCTTCAAAATAGACTCGCTCAGGCCATGGTATTTTGTGGAAGAGCCACACTCAAGGGGCCAAAGAGCCGCAGTTTGCCGACCAGGGGCCTAGGGAAAGGTGTGATCTGGGATCCAGGCTGGAGGGAGAAACGTGAGCAAAATGCACGTGAAATGTGCGCAGCTGGAACTAAAGTCTCAGAGGAAGACTGAGCCCCACAAAATCTGTGGCTGCTGGGGCCAGTGAAGCCCTCGAATGTGGAAGGGAGTCCACAGGGATGCTGGCAGAAAGGCACTACAGCAATTAACCCATATCAGGGCTGGGCCCAGAAAAGCAGCCTGAAATTCTACCAGTATATAAGCTGTGGAGTGCCAGGGAGAAAAGATGCGAATCTGTGTGTGTCCAGTGGCTTTTTCTTTTTAAATCCTTGCTTTTGATTGCTAAGTCCAGTATATAGGATCTTCCAATTAAAAAACACTCGCCAAGACTGCAGGGGAAAGCTGTTTTTGTGGAACCTGGGGTTCAGAGTGGGGAAAGACTAGCAGAAAACCAGCTCTAGGGCAGTCTATCCCCCCAACCCGATATTGAGTGCTGCAGGGAAAGCAATCTAATCATTGGGTAGGGGAGGGGCCTTTTAGCACCGGATATCAATACAGAAACACTGCCAACCAGGGGTTGTATCAGAAATTGACTCTTGTGTACATACAACTAAAGGCAAGCTGAGAAACAAAGAGCTCTTGACTGCTTGAAAACAGGGTTGTGGTTTATGACACAGAGGAGCGGTGGAGTGCAGGGAACTTCAATAATGTGCTGTCTACCTGACAGGAAACAGACCTGCCAAGCAGAACAGTAGAGGAAGTGAATGACCTTCACTACTTCACATTTTTATTTTTTATCTTTTACTTGAGAAATTGTTTTTCTCACTTGATTTTACTTTTATATTTTTAATTATTATTACTACTACTATTATTTTACCTTTTTTAAGTTTTCTTTTATTTTTTATTTATTTAATTTTATTTTGGGATTAGTGTTCTACATTCTATTTTTATTTTTCCTTTAGCATTATTTTACTCTATCTCAATTTTTCCTTTATGCCAATGCTCTCTTCCTCACATTCCCCTTTTTTCCTGTTTCTCTTACCCTGTTTCTGCTTTAGTTTTTCTCTATCCTCTTTACTCACTGTTAAAAATTGATCTTACTCATATACCTAATTTCTGCTCCCCTGCTCCAAGTCCATACACACTTCTCTCTTCTCTTTCCTCACTATCCAAAATTTTTTTCTTCCTTTTTAAATTTTTTTTTTTGCCTTTTTCTTTCTATCTGTCTTGTTGTTTGACTTTTGATTAGTTTGGTTTTTATTGCTTGTTTGTTTTTGTTCTTTTTTTTTTTTTTTTTACTTCTGTTTCTCCTCTCCTCACTTGTTCTCTTCTCCTAATAGCTTACCTAATTCCAATTACAAACTCAGGCCTATCTACTCTCTATTCTCCATTTTCAATAGTAAATGAATACATTGATTAAAGAAGGATAAAAGATTTTTTTATGTGTGTGTGTGTATCTTAATAATAAAAGGCTTGTGGCCGTAATGCCATAATGACCAACAACTGCATGGGGAAATACAGAGAACTGGCTGAATGGCAGCAGTGGCCGGAGTGAAGCAGCCCAGGTCCCAGGTGCTTGGCAACAGCGGACAGAGAGAAGCAGCCCAGGTCCCGGGTGCCTGGTGGCCAGTGGGTGGGCAAGTGGGCTCCGTGAGGTGGGCACGATGAGGCATGCACGGTTCGGCAGGGCCACACGATTTCGCGTGCTGGGCTTCTAGTATGTACATGTATATGTATATGTATATGTATAAATTTTCTTTTGTATATATACTTTAATATATAAATTCATATACATACTTTTCTTTTTTGTTTATAGTTTTTTATTTTTCTTATACACTCATTCTCTATCTACATCCTCTATATTGAATTGTGGCTATCTCCCCATTCATCCAATTACTTGACCTTACCTTCTGGAAATAAGCTCTGCTTCCTCAGATTCATCTGGGTGTTTGTTGTTTGGGGGTTTGTAGTTTATATATGTTGGATTAGTTGTTGTTTGTAGTTTGCATTCACCTCTGGGTGTTTGTTGTTTGCATTTTTTTAAACCATTTATTATTTTGAAAAATTAAAATGTTCAGGAAATAGTATGATACATTTATGTATATATTCTTCACTTAAATTCACCAATTAACATTTTGTGACATTTATTTCCATTCTCTGTCTCTCTGTCTCTCTTTGTTTTTGTGGGTTTTTTTTAAGTTTCTTTTTTTATTGTTTAAAGAATTACATATAGTAGCACATATATCTCCTTTTTCCCCATTGACCTTCCCCCAGCATCCCCGACCCCCTGTCGCATGCCCTCATCCCACCTCCCCAGTGTCTTGTGTCCATTGGTTGCGCTTATATGCGTGCATACATGTCCTTTGTTTGATCTCTTTCCCCCCTCCACAACACTTCCCTGCTTTCCCGCTTTACTTTGACACTCTGTTCGGTGCTTTACTGCCTCTGTATCTATCTTTTGGTTCATCAGGTTATAATGTTCTTTATTTTCCATAAATGAGTGAGATCATGTGGTATTTTGCTTTCATTGCCTAGCTTATTTCACTTAACATAATGCTCTCCAGGTCCATCCATTCTGCTGCAAATGTTAAGAATTCCTTCTTTTTTTATAGCAGCGTAGTATTCCATTGTGTAGATGAACCATAGTTTTCTAATCCACTCATCTGCTGATGGGCATTTGGGCTGTTTCCAAATCTTAGATATGGTGAATTGTGCTGCTATGAACATAGGAGTGCATATATCCTTTCTGATTGGTGTTTCTAGTTTCTTGGGATATATTCCTAGAAGTGGGATCACTGGGTCAAATGGGAGTTCCATTTTTAGTTTTTTGAGGAAACTCCATACTGCTCTCCACAGTGGCTGCAACAGTCTGCATTCCCACCAGCAGTGCACGAGGGTTCCTTTTCTCCGCATCCTCACTAACACTTGTCGTTTGTTGATTTGTTCATGATTGCCATTCTGACAGGTGTGAGATGGTACTGCATTGTTGTATTGATTTGCATCCCTCGGATAATTAGTGACTTTGAGCATGTTTTCATATGTCTCTTGGCCTTCCTTCTGTCTTCTTTCAAAAAGATTCTATTTAGGTCCGTTGCCCATTTTTTTTATTGGATCATTTATCTTCTTTTTATTAAGTTGTATAAGTTCCCTGTAGATGTTGGAGATTAAACCTTTATAAGTGATAACATTTGCAAATATGTTCTCCCATACAGTGGGATTTCTTGTTGTTTTGTTGATGGTTTCTTTTGCTGTACAAAAGCTTTTCATTTTGATGCAATCCCATTTGTTTATTTTCTCTTTAGTTTCCATTGACCTAGGAGCGGTATCGGTGAAGAAATTGCTTTGACATATGTCTGAGATTTCTCTGTCTGTAGATTGCTCTAGTATTTTTATGGTTTCCCATCTTATGATTAAGTCCTTTATCTAATTTGCGTTTATTTTTGTGTATGGTGTAAGTTGGTGGCCTAGTTCATTTTTGTTGCATGTATCTGTCCAATTTTCTCAACACCACTTATTGAAGAGACTGTCTTGACTCCATTGTATGTTCATGCCTCCTTTGTCAAATATTAATTGAGCATAGTGGTTTGGGTCGATATCTGGTTTATCTATTCTATTCCATTGGTCTATATGTCTGTTCTTGTGCCAGTACCAGGCTGTTTTGAGAACAGTGGCTTTGTAATACAGCTTGAAATCTAGTATTGAGATCCCACCTACTTTGTTCATCTTTCTCAGGATTGCTGTGGCTATTCGGGGTCTTTTTTTTTTTATTCCAGATCCATTTTTGGAGAGTTCTTTGTAGGTCTGTAAAATATGCCATTGGTATTTTAATGGGGAGTGCATTGAATCTATAGATTGCTTTGGGTAGTATGGACATTTTAATGATGTTGATTCTACCAATCCATGAACATGGTATGTTCTTCTATCTGTTTATGTCTTCCTCTAGCTCTTTTTCAGTGTCCTGTAGTTTTCCACGTATAGGTTTTTACCTTCTTAGTTAAGTTTATTCCTAGGTATCTTAATTTTTTTGGTGCGATCGTAAATGGGATTGCCTTTTTAGTCTCTCTTTCTCTAAGTTCACTATTGGTGTAGAGAAATTCCATAGATTTCTTGGTGTTAATTTTGTATCTTGCTACATTGTCTAATTAATTTATTAAGTCTAATAGTTTTTTGATGGGAGTCCTTCGGGTTTTTTACGTACAATATCATGTCATTAGCAAATAAGGACAGCTTTACTTCTTCTTTTCTAATTTGGATGCCTTTTATTTCTTCTTCTTGTCTAATTGGAATGGCTAATACTTCCAGTACTGTGTCAAACAGGACTGGTGTTTGTGGGCATCCCTGTCTTGTTCCTGTTCTTAGGGGAAATCGTTTTAGTTTTTGCCCATTGAGTATGATATTGGCTGTGGGTTTATCATATATGGCTTTTATTATGCTAAGGTATGATACTTCTATTCCTACCTTGCTGAGAGTTTTTATCAACAAAGGGTGTTGGATTTTTAAAAAATATATATTTTATTGATTTTTTACAGAGAAGAAGAGAGAGGGATAGAGAGTTAGAAACATCGATGAGAGAGAAACATTGATCAGCTGCCTCTTGCACACCCCCTAATGGGGATGTGCCCGCAACCAAGGTACATGCCCTTGACTGGAATAGAACCTGGCAAACATCAATGACAAAGTAAGAATCTTAAAAGTGGCCAGAGAGAAACAGAAAGTTACATACAAAGGAACCCCCATTAGACTAGCGACTGATTTCTCAACAGAAACACATCAGACCAGAAGAGCATGGAATGAAATATACAAAATCATGCAAAGAAAGGGTCTGAATCCAAGAATACTGTACCCAGCAAGGCTATCAATCAAAATTGAGGGTGAAATCAGGAGCTTCACAGACAAAAAAGGACTAAGGGAGTTTATTACCACCAACCCATCAATGCAAGAAATGATAAAGGGTCTGCGGTAAAAAGAAGAAATATGAATGGAAGAAGTAACACAGGCATAAAGAATAAAAATGGCAACTAAGAAGTACTTATCAACAATAACTTTGAATGTAAATGGATTAAATGCCCCCAATCAAAAGACATAGGGTGGCTGAGTGGATAAGAAAACATGACCCATATATCTGCTGTCTACACGAGACCCACTTCAGAACAAAGGACTCACACAGACTGATGGTGAAAGGATGGAAAAAGGTTTTTCAGGAGAATGGAAATGAAAAAAAAGCTGGGGTATCAACACTTATATCTGACATATTAGACCTCAAAGTGAAGGCCATAACAAGAGATAAGGAAGGCCACTTCATAATATTAAAGGGAGCAATTCAACAAAAAGATGTAACTCTGGTAAACATATATGCACCCAATACAGGAGCACCCAAATATATAAAAAAAACTTCTGCAGCCTATCAAGGGAGAGATTGACAACAATACAATCATAGTAGGGGACTTTAATACCCCACAATCACCATTGGACAAATCCTCTAAACAAAAAATCAGCAAAGAAACCTCAATCCTAAATGACTCACTAGATCAGATAGAATTAATTGACATTTTCAGAACATTTCACCCCAAAGCCACAGAATATACATTCTTCTCAAGTACACATAGATCTTTTTCAAAGATAGATCATATGTTGGGACACAGGCAAAGTCTCTTCAAATTCAAGAAGATAGAAATCATATCAAGCATCTTCGCAGATCACAATGGCATAAAACTAGAAATGTACTACAATAAAAAAGAATAGAAAAATCAAACACCTGGGGACTAAATAGCATGCTACTAAACAATGACTGGGTTACCAGAGAGATCAAAGAAGAAATAAAAAGCATCATGGCAACAAATTACAATGAAAATACAACAATAAAAAATGTATGGGACACAGTGTAAGCAGTCTTGAGAGGAAAATTCATAGCTCTACAGGCCTATCTCAAAAAACAAGAAACAATGGTAATAAATTATCTAACCCATTGGTCGGCAAACTCATTAGTCAACAGAGCCAAATATCAACAGTACAATGATTGAAATTGCTTTTGAGAGCTGAAAACTGACTTCTGTGCATGGGCCACGAAGTTTCAATTGCACTGTATGTGCGCACTTGCACGTGGTATTTTGTGGAAGAGCCACACTCAAAGGGCCAAAGAGTGGCATGTGGCTCGCGATCCGTGGTTTGCCAACCACTGATCTAACCCTACAGCTCAAAGTGTTAGAAAGAGAGCAACAAGAAAAGCCCAGCATAAGCAGAAGGAAGGAAATAATAAAGATCGGAGCCGAGATAAATGACATAGAGACCAAAAATTAAAAAAAATTAAAAAAGATAAACAAAACCAATAGCTGGTTCTCTGAAAGGAAAAGCAAGATTGATGAACCTCTAGCCAGGCTTAACAAGAAGCAAAGAGAGCCGAAACCGGTTTGGCTCAGTGGATAGAGCGTCGGTCTGAGGACTGGGGGGTCCCGAGTTCGATTCCGGTCAAGGGCATGTACATTGGTTGCGGGCACATCCCCAGTGGGGGGTGTGCAGGAGGCAGCTGGTCGATGTATCTCTCTCATCGATGTTTCTAGCTCTCTATCCCTCTCCCTTTCTCTCTGTGAAAAATCAATAAAATATATATTTTAAAAAAAAGAAGCAAAGAGAGAGGACCCAAATAAACAAAATCAGAATGAGGTGCAGTAACAACCGATCCCACAGAAATACAAACAATTATGAAAAAATACTATGAACAACTCTATTCCAACAAAATGGACAATCTAGATGAAATGGACAGATTTTTAGAAAAATACAAGGTCCCAAAACTATATCAAGAAGAATAAAAAAACCTGAATAGACCAAAAACTATCGAAGAAATTGAAGCAGTCATCAAAAATCTTCCAGCAAACAAAAGCCTTGCTCTGGATGGCTTTACAGGGGAGTTCTACCAAGCATTCAAAGAAGAACTAAAACCTGTCCTCCTCAGACTATTCCAAAAAATGCAAGAGGGAGGCACACTTACAAGTTCTTTCTATGAAGCCAGCATTACCCTAATCCCAAAACCAGATAAAGACACCACAATAAAAGAGAACTACAGGCCAATATCCTTGATGAACATAGATGCTAAAGTCCTCAACAAAATTCTAGCAAGTTGAATTCAGCATTACATTAGAAAGTTCATATACCATGACCAAGTGGGATTTATTCCAGGGATGCAAGGATGGTACAATATCCGCAAATCAATAAATGTGATACATCACGTAAACAAACTGAGAGACAAAAATCACATAATCATATCAGTTGATGCAGAAAAAGCATTTGACAAAATCCAACACCCTTTCTTGATAAAATCTCTCAGCAAAGTGGGAATAGAGGGAGCATACCTCAACATAATAAAAGCCTTATATGACAAACCTAAAGCCAACATCATACTCAATAGGCAAAAACTAAACTCATTTCCCCTAAGAACAGGAACAAGACAGGGTGCTCACTATCACCACTCCTGCTCATTATAGTACTGGAAGTGCTAGCCATAGTGATCAAGAAGAAGAAGAAATAAAAGGCATCCAAATTGGAAAAGAAGTAGTAGAACTCTCCTTGTTCGCAGATGACATGATACTATACATAGACGACCCCAAAGACTCCATCAAAAAACTACTAGACCTAATAAATGAATTTGGCAATGTAGCAGGATACAAAATTAACACCCAGAAATCTATGGCCTTTTTATACACCAATAATGAACTCATAGAAAGAGAAATGAAAAGAACAATCCCATTTACCATTGCACAAAACAACAACAACAAAAAACTAAGATACCTAGGAATAAACTTAACTAAGGATGTAAAAGACCTGTACTTGGAAAACTTTAGGGCATTGAAAAAAGAGATGGAGGAAGACATAAACAAATGGAAGAACATACCAGGTTCATGGATTGGTAGAATCAACATCATTAAAATATCCATATTATCCAAAGCAATTTACAGATTAAATGCAATCCCCATTAAAATACCAATGGCATATTTCAAAGATCTAGAACAAACTCTCCAAAAATTCATGTGGAATAAAAAAAAAAACAAAAAACCCGAATAGCCACAGCAATCCTGAGAAACAAGAACAAAGTTGGTGGGATCACAATACCAGATATCAAGTCATATTGCCAAGCCACGGTTTTCAAAACTGCCTGGTACTGGCACAATAACAGACATATAGACCAGTGGAACAGAACAGAGAACCCAGAAATTGACAAAAGCCATTATGCTCAATTAATATTTGACAAAGGAGGCAAGAGCATACAATGAAGTCAAAACAGTCTCTTTAATAAATGGTGCTGGGAAATTTGAACAGATACATGCAAAAAAATGAAACTGTATCACCAACTTACACCATACACAAAAACAACTCAAAATGGCTAAAGGACTTGAATGTAAGACAGGAAATCATAAAAATCCTACAAGACTCCATTGGCAGCAAAATAGCAGACGTATGTCACAGCAATATCTTTCCAGACACAGTTCCTAGGGCAATGGAGACTAAGGAGAAAATAAACAAATGGGACTACATCAAAATAAAAAGCTTCTGCACAGCAAAAGAAACCATCAACAAAACAACAAGAAAGCCCACTGCCTGGGAGAACATATTTGCCAATGATATTTCCGATCAGAGCTTAATCTCCAAAGTCTACAGAGAACTCATACAGCTTAACAAAAGGAAGACAAACAATCCAATCAAAAATGGTCAAAGGATGTAAATAGACACTTTTCGAATGAGGACATACAGAAGGCCGAGAGACATATGAAAACATGTTCAAAGTCACTAATCATCCAAGAAATGCAAATCAAAATTATAATGAGATACCACACCTGTCAGAATGGCTATCATCAACAAATCAACAAATGACAAGTGCTGGAGAGGATGTGGAGAAAAAAGAACCCACCTGCACTGCTGGTGGGAGTGCAGACTGGTGCAGCCACTGTGGAAGACAGTATGGAGTTTCCTCAAAAAAACTAAAAATGGAACTGCCATTTGACCCAGTGATCCCACTTCTAGGAATATATCCCAAGAAACTAGAAACAGGAATTAGAAAGGATATATGCACCCCTATGTTCATAGCAGCACAATTCACCATATCTAAGATTTGGAAACAGCCTAAGTGGCCATCAGCAGATGAGTGGATTAAAAAACTGTGGTACATCTACACAATAGAATACTATGCCGCTATAAAAAAGAAGGAACTGTTAACATTTGCAACAACATGGATAGAACTGGAGAACATTATGCTAAGTGAAATAAGCCAGAGAAAAATATCACATGATATCACTTATTTGTGGGATATAATGATCAACATAATTTGTTGAACAAGAATAGATCCATCTAGAGATAAATGGTAGGGGACGGGGCTTAGAGAGCAACCAAAGGACTTGTATGCATACATATTAGCATAACCATTGGACACAGACACTGGGACGGTGGGGGCTTGCCCGGGTGGGAATGGCTGCGGAGGGGTCAACTGGGAAAAAAGGAGACATATGTAAAACTTTAGACAATAAAAAAGAGAACATACTCTGTATGATTTCAATTCTTTTTATTTTTTATTGAAGTTATTGGTGTGACATCAGTTAATAAAATTATACCTTTTAGGCATATAATTCTACAATACATCATCCCAAGTCTCCTTCTATCACAATTTATCCCTCCTTTACCCTCTGCTACCTCCCCCACCCCCTTCCCCCTTCCAATCACCTTACTGTTGTCTGTGTCCATGAGTCTTATTTTTTTTTCTTAATTTGTTCATCCTTCTCACCCATCCCCCAAGCCCCTCCCCTCTTGAAAGTTGTCTGTCTATTCTTTGTATCCATGAGCTTGTCTCCACTCTGTAAGTTTATTAGATTCCTCATATAAATGAAATCATATGGTACTTGTCTTTCTCTGACTGGCTTATTTAACTTAGCGTAACACTCTCCAGGTCCATCCATACAGTCACAAAAGGTAAGGTTACCTTCTTTTTTACGGCCAAGTAGTATTCCATTGTGCAAATATATCATAGCTTTTTGATCCACTCATCTACTGTTAAAAGATTTGGGCTGCTTCCAAATGCTGGCTATTGTAAATAACACTGCAATGAACATAGGGTGCATATATTTTTTTCAAATTAGTGTTTTGGATTTTTTTGGATATATTCCCAGAAGTAGAATTGCTGAGTTATAAAGGCAGTTCCACTTTCAATTTTTTTGAGGTAATTCCATACTGCTGCATCAATATGCATTCCCACCAACAGTGTAGGGTTGCCTTTTCTCCAATATCCTTACCAGTATTTGTTCACTGAGTTATTGATAGTAGCCATTCTGACAGGGGTGAGAAGATATTTCATTGTAGTTTTAATTTGCATTTATCTGTTGATTAGTGGTGTTGAACATCTTTTCATATGTCCATTGCCCATCTGTATTTCCCCTTTGGAGAAGTGTCTATTCAGGTCTTTGTCAATTTCTTAATTGGATTGTTTGTTTTTTTGGGGTGTATTTTTCATAAGTTCCTTATAAATTTTGGATAATAAGCCCTTACCAACTATATTGGTGGATATGTTCTCCCACTCAGTAGGTTGTCTTTTCATTTTGTTGATGTTCCTTTGCTGTGCAATACCTTTTTGATGTAGTTGCATTTATTTATTTTTCCCCTTGCCTTAAGAAATATATCAGAAAAATATTGCTACAAGAAATGTCCAAGATTTTACTGCCTATGCTTTCTTCCAGGATTTTTATGGTTTCAAGTCTTTAATCCATTTTGAGTTTATTTTTGTGTATGGTGTAAGAAGGTGGTCTAGTTTTCCAATTTTCCCAACATCATTTATTGAATAGACTCTCTTTACAACACTGTATATTCTTGCCTTCTTTATCAAATATTAATTGACTATAAAGGTCTGGGTTTATTTCTGGGCTTTCTGTTCTGTTCAATTGATCTATCTGTTTGTTCTTATGCCAGTATCAGATGGTTTTCATTACAATGACATTGTAGTATAGGTTGATATCAAGTAGTGTGATATTTCCAACACTGTTCTTCTTTCTCAAGATTACTAAAGCTATTTGGGGTCTTTGTGGTTCCATATAAATTTTTGAAATATTTGTTCTAAATCTGTGAAATATGCCTTTGGTATTTTAATAGGAATTGCATTGAATCTATAGATTGCTTTGTGTAATATGGACATTTTAATGATGTTAATTATCCCTATCCATGAGCATGGTATATATTTCCACTTATTTGTGTCTTCCTCATTTTCTTTCTTCAATATCAAATACTTTTTCAAGTATAGGTCTTTTATCTCCTTGGTTAAATTTATTCATATGTACCTATTTTCTTTTGCTACGATAGAAAATGGGATTGTTTTCTTATTTTTCTTTTCTGGTAGTAAATTATTGCTGTATACAAATACCACCAATTTCTGAATATTAATTTTTTATCCTGCTACTTTGCTGAATTCATTTATCAGTTCTAGTAGTTTTTTTTGGCCGAGTCTTTAGGGTTTCCTATGTACAGTCTCATGCCATCTGGGAATAATGACATTTTTGCTTCTTCTTTTCCAATTCAGATGCCTTTTATTTCTTCTTCTTTTCCACTTGCTGTGGCTAGAACTTCTAGTACTATATTGAATAACGTGGTGAAAGTGGACATCCCTGTCTTGTCCCTGATCTTAGCACAAATGCTTTGTTTTTGTCCATTGAGTATGATGTTAGCAGTGGGTTTGTCATATGTGGCATTTATTATTCTGAGGTATGATCTCTCTATTCCCACTTTGCTGAGAGTTTTTATCATAAACTAGAGGCCCGGTGCACGAAATTCGTGCATGGGGGTGTGTGTCCCTCAGCCTGGCCTGCACCCTCTCCAATCTGGGACCCCTCGGGAGATGTCTGACTGCTGATTTAGGGGCATTAACTCCAGCCATTAGGAAAATCACACAGAATGTCCTTGACATATAAACAGTGTGGTTTTATGAGTTGTTTTAATAATAATGGCCATTCCTTTAAATAATATCTTTTTACATACAACACAGCTGGTACTATGTGAATTCAGAATATTAATATCACAAAATCATAATAGGTTGTAGAGGAAATAACCTTGAATTGTCTAGTCCAAACTTTTATAAATATTGGAATTCCCTTTTCAAAGATTTTGAATGCTTTTTGTCCTAAGAAGCTTAACCAACTTTTGAGGCAACCCATTTTCTGTGAAAGGACTGAGGGACTCTGGCCGGACCCACCCTCAGGTGCCTGCCACCCCCCAGTGGGACTGAAAGGACGGGGGACTCTGGCAGCAAACGTGTGACTCCGGCGGCAAGCAAGCGGCGGGGCTGCCACCCCCTGGGACTGGGGGACTCCGGCAGGGCTGAGGGGACTGGGCACCACCATCTTTGTGATGGTGTGATGGTCAATTTGCATATTCCCTCTTTATTAGGTAGGATGGGTGTAGGATATTATCAAATGTTTTTCTGCATATATTGATATTATGTGCTTTTTATCCTTCAGTGTATGTGATGTATCACATTTATTGATTTGTGAATATGATACCAACCTGCATCTCTAGAATAAATCTCACTTGATTATGGTATATGATCTTTTTGATGTATTTCTGGATTCTGTTTGCTAATATTTTGTTGAGAATTTTAGCATTTATACTCATCAGGGATATTGGCCAGTAATTTTCTTTTTTTGTAGTGTCTTTATCTGCCTTTGGAATTAGGATAATGTTGGCCTCGTAAAAAGAGCTTGGAAGTTTTCCCTCATCTTGAATATTTTGGGAGAGTTTGAGAAAGACAGGTGTTAGTTCTTTGACTGTTTGGTCAAATTTGCCTGTGAAGCCTTCTGGTCTTGGACTTTTGTTAGGAGGTTCTTTGTTTTTGTTTTTTTTGCTCTTCGATTTCATTAGTTATAATTGGTCTATTCAGGTTTTCTGATTCTTCCTTATTCAGTTTTGGAAGATTGTATGTTTCTAGGAATTTGTCAATTTCACTCAGTTTGTCCAATTCATTGGCATATCATTGTTCATAGTATTTCCTTACAACCTTTCATATTTCTCTCATGTCAGTTGTTACTTCTCTTTCATTTCTGATTTTATTTGGATTCTCTTTTTTTTTCTTCATGAGTCTGGTTAAAGGTTTGTCAATCTTGTTTATCTTTTCAAAGAACTAGCTCTTGGTTTCATTGATCTTTTGTATTGTATTTTTTCTTTTCTATGTCATTTATTTCCACTCTAATCTTTATTATTCCCTTCCTTCTACATACTGTGGGCTTTGTTTATTGTTCTTTATCTAATTTTTACTTTTAGGTGTAGGATTAGATTGTTTACTTGAGATTTTTCTTGTTTATGGAGGTAGCTCTGTAATGCTATGAATTTTCATTTTAGGAGTGCTTTCTCTGTGTCCCATAGATTTTGGGTTTTTGGGTTGCTGTGTATTCATTTTCATTTGTTTCTAGGTAACTTAATTTCTTCTTTGATCTCATTGTTAACCCATTCATTGTTTAATCACATGTTATTTAGCCTTCATGTGTTTGAATGTTTTTCAGATTTTTTATTGTAATTAATTTCTATTTTCATACCATTGTGATAAGAGAAGATGCTTGATATGGTTTCAATCATCTTGAAGTTGTTGAGACTTATTTTATCTTATGTAGTCTACCTTTGAGAATGTTCCATGTGCCCTTGAGAAGAATGCATATATTAATGCTTTGAAATACAATGTTCTGTAAATATCAATAAATCCATCTGATCCAGTGTGTTGTTTAAGTTTTCTGTTTTTTTTTTTCAATCCATTTTATTGATTTTTTACAGAGAGAAAGGGAGAGGGATAGAGAGCTAGAAACGTCGATGAGAGAGAAACATCGACCAGCTGCCTCCTGCACACCCCCCACCGGGGATGTGCCCGCAACCAATGTACATGCCCTTGACCGGAATCGAACCTGGGACCATTCAGTCCGCAGACTGACGCTCTATCCACTGAGCCAAACCGGTTTTGGCATTGTTTAAGTTTTCTGTTGCCTTGTTGATTTTTTTGTCTGGAAGATGTCAGTGGGGTGTTAAAATTCCCTACCATGACTATATTGCTATTGATATCACCCTTAATGTCCACCAAGATTTTTTTGATATATTTAGGTGCTCCTGTGTTTGATGCAGATATGTTTATCAGGGTTATATCCTTTTGTTGGATTGGTCCTTTTAGTATTATGCAATGACCTTCTTTGTCTCTGTTATGGCCTTTGTTTTGAAGTCTATTTTGTCTGATGTAAGTATTGCTACCTCAGCTTCTTTTTGGTTTCCATTTGTATGTAGTATTTTCCCATCCCTTTACTTTCAGTCTCTGTGTATCTTTTGTTGTGAAGTGGGTCTCTTGTAGACAGCATATATTTGGGCCATGTTTTCTTATCCATTCAGCTACCCTCTGTCTTTTGATTGGAGTACTTAATCCATTTACATTTAAGGTTACTACTGATAGGTAATATTTATTGCCATTTTCCTTAATACCTATGTTCCTCTCTATATATATTTCTCCTTCTTATTAAAGCAGTCCCTTTAACATTTATCACAATACTCGTTTAGTGGTAATGAACTCATTTAGCCTTGTGTTTTGTTTTTTGTCTGGGAAGCTTTTCATTTTGCTTTCAATTTCAAATGATAGACTTGTTGGATAGAGTAGTCTTGGTTGCAGGTTCTTGTTTTTCATCACTTTAATATTTCATGCCAATCCTTTCTGGCCTGAAGTGTTTCTGTTGAGAAATCAGCTGAGAGCTTTATAGGAACTCCTTTGTAGGCACTGTCTCTCTCTAACTACCTTTAAGATTATATCTTTGTCTTTAACCTTTGCCATTTTAATTATAATGTGTCTTGGTGTGGGGGTTCATCTTGATTGGGATTCTCTGTACTTCTTTAACTTGTGTGACATTTTGCTTCACTAAGTTAGAGAAATTTTCTCCCATTATTTCTTCTAACAGGTTCTCTATCCCTTGCTCACTCTCTTATCCTTCTGGTACCCCAGGACGTGGATTTGTTATACTTGATGTTGTCCCAAAGGTCCCTTAGACTTTCTTAATTTCTCTTAATTCACTTTTTTTTAATGCTCTGCTTGGGTGCTTACTGTTATCTTGTTCTCTAATTCACTGACGTGATTCTCTGTTTCATTTAACCTGCTGTTGATTCTTTTTAGTGTATTCTTCATTTCAGATACTGTATTCTTCATTTTTGACTGGCCCCTTTTTATTGTTTCTATGTCCTTTTCCCTGCTTTCTATCTCTTTGTTTAAGTTCTAACTGAGACCAGCAATTCTCCCCCTAAGAATGGAAAGAAATTTACAAAGTGATGCAAAGCAAGGGACTGAATCCAAGAATACTCTCTCCAGTAGGTCTATCATTCAAAATTGAAGGGGAAATAAGGAGCTTCACAGACAAAAAAAAAAGGCTAAGGGAGTTTATCACTACCAAGCCAGCAATGCAAGAAATGCTAAAGGGACTGGTGTAAAAAGAAGAAATAAAAAGGGAAGAAGGAACACAGGCACAAAAAATAAACAAACAAGTACCTATCAATAATAACTTTAAATGTAAATGGACTAAATGCTCCAATCAAAAGACATCGGGTGGCTGAATGGATAAAAAAACAAAACAAAACAAAACACCATGACCCATATATATGCTGTCTACAAGAGACTCACCTCAGAACAAGTGACTCACACAGACTGAAAGTGAAGGGATGGAAAAGTATCTTTCAGGCAAATGGAAGTGGAAAAAAAAAAACAACCTGGGGAAGCAATACTTATATCTGATAAAATAGACTTCCAAGTTAAGGCCATAACAAGAGATAAAGAAGTCCACTTCATAATACTAAAGGGATCTATACAACAACAGGATATAACCCTGATAAACATATATGCACCCAATGCAGGAGCACCCAAATACCTAAAAAAAAACCTCTTGGAAGATATCAAGAGGGAGATCAACAACAATACAATCACAGTAGGGTACTTTAATATAACACTGACATCATTGGATAAATCCTCTAGACAAGAAATCAGCAAAGAAACAGCAATCCTAAATGACTCACTAGATCAGATGGACCTAATTGACATCTTTAGAACATTTCTCCCCAAAGCCACGAAATGTACATTCTCCTCAAGTGCACATGGGACATTGTCAAAGATAGACAACATACTGGGTCACAAGCAAAGTCTCTTCAATTCAAGAAGATGGAAATCATATCAAGCATCTTCTCAAACCACAATGGCATAATATTAGAAATAAACTACAATAAAAACAATCCAAAAAACTCAAACACTTGGAAGCTGAATAGCATGCTATTAAACAATGATTGGCTTACCAAAGAGATCAAAGAAGAAATTAAAAACATCCTGGAAACGAATGGCAATGAAGATACAACCCTCCAAAATCTATGGGACACAATGAAAGCAGTCCTGAGATGGAAGTTTATGGCTCTACAGGCCTACCTCAAAAAACAAGAAAAAATGGTAGTAAATCATCTAACTCTACAACTTAAAGAATTAGAAAGAGAGCAACAAGAAAGGCCCGGAGCGAGCAGAAGGAAGGAGCTAATAGATCAGAGCAGAAATAAATGACATAGAGACCAAAAAATAATACAAAAGATCAATGAAACCAAGAGCTAGTTCTTTGAAAGGATAAACAAGATTAATGAACCTCTAGCCAGGCTTACCAAGAAGAAAAGAGAGAGGACCCAAATAAACAAAATCAGAATGAAAAGAGTGAAAGAACAACAGACCCTACAGAAATACAAACGATTGTTAAAAAATACTATGAACAACTCTATTCCAACAAACAGGACAACCTGGAGGAAATGGACATATTCCTAGAAAAATACAACCTTCCAAAACTCAATCATGAAGAATCTAAACATCTCAATAGGCCAATAACTATGGAAGAAATTGAAGCAGTCATCAAAAGCCTTCCAGCAAACAAAAGCCAGGAGCCAAACAGCTTCACAGGGGAGTTTTACCAAACATTCAAGGAAGAACTAAAACCTATCCTCCTCAGACTATTCCAAAAAATTCCTGAGGAAGGAACACTTCCAAGCTGATTCTATGAAGCCAGCATCACCCTAATACCAAAACCAGATAAAGACAACACAATGAAAGAGAATTACAGGCCAATATCCCTCATGAACATAGATGCCAAAATTCTAACAAATCGAATCCAGCAGTACATCAGAAAGGTCATACACCATGACCAAGCAGGATTTATCCCAGGAATGCAAGGATGGTACAATATCCACAAATCAATAAACATGATACATCCCATAAACAAATTGATAGGTAAAAATCATATAGTCATATCAATTGATGCAGAAAAAGCATTCGATAAAATCCAACACCCTTTCTTTTAAAAACTCTCAGCAAGGTTTTTCTTTTAAAAACCCTCTGAATAGAAGGGTCATACCTCAACATAATAAAAGCCATATATGACAAACCCACAGCCAACATCATACTCAATGGGCAAAAACTGAAACCATTTCCCCTAAAAATAGGAACAGGATAGGGATGCTAACTCACCACTCCTGTTTGACATAATGCTGGAAGTACTAGCCATTGCAATCAGACAAGAAGAAATAAAAGGCATCCAAATTTGAAAAGAAGAAGTAAAACTGTCATTATTCGTAGATGACATGATACTGTACATAGAAAATCCTAAAGACTCCATCAAAAATTATTAGACTTAATAAATGAATTCGGCAATGTAGCAGGATACAAAATTAACCCCAAGAAATCTATGGCATTTCTATACACCAATAATGAACTTACAGAAAGAGAGACTAAAAAAGCAATCCCATTTACCATCGCACCAAAAAAATTAAGATACCTAGGAATAAACTTAACTAAGGAGGTAAAAGACCCGTACGCGGAAAACTACAGGACACTGAAAAAAGAGATAGAGGAAGACATAAACAGATGGAAGAACACACCGTGTTCATGGATTGGTAGAATCAACATCATTAAAATGTCCATACTATCCAAAACAATCTATAGATTCAATGCAAGCCCCATTAAAATACCAATGGCATATTTCACAGACCTAGAACGAGGTCTCCACAAATTCATCTGGAATAAAAAAAGACCCCGAATAGCTGCAGCAATCCTGAGAAAGCAGAACAAAGTAGGAGGGATCTCAATATCAGATATCAAACTGTATTACAAAGCCACTGTTCTCAAAACAGCCTGGTACTGTAACAAGAACAGACATATAGATCAATGGAATAGAATAGAGAACCCAGAAATTGACACAAGCCAGTATGCTCAATTAATATTTGACAAAGGAGGCAAGAACATACAATGGAGTCAAGACAGTCTTTTCAATAAATGGTGTTGGGAAAATTGGACAGATACATGCAAAAAAATGAAACTAGACCACCAACTCATACCATACACAAAAAATAAACTGAAAATGGATAATGGACTTAAACTTAACCCTTTGCACTCGCTTGCTTTTTTCTCGATTCCTTTATTCTACTCGGGATTTAATTTTTTAAATACCCCAGCTTTTACAAAGTGCGGCAGTAGAATAAAGAACTGGAGTTTCTTTTCATACAAACTTATTTATTTGGATTTTTTTATATTTCAAATTATTGATACATTCAAAGAGTATAAAAAGAGCTGCTACCAATGCTAACCGTGTCGAGTCACACTCGACATCCGAGTGCAAAAGGTTAATTTGCACTTGGATGTCGAGTGTGACTCCACACGGTTAGCATAGGTAGCAGCTCGAGAAAAAAGCAAGCGAGTGCAAAGGGTTAAGACGGGAAACTAAAAATCCTAGAGGAATCTACAGGCAGCCAAATCTCAGACATATGCCCAAGCAATTTCTTCACCGATAAAGCTCCTAGGGCAATGAAAACTAAAGAGAAAATAAACAATTGGGACTACATGAAAATAAAAATCTTTTGCACAACAAAAGAAATCATCAACAAAACAAAAAGAAAGCCCACTGAATGGGATAACATATTTGCCAATGTTATCACAGATAAGAGTTTAATCTCCAACATTTACAGGGAACTCATGCAACTTAAAAGGAAGATAAACAACCCAATAAAAAAATGGGCAACAGATCTAAACAGATACTTTTTAAAGACATAAGGAAGGCCAAGAGACATATGAAAACATGCTCAAAGTCACTAATCATCGGAGAGATGCAAATCAAAACGACAATGTGGTACCATCTCACACCTGTCAGAATGGCTATCATCAACAAATCAACAAAGGATGAGTGCTGGCGAGGATAAGGAGAAAAAGGAACCCTCGTGCATTGCTGGTGGGAATACAGACTGGTGCAGCCACTGTGGAGAACAGTATGGAGTTTCCTTAAAAAACTAAAAATGGAACTCCCATTTGACCCAGTAATTCCACTTCTGGGATATATCCCAAGAAACTAGAAACAAGAAAGGATATGTGCCCCCCTATGTTCATAGCAGCTAAGATTTGGAAACAACCTAAGTGCCCATGAGCAGATGAGTGAATTAAAAAACTGTGGTACATCTACACAATGGAATGCTACGCTGCTGTAAAAAAGAAGGAACTTTTACCATTTGCAACAGCATGGATGGACCTGGAGAGCATTATGCAAAGCAAAATAAGCTAGTCAGAGAAAGATAAATATCATATGATCACTCATTTGTGGAATATAATGAACAACATAAACTGATGAACTAAAATTGATCCAGAGACATAGAAGCATTGAACCTTATTTGGAAGGCAGGGGCGGGTGAAAGAGGGGGAGAAATCATCCAAAGGATTTGTATGCATGCATATAAGCATAACCCATGGACACACAGTTGGGAGGTGAGCGTATATGCTGAAGTGGTGGGAAAGATCGGGGAGAGGTCAATGGGAGAAAAAGGAGACATATTGTTATGTAATACTTAAACAATAAAGAATTTTTTTAAAAAGGAACAGAATTTCTAGAACTCAAAAATGCAATACCTGGAATTAAGAATAATTATATGATTAGCAGCATATTAGGCACACTGAAGGGAGAATTAGACAAATGAATAGAATAGCTGAAGAAAATATCCAGAATGAAGTATGTGACAAAATGATGAATAATACAGGAAGAAATGGGGCAAATAGGGGGTATGGTAAATAAATCAAACGTATGTTTAATAGGAGTTTAATTATTCTTAATTCCAGGTATTGCATTTTTGAGTTCTAGAAATTCTGTTCCTTTTTTAAAAAAATTCTTTATTGTTTAAGTATTACATATGTCTCCTTTTTCTCCCAGTGACCTCTCCCCGATGTTTAAGGGAAGAGAATAGTATAGAAAAGTATTTCAAGATATAACGTTTGAGAAGTTTTGAAAAGTAACAAAAGACATCAAGTAACAGATGTAGAAAGCAATATACACGCCAAGTATAGTGGGGGTAGGAGGAAAACTAAAACCAGGCCTATCATAGTAAAAGTGTTGAAACCCAAATAACTGAGATATTCAAAGATGAGAGATAAAAACAACAAAGTATCTTCAAAGGAGAAAAATAAGACTGACATTAATTTGAAACAGAAATAATGATAGCTTGAAGAAAGTGAAATTATATCTTCATATTGCTGAAGTAAAATAACTGCATGCTCAGAATTTTGTGTTCACAAAAATCTTGTCCAGTCACTGGGTTGTATATATGAAAAGAATATAATATTGCATGTCAACTGTAACCAAAAAATAATTAAAGTAAAAAAATAAATAAATAGTAACCCCGTTTTTTCCCCTTTAACCCCTTCCTTCCCACTTCTGTTCCCTCCCCCGGCCATTAATGCACTATTGCCTCAGGCCAAAATATGATTCAAAATGGAGACACATAGATACAAGAAGAGTAAAGAATAATGACATTAGAAAATATGGAGGAGAATCTAAATAAGTATTTACTGTATAATATCGAGATACTTTCTTTGGAGAATATCCTATATAGTAAAAGCCTAATATGCTAAGTGTCCGACTGTTTGTTCACCATTCGACCAGTTGCTAAGATGCACACTGACCACCAGGGGTCAGATGCTCCAACCAGTAGGTGAGCTTGCTGCTGGGGTCTGGCTGATTGGGACTGGGCAAGACGGGCTGGACATGCCCTGGAGCCCTCCTGCTGTCCCCCGCCCCCAGCTGGCCAACCTCCAGAGGTCCCTCCCCAGCCAGCAGGCCCTGATCAGCCCCGATTGGGACTAGGTGAGACGGCCCTGATCAGTCCTGATTGGGACTGGGTGAGATGGGCCAGATACACCCTGGAGCCCTCCTGTGGTCCTTCCCCAGCCCTGATTGTGCACCAGTGGGGTCCCTCAGCCTGGCTTGCACCCTCTTGCGATCTGGGACCCCTTGGGGGATGTCAGAGAGACGGTTTTGGCCCGATCCCCACAGGCCAGGTCGAGGGACCCCACTAGTGCACAAATCCATGCATCAGGCCTCTAGTCTTAAATAATAAAAGGCTAATATGCAAATAGACCGAACAGTGGAACAACCAAACAACCGGTCACTATGACATGCCCTGACCACCAGGGGGCATGCGCGGAACATGGCGGGCGTCGGCAGCAGGCGGCAGACCATGGAACATAGTGGGCATCAGCCGCGGCGGGATGGTGGAGCAGGTGAGTGAGGGCACCAGACCAAGGCGGGGTGTTGGTCGCTGTTATTGGGGTGAGCCTCTGGTGGTTACTGAAAATTCTTTGCTCCAGCGTGCCACGGTCCCACCCAGCACTCACACCTGATGCCAGCCCTGGCCCCACTTGCACCCGCTGCTGGCGCCAGAGCCGCCGGTCACACCTGCTGATGGCGCCCAGTGCTGGCCCTGATCACTTGGCGCTGTCAGTGGGTGCGAGTGGTGGCTGCCGGCCTTGATCGCCCCTCAGGGCTTCTCCACGCCCCCCTGCTCCTGAGGGGTGGTTGGGGCTGGCAGCTGCCTCTTGCACCCACTGCCAGCAGTGGCCTCGCTCACACCCGCAGCCAGCGCCAGAGCCACCACTCACACCCACTGCTGGCGCCCAGCTCTGGTCCCGATCGCTCGGCACTGTCAGTGGGTGTGAGTGGTGGCTGCCGGCCCCCAATCGCCGCTCAGGGCTTCTCCACCTTCCCTGCTCCTGAGGGGCGATCGGGGCTGGCAGCCGCCTCTCGCATCCACTGACGGTACTGGCCCCGCTTGCACCCGCTGCTGGTGCCGGCCCCAATCGCTCTGTGCCGTCTGCAGGTGTGAACGGGGCTGGCGCTGTCAGCACATGGGAGTGGCGGTGGTGGGAGTGGGGCTGCCAGCAGACAGTGGACGGGGGAGGGGGGCGCACAGAGGGAGGGGCTGGGCAGGGTTTTGGAGGATGGGCCGAGACCCGCCCCTGTGCCTTCTGCAGCTTCGAGGGCCCACAGTTCCTTTCAAGGTGCATGAATTCATGCACTGGGCCCCTATTGTATATATAATTAAAATGCATGACAATAAATCAGGAGGTGCATTAATGGAATTAAGTGTTGGAAGGTATTGTGTTAACCAAGGAGATATAAAAATTAATATTAAACTGTTATAAGGCAAAAATATAAATTGTAATCTGAAGGATGAACATGACAAAAACAACAAAAGAATGTTTAACTACCAAGCCAAATAAGGCAAAAATTTATGATTAAAAATATATTACTATATTAAATGTTACAAAATAGAGGAAAATAAAATTAGAACAGAAACATAAATATAAGGCAAACAGAATAATTTAAATGAAATTATATCTGGAATTACATTTACATGCAAACTGACTGAAGATTTCAAATGAAAAAGTAGAGATCATTAAGTCTAGATAAAAACATTTATTCAATAAAATGCTCCTTAAAAGGGACATATGTAAATATAATGGTATAGAAAATTTAAAAAAAGATAGCAAAGGATATACCATTTAAACACTGACTGACTGATGGTGTAACAATTAAAAAGAGAAAAAAACATACCTTAAGTAAAAACATTACTAGAGAAAAAGGGAGATTTCTTTATTACTAAAGGTTCAGTTCAATATGAAAATATTAATAAATTTTAAATTTGTATGTACCTTTTAACATAGAACCAAAAGATACACAGCAAAAACTGATAGAAGTAAATGGAGAACATACACACAGCAAAAAATGACATAAGTAAAAGAAATGAACAAATCCACAGTGGGAAATTTTAATGCACCTCACCGAATGACAGATAGAATGACAGATAAAACATTCAGATAAAAAATGAGTTAAATGAAGATTTAAATAACACATACAACAAAATTTAGTTAATTGACATATAACACTGCACATGACAGCCCATGCAACATTCCAGAACAGATCATATGCTGGGCTATAAGGCAAGCCAAAAGACGCTGCTATGGAGATAATACAATATATGCTGACTGGTTGGTTTAAAAATTCAATAATAATGCTGGGTTCCTTGCCCCTCCCCTACCTCTAGTATGCATCCAAAGAATGTTAATTTCCAATACTCCCTTCCTCATGTAACCCTCCCCACTCACTAAATCCTGGACCAGAGAGGTATAGATGACTCACACCTTTCCCCTCATCCAAGGGGAATATCTCAGCTCTGTCATAACCATATCCACAGGTGGGGAGGTTTTCCCAAGGCGGGGCGGGGGCGGGGGGGAGCCCTCGCCAACTCTCCCCCATATAAACGTGGCTTGGCTGTGTATCCTGTGGAAGGGGTGGGGGAGGGGGCCTAGAATCCCTCCGGTCCTGTGAGGACTCACACTAACCAACTCACCGCTGGTGTAGTCTGAAGGCAGTAACCTGTCACCACTGTCCTCACATGGTATTTATGAGGAGAATCTGTGGAATCTGGAGCTGGAGGGTTGTGGCAAGTACGAGGAGGGGCGCAAAACTTGAATCAAGTGGACGCAAGTAAGATGGAGTCCTTACAGGAAATCCCTTCCCCCAAGGCCATAGAGAGGAGGGTCCTAGCAGCTAGAGAAGACTTAACTTCCTGTTCTCACTGCCCCCTGGGTTTGCTACTAGCCTCACCTAGGCAACTGTTTCCAACCAAGCCAACTCCACGTAGGCTTTAAGTAGATTTCATATGACTAGTTCCCAGGTAGATGTTTGCACGTAGAGTTCCCAGAGAATTCTGATCGTCAGTTGTGACCAGTTTCTGTGTGGGCTGTATTACACTATATTCCTTCATGTATTCCTCACAAGGACACTTGCATCTGCAAATTAACAGTCCTTGCTTTCCCTGAAGTTGCTGAAGTTTAGGAAGGTGTAGGAGGCGCTTGTTTGGAGTAATAAAGATATTACATGGTGATGCAGACACTGGTGCTGAGCTTTATAGAATGGACATTATTCCACCTTGCATTGCTTTAATAAACTCTCGGTGAAATATATAAGATTGATTTAAATAAAGACAAAGTTAAAGATCTGTAAATAGTCATATGGCAAAAATAACTCCAGTTCACCTTAGAGAGGTCATACTTGGGGATGAACTGAAATTTATGAAGAAAATAGCAAACAGTTTGGTGGGGCACCGGAATGAGAGTAGAAAAAAAAACCCATACCTTTTCCTTTGGGTGGCTGGGGTGTGTGTGTGTGGGGGGGGGGGGGCAGGGGGGGCAGTCGAAAGGGATGTTGCATGGGGAGAAGCTACCCCCTTAGTGGCCACAGCCAGAATTGTAGCTTTGAAGGCCTGACCTGAAGGCTTCCTAAGGGGAAGAGAGTGAGATAAGGGCCTGAGCTCCAATGAATTAGCCAGAACTTAACTGTTGTTTTTCAGCCACTTCCCTCCCGCAGCAGCAGTGCCTTCCTGGGTTTCTATGCCCTGAAGGAGGACATCCAACCTCCGAATGAGCTGAAGAAAAATAAGCACTCAAGAATGTGCATATTTGGAATGAGGGAAACATAAGACAAAAAACACATACATATACATAAACTGTCAAACTGTATTTTTATAATTTTTTGTAAAACAATATAACATGAAAATTTTTCTAAGTAAATATAGGAATTTTTTTCAACATGTTAGATATTTTCAAATGTCTCAACAAATTTGCCTAATTACAAAATATTAGACACTATTAAATATATATTTAGAAAATAAAATCATCCCATATCTTTCATCTATATGATCCTCTCAACATGACCCAAAGAAACCCACTTTAAATAGATTGGTGCACATTTTCTAGATGTGTAAGGTTGGTGTTTACCTATCTTAAAATATTTTCAGGTTTTATATACATATATATACACATGCATATATATACATATGTACACATGCATATATATATATATTTGTGTGTGTGCATATGAATATTTATTTAAATTTTTCAATCATATAAATGATTTTATGCAAATTGGATTTTTACTAATTGTAGCATCTCTGAATATTTCTTTGGGCAATGTGGTTTGGCTTCTTGCAAACATTTATTGGAGAAAAATTTTGCTTCTTAATTAATTTTGATATCTTTGTCTCTCTTGCTCCTGGTTAGCAAAAGTCCTTTATATACAGGCATATTAGCACAAAATCTGCAATATTGTTTGCAAATATGTTCTTCCTGCTTTCACATTTTAATTTTTTCTTTTGGCAGTGCAGAATATATTTCTAAATTTTTATTGAATTTATGATTTAAAAATAACACAGGTTACTCTTTAGGGGCAGAGTGGAGGCAGAATAACACAGAAGAAATAGGAAGGAAAGGGAAGAAATCAGGAAAGCTGTGAGAATTCTGAGATAGAGCTCAGCCAGGACTCCTTACCCCATTGACAGAGAAGCAGAGCATCCTTTCCTGAAAAAGAAAAAGAAAGAAAAAAAAAGAGTGCAGGCACAGCACCTTTTACACCTGTGTCTTTCTGGGCCTGCCTGAGGGAGAAAGTAGGTACTCACTAACTGGAACCACACGTCCACCACGAAGGAGCTGAGGTCATGCTGAGTTTTGGGCAACACACAGAGGGAACTCACAATGTCACATTGTGTTGTGTATGTTTCAGCAGCTGAAAAATGCCAAATATGTGGGGGAAGGACAGCAAAAGTCAGGGTTGCTGCACTCTGGGTCCTATGACTGACCAATTTTCCACATCCCACATGCACTGGGGTCCTGGAGGTTCTTCATATTCCTGTTATCCTTGAAGTACTCAAACAAGCTGCTTCTAGGAGAAAAAACAAAACAGGGTGTGGTGGTCTGGCCAGTGGGGGTGTTTGAATCAGCTGACAAGTTTCTACTGGAGAGACACTCCCTACCCCCAGAATGAGAGTCTGAGCTGTGATACTCATGGGCTGGGTTGTCCAGCATGAAAGGAATGCTCAGGGAGCAGCAGACCTCATCTTGATAAGCACAGAGAAGACAGTGTCGATCTCCAGAGTCATAGATCAATTAATATCTGTGAGGGGACAATTAATACAGTCTACCTCAATGGAAAGAACCTCAAAGGGGACTTTAAAACTTTCAGGGGTACTTACTCCTGCATGAATTGCAGGTCTTGAGTCTTCAGAACACCAGATCCGTTACAACTTTCCTGGAATCAAATACATTTGAGACCAAGTCGCTGATAAAGCCTCCCTTACAATACCCCCAATGATGTTAGATCCTTCTTTTTCATTTTGCAAGCTTTATTAAGTGGTGTCTATCAATGTCAATGGTAGTTAGTAGAACTAACTCCTGGCCATCCTGAAAAAGAGAAGAGGAAGTCAGCAGTATAGACCAGGGAGGTGGTCTTGGATGATTAGGGGAAAGGATGGGCCCAGGAGATGGTGAAGGTAAGAGGTCAGGAATGAAAGGATCCTGTAAATTTCATGGCAAGATTACAGTGGGCATCTGCATCATGAGGTCCTGGAAATCTCTGTTATATGCAGTTTTGCCTGTGTGTGCGTGTATGTGTTTGTGTGTAGAACATTTTTCCAGAGATCACGTTCATGTCGTTTTCAGAAGTTCATATCCCCCAATATGGATAATGGTCTGATACAAACATGTAATCTAGGCAGAACTCAAAGGGCTTGAGGGCAGGTGTGGAGGTAATCAAGTTAGTAAGAGAAGATGATGAATGAAGGCACTTACCAGCCATAACAACTCTGGGAAATCATCCCTGATGGAACTGTCCAAATCCAAAAATAAAAAGGATTCATGGTTCCGGGTTGTGAAGCTTCTCTCTAGCTCTCCTTTCTCACTCTTGATCCTCCTCTTTAGGTAGTTCCCACCTAAACAACTCTGACTCCCTTCTCTAGTGCCACAACTAGCAGCCTTTGCAGCCCAGGCTCCAAGATTCTTGCCCCTCCCTGTCTCCCTTCCGTTCTCCAAGTCCCCAGTGAACACTCTAGAGAGAAGGAATGGGATGGGAGCCTAGGGCTCTGTTACCTCACTGAGGGTCCAGAATCCTTCCAAGACCAGGACACTCCCAAGAACACTGGGGCAGGGAGGTGAGAGATGGAGGATTAAGGTGGCAGGGTGGGGAAGGGAGAGGGATGAAGACAGAAAGGAAGTAACGATAGCGGGGATTGTGGAGACCCAGGAGTGTAGAGACAAGGGAGAAAGAGAAAGCAAAGCAAAGGGAAGGGAAAGAAGCTTTTCCCTGGCAGTGGGGGTGGGTCATGGAAGAAGAGAAAAGAATGGGGACATGGCTCCCCTGCAGCAGCCCTTTCCTTCACCTGCCCCTGGCTGGCCCTGGATATCCAGTTAGTAATGGGAAATGTTGTGGAGCAGATGCGAGTGAACGATCACTGGAGCCCAGACCAAATTAAAATTTAAGGAGCCTTTATTAGCCGGGTGGCCAGGTGACCCGGCGACTGCTCTGCCATTCTCCACTCAGGGAGACCAGAGAGCAGCAGCGACCCTTTGTGTAGGACCGCTTTTAAGCACATTAACCACATCCGGTTTTTGCAGAACAAGTAACCCAAGACAAAACAGTTTTTCCCAAGCAATGTCAGGATCATGCCAATGACGACCATGTTATTCACAGGGTCATCCTGTTCTTCAGAAAGCTGACAGTGTTCTATGAAAGAAGGCCTCCGTGCTGGGAAGAGGCCATGAGACCATATCTCAAGGCTTGGCCTAGTGTCAGCACTGACATCTCTATCTGGGGCATAGTCCACGGCCTCAGTAGAGCTAAAAAATTCCCACTCTCTAACAGGAAACATGCACCTGTTGGCCTGAGGCCCATAGGAAACCAGTGGAGCCTTTGTCACACATGGGAGCTCAGTCTAAACTAGGCAGGGGAAACACACCAGCCACAGGATCAAGAGACCTTCCCAGAAGGAGTAAAGCATCAGGCCCCAGCTGAGCTTTGGTTGGGGGGGGCGGTCTGTGGTCCCCTCTTAAAATCACTGCCTTCTCACCTCATGGCCACTGTGCATCTGTGCCTGTCTTAGATGATTCCTGGCCTGAGGAATCCTATTCATGTCAGGCTACTCAGGGTTCCTCTGAAGGGCCAGGCATTTGAAATGATGTATGGAGGGAGGGGCAGTGCCCATGAGAGGACTGTCCTTCTGTCTCCTCAAACCACTCTGCCCTCTGCCTTCCACTGCTGTCTCCAGAGGCCCTCTGTTCACTGCTGGTGGCTCACTTCTGGCCTCTAAACTCAGGGAAACTTTTTTTCCCCCTAAGGATGGCTCGGCTCGTGGCAGTGGGTCAGAGGAACAGATGTCATCATGGCAGCCATCCTTTTGGTG